>NC_134704.1:102843476-103443476 GCF_043290135.1 Rhipicephalus microplus | reverse complement strand
CCACTATATCGACCGCCAGATATACCTTTGGCAGATACCGGGACCAAATCGCGGCCGAGAGCGTCGGCCGCAACGGGGCAGCCAGTGCCGGCCGCCTGAGTCCACAGCACTTTTTCAAAAGACATCGTGGCGTGCAAAAGAGCGGCCAGCCCGAGGCAGCCAGTGCCGTCCACCAGAGACGCTTCCCCCAGACCGTCGCTCCTTGTTGCATTGTGGTCCGGGCTGACCACCACGATGCAGCCAAGCCCACCCACCAGAAACTTTGTCACCAGCTCCGCGCGCGCGCAGTCATGGCCGAGTGTCATGATTAAGAAAGACGCTGGCGCTTCGGCGCGCGGGTAGCTAGAGCAAAGAAGAGAAGAACGATATCAGAATAGGAACAGCTGGCCCGGGATCGGGTGTTCTCTCTTGTTCTCTGTCTCGCTCATCACAATATATATATATATATATATATATATATATATATATATATATATATATATATATATATATAGGCAAGAAAGAGACGACGAAACTTTCGTGGAAGCGTCTTTACTAAACGTTTTCAGCTGGTGGACCAGCCTTCGTCAGAGTAAGGCGTTGCTCCATCTCGAGGCCCAGCTCTGACGAAGGCTTGTCCACCAGCTGAAAACGTTTAGTAAAGACGCTTCCACGAAAGTTTCGTCGTCTCTTTCTTGCCTACAATACGTCAGGTCCAGCGTGAATGACGTTCAAAGAATCTGCTATATATATATATATATATATATATATATATATATATATATATATATTGATACACAACAGCTGGCACAGCCTTGCTGCAAGAAAGAGAAAGACGACGTTGGTGGCTGGCTGTTGATGAACTGTCGCCATCTTGTTCGCCGAGCATAGTGCATCGTATTTAATTTAATGAATAAGTTACCCGTAACATTATTGGTGGAGGTGGACGACTCCCGTACCTCGATGGAGACGCGCAGCAGTCGCAACACCGGGGACTCTTCGGCTACTTCAACTGCCAGTGCCTCATCATCACCGGTCTCTCGATCCGAGTCGACAACCTACGTCACCCTGCCACCCCTGCGGGATCCTGGAACCTTCTCCGCTGACGGTGCCATCGACGTTGACTCCTGGCTGCACCGGTACTAGTGGGTCAGTGCTACCCACCGCTGGGATCCCACGGTCATGCTCGCCAATGTTGTGTTCTACCTCCACGGCACGCCGCAGACATGGTTCGAAACCAACGAAGCCGAAATCACAAGCGGGGATCTTTTCAAATCGAAGAGGCGTGATCTTTTCGACGATTCATCTGGTCGTCAGCTCGCTGCCAAGAAGACTCTCGCCACTCGCGCCCAGACGTCTACAAAATCGTACGTCTGATACATTCTTGACGTCTTGGCGCTTTGTAGCAAGGTTGACCAGCGCATGTCAGAAGAAGACAAAGTTAGTCACTGCCTCAAAGAGATTGCTGATGATGCCTTCAAATGCTGGCTTTTAATAATGTCACGACCATCGACACGATCCTGACAGAATGCCGCCGTCTAGAACAGGCTAAAGCCCGCCGCGTCACCCACGGCATCACGCGCCTGCCGAACACAGCTGCTACTTCCTTTTGTGATGATGCCGTCCACCCAATTCCCCGATGTGACAACCTCACCCGCATCAATCGTCGCGAGGTCGAGGCAGCCCAACCAGTAGGTACTCAATTTCCAACGACTGATCATTCACCGACCACTATCTCACTGATACAAGCCGTCGTTCATCAAGAATCATCGAACGTTGGCCTGCACCCCATTCAACCAGTCTACTCTGCCGAGCCTCTTTATCGTCGTCCCTCCGCTCCTCGATTTGGTTCCAACTACTCTCGACAGCGCAATTTGTCCGAATGGCGTACACTGGACGACAAGCCTATTTGCTTCAACTGCCGACGTGACCGTCATATTGCTCGCCACTGCCGCAATCACTGTGCTCCGCCGGCCCACTATGGGCCTCCTACCCAAGCCACTTCTGCCCAGCAGTCGTTCTCGACATTCGATTTTGATTCCCCTATGTCGACCACATCCTCTGATTATGCGGCACCTCTGACGAGACCTCGCTACACCCGCTCATCATCACCTGCTAGCCGTAAATCTCGTTCGCCCCCACAACGCCGTCCTTCCTCTCCGACCTATTCGCAGCACCCCGACCGGAAAACTAGGCAGTGCAGTTTCCGGAGGTGGAGCTGCATTGACGACGAACTCTGCAAGAAATCCTCGTGTAACATTACCAACCACACGGAATCTGTTGAACGTTACTTTAGACAATGTACCTGGGCGCGCGTTGATCGATACCGGCGCGCATGTGTTCATAATGAGTGCTGCTCTTCGTCGCCGCCTAAAGAAAGTTATCACACCCGCCTTGAACCGAGCCGTTTGAGTCGCCGACGGGGGAACTGCCGCGATTATTGGCATGTGCTCTGCCCGTGTGACTATCGCCGATAGAAGCACTGCTGTTCTTTTCACCGTTATAGAAAATTGTCCTCATGAACTAATTCTAGGCATGGATTTTCTAACCGCTAACTCGGCCCTTATAGATTGTTCAGCCGGCTGTCTTGATCTTGAAATGCCTCTACTTTCTGATCTGACCAACCCACCCCAAAGACCCCTTTGCTGAATTGATTTCGCACGCCTTCCGCCTAACTGTGTCACACATATTGACCTCTTCTCTACACCACCTGTACCTGACAGCGATTACATGGTGGCACCAATTCATGCCTTGATGCTTACGCATGGTGTCGCTGTTCCGCACACCATTCTGACAATTGTTGAAAAGCGCACATGCCTCCCTATTGTCAATTTTTCCCTCACTGCCCAGATTCTTTCACAAGGTATCTCTCTGCCCGAAAAACTGCTCTACAAGACCATACAGTTGAACCCTTCAGAGTGGATGATTGCTGCATCTCAGACCATGAACCAACTCTATCACGTTCATTGGGCGTCGACGTTGACCACATGGTACCATCAGACCTCGCTCCTAATCAAGCGGAAGCCCTTCGTCACGTCCTGGAAAACTATACTGACACTTTCGACTTCGCCAGCACGGCTTTAAGCCGAACGAGTGTTGTTTACTCATCGCATCAATACTGGTGACCCGAGTCCCATTCATCGACGTCCATACCGTGTTTCTGCGTCCGAGCGAACAGCCATACAACAGGAAGTCGAAAAGATGCTAGCAAAAGACATAATCGAGCCCTCTTGTAGCCCCTGGGCTTCTCCTGTCGTCCTGATCAGAAAGAAGGATGGAACTTGGCGCTTTTGTGTAGATTATCGGCATCTCAACAAAATTACGAAGATATTTACTCGTTGCCTAGAATCGACGATGCCTTAGACTGCCTTTACGGTGCTACATATTTTTCCACTATCGACCTTCGATCTGGCTATTGGCAGATCGCTGTGGACGAGATGGACCGTGAAAAGATCGCATTTGTCACTCCTGACGGTCTTTATCACTTCAAAGTTATGCCTTTTGGTCTCTGTAATGCGCCGGCCACATTCAAAAGAATGATGGACTCACTGCTCCAAGGGTTTAAACGGTCAACTTGCTTATGTTATTTAGACGACGTTATAGTTTTCTCGCCCACAGTCGACTCCCATCTCAAGCGTTTATCGGCGATTCTTGAAGTTTTTCGTCGAGCCGGACTTCAACTGAACTTGTCGAAATGCCACTTTGCTCGTCGTCAAATAACCGTACTTGGCCACATCGTCGATGCCGCAGGAGTTCCCCCGGATCTCGAGAAAATTCGCGCCGTCACGAACTTTCCTTTTGCGAAGTCAACAAAGGACGTTCGCAGTTTTGCGGGCTTGTGCTCCTACTTTCGACGGTTTGTTAAGGACTTCGCCATCATTGCATGCCCACTCACAAACCTCCTGAAAAAGGACACCCCATTTTTCTAAGGCGCTGATCAAGCCTCATCTTTTTCCCAGCTCCTTACAACACCGCCGATTTTAGCTCATTCCAATTCATCAGCTGCAACCGAGGTTCGCACTGACGCTAGTGGGCATGGCGTCGGGGCAATGCTTTTGCAACACCAACGTGGACATGACCGTGTTATAGCATATGCAAGCCGACTGCTATCTACCGCCGAGCGCAACTATTCAATCACGGAGCGTGAGTGTCTCGCTCTTGTGTGGGCAGTCGCCAAGTTTCACCCATATTTATACGGGCGTACATTCCGGGTAGTCACCGACCACCACGCGCTCTGCTGGCTGGCCTCACTCAAGGATCACACAGGACGCCTCTCTCGTTGGTCCCTACGATTACAAGAATACACGTTCACCGTATCGTACAAAACAGGGCGGTCACATCAAGATGCGGATTGTTTATCACGCTACCCTGTGGAAGAGGCTGCCCATACTGACACCTTTCCAGACCTTCTGTCTGTGACGCAGCTACTCAACCTTGGCCACGAACAACGCTGGGATGCTTCCCTGTGAACCATCATTGAGAAGCTTGAGCCAATGCCTCACGACGCATCTCTACGAATGTTCCTGGTAAAATACGGGATCCTGTATCGCCGTAACCTCGATCCATATGGTCATGACTTGCTCCCCGTCATACCAGCACATCTTAGTGCGACTGTTCTCAATCAACTTCATGACGCCCTTTTTGCGGGCCACTTGGGCGTCTCTCGCACATACGACCGTGTACGTCGTCATTTCTTTTGGCCTGGTCTTGCCCGCTCTGTTCGACGCTACGTCGTTGCTTGGGAGCCCTGCCAGCGCCGCAAAAAGCCATCTTCCCTACCAGCTGGATTCCTTCAGCCGATCGACATTCCCATTGAACCTTTTTTTCGAGTTGGCCTCGACCGGCTTGGCCCGTTCCCGATCTCCAGCTCAGGCAACAAATGGATCGCTGTCGCCACTGACTATGCGACACGGTACGCTATCACACGAGCACTTCCGACGAGTTGCGCAACCGATGTGACGGACTTTCTGGTATATGATATTGTTTTAGTACACGGAGCTCCACGACAACTCCTCACTGACTGGGGCCGGACCTTCCCATCAGCTGTCGTTGATGAAATCCTGTGCTCTAGCTCTGCCAAGCACAAGTTTGTCACTTCGTGCCATCCGCAAACGAACGGTCTTACGGAGCGCCTCAACCGCACCATAACCGACATGCTTTCTAAATACGTAGCGGCCGACCACCAGGACTGGGACGTTCATTTGCTATTTGTGACGTTCGCATAAAATTCATCACGTCACGACACTGCTGGCTATTCACCATTCTATCTTCTATACGGCCGAGATCCCGCCCTACCATTTGACACCTTGCTGCCCTCGGTCACTCAGTATGCCGGCGAAACCATCGCGCGAGCCGACAACGCACGCCAACTCGCCCGCAGCCGCCTGCAGACCTCACAGGGGCACCAAAGACGATTCCCATTAACGAAACGTGCACTTTTCACCGGGTTCCCTTGTCCTTCTCTTGTCTCCCACTCGGCGTGTAGGGCTTTCTGAAAAACTGCTGTCACGCTACACTCGACCATACCGTGTCGTTCGCCAGGTGACTGACGTTACATACAAGATTGTTCCAGCTGATTCAACGTCATCATCGTCACCTTCGAGTGACATCGTGCACATAGCTCGACTCAAGCCTTATCACCCTCCTTCTACCGCATCCGAGTTTCTCAAGCACCTAGACGGTGCTTCTACCGCCGGGGGGTTATGATACACAACAGCCTTGCTGCAAAAAACAGAAAGACGACGTTGGTGGCTGGTTGTTGATGAACTGTCGCCACCTTGTTCACGGTGCATCGTATTTAATTTATTGAATAAGTTACCCGTAACAATATATATATATATATATATATATATATATATATATATATATATATATATATATATATATATATATATATATATATATATATATTGTCACGGGCTAAGTAGGTGCCTGAGGATGACGACGACGAAGTGCTGAATGTGAACGTGCTCGGACTGCAGCAGCGTTTTACCCATTTGCTGGCCAGTATGTTCGCCAGTACGCATTTGCTCGCCAGTGTATACTTTATTCCCCGTAACATCATTGGTGGGAGGTGCGAGGTACCACTCGCTATACAGCCCAACGAGCTGGATCTTCGCAGCGGACGGCGCATTGCAACTACGACGATGACTGACCAGGCTACTCAATGTCAACAAGATCCGTCAGCTCCGCGACCGATCGTTGTGGTGCAACCTCGTGACCCAGGCCCATTCAACGGCACAAGTGGCATAGACGTCGATGACTCGCTGGTTCTATATGAGCGCGTCAGCAGCAGCAACCATTGGGATCCGAGGCTTATGTTGACGAACATCATCTTCTACTTGCATGGCACGGCAAGACTCTGGTACGAGACACATCAGGAAGAGTTGACTAGCTGGGACGTTCGTAAGCAGAAATTGCGCTATCTATTTGGGAAACCCATCGGACGTCAAGTGGCCGCAAAGAAAGAGCTTGCGACTCGTGCCCAGACAACCACAGAGCCGCATATCGCGTACATCCAGGACGTGTTGGCTTTGTGCCGCAAGGTCGACAAGGACATGCTCGACGAGGACAAAGTCGGACACATCCTGAAAGGAATTGCCGATGACGCCTTCAATTTTCTCCTGTGCAAGGATTGCTCGACGGTGGAGTCGGTCATCGAAGCATGTCGTCGCTTCGAACAGGCAAAAAGTAGGCGCATAGTTCACCGATTTGACCGTCTTCTCAACACGGCGGCTACGTCCTCTTGCGAAGATTTGCCGACACTACATCAACCACCAGCGCCGGAAGACGTCACCAGAATAGTCCGTCGGGAACTCGAGGCTATGGCACCCGCTATGTCTAGCGTCAGCGAGCCAGGACACAACCTCGATACTGTTTCAATAATACAGGCCATGGTTCGCCAAGAGATCGTGAATATGGGCATTTCGCCACCTCATCAAAGCGCCCCTGCTACTTCTAGCTCGGCTCCAGTCGTTGCGGCTGCCACTCCGAACCGCACGTTCGCGCCACGACGAAACCCAGCTGAATGGCGCACTCATGATAATCGGCCCATATGTTTCCAGTGCCATCGGATAGGACACATCGCTCACCATTGCCGCAGCCGGTGGACCTCATCACCTCGACCGAGCTTCTATGATTGGGGGCCTCGCTCCGAACGTGCACTTTATGCCCCGTCCTACCGTGCTCAGACAGGTGCAGAGCATAATACAGAACGTCGGACCAGCCGCTCGCCATCGCCCGTGCGTCGTCAGTCCCACTCGGCCCAACCCCGCCGTTCTCGGTCTCCCTACGACCGTCCCTCGAAAAACTAGCCGGGGCAGCCCCCGGAGGTGACGCTGCATACACGACTCGGACTGCAAATCCTCTGATTACTCCCGACCAGCGGTGCAACCTTCTTACAATTCTCGTTGATGGTTTACCTGTAACTGCTCTTGTTGATACCGGTGCACAAATATCTGTGATGAGCTCAAACCTCCGCCGCCGCCTCCAAAAAATTCTGACGCCTGCGATTGCACCTTCCGTTCGTACAGCGGATGGGAGTACTCCTGCTGTGCTTGGAATGTGCACCACGCGATTAACAATTTCTGAGCATCAAACTTCAGTTCTGTTCGCTGTACTAGAAAATTGCCCTCATGACCTCAGTTTTGGACTCGACTATCTGACTTCACACGCTGTGCTCATTGACTATTCCAAAGGTCTTCTTCGGCTCGAACTACCATACTTCGCAGAGACCGTTTCTACCAGCCCACCTCGCCTACGCTCTGTCGATTTCCTCAGACTTCCGCCACAAGCCGCAGTACAAGTGCAACTCTCGCCATATCCTCCAGTACCTGATGGTGATTATAATGCTGCCCCAAATTCTGACGTGGCCATGACACGTAATGTTGAACTCCCCAACACGGTGGTTACCGTTAAGGACAACCGAACTTCATTTCCCGTCCTCAATTTTGGCTTCTCAGCGCAAGTTATTCCTCGCGGCATGTCACTTGCGCATCTGACACCAATGGTCGACCACAAAGTTTCCGCCCTAACCACCAATTCGCCACCCGATTTTTCATCAACGTCGCTCTCGTCAAGTTCCAGTTCCGACTTTTTAAAGCCAATGCTATCTGACAAGCTCACCTCTGAACAAGTCTCTGCTTTCTGCCGTGTGCTTGCTTCTTATCAGGACATCTTTGACTTCGGCGACCGTAATTTGGGCCAGACATCCGTGGTAACCCATCGCATCGACACCGGTGACGCTCGACCCATTCGCCGACGACCCTACCGTGCGTCAGCCCCGGAGCGTGCTATTACACAGCAAGAAATCGATAAAATGCTTCATAAGGGCATAATCGAACCCTCATCTAGTCCCTGGTCCTCACCCGTTGTACTTGTTAAAAAGAAAAACAATAGCTGGAGATTCTGTGTTGATTACCGCCATCTCAACCATATTACCAAGAAAGATGTCTATCCCCTATCGCGCATAGATGATGCACTCGATTGCTTGCACGGTTCCGAATATTTCTCTTTAATAGACCTTCGCTCAGGCTACTGGCAGATCGCTGTGGACGACAAAGACAGAGAGAAGACGGCCTTCGTGACTCCTGATGGACTTTATCAGTTCAAGATGATGCCTTTCGGATTATGCAATGCCCCCGCGACTTTTGAGCGCATGATGGACTTTCTCCTTCGAGGCATGAAGTGGACCATCTGCCTCTGCTATCTTGCCGACGTTATTGTTTTTTCGACTACTTTGTGGGTAGAGCTGTGCGAGACAGCTCTACCCACAAAGAGGCCGCGAAAAAAGTTCGGCGAAGACGACGACGTCACTGTCGAAGATCTTCACGTAGAACACAGTCAACTACAAGAAGTAAGTCAACGCATCTGGGAACGGCGCCCACTGCAGGGTACACCGCGGCGAACGCAGACGATGGAAGACAGAAAACAAGTTGATCTCTCTCTACTGAAGAGTGGCCGCCACTTACGCACACGCAACTTGTGGAAGAACCACATCAGAAGCCGCATTCATCAGAGCAAGCTGCGACAACAGAGGAGCAGCGGAACTTAGATACGCAAGTGATTGCTCTTCTACGACCCATAATTAATGCCATTCGCACGGTGTTAAACAACATGCGCACAACGTCAGCCAGAAGTGCACTTCAAGTACTGGACGCTCTGAGTCCAGTACTGGCGGCTCTTGAGTAGACAATGGCCCACCAGCCACTGTCTTTCAGGGAAGAGGTAAAAAAAGCAACAATTTTTCAGTGGAGTGCACGGGGACTGAAATCACGCATTGCAGATTTCCGTCGGTTCGTTTCCACCGATATGTTTCCCATCATCGTCATCTGCGAGCCAAATTTATCGAGCGCTATTAGACTCTCCGGATACGAATCATTTATGTCGGCTTGTTATAGTGGAAACAGCAAGGTCCTGCTGTTTATTCGACGTGACCTGACCTACATTCTTCGGCCTGTATCACCTGACAACGATACCCAATATATATGCTTAACAGTGAAGAAAAAAGGTCCTATTGCCCCTGTTGTCGGTGCATACCTGTCGCCATCAAATAGAATTGACCACAAAAGACTAGGACAGATCTTATCAACCACTCCTGGCCCATGAGGATTATCGGAGACTTCAACGCCCACCATACGCTATGGGGGAGCCCAAAGATCAGCGCAAAGGGTAGAAGTCTGATAACGTTTGCTTCAGACAACGAGCTGTGCTTGTTAAATGATGGCAGCCCAACATTTTTACGTGGCCCAGGATACAGCAGTTGCCTTGACTTGGCTTTTGTTTCTCGAGGTCTCGTCAGATGTGCCGGATGGTTTGCGGACATAAAAACACATGGGAGTGACCACAATCCTACACATGCCAAGATCAGAGGATTATCACCTTGCAAGCTACGCGAAACTATCCAAAGAGTGGACTGGACCAAGTTTGAATCTCTCATGGAAGAACGCTGTCAAGAGAACACCTCGTTTGACTTAGAAGAGGCGATCAAGTCCACAGTGCAAGACACAGTGTGCACCCTCACACGCTCTTCGAGAGTAACCAAATTCGATGTGGAATTAGAACGACTTCGGGCTCTCCGACGACGTGCGGAACGAAGGTACCGACGCACGAAAGCAATAGACGATTTACGAATCGCTAGACGTCTTTAGAAGAAGATAAAACGCCGCATAGACAAGCTAGAGTCAGAACGTTGGGCAGCCTTCTGTGCTTCGTTAGATCCTCGCAAGCCTTTATCACACTTGTGGAGGACAATAAGAGGGCTCCGGACATCTCCCATTCAGCGGTCTCCATTCAAGGCTGTAGCCCTCTTCCAACAGAGATCAGAGGGCGACGTGGCAGAAGAGTTCTGTGCCAACTTATCTGGTCAACTCGCAGATCCCAACATCTCCACGCTCTCACGTGGTGGCACGACATCACACGATCACCACATGGACCATTTTTTTTCTATTCATGAGCTTGAAGCAGCACTGGCTTTGTGTAGACGGACATCAGCACCCGGGCCTGATGGAATATCATACAGAGCACTGTGTCACCTTTGGTGAGTGTGCGAGGAGTGCCCTCCTCGAGACATACAACAATTCATGGCGAAGGGCACCCTCCCAGTTAACTGGAAGACCAGCCGTTTGGTTCCATTACTGAAGTCTGGCAAGTCACCATTGGTGCTCACATCATACCACCCGATTGCACGGGCTAGTTGCTTGGGCAAAGTGATGAAGAGGATGGTACTTGGACGGCTAGAATGGTTCCTGGAGCATCACAACATCTACCCGGACGCTATGACGGGATTTCGCCGTGGCCGGTCATCAATTGATAACGTCATAGACCTGGTCAGCTACGTGCAACACGAAAAAGGCCGTAAGCGTCTCTGCGCTTCTTTATTTCTTGATGTTAAAGGGGCGTACGATAACATCACACATGAAGCTGTCCTCACCGCTCTCAAGGAGGTAGGAGTGGGTGGTCGGATGTTTCAGTGGCTACGCAGCTATCTCTCTGAGCGATCCTTTTTCGTGAGAACCGAGGATGGTGACACTTCGCTACATTACAGCCACCGTGGTGTTCCCCAGGTTGGCATACTTAGCCCTGTACTATTCAACCTGACGCCAATAGCTCTCAATGAGCATCTGCCAAGTACTGTCAGATTGTCAATGTACGCGGACGACATCTGCGTTTGGACGTCTGCAGTAACACGTCTACAGCTGCAAGCACGAATTCAGAGAGCTGCCACTCAAGTTGCTAGTTACCTCCGTCAACGAGGTCTGGAAATTTCCTCCGAGAAATGTGCACTAGTGGCATTTACGCGCAAACCAATGCATAACTACAGCGTTCTGATAAGCAGCGAAAGAATACGTCACCTCCGATCATACAAGTTCCTAGGCGTTATAATTGACAGAGACCTCTCATGGAGCTCACATGTATCATACATGAAAAGACGATTGACAGGCATCTTTCATTTGTTCAAGTTCTTCGCTGGAAAGAACTGGGGAATGTCCACAACTGCTATGTTGCGACTATACAGGATTCGTTTCCTTGGATTCCTTCGGTACAGCCTACCTGTGTTAACCAATGCAAGTAAAACAAGCATACGAATGCTTCAAAGTGTCCAGGCTCAAGCACTCCAGATATATTTAGGCTTGCCCCAAAGTGCGTCAACAGCGGCAACTATCGCCATCACAAGGGACAACCTCATCAAGACCCACATTAATGTGGAAGTGCCAACGACACATATACGACATCTTGCTCGAACCCCTCGACATCACTTAGCCTCTCTACCAATGGTTCGACCATGCACACTTTACTGCAAAACAGTGACCGCACATGGTGAGTCGATCCGAACTTCGTTCTCTCCTGCCGCTAGACCTGTGACTCTGCCATGGTGCCTCGCTCAACCAATGATTAACATTAACATACCTGGCGTCCGGAAAAGGCCAATTTGTCGTCACCGGCTCTTAAACAGCTCACACTACTTCTCTTGTATGAGAAATATCGAGACTCCACACATATCTACACTGACGAATCGGTTCAGCCGGACAGCTCTACAGGAGCAGTAGTGATACCAAGGTTGGCCACGACAATTAAATTCAAGACGTCCCACGCAACAACATCAATGGCAGCAGAATTGGCAGCACTTCGTGCCGCGTTGCAATTTGTAGTTGATCAACCTACACGAAAGTGGACTATTTTCTGCGACTCGAAGGCGGCACTGCAGTCTCTACTATCAGCCTTACGCTGTGGACCACACGAGCAGCTGGTACTAGAGATAGCAAAGGTTATACACCACCTGACTGAGAAAGGGCACCAAACTACATTTCAGTGGTTGCCCAGTCACTGCGGAATCATCGGCAATGAACGTGCCGATCAAGCTGCCCGCTCAGCCCACACAGAAGATCATAAACTGCGACTGCCACTTTCTAGGACAGATGCTGCACGAAAGCTCCACAGACTTGCTCGCCAGCAAACCACGTCGCAATGGAATCAACCACACTTCAAGCATGCCCGACTGTACTCGCTTGACGCTACGCTAAGTCTTCAAGTCCCGTCGAGGCTTTGCCGAGCAGACCAGACCCTGTTATGTAGGCTGTGGTTGGGCGTTGCATTTACGAACGCCTACGCTTTCCGCATTGGGATGGCCGACACCACAGCCTGTGGCCACTGTGGCAAAGAGGAAACAATCCAACATATTCTTTGTGACTGCCTAGCGTATACTAAACAACGACTATGCCTTCGCAAGGAACTCAACGAATTAGATGATCAACCTCTGTCGGAGCAGGGAATTCTGCAGTATCCTAAGGATGCGACTTCACAGAAGAGGGCCCTGAAAGCGCTACTACACTTTTTGCGATCGGCCGGCTATACTAATTGGTTGTAGCTAGGATGCCCTTCCTGTGTGTGCTTTCGTTTTTTTGAGTGCGCGTGCGTTTTTTCTTCTCTATCTAACCCCTCTTTCTTGCACCTACTTCCCCGCCCCCAGCATTTGTAGCAAACCAGATGCCAATATCTGGTTAACCTCCCAGCCTTTCCTTTCTCACTCTCTCTCTCTCGACTACTTTCGACGACCATCTTACCCGTCTGTCAACAGTGCTTGATGTTTTCCGACGTGCCAACTTGCAACTTAACTCGTCCAAATGCCGCTTTGGGCAACGCCAAATCTGCGTACTCGGCGATCTTGTTAACCCTGCGGGCGTTCAACCAGACCCTGCGAAAGTCCGAGCAGTTCGCGACTTTCCCACACCCCGCTCAGCCAAGGACGTCCGTAGTTTTCTGGGACTGTGCTCTTATTTCCGTCCTTTTGTCAAGAAGTTTGCTGAAGTAGCCCGTTCTCTAACCTGCCTCCTCAAAACGGATGTCACATTCACCTGGGGCCAACAGCAAGCAAACGCCTTCTCGTCACTCGTTGACATTCTCACCAATCCACCAGTCCTAGCACACTTCGACTGAAGCCGAATGGAGCTTCGTACTGACGCCAGTGGCCACGGCATAGGCGCAGTGCTGGCGCAGCGGCAACAAGGCATGCACCGCGTCTTCGCGTATGCAAGCCGACTGTTGTCGCGCTCGGAACAAAATTATTCCATGACAGAACGCGAGTGCTTAGCTCTCGTCTGGGCCATTGCAAAATTCTGACCATACCTGTATGGTCGACCATTCTCAGTTATTACGGACCGCCATGTGCTTTGCTGGCTCTCCTCACTCAAAGACCCTACAGGACGCCTTGGTCGCTGGGCGCTGCGCTTACAAGAGTACACTTTTTCCATATCTTATAAATCCGGACAACTTCACAAGGGTGCCGACTGCTTGTCCCGTTATCCAGTCGATCCCCCTGACACGATGCAAGATGCACAAGAGAACCTCGTTCTTTCAATTACCGACTTCACTGACATAGCTGCTGAACAACGCCGTGTCCCCTCTTTGCGTGCTATTATCAATGGTCTGCACTCTTCCCACCCTGACCACTCCTTACAACTGTTCGTTCTTCACAACGAAATCTTGCACCGCTACAACGCCCGCCCTGATGGTGCTGAGCTTTTACTCGTTGTTCCTGTGCATCTTCGCTGAGATGTTTTGGCCCAGCTTCATGTTGCCCCCTCCGCTGGACACCTAGGGGTGTCACGCACGTATTACCGCATTCGCCGCCGATTCTTTTGGCCTGGCCTCTACCGTTCTGTGCGACAGTACGTTGCGGCATGTGACCTCTGCCAGCGCCGCAAGACACCTGCTCTGGGACCTGCTGGTTCCCTCCAGCCCATTGAAGTACCAGATGAGCCATTTTTCCGAGTCGGCCTCGATCTTCTAGGACCTTTTTCCGTGTCGGCCACCGGTAACGAGCGGATTGCTATTGCTACCGACTACGCAACGCGGTATGCCGTTACACGCGCCCTCCCCACCAGCTGCGCTACTGATGTAGCTGATTTCCTTCTTGATGACATCATTCTGCGTCATGGTGCTCATCGTCAGTTGATCACCGACCGCGGCAGCTGTTTTCTATCTTAATTAGTCGACGAGCTCCTGCGATCCTGCTCTACCCACCACAAGTTCACTACAGCGTACCATCCGCAAACCAACGGCCTCACGGAACGCCTCAACCGTACTCTGACGAATATGTTAGCGATGTACGTCTCCAAGGATCACAAAAATTGGGACATCCACTTACCTTTCGTTACCTTCACATACAATGGTTCACGTCATGATACAGCTGGATTTTCACCTTTTTACCTACTGTTTGGTTATCACCCGCCTTTGCCCATGGACACCATGCTCCAATCTGACGCCCCCTCATCGACTGCTTATGCTCGTGATGCCCTGGCCCGAGCTGACATCGCCCGCCAAGTTGATCGGGATCGTCTATGTGCCTCGCAGCTTAACCAAAAGAGTGCTTACGATCGCCGGCACCGTGACGTACAGTACTCCCCGGGGTCACTCGTCTTCCTGTGATTACCATCACGTCGTGTTGGTCTTTGCGGAAACCTGATGTCCCATTACTTTGGCCTCTACCGCATCATACGCAAGGTCACCAGCGCGACCTATGAGATAGCTCCGCTCCATACCACGTCAGTACCAGCTGCTTCAGTCCCGACCGATATAGTGCACGTCCCATGGCTTAAACCATACCTCAAGCCCCGAGGATTGATCGCACCGGGATGGTGCTTCTGCCACCGGCGGGTAATGTCACGGGCTAAGTAGATGCCTGAGGATGACGACGACGAAGTGCTGAATGTGAACGTGCTCGGACTGCAGTAGTGTGTACCCATTTGCTCGCCTGTATATTCGCTAGTACGCATTTGCTCGCCAGTGTATACTTTATTCCCCGTAACAATATATATATGTATATATATATATATATATATATATATATATATATATATATATATATATATATATATATATATATATATATATATATATATATATATATATATATATATATATATATATATATATATATATATATATATATATATATATATAAGCTCACAAGGAACATCTTCACAGCAGTGATGTTAGCAAACTTTCACTATCTTGTACCATAGCCTCGTAACAATTTCATTCTACCACAAAACATCATTGAGGTATTACTGTTGTCATAGAAAACTATGCCTTACTTATTGGTTTGCTCAGCGTGCAGCCAAAAGTGGCCAATCTAGAAAGTGGGGGAGCTCAGCCCCCCAATATTTCTCAGTGAAGAAGCTTAACCCCCCTTGCCCCCCCCCCTCGGCTGATACGCTTATGAACACCAGCCCATATCGCACGACCTTGCAGTCGTTGCGATCCTTGCAATTCGCGCAAAACATCACATCGAGCATTACCACATGTACGCCAAATAAAAATTATGCTCACGCGGACACGAAGAACACTGATTTGAGCGCGAACACACGCCATGAAGAACACAAATTGCACAGCAGCTAGGCGCACATGCACCAACTTGCCCGGGCAAGCGTGCTGAGACTAGACGTGGAGCCAGTGGAGCCAGACGCTTTTCCAGTTCTTCCGCTCGACACTATCCGTGACGTAGCACGTGGTTAGAGGAGGATGTGAAAAGGCCTGAAGAGTTTTTAAGGGGTGTTGTCGTAGGGCATGTAGTCAATGTAGCGGCAGGGTTGCAGCAACAATACGATGGTGGGATGGGTGGTTTAAACGGACGCCTTGCGAAACCCGTTCGAACGTTATAGTGTCATTCTAGTGCACGCTTTAAAACTAATTTAGTCAAATTTGGTGTTCAGAATGAAGAAAACTTTGGCATCGCACTTTGTGAAATAAACACGTTACAATTTTTAAAGGCGTAAATGAACGAACACGCAGTTCCAAAACAGAATGGTACTGGTATAATAAAGAGAAAAAAAAAACGCCATTCCAAGAGCCCACCTTTGAAACTCCCATATAGCCTTTTTGGAAGCTTGGTACGTTGATATTACAGCAAACGTAGCGACAATGACGCCAAAGAAAGCACGAAGAATGGTACTAGTGGAAGCTGTTATGTATATGTAAAGAAATAAATGTGGATGAAATGATTTGCTCCTGCCTCGAACCGAACCTACGAGCTTCGAAATTTCCTCTTCTTTCTATTGTTTGGTATACTAGGCAACTAGGCACAAAGAAAATATCAGAAAAGAGCAAACCCCAGTCTGGGTGCTTTGAGAAAATCTGAGCCTGCTATAAGACCAGCGTAGATGTCTCAAATGTTCGAGTAGTGCTTTCATGATGTCTGGAGAGTTTTTTCATAGGGTCTCCTTCAATGTAGCAGGTATTAGGTCAGTAGGTATGTGTCTGAAGGTGTCGCTCGAGGATGCATAACCGCACGGATAAAGCCACAAAATGCAGGCGTTGTCCGAGAAACCACCGCTTGTCACGTAAGTGGGAGGCCCAACCTTGCCATAACTGAAGTGCTGAATGTAAGGAATGAGTGAAGAGTAGGATTTGGCACGCCTCACGATAGTTGCCTCACATTTCGCCATGAAGGAAGGTTGATAAAGGTGAACGCCAGGGATAATAATCAATTCGTTCAACGTTGCGTGCCTGTCGAAACGCTCCAGAGCAAGTATTTCGGTTAGTTTAGTGCTGAAGAATATCAGCAATAATCAAAGTGCGTTTGATGTAAAAAAACAACGTAAATTGAGAGAAATAAAGAAGGAAAACAATATCTACAGGCATGGGAGAAAGCATAACTGCTACGAGACATGTTTCCAAAAAAATGATTATTTGTTGTTTGCAATGCAGCTGGTCATTCAAAGCATCTCATAAGCATTTAAACGTGTCCACCTATCATGGCTTTCTATTTTTTAAAGTAAAAATCAAGACTTTGTAGTCTGATTTCAATCCTCTCTGTGTTGGAATAAGCGTGCACGTTTCTTGTTTTTCCACAACTGAACCAAGACGAAGTGCTTTTCATTGCATACGTAAAATTTCTGCTTTCCTAGAACTGTTGTACTTCTCGCAAACTGGGCTTGTGGTCATTACATCGGTGCTGCCCTGTGATTTGAGCATGGCAGTTGAATACAGTGTATTCGTTATGTACCTCATTGAATGATGCATGCAAGCAGAAAGAGTTCAATTCTAGCGTGCTCGGTTTAGGTGTGCCCGGTACCAGGTGTTGCGTTGGGTGCAAAAACAACTTCTATAATACACTAAACGAAAATGACCTGAAATAACCTAAAAACTGGGTAAACCATTTGTCCTCTAGCGCACTACCTTTCCTGGTTTTTTTTACCACCGACTATTGAGGTAAAAATTTACTCTCGTGCTAACTGAGTTTTTGAACGTAGGGAGAGTAGTGATTATTTACCCCAGTGAGGTTTTGAGCGAGTATAGAGAGAGTAAATTTTTACTGCCTTCACAAGGTTTTTGAGGTGATTTCTGGGAGTTGTTTCCGGTGGTAAAAAAAAATTGACGGGTGCATTTGCCCAGAGTCGACAAATTTATTAAACAGCAGAATTGATTGAATTTATTAAACGACAGAATTGGTGACACATAGATTCACATACAGAAAAACACGCACACACAACAAATGCAGAATAATACACCACTCGAACAAACTGCACGCGTTGCTCAACTACACTTCGACAATCCGGCGCACGACTTTTTCATCGACCCTGTAGTACCGGTAGGAAAGCTCTTTTTTTGCATTGATTAACAACAACGGTTGAAGGTGCAAGCGTAAACTTAAGGTGGGCTGCAGGGCACTGCATGCCACACTGACCTTTTATTTTATATCTACCCGATCTCATCTTTTTTAGTATCTAATAATAACTTGGCACACCGGGCTCATGGCCCCTCGCGTGTTAGCACTGCTGATGCACAAGTCCATAAAATATACCTAAGTACGCACAAACCCTGGTAGCTCAATGATTTTCATTGAGCGACGGTGCACAAACGCAGTAGCAGCACGTATTCATCACAACGGGCGTAGAGGAGCGGTGCACGCGTGCACACAAGCTTCTTACTGACGGCTTACTAGGCCCTTTCGAGGAGCACGGCAATTCGATGAAACACAGCTGGCGATCACAGAACACATATTCCGTGCGAATTTCGTCGTCATTTCAGACACGAATGAACACGTGACCACTATCTTACGGGGACGGGGCGGTGTATGCATACTTCCAACGAAAGACCACCGTCCGGGTTTTCTTCGTGCTCACCGGCAGCCGCTTGTTGGTTCCGTCTGCCTCGTATCGGCTTCGTGCTACATGTTTGAGAACAGTTGGTGCATGAGGTGGGCAATTCGGGCAGCACTTTACTCGTGCAGACATCGCCTACTGTGAAACAAAATATATGCGATGCTTCTTTCACCTGCCCCGGCGACACACTCCCACTGGTCACTGGCAGCTGCGGCTCGGTGCCAACGACAGAGTGAAGCAGTTTGCTTATTGCTTCTTCAGTAGGCAAGCACGAACAATGACACCAGATTGATTTTGTTACCACTGGCAGATCTTCCCGATTCGGCTCGGAAGCGAGATATCCATGACGTGCAGGTTCGGAGGTGCTCGAAAGCGCACAATCGCTCGATGATGTAGGAAACACGTGAAATCCATCAGCCGAACCAGACACACAGGCACCGAGCTTCTTGTACCGTCTGTCTCCAAGGCCACCGCCGAGCAAAAGCCAACAATTTGCGAAAATATGCAGGACAACTTTCAACAGCAGGTTTTCTTTCTTTTTTTATTCTTTTGAGATGCCCCCTCCGTTTTTTTTCTTTTTAGTTCACAGAATGCTGTTCTCGCTTGTTGTGCTTATGCTGCGCCCAGTTCCAGTGAAAGTGCGTTGACTCGAGGTCAGTCCTGAGGCCCGGCGATACCAAAAAAAAAGATCTGTGGTCCTCGCGTACCTTCATGATTCACTGAGAGCGTCACAATGGGAGACATGATGCAAAAGCCACCGAAGCAGCTGCGCCTTGCAGTCACGTGGTAATAAACTCTGAAACGCAGGTTAAAAATCACCTTATAGAAAACTCCCTACGTGGTAAAACTGGATTTTGACATCCTTTTACTACTTGCCTGAGAGGTGGTGGTGAAACTATGTCATGTACCATCTTTTACTCCTACACGAGGTAGTAATTTTGAACGCGAGAGAGTTTTCAGAGGTCATGACCAGCAAAACCCCAAACTCGGATAGTTTTTGCTTACAGTGTAAGAACAACAGACACTGATGTGAGGAAACAAATCACACATTGTAGTCAACGTTTGTAGTGTAGGACACTCAGCATTTCCAATGTGTACTCTTTTCATATTAAGGCCGCGAATCCACTCCTTTCAATGGGCAAACAATAGTTATCGACGTTCAGAGAAAATAGAGAGAGAAGAGAATATCAGAAAGGTAGGGAGGTTAATCAGACTTAATTCCACTTTGCTACCCTACACTAAGGGAGACAGAAATGAGGAAGTAAGGAGAGAGAGAGGAAAAGGATACACATTGCACATAACACACGCACAGACACACCACATACAGTGCTGGTTTCACAGGTGGTCGCACTGGTATGTGCCCTCCAAAATTGCAGAAGGGCTCGTGTGGCTTTCTGGGCGGATGTACTTGAAGGCCAAGCACACAAGATATCCAGAGTAAATGGTCGACCATCCAGCCTCATTAAGAAACACTGAAGAGCCAGCGATCTTTTTCAAAGTCTGTCTGGACAGTGACACAGGACATGGTCGAAAGTTTCTACGTAATGACAGCTATCACAGTTTGAGTGTCAGCCATATCAATGCGATAACTCAATGATTTGGTGAAGGCAACGCCGACCCTCAAGCGAAACAGCATTGTAGAATCATATCGCGAAGTCTTTGATGGTAGCTGTAATTGTAGTGATAAAGTGAGATTCTGTGGGCATCGAGTGGAGTTTAGTTGAAGATTCGAATGCATACGTGTGGCATTATGCGTGATGTGGCGAAGTTCTCTTGCCGCGTCCACCCTTGACAGGGATATGAGCAGTTTGGGCGTTCCATTGTGGGCACATCGTGTAGCGTTGTCGGCGAGGTGGTTACCACCAATCCCACAGTGACCCGGCTGCCATTGAAAGATTGTCATGTCCTTGGTTAGCAGCGCGATGACTAATTTCATTGATTTGAGACACCTTCTGATGGTATTCCCGCGTCGTAGACTTCGCACACGTTGAAAGGTCACCTTTTAGCCACAGAATATAGCCCACTTACCAGGGGAATCTCGCATAACAAGTTTATCTGCGGCTTGAAGGTTGGCGAGCTCGGGGCCCGTAGATGTTGTAACGTGCGAAGTCTTGAACTTGACGGTGATTGACTGAGATGGAATCACAATGGCGCCCATCGAGCTTCCTCAAAGTCAACCGTCCGCATAAATATGATCCGGTTTGTATACGATGTATTCAAAAGGTCCAATGAGATCAGCTTGAGGGCTGCATATGACAGGCTAGCTTTTTTGTATATCCCCGGCACTTCAAGGTGTACAAGGGTCTTTGCAGGCACTACGGCGGGCACAGCGGAATGGTTGCGGGTGAGATGTGGTCGTCAAACAGGTGATAGCTGCTATCGGCTGGCAGCTGATGTAAAACAGGAGCAGTGTTTGGATTAGACAAGCTTCTTGCCAAGGAGTGTACATGGCAACACTCCTGCTGCTTTTGGGCTGGTTCCGTGCTGACCACGTAATGTGTGGGCCACATGCAAGTTCCCCGCTCCATAGTGTGCTAAAGTTACAGAAAACCAGCACTGACGCGCGTAGGTATCACAACAAGGGCAAGTGATCGCGTTTCATGACACTAGGTCGAGGCTATGACAGGCTCAGACGTATATCTCATTTCAGCTCTTGTTATCTCTCTTTCAGTAGCTTGCAAAATACTGGACAGGACGAGAAACAAAATGGCTTTAAACGTGCAAGAGTTTCATATAATGCCGCTTGAGCAAGGCGGACTCCAGAATTTGTTTGCTGCTGTCGACACTCATGTCACTCGATGACCACTTGGAAAAGCAGTTCAGTGCCATTTAAAACGCACATGAAAAATTCCCAGTTCCACTACAATTGGAGTGAACAAGTGATCACGATAGCAAGAATCTGGAGTGCTATTCACCCCAATATCAAGCACAGTCACCATCTGGCAGCCACTGCCTGGAGCATGCCTGGTGTGAATTGCTGCTGCCTGCGTTTTCTGCTAGCGTCATGAGGCTAACATGTGAGCGCACGCGCCATCCTCATCTTCAAGGGACGGTTTATCCTGCTTAATTAACGCAAGTTTCACTGCTTGCACGTTGCCTAGCACTATATCTACAGTGACATTTGGCCTTGCTCAGCTGTGTATGTACTGCAATAGGATCAGATCTGGGACATGTCGATAGTTGTGTCTGTCGTCGTCGTACCATTCGTTCACCAAGATCATTTCTATGTAGGTGCCGCTTCGTATATGGTTGAAGCACGTCGTTTAGAGCACTTGGAATCGTCCCAAACATGAGGACTATGGAATATTATGTGAAGGTACCGTTGTAGCGACTCAGTGTTAAACGAAGTTTTTCATTGTTGTTAAGTGTCTAACCGCGGCATCGCTGCCTGTCAGTTATGCGACGAGCTTTAATGGGGCTTGAGCTATTTGTTTCATTGTACGATCCTGGTCTCACTGCAGCGAGATATTTTAAATTCTGGCAATTCGTTACTGAAACTGTCTTTCAAAAAACAGAAAGTGAAAAAAATGGAGTCAATGTGCCCAGTTTTAGCATTGTGTGAAATACATACACCCGCCCACCCGAGTGCTTAAATTTAGGTTCGCTTCAAAGATTCAAGATAGCCAAAACTAATTCAGATGGCATGCGTCACACTTACGTCGCATAATTTTGCGCTAAATGTCATCGTTTTTAAGGATTATCTTGAGCTATTCATGGCGTTGTAATAGAATGACGGAAGGAGCACAAATTATTTGCTTGCGAAAAAAAAAAGCTTACTTTTACTTGGTCAGATATCGGAACTTTTGTTACTTGACTGTCACGCAGATAAACAATCGGAGAAAACTTCGTGGTGAACTTTCACCTTTCAAAACTGTTATTGTAGTTGAAACAAGCATGCTAAAGCACGGTCCACCACGTGGGTTTTCTGAATAAACCTATCAACTGTCTACGGGTTATATAAAAAAACTTCTATGGTTTTTGGACGTAAAACACTAAACATCAATTAGATTTTCAGCTGTAATAGGTTTGCTTTAGTGAGAATTGAATAAAAAATGCGCATATGTATTTAGAGTTATCTTAGCTCATCGCCCAAAAGTATGATCTTATTTCCTTCTTTGTTTTTAGTATCCACGGCCAGCATGCGTGAACCATAGAATGAATTCAGTCGCACTATGACAGTGTGTAGTAGGCGGGTGAGAAGCTCAACACTTACAAATAAAAACGCAAGAAACGTGGCTTAGTGCAAAAACGCCGACAGTCACTAAGCGCGAACATCACCTGCAATGGCAGATCGCGTTTCTCTAGCAAGTAATCGTAACGTTCGGCAGTCTTCGTTCAACTATGCGGCAATTGACGACAGATATGTTATTACGAAAGAGCAGAAGTCAGCGCATTTTATTCACCGATCATTCGTCACACACAAAATGGCAGATTCCACGGACAGTTGGAATCGATGATATGCGAAGCACGAATGAGAAAGGTTGATATGTCACCTAAAAATCAGCACAACGTTACGAGGTGGAGGTAAATGATGCCCTACATGACTTCGGTGTCATTATTATCACGTTTGGATCTGCCGTTTACCTTCGTCATCTATTCACGTCACGTGATACCAAATTTATTATACGTGGAGCTAGCGAAGCGATTGCGAGCACGCTATGAGCGGGGTATGTTGTCATGCTCTTACTTGGCACACGTGTAAGGATTATCATGTCTGTACCAGTCATATACTTTCGTCATCCATTGACATCACGTAACACCAAACTTGCCATATGTGAAGCTAGCAAAACGGCCGCGAGTGCATCATGAAGGGCCCAATAAACTCCAACGTATTGTTGACGCGCGCGGACGCTGGGGACAGTGACGCTATATATATACGTTAGCAAAGCGCGAGCACACTATAGTCGGACGCCAAGTGCGACCGGCTCGACCAGCGTCCGTAGGCGCCGCCCGACGGCAACCGGCACGAAGTGCGACATGCTGCATTTCACGCCGATGCGTTACCCAGACAACACTGCGTCTCCATCTTTTCGGGACAGAGGGACGCCGGACGCGCAGACACGCGCATACGGCAAAGCAACGCATCAAGGCGCGCGCCTGCGAGTGTATGGCAGGTCCCACGGAAGAAGGAAAGGTGGCAGGAACAGTGCCTGGCGTGGCAACGCCAGCGTGATCCGACGGAATAAACGTCGGGTGAGCACGCGCACCGCGTCACGTCGAAATGTATTGGCGCCTTGAATATGGCATGTACTCATGTTCTCACATGACACGTACGCATCTCATGATTATCATGTTCGCACCAGTGAAATACTTTCGTCGCTCATTGACGTCACGTAATACAAAATTTGGCATTTGTCATGGTTATTAGCCGTAAGCACAACAGAGGAGGAAGAAGCCAGCATCACGAGCGGCAGTCTCTGGCATTTTTCGAGGAAGACGACGTTGCGCGCCTGCTCTTGCGCCTTGTTTTTGTGTGCGAATAGAGCCTTGCTGTTAACATGGAAACGAAGCTTTGTGTCCTATTCTTTGCACGTCGCGATAATATGGAAAGCTATCGAAACGGCAGCGAGCGCATCAGGAGTGTGTCATGTAGTCATGTTGTTACATGACAGGCATGTCGTGATTTTCATGTTTGGACGTGTCATTTACCTATGTCGTTCAATCCCGTTGCGTAATAACGAGTTTGGTGCATGTGAAGCTATCGAAACTGCCGCGAGCGCATCATGAGCGTAGCATGTAGTCATGTTGTTACATGACACTCATCTCATGTTTATCATCTTTGCACCAGTCACATACCCTCGTCATATATTCACGTACCGTAGTACCAAATTTAATATATGTAACGCTAGCGAAATGGCCGCGAGCGTATCATCAGCTTGGCATGTAGTTATGTTGTTACATTACACGAATGTCATGATTTTCATGTTAGGGTATGTCGCTTGTGTTCACTATGCAATCATGGCATACCGTACCAGTTTTGCAACATGCCATGTGAACGAAACCACCGCAAGAGCTGCAGAACTATGAATTGTAAAGGCATGACATTTATGACATACATGTCATTATTTTCATGTTTTGACTAATCAAACATGTTCTTCATACAATCATGGTATGGCATACCAAGTTTGGTATGAATACCATTATCGAAACGGCTAGGAGAGCTATAAGTCGTAGGTGGCTAGATAGATAGATAGATAGATAGATAGATAGATAGATAGATAGATAGATAGATAGATAGATAGATAGATAGATACATAGATAGATAGATACGCGCAAAGTCGCCGAAGTTCGCTAAGAAATTCATCGCCTTTAAAAGCACCGCTGCGAACTTATGTGTGCAAGCCACCAGCCACCTATCCTTACTAGTGCGGTGACAGTATAGCCTCCTGCAGGTAGCCTGATCTCGGCACGATTACGAAGGAAAGCTATCAGCTCTCTGCTTGAGGAAACATGGACTCTGCAGCAAGTGAAGCCTCCTTTGTGGTGTATGTATTTTCAAATCAAGCTTTGCTATGTGAGTGCAACACGTAAAAAGGTATATACGCATTTCCTCCCGGAAGGAGGCTGTCCCCGCCTCGACTGCGGCATATATTTTCACGTGCCTTCTGCGTGACGAATGCCAGGTCGGTGCTTCCTCTGTGCTTGAACGGAGAGCCGTAGCGCACATGCTTTAACAAACTTCAACACACTCATAGAATATAAGACGCGTGGGAAAACTACGATTACTCAGTCCAGAGCAGGCGTCTCAAGGTGGGCAGAGCGTTGGTGGCACCGTTGGGATGGGTGAGGCTGGCGTCAGTGTACGGACCAGCCCTGCAAGCGCACGAGCTTGCAGGGCTAGTTGCAGGGCACGAGCTTGCAGGGCTCTTCTATGATGAGAGGAGAAAGGCGGCATTCGAGACAGTGAGTTGCGAGGACTACGGTCTTTTAGTACTCTCATAACTGCTTGCTGACTTTCTCTAGCTTTGGGTCCAAGTTTGCCCTTAATAAATAATGTAAAAAAATGTTGTAGTGAGATTGTTACAATATCACTGTGCTGTGCTTTGTACAGAACATCCTGGTGGCTTGATTGCGAAACCCCACCGAGGGTTAGAAAAATAAAAACGTTATAGCAATAAAAAGCGTAGTTCAGCCGTAAATAATTTTTGAACAGTTTCACAATATCACCATACGTTCAAATGGCGTGTGCGATCCATAGTTTTATTTTTTTTGAGGGCTGAAGTAATACTTTTAATCTACTGTTTTATAACTTTTAATGAAAGTAGAACAATGTAGTAACAATGACAATGCAACATACATCATGCAGAGAGTGTTTGCAGTCATGTATTTTCAATATTAACTTCATCTAATAAACATATGACTCGCTTTAGTGTGAAATACAACATTGAAAAAAAGTTCGTTGCGAAAAATAACGGCGAGATTAAGGAATCGTATGAGATGAACTTATCTTATTATTTGGATGATCACACGAATGAAAAAGTTTTTCTATTTTATTAGCAGTCATAAGTACATGCTAAAGTAGGTCCAGTCAATTGTGAAGTATATGATTTGTAGAGCGACAAACACGAGGAAAAAACTTCCTTTCCTTCCTTGATTGCAAACTTGTCCGCCCGTATATGTACTTCATAGTGGCCTCTTCCTGTAGCAAAAAAAAAGTATTGCAGCAGTTTCATAAATATCACTGGTTCTTTCAAATTAGCTAGGGGCTGTCGGCGTGCTTTACGAAACCGTGTTTACTTTGCGTACTAAAATGAAAAGTATCGAGCAAATAATAATGGACACTAAATGAGCAAGCTTTCTTTGAGGGGAGAGTAATTCAAATTAAAAGATGTACACAAGTTATATTTACAAGTTGCGCGAAGCGAGCCCCAACTGCTTTGACAGCAACTTGATGCGCCATATGAGAAAGATGACGAAGACTGTGGCACATGGGCACAAACTCTTGAGCAGGGCGAATATCGTATAGAAGGGGACAAAAAAGAAGTCACCCTCTAGAGGGGAGAAGCAAAACAAAAAAAAACGAGATTCAGCATTGGAAACAGGCTGTACTGTTGAAACTATACTGTGAGCTCCACATGACAAAGTTAAGGGTTCTACATGGCCGGCCATCGATGTTTTCCGCCTCCGACTTTTGGCACCAAATAACCAGTCTCCTCAACAGTCGCTAGATAATGCTAACCGCTATCAAAACCTCTTGGCATGACTTCTTACCTCTCCACGTCTCCTCACACCATCTGGACTTACTAAACTAAGCTTTAAGCTACCTAGCTGGCGCTGTGTTTGTGTGGTCTACCGTGGTGTTCACCTTTATTTCGTTGCTGTCAAATGTGCGGTTCGAAGCCTGCAAACAGGTTCATGTTTTAGTGGGACTTCCAAGCTGAACATAATAAAAACCACACTATCTCCCACTAGATATCCTAAGCAGCCTGAAACAGAAACAAGCTTTTTGTGGCTTTAAAAAATAGGAGAAAAGAACTGACTAGCGCACTAATTCAGGCATAGCAATAAAAAGCAAGGAAATAAATCATCATATACACCTTGACTAGACAGAATCGGCCCACTGCAGGGCGAAGGCCTCTCTAATATTCCGACAATCAACCCGGTCTTGTGCTTTTTGCAGTTTTGTTCTACCTTCAAACTTCTTAATTTTATTTGCCCATCTTATTGGTCTCCCTGTCACGCATTTGCCTTCTCATGCGATGCAGTCAATTACCTTGAATGATCAGTGGTTATCCTGACTGAACACGCAACGCGCCCCGCCAATGTTCTTGGAAAGAAATATACGTAGGCAAGTAATCAAAGTGGAGTAAAAGAAATTCGGTGGCTTCGCACTGATATCGAAAACCCCATGGCAACAACACCGCTTCGTGCCCATGTTACTCTTTATTTTCATTTTTTTCCTCACTTTCATAATTGGTTTTTTCTCTCAAACATCTTTGTCTTCATTGTTTCCATTTTGTTATAGTCCTATCTTTTTTCGATCTGTCTATTGCTTTCTATCCTTTCCTCGCTCCTTGTCTCATTTTTTATTTTGTTGTTTTTGTTTAGTTCTCTCTTTATTCTTCCCATATTTTTCTTTCTATTTCTTACATTTTCTGTCTACTTATCTGTCACAAATGACAGCAATTTTCGTTTCGCCTGCGCGCCCCATCGTCCAAGGAAGGGCGCTTTTGTGTTGGGAAGATGACATCCGGCGATTGGTGACGCACCGGTGTCGCCGCCGCGTCTTCCCTAAACCTGTACCGAAAAGAGAAACATGTGTTCAAGGAAAAAGAAATGACCTCTAGAGGGGACGAGACGTCCCGAAAGAGTTTGAACTGCATGAAAATCGGCAGTTCACGTGTAGCTAGCAAGAAGTGCGGTCGTCCGTGTCGCGAGTCTCGCGTAGGCGGCGAGCATGGAGTGACCCGCGGAATGTATTGAGACGGCTGCAATACCGGGCACCCTCGTCGTCTACTAAGCTGGCAAAATTTACGTGTACCAAGAGCTGGCCTCGTTCATATGAAACTTTTTATTGTGACTTTTTAAAAACTGTGACTTTTGTGACTTTTTTTAACCAGCTTTTAGTTATTTGTAGTTGTGTGCGCTTCGTCGCACTTAGAAATTCAGGAATGCGAGCCTGAGCTTTTTTTCGTAGATTTTCCTTCTATCTGTTTTAGTTCAATCTTGTTATTTCATTATTATTCTGCGTATTTGTCTTTTGTCTGTAGCTGTCGTTGTGTTCTTTTAGAGCACAGTTTGCTTTGCTGTTCTTTTCATGGCGTATTAGTATTTTTTCATCTGTTATTTTTTGTAATCTCTTGCCTATTGCCCTTTTTTTAATAAATGTTTGTTTGTGTTTAGTCAAATGTCCGTGTCTGTTCTATGAGTGCGTCAGTCAGGTCCACACATCACCATTCGTTGTTGGGACTCCGGGTCCTGCCGGTCTCGTTTTCGGTAGCTGGCCCCGTCGCAGGATCCATCGTCCGACAATTCAGCGAGAAGAAGCGCCCGTACGAACGACAGAGATTGATTTACATGTTTAGAAGTGATCAACTGATCCAAAGAGAGAAGAGAGAGGAACATACAAAACGTCTTCGGCATTTTATAGCGCCGCGTTGCCAACACTGGGCGCATTGCCCGCATCGTCAGCCAATACGGTGGCCCCGGCACCTCGGCCACGAGGGAGGGGAAATACACCTCACAACACACGGAGGGGCACAACCTAACACGATGCCCAAATATGGTCACGACGCCCTAAAGATGCCCAAACATGGTCATGAACGCACAGCAGATTCCGGAATTCTCCCGGTGAGGGGGGAGAGTCTGAATGGGGAGGTGGAGGTCGACGACACAGTCGGTCAGGAACCAGTTCTCCCCGCAACTCCTCTTGCTTGGTTCCCTAGCGCAAAACCAGTGCGTTGACCTTTGTTCTCGCTTGGCTGCAAGGCCGTCTCAAGTGCAGGCCATTCCGGGAATGCGTCGACGATCTCCCAGAGGGGTTTGCAAACCTTTGGAGAATCCCAATGCTGGGGCCGGTCGTAACAGTCACGTTGTTCTCGCTTGGCTGCAAGGCCGTCTCAGGTGCAGGCTATCCCGGGAATGCGTCGGCGATCTTCCAGAGGGGTTCGCAAACCTTCGGAGAATCCCAATGCTGGGGCCGGTCGTAACAACGTGCAACCAAGACGAGTCGACCGACCTGCATTTAAATTTGAGATGTACCACATCGAGGCCTTTCAGGCATCGCAGGCCGAAGCGTAAAATGGAAGCTTGCGAGTCTGCCGCACGTCGATGTTGAATCGGTGAGGCCTCACCCGAAGTGTGTGACATTGTCTGGCGTCCATGACAGGACGGGCCGACCGCGTGGCAATGTTTGTGAGACTGACGTAGCTCTGAGCGTTCTGTATGTAGCCGTCCTGTTATTGCTTTGTGGGTCAGAACTGTTTGTAGCAAGGGACGACAAGGAGTTTGACAGGCTTATCGAACCGGGCAAGACCTTCCGTTTTGCAGGAAAGGAGCTGTACATTTTTGTCGAAAGAGAACGACAAAGACGTAAGGAGGATCGCCATGCAGAACGCAATAGGTATAGACACCATTTGGAATTTGAATGGAGCAATAGAGAGAGAAATCCCGGCTGAAAATTCAAAGAAATATAGAAGGCTTGAGACTGTGTACAACACAGTCGGGTCACCGCTCAGCCTCTGGCATTCCCAGTTCTGTGAATGACGCTGGCCGAACAAGTTGGTGCAGGCGTACCTTGATTATGTTCACTTATTGCGCGAGAAAATTGAAAGCAGATGGTGCAAATTTCAGGCATTAGATGTAATGCATAGAACGTGCAAAGAGCCCGAATGCACTGAACCGTTAGGAGCCGGGTTAGTGGCAATACTTCTGATACGAACAAGGGGTTCTTCACTGAACCAAGTTTGTTAGCTGCCAAAAGTCCTGTGGTGGCCCTAGAAGCTATGAAGGCTTCAGTGATGGTGACAAGGGGCTGTGCCGGCAGAGTCTTGATGATACAGGAAGGTAATCTATAATTGACTTGGCCCAGTCACCACGTCTGTTCGTCGTCATGACAGCTAACGGTGATGTAGCTCACAGTACTACCAGCCTGACTGGTGAGAACTCCTCCATGAACAGCAGGTCAGAGCCATGTGCTGGAGTGCATTGGGAACTGGACAGTACAGTTGCAGGTAGTCCTTTCAGGTGCAAGCGGTGCAGCCCCGAGGAATCCTGTTTCATTGTTCAGAAGCCGATCAAATTGTACTCAAGTGAGGGTAGCATTGATTGAAGAAGAAATAATCCCGGCTGTGCGCACAGCGCATCCATTCAGAGTAATCAGACTAGTACTGCTCAAGATTTGGTGGGAGCAGATGCTCCAAATGAGTGCACAGGGAAATGTGCCAAACGAAAAAAGACGCGGTAAAGTACAGAAAGCATCAAAGGCTGTAAGAAAACCCATGCAAACGAGCGGTCCTAAACGTGACACGACGAAACGAAAGGTGTGTTTTCGTTTTGCCACATTTGCAAGAAAAAAATGGCAGCATATCCACGAAGTGAATGATGGAGAGAGGGGCGAGGCATTCGTCCGTCCATGCGTCCGTCTGTGTGACCGTCCATGCGTCCGTTCGTGCGCCCGTCTCTGCGTTCGTTCATGCATCCGCCCCTGCGTCCGTTCATTCGTCCATCCATGCATCTGTCTGTGTGTCCGTTCGTCCATCTATTCAACACTCCAAGTCCCACCATCTCGCATCTTTTTATCATATATTCCCCATATTGAAGCACCGCCATTCAGTGGACATTCCAAGGACTAAACGAGAGGTGGCACACGCACACTTTCTTACGGCTTGCACTTCGGGTCTACTTCCCACCTTCAACCACCTTGAGTTCATGGTGTATACTAGTTCGCTGTATTCATGGCACTGCGGCCCAATGCTCGCTAAACCTTTCTAAAACCAAGGAGGTTACGCCCAGCGAGTATAACGTAGCAACCTTTTCCTGTCAGATAGTGCTCAATGTACATGCCAGTGGCTGCTAATGTGTAATGAGAGACAGGAGGATTCAGCTTTTAATTTCTTACGGCTTGCGCTTCGTACTTACTTCCCACCTTTAACCACCCGAGTTCATTCATGGTATATACTAGTTCATTGTATTCATGGCCCTGCGGCTCAACGCTCGCTAAACCTTTCTAAAACTTAAAAGGTTACACCCAGCGAGTATAATGTAGCAACCCTTTCTTGTCCGATAGCGCTCAATGTACATGCCAATGGCTGCTAATGGGTATCGCAGCGTGCGCGTTGACTAAAAGCCAAATGCTCCTGTCTCTCATTCGCCATTAGCAGCCATTCGCATGTACATTGAGCACTATTTTTTATTGGTAAACATTGCACAGAAGAAATCTCTCACCAGCACCACCTTGGAGGTCAAATGTTATACCTATTTCGGGTATGTGCCACTAGTGGTTACGTACTACGAGAGACGCACGAAGATTCGCCGAATGGAACGCAGGAGGAAGGAACGCCTTGCGGCAGAGCGATGCGACGGCGCGGGGAGACCCGTTCCCCTAGAACGAGGCGACGATGACGGCATGCCTCCAGGGTACCGATCCTGCAGTGGCGGGGACTGTACTCTACCGTCCCTCCACTCCTGGCGGCTCGTTCACAGGATCGCCGCACCTGACACTCGCGGCGGCGCTCGCTAAGCGGCTCGGTGTGACGGCGGTGCGTGTTAATCACCGCCGGAACATCGTGGCTGCAGATGCGGCGACGCCAGCGTGCGTGTCCGAGCTCCTGTCCATCAAGGAGCTCAGCGGCGTTCCCGTCACTGCCAGGAAGCCTGCAGATTGTTACAGCAGCGTCGGCTTCCTCCATGGCGTCGACGGCGACCTCATGGATTCCGAGCTTGCCGCGGGACTCGTGTAGCCTGTTTCGGTGCTGGCATTAAGCAAGGAAGGGCAGACGGTGCGGTTGCGGTTCGCGAGCGGCCAACCACCTGATCGGGTCACCCTCTGTGGACTGCAACTGCGGGTGCAGCACGCCAGGCCACGTCCGCTGCAGTGCCGGCAATACGGGCGCTTCGGGAATGTGTCCGAGGCGTGCTCGCATGCCGGTGCCTGCATCCGATGCGGCCGCCAACACCCGGCCGCCGATTCCTGCCGTCCCTACTGCGTTAACTGCGGAGGGGGGCATCCAGCAGATACGCCGACCTGTGCTCGCTTGCAGGAGGAGCGGAAAGTGGTCACGCTGCTGGCCACGGCGCCGACGCCACTCTCGGGACGGGCTGTCAAGGCCGCAGTACGCGAGGAGAGCCGCGAGGTTCGCTCCTACGCTGCTGCGGTAAGCGCGAACCTTCCCGAGAGCCCCACGAAGGATCCTGGCTTGCAGCGCCCCAATTCAGCGCCGCGACAATTCTCCCTGCCACCGGTGAGCCCGTTCGAAACGAGCCCATCACCCACTACACCCGCGGAGCCTGCTGAGGACCCGCGGGACGCCCTCATCGCATCCCTGCTCGCTGCTCTGCGTGCGGTCGGAGATGCGCTACCTGCCGACCACCCGTTGCGTGCTGTATGCCTTACAGTGCTCGGCGGGCAGCCCGGATCCACACAACTCAAATAAGAGCCCTGCTGCTGGAGCAGAAATGCCCCTCACTTCGAGAAGTTCCAGCGGACTCTCGTACACTACTGGCTGCAGTGTTAGCTGTGACAGTTGCCCCCTTCCGCTGATTGAGAGCTCCTATCTTCTATCTTCTCTCTTTTTCCTCTCCTCTTCGCACCCGCCACAAGACGCTGCGCCGTGCTCCCTAACGGGCTGCAGAATTTAGGCGTCTCGCCTGTCCTCTAATCACTACCACCACCATTAATTACACTAGCGGACAACCGGCGTACGTGTAGCTGCCGTTATTAAAGACGATAGTCTTTCTTGGGGACCTTCGACGCAAAAATTTTCGTCTGTCTGTCTGTCTGTCTGTCTGTCTGTCTGTCTGTCTGTCTGTCTGTCTGTCGGTCTGTCTGTCTGTCTGTCTGTCGGTCTGTCTGTCGGTCTGTCTGTCTGTCTGTACATTTGTCTGTTTGCCCACTCTCATCGGGGACTTGAAACGGCCGACCCCATTCGCAGCGACCACCAATGTTGCTCAAGGTTGAGCGTTCATGCTTGTGCAGTTGTCAATAAAAAAGCAATTATTGCGAGTGTCTGCAGCACTATAACAACACGCATATATTCTGCATGTGTAGTTTTTACTAGGAAACGCATACATAAGTAATTTTAAGGACCGTAGCGCTTACCATGCAACGTTTGCACGGGACGGGGAGTGTCTCCAACGCTTTGCTAAGACGAGTTGTGATGGCACCTACCCATCGCCTCGCGTTCTACAGCTTATCACTTCTGAGACAGGCGCGCACGGCCACGTGCTTTGTTTTCCAAAAGAAACTGCCAGATGGCGGTCATGTCTCACGTGTGACGTGATTGATGCGCTCGTTCGCCTCCACTGCACGCTCGAGGCACTCTAACGCAGCGCCTCCGGAATGCCATTCACCGATTTTGTTGCGCAGAACATCAAATAAATGTTTTGTTTACTCTCTCCACACGCAAGACTATCGTCTTTAGACGACATTTGCAGATTACATGCAGATACGGGGCTCATTTTTTTCTTTTGGATGTCCTGGTTTGCTAGAACAGCTCCGATGGAGCGACCACCTCGAGTGAGAGTTAGAGTTGGAAGTTACGCTCCATCAGTTGAGCGCCACCAACTGACAAGTTTTTGAAAAACAGTGCTCAAACTTTTTGACTTGTTTTTGGAGTTGCTCATAAGTTTTTTGAGCGTTTTGCTTGTATTTGTTTTTGTCTGAGATGAGCCACTGTTTGAACTTATTGTCGCACTTCTAATTTAAGAGGCTTTGTTTTAGAGACCTTGATTTACGTTTTGAAATTGTAGGCTTCATTGAAGACTCTCGTAAAGTTACTTCTGTGTTCGAGGCTTCTCATGGTACACATACGTACTAAATATGACGGGATATTCTTAAAAGCTTCTTTTGCTTCCCAATGGGACGCATTAGTGCGGAACGGGCAGAAAATGAAACTGCACTCAAACGACCATCCAGATTTTTTATTCGTTTTCCTTTCTTTGGTTTCAAAACGCCTCAATAAGGGACTTTTCTATACCGCTTACAGTGTGTATGTTTCAATATGTGGCATCAGAGAATGCTTATGTTCCTTAGAATTGAAGTGTGCAGTCTTTTTTGTCATTTTCTTTTCGTGTGTGTCTGACCACGACCTAGAGCGCGAGATATGACTTTCGTCTTAGTGTGACAGTAGAGTGCGGTGCGTCCTGGATTCTGCGCGGTGTCGCCCACGTCGGTGAAATAGTGCGCGAAAAAGAAAACGCATCGGTGAACGACCGGAACACCGAAAGCTCTCGAAAAGTGCGTGTTTGTGATTTCCGGGAATATTACGCAGCAATATTCTTGAGGAGGGGGTATGCCACAAATGACTGCAAGTTTCGTTTCACTTACGCGCTTTACCGTCCAAGGAAGTGTGGACTGGCTGATAGAGTTATATACCTTAGTTATATTACATTTACTTTTCTGTTTCGTTTCTTTGTAGACTTTTCTTTGCATTTTTTTGTGCTTTGGTTTTTGTTTTTTTGTTTTCCCCCTTACTCATGTTTTGTTTTTGGTGCCATACAGTTTTTGTCACATGGTTACTGTCTCCTTTATATATTTTCGCGCTCTGCGCAATAAACTCAGTTGGAAGTTAGCGCTCGTGTCCTTCGTGTCTTTCTTGTCTCTGTGTCGTCGTTTTGTTCTCGCGCTTTAACTATCGTCCAAAGAAGGGCGCTTTTGTGTTAGGAAGATGACATCCGGTGACAGGCGACGCAGCAGTGGCGCCACTGCGTCTTCTCTACGCCTGTACTGAAAAGAGAATCATGTGTTCGAGGAAAAAGAAATGACCTTGAGAGGGGACGGGACATCCCGAAAGAGTTTCGACTGCACCGGAATCGGAGTTGACGTGCAATCAGCAACAAGTGCGGTCGTCGGTGTCTCGAGGCTCGCGTAGGCGACGAGCATGGAGTGACCAGTGCAATGTGTTGAGACGGCTGCATTACCGGGCACCGTCGTCGTCTACTAAGCTGCTGAGATCTTCAGCGGCCCCTTTAAACTCCCCTACGTGTACGAAGAGCTGGCCTGGTCAGTATGAAACTTTTTTGTGACATTTTTTTCAAAACTTTTGGACAGCGCTTTTAAGTGCTATGCACGGCGATCCTTCGTCTGGACATTTATGTTCTGCGCGGACGCTTTACCGTGCTAAGGAACGCTTTTATTGGCCGGCAATGCGACATTCAGTCGAGATGTATGTGGCCAGCTGCACGCAGTGTCAACGCCACAGACGCCCATCTACTGCTCCGGCTGGTTTTCTACGGCCCTTGCCACCTCCAAGCACACCTTTCCAACAAGTGGGCATTGACCTCGTGGGCCCTTTTCTAAAGTCGGCTAAGGGCAATCGCTGGATAATTGTATGCGTCGATTGCCTCACGCGTTACTGCGAGACGGCCACCATACCAACCACGACTGCCAGCGACGTTTCTGTGTTCCTGCTGCAGCACGTTATCCTCCGACATGGCCTACCTCACGTTATCATCAGTGATCGTGGACGACAATTTACGGCAGATATAGTAGAAGAGCTGCTTCGATTGAGCAAGTCCCGCCTTCGTCACTCGTCGCCATACCATCCACAAACAAATGGGCCCACGGAGCGGCCAACAGGTTGACGATTGCAGTGTCGTCGCCTTCCTTTTTTCTCCAGCTTGGGGCAGCCAGCATGTTCACCTATCTTCGTTTTCTTCCCAGGCATGCGCAACAGTAATATTCCCCGTCTTTCAATAATTGTAGTTGTGTGCGCTGCGACGCATGCAGAAATTAAGAAGCATGAGCCTGAGATTTTTCTCGTTAGTTTTATTGGTATCTCCTCTTGTTTTACCATGTTGCAACTTTATTCACATTCCGCGTATTTGCGTTTTCTATGTACCTGTTCTAGTGTTCTTTTGGAGAATTGTTAGTTTTTTTAGCTGTTCTTTTTCATCGCGTGAATTTTTGTTGTTTTCTCTTAAGTTTATTTTCGTAATATCTTTGTCGTTGCCCTTGTTTTGATCAAATATTTGCCTGCGTTTAAATCCGATGGCCGTGTCTGCCCTATGAGTACGTCGGTCAGGCTCATACCTCACCACACGTGCAACCCCGACGAGTCGACTGTCCTGCAAATAAATTTGAGATGTGCCACTTCGAGACCTTTCAGGCGTAGCAGGCCGAAGCGTAAAGTGAAATTCTGCGAGTCTGCCACACGTCGATGTTGAATCGGCGGGGCCTCACGCGAACAGCGTGACACTATCTCTTGTTTTTTTCTCTTTGCCGCGTCTTTGTTGTTCTATCTCGTGCTCTTGTATTTCTCTTTTTTGGCTTTCTACTTTTTTCTTTTTCTTGCACTGCTTTTTCTCTATTTCCGTCTCTTTTTTATATGATTTTCTTCTTTTCTTTCTCTTCCTTCGTGCTTGTTCTGTCGCCACTCCGAATGATCGCTTACCATGGCAGGTAAACCAGTGCAGCGGGAAACAGCGCACTGGGTGCTCTCTTATGTTCCGGAAGCGAAACAGAGGGTGATGAGGAAAACAATGAGAGTGTGTGCCGGTTGAGGAATAACACTACGGGTACTAGAAAGGCAGGGACCATATGATGACAGACACTTGACATCATCATGATATGAATTGCAGCTCCACTGTAAAAATATAGAGGCAAGCTGTCATGTTTTGTAAATTTGTTCTATACTCGGCCCCAGATACAAATACAATGAAGTCGTACTAGCAGCGAAACATTTGATTATGTTAGATTTTATAGAGTGAAGCATAGAATACTTGAATCAGAAAAAATAGAGCTTGTTCAACAAAGCCACAACAAAAGACGCGACACGCACTTTTTTTTTACATTAATTTACTCAGAAGCCCAAATTGAATCTGCGTATGACGTTTGTGTAGTAAACAAGCACCTTAGCTTTGTAGGTCATACACAGCGACAGTATTTTATCACAGCCATCTGGAAATGCTGCTTAGTAGTTTTCCTTGTTAGCTTTTTAGGTAGCTAGCTAGTAGTAAACAAAAAAGCGTGACTTCAAATGAAACCCTTTTTACATATATGCTTTTCTCAATCAAAAAGAACATGCTTTCCAATAATTCCTACTTTTACCCCGAACAATTTTTATGAAAACTTGTCGTGTTACCACAACAGGACGACAGGTAGCAGAGTAGTGTTTCGTGCACGCGTGATCTCAATGATGAGAGTGCGCAGGATGGTATTTCTGCTTTTCAAACACCTCGAAGGTTCTTATACTGGTGAACTCAGTCTTTGTCGACTCTCTTCAAATGCTCGCTAACTTAGCTATTCCTAGAGGCGCAGAGTATATGTTTGGAATAGTAGGAAACCTTGTTACATCAATAACGTGTGTCAAAATCACTTTGTTATATAGCAAAAACGTTGATTGAAATTGAAAGAATAAATTTATGTTTGTTTTATCGGGTATACCTGTAACTCTAGCTTTGATATGCCAAGGTTTGGCGGTATACCTTAAAGGTACATTCATGCAAAATGAATTCATGAAGCCATTCATTCATGCAAAATGAATGGCTTTAAAGACGCAAGGTTTGTGAAATATCGCCATGGAAAGTGATGAAAGCACTACAGTGGAATGTGATTTCCGGGGGCATGCAAATAATGAGAACTAGGCAATGACGGACGGCTGCATAAGAGCCTTAAGTTCCGCGCACGCAGGTTAAAACTTATATTAAAATCTAGAGAGTGACGTGAACTATGTGTAGCGGGAATAAATAGATGTGTTAGTGCTAACATAGTTGGGGTAGGGAGATATGGCCTTAGCGCGAATACCTTGTCAGTGCAGGCTACGAGCTTGTCTACGTGCTATGTTAGAAGCAACGCGCACTTAAGGAGCCGAAATTTGCATTTGCAGGTGAGCACATGCTTCATACGGTTTTTGGTGCAGTTGTACATGTTCTGTCCAACCCATGACGACGTGACTGTACCCTGCTGCTCCGCTTATGGTTTGAAGGAGGCTGCTTGAATGCTTATTCTTTTATTATTGCAACGGCTGATGAATTCTGAGAGCTCTGCGTGTGCGGCTAAAAAATAGCACACCTTCACGGTGAGTGCACCCGCTTTAACTCCAGAACAGTAGCCCCCTCAGGCACTTAGCGTCATCTATAGATAACCACCCTCTGACTGAAACCAATCTGCTTGTAGTACTGACCGACCCGGTTACCGCAGTATCAAACGAGAGCCCTTCTGAGGACGTTGCGACAGTTTCATTGAGAAAAAAAAACGATAATATATTTATGCTCACAGGCAACACTGACACGTTGTAATCTAATTGTACTATTAATTTTATATAGTGCCGTCTTGTTCTATCTCTTTTCGTTACCCGCATTTCTCTTTCAAAGTATAGAACATAGCAATCCGCAGATTTTGTTAACCTCCCTACTTTTTCTTTGTGTTGTCTTCGCTTTCTTTTTTGTTTATCTATTCTTTAAAGCTTCTCAAGATCATTTTACTGTACGTATCACACCAGTTGTACGTGGTATATAATTTTATTGAGTGGAGAAGCTAGCAATCGTCACCCTGCACATAACCTATAAAGTTTCGTCTTTGTCAAGCAGAGGTTCCGTAATATTTGAACGGCAAAAATCCGGCCCTGTAGAGTGCTGAACTGTTAGCCTCATAATTGTCCTCTTTAAGCAATACAAATGCATCATGGCCGTCACTGCCATTCTTGCTCAACTCTACTGAAACCAGTCGTCACAAAAGACGCTCGACTTCCTTTGCGTAAATTTACCTCTCTGGGATAATTAGCAGCGCAATCCTAAATATATCAGCGATGAATAGACACGAAAAATAAGGGCATTGAAGGGCAGAGTTAGCCCTCGAACAGTATTGGAGATCAGTAGGGACACTGTTCACTATGATTTAATGCCGATGGTTTAGACCCAAGTTCATCGCTTACATCCTGGGGATGTAGAACCTTCATTTATATTGTGTGGCCTAGTAAATATATTTGATTGATGTGTGGGGTTTAACGTCTCAAAACCATCATATGTATATGAGCGACGCGGTAGTGGAGGGCTCCGGAAGTTTCGACCACCTGGAGTTAATTAACGTGCACCTGAATCTGAGCACATGGGCCTACAGCATTTCCGCCTCTATTGAAAATGCAGCCACCGCAGCTTGGACTCGATCAAGTAACCTGCGGGTCAGCAGCCGAGTACGTTAGCAACTAGACCACCACGGCGGGGCCCTGTAGTTATAGGCTATAGCAAACCCATTTGCGTTCATTGTTTATTTGTTTTTTTGTGCCTCTACTTTTTTCTTTGTTTTTCTTTCCATTTTATTTCCCTTTCTTTCTCCCCTTAGTGCAGGGTAGCAAATGGCATGCTGTAGTCTTGTTTGATCTTCGTGCCTCTTCTTCATTTTTTTCTTTTTTTCTCTCCACATAACGGCATTGGTGAAGCCACAAGCAAGCCTATATGGCATGCTTAGGTTGAAAAGAGGGTGCCACCGCTGACCGAAAATTAGGGGTATGGCGAGTTATTTGCCCGAAATGGGAAACACGCATTCATGAAGGCTAGTTTTTGTGACGCAGCATTTCGGACGAAATACACAGCGTGGCTGAAGGGAGATGCTGACAAAATAATGTAGAGCCAAAGGGTAGAACGTGGGCTTGTCTAGGGGTGATGTGCAATTTGTCATGTAATATGATTCTGACGATATATATATATATATATATATATATATATATATATATATATATATATATATATATATATATATATATATATAATAAACGCTTCCAATTCAAAATTTTAAAGCATGCAAATAAGTATGCATGGTGACGAGGATAAAAAAAATTAATTATTGAGGATGCGCGAGATCCTTCCGAACAGCGGTGTTTTGCGTTTGTACATATGGCATGCTGAAAGAAAAAGAAACAGCGTAGTAGGCCTATCACAATCTGGAAGCGATGCAACAAAAGTAAGCCTCTTTCTCATTGTTCTTTTTGTTGCAGCGTATTTTTTTATCTAAAAACAGGGAACAATTACAAAAAGAGAAATACAGAGAAATAAACCAGAATTATATCATCTCGTTCGATTCCCTACAATTCAGAGAATTTGAAAGAAATGTGAATAGAAGAGCAGCTGCAAAAAACAAAGAAAAAAATTGCCCGCAGCTTCCCTCGGGGGAACACTGAGGAGGATGCGGAGCATATAATTGGTTAACGGGGTGTTAAAGTGCGACTTACTTGGGTCGATGGCTAAATTGGTTAACGTGGTTGTGAAATGGGGTGTTAAATTGCGACTTACTTGGGTCGATGGCTAAATTGGTTAACGTGGTTGTAGGAGGGGGTGTTAAATGAGTGAACACGTACACACGTATGCGAAAGGGCGGCGCTGGTCGAAGGGACGTCGATCATTGTGTTTGTGGATTCGTTGGAATTCATTTCACCGCGACCTTGGACGTCGACGCGCCTTACAAACCAACCGACGAGCGGCAACTGAGCGAGCGAGCGCCGACCTTGAGTATATATACAGCTCGACGGCGCATGCACTGTCAGCTGTTGAATGTTCTCGAAGCGCGACGCCACATGCGCGTCCACTGGAGAATCAGGAGAATTGTAGATGTCGAACGCGGTGTGTAGAGGAGGAAGGGTGCACAGATGGTGGAGGAGTGAAGCGCGCGCGGTGTGTAGAGGAGGAAGGGATGCACAGATGGTGGAAGAGTGGGCGACGGCGCGTCGGCGCATGCGCGCGCGTCAGCTGTCGAATGTTCGAGAAGCGGTGCGGACGGCGCGGACGGCGCGGACGGCGCACTACAAGGCGCGAGTATAAGATGCTCCGCATCTAAAATTTACCTTGAATTTTGCAACACTGTATTGTTGCAACCACGCATTTTCTTTCGTATGCTTAAGTTTCTCAACACTACAACAAAAACCAGGCAGAAAGTGTGAGGGTGATCAGATCATTGAAGTTATCCGTAGCATTCTATTCACAAGTTCGATCAGAAGTGCCATTGGGTATTTCTGATGGTTCCTGGCCAAGTGTTCGCAAAATGAAGCTGCTAGTTGGTCTTCTCGACAAAACACCTTGTAGTACTTACTATGCTGCCTACTGCTTTGTCTCATTTGTGGTGTATCTCTGCACAATTTGAACGTAGAAGCGTGGTGGTTAGGGCTAGTTGGTGTGACATGACGATTGTTATAGCGCGAGAACAGAACGACGACGTCTTCTCTTGTCCCTTTGTGGTCGTTTTATTCTTGCGCTATAATCATCTACAATTTGAACACCGCACTATATAAGCTGTTTTCCTGTGGAATACTACCAATGTCACAGTTCATACACCTATGCGAACGTTTTTTTTTTCACGTGAGAAGAAGGGCGCTAGCGAACAACGAAGTACCTTTACTGGATCTTCCTAAGGAGCCTGCAAACGATAGCAGTAGCATAGTGACGATGTGCAAGTACTTTGCGAAACATTGCTATTGTAAAGTACGAAGCTTTCTTTAAAAGTCACTCCTGCTGTATCTGTCCTTGTCGATCTCTTCGTTTGCGCGTTTAAGAAACCCTGTCGAGAATAACCAACACAACCTTATGAAAGTGTTGTTTTTACTATTATTACTTTCTTAGAAAAAATTATTTTATGGCTACTGCAAAGTTGTAGGGTATGTTAAGTTTAGCTTAGATGAAATACTGAAAACTAGATGGCGTTCACAAGCAGCCTAAAATACTTCAATACATATAAAGAAAATTGTACTGATTGAAGTTAAAACAAACAGGCAGAACAACAAGCCGATAATTTTTAGGCTGGTATTATTTATTGTTTTGCTGTTCGTCATCTCCAGTGTCAGAAATTCATGCTATTTTTCAAGTCCGCTTTCATGTTACGTGTAGTGCAAGCAAAAGTAAACATGCCCAAATGTAAAAAAAAAGCTCCTCTTGATATGACTTACCGTTTTCTCTGTACCAAAACAAAGCGCAGCTTTCATTAAAGTAGTAGTGCATGAAATACTTCTTCAAATTATGTCCTTCTAAAAGCCATAATCAGGGATACGAAAATCAGAAAAGCAAACATAAAGCAAAGGTTGAGCATACACACACTCACACAGACTTAGAGAGAGAATAAGGAGGAAAATAAACCTTTTTATCTAGTTAGGATTTCTGCATCGTCTTCTGAGTGGTCTCCCTCTACCAGGAAACTATAGGATTCCACAATACCGGGTTTTTTAACTACCAAAACCAAAATATAATAAAAGACGTCGTACTGGAGGGCTCGGGGAATTTAGACACCTGGAGTTATTTAACGTGCACCTCAATATAACTACACAGGCCTTATAATTTCGCCCCTATCTAAAATGCAGCCGGCACTGCCGGGATGGGGTCCTGCGGCTCTTAAGTTAAGTCCTTCAAAAACACAAGTCATTTTATACACGCCTAAAAGAAAAACCTTGATAAATAAGATGAGCTTATTTCTGGGCTCTCAGCAGTTAGACATGGTTGATTCTGTTAGTATTCTTTGTGTATATTTTTCACGACACCTTACGTAGAATGTACAAGTTGATATTCTATACTCTAAGATGTCATCGGTCATTGGTGTTCTTGCACGTATGCGATCTCTTCTTCCCCCTAAGGTGAAAATTATGATATACAATGCACTGGTATTATCTTTGTTACAGTACTGTACCTTAGTGTGGTGCACAACCGGTGTGACGAATTTGCGCAAGTTGCACTTACTACAGAAAAGGGCCGTACGACATATTGCGGCTGAACACTATCTGTCCTCTACAAAACTTTTTTATAAAATATGATATTCTTCCAGTTTTTTTTGTACAATTACAGGCTGATGTTATGCTATAAAGAGTTTGTCAAACATGGTACTAATACCACAATAAATCTTGCTAAACTTAGCGTAAACACAAGTGTTCGACTCACCAGGCACAAAGAAGTTTGGACTGTACCCACCCTAAGAACTTTTTATGACAAAGAATCGTTGTCCTACAGCCTACCTTCTTTGTTAAACTTTTTAAACCGTGAAGATTTTGATCCTTCCTCTAAACAAAACTGTCCGATTAAACACTTTGTCCAACTGATACATTACCCTCAATGATACATCTCTCAGAAAATATGCCCATTCTTTCTTTTTTATTATTGCTTTTCATGTTCATGCCACTTCATGACCATACATTTGAACTTCTCTCTTTTTATCTTAGCACTGCTTTGACAAACTTTTTGTATTGTTTTTTTGTGATGTTATACCTATATGTTTATTTCATATTTGTTCTGCATGATTGACTGCCATTCCTGCTGCTTTGTCAACTTGTGAACGGGGTCAGGACCTCGTCAAGCTCTTGAGCTTTTAGTGCTGTACTCCACCTTATCTAAAGGAAATAAAATGATTGATTGCTTGATTGATTGATTGATTGATTGAATCGAGTGCCATAACCACAGGACCACCGCGGTGGGCCGGCAAGCCACAGGCCTTGGTGCCCTTATTGGTCAATGCGTTAACACAAATTTTTTTCCCATACTGTGAGGCCTTTCTTAGCGAACTCCAACGACATTGAGCGTATCAATCAATCAATCAATCAATCAATCAATCAATCAATCAATCAATCAATCAATCAATCAATCAATCAATCTATCTATCCATCTATCTATCTATCTATCTATCTATCTATCTATCTATCTATCTATCTGTCTGTCTGTCTGTCTGTCTGTCTGTCTGTCTGTCTGTCTGTCTGTCCGCCCGCTTATGTTTGTTTGCTCTCGCGGTCACACCCTTAACTTGGCATGAACCAAAATTAGAATGGCATGATAAGATGATTTGGTAATTATGACGCACAGGTCAAGACAAGAATAATGTCACAATCCCATGGCGTACGTCGTCAAACACTCCCCGTCAGACAGTGACAAATACCCACGGGTGGCTATGTGCAGCTGGTAGGCGGGTATGTGCCGCAGGTGATTGACATTTAGTATGTACCCAGGAACGACGAGAACACAGAGGGGCAATTTTGACGCATGAGTGTTAAAAAATACCCGCCATCGGTAGCATCGACCCGACGAATGCAATAAATAAATGTCGAGATCACAGCTGGAATTAAACCCAAGCATTCTGCGTGGCAATGAAGCATTTTACCACAAAGCTAGACCAAGTGTTGAAACTACTTTTCAAACAGACGCCAATCTTCGTGAAACGTCAATAGTGGTTGCAGTGAAGCCTTCCCAATTTTACAAATATTACATATGTACTCCTTTGATGCAGCCGTCAGTATTGATGAATAAAGTATTGGTGAAAAGTCTTGGCCATAAGATGCGCTCATTAGCCTTCCCCAGTCCCTTTGCATGAAGAGGAAGCCGAGAGGGCTGTGGCGTCGGAGGCAGCGGTGTAGGCGTTTCATGCAGTGGCGACCAGCGAGAGAGAGATGGAGACACCTAAGCAAGACACGGAGTTTGGGCATGCGCACTCCAATGCAGCGGCGTTCGACTTGGACGCAAACCCAACACAAGACTGAACCACAGTGACCAGCCCTGACGCTACTTTGGACATATGCTCGCTGACCAATTTCTGTGGTAGCACAGCCAAAGCTAGTGGGTGGAGCTTCTGCACATGTGTTACTACGCCAAGTAAACCGTTATCGTGCGATTTTGGTTTCGGTTTTTCAACTCAACTTCAACTTCAACGAGTACATCCAACATTTACATTTTAGCACCACCATGCAACATGTCGTAAATTTTTTTAGAAGAAATGAATCAAATGTGCATATTTAAGGAAAAGAACACGGAGCTTTTGAGAGCGTTGAGATTTATTTTAGAAAAAAAAACGTAAGGCCAAGAAGTTACCGGAGGATTGGAACAACGCAAGGCAACAAAACCATATCCTAAATTTCAGTGCATACTTGGTCGGCGTCATTGTTTTCCTTCTTTTAGAGAGAGAGAGAAGTAAACGTTTATTTTGAAACAGTGCCCTGAGCAATGCCCGGGGTCACCCTGAGGGGGGAGGGCTCCTTAGTCCAGGAACCCTCTGGCTTCTACTGCCCTCTTGGCCCTGGCGACGAGTTGTTGTTGATTTTCGAGGTCGTCGAGGGCGAGCTTCGCCTCCCACGTTTCGGTTAGGTCTTCGTTCGAACCTTCTTTAGAGACGCAAGAATATTCTCGAGATGCTCACGTTATTTTTTAGGGGATGTGAAGGCAACGATAGAAAGCAGAAATCCTGGCACGAATCAGTCATGACTGGGAACCTGACCTTCATAAGTCCACTTGAGTGAAACGCAATCTTTTTACTCGACCAAGAACGATCTTTTTGCATGGTCAACAGGGTAATACACATGAGCGCGTCTGTTACCCAGGCAAAGCGTAAGGTGCCAACCACTGGCACGCGTATGCACGCGCCTACGCGTCAAAAGCGTCTAGTTGCGCCTGTGGAGGAAAAGGGCGTTTAACCATTGGCGTGCGTCAACCGCGTTGACGTCCACGCGTCCAAGGCCGATGCGAAATGTTGCTTGACTTTTTGGCTTAGAACTGTCCAAGTTCAGCACAGAACGGCACATTCCTAACTGAAGTGGGTTTATATGCTTTAAAGGATATGAGAACACGTTAAAAATTGATAGTGCTTTACCCACCACAGTTTAGACTATTTTAGAAGTAATTGACATTATAGTGCCCAAAGTAACTATAGTGGTATTCACCAGGAATCAATATCGGTGCGCGTGCCGCTCCCGCGAATGAACATTCGCGTCTAGCATACTGTACGTCTATCACAGGCGTGTGCAGAGTTCTTCTTAAGGAGGAGGGAGAGGCAAAAGTTTGTCGCAGTGCCCCCCTCCATGTAGGGGCTGACTTAGCGCCCCTCACAATTATGTTAATATATGAAGGTGACATTAAGCTCCCCCCCTCCTCCTCTCTTTAGGGAATGAGGCAGCGGCTGCCCTCCTGATCAGGTTTACAAACCACCGGGTTTCTATACCTGCACTACAAAATTTATTAACAATATCTCGAATATGCTGGTACCTTTAGTATATTTACACATCAGATTTTATAGCATTCAACCTATAATCACGCCTGAAACTTCATGATCTGACAGATTTAAGTCAGTCATAAGACTACAATTGAGGCCAGAGTAGCAGGCGTTCGGCTGATATGTGTGTGTGTTCGAAATATCCTTTAATTCGACAAAGCACTCCTGTTTCTTATTGATACAACATATATTAGTCATAAGATAGGAACCAAATACTGCGTAGAATGCCTTCGGGCATTTTCCATAGTGGAAATGTGCTCTAATGTAACTAACTGTGCCTGACACTTCATGATGTGACAGATATCGGTCATTATATAACTGAAACTGTGATGCAAGACTTCTGGACGTTGCTTTTAGTCAAAGTATTCTCTAAAACGATAGACAACACGCAACTGTTCATGAAGTCACAGATATTGGTCATAATATTAGAACTGAAACCTTAATGCAAGACTTCTAACGTTGTCTTTAGCCAAAGTATTCTCTAAATTGACAAACGACACTCAACTGTTCGGGAAGTCACATATATCGGTCATAATATTAGAGCTGAAACCTTAATGCAAGACTTCTAGACGTTGTCTTTAGTCAAAGTATATTCTAAAACGACAGACGACACCCTACTGTTCAAGAAGTCATATATATCGGTCATAATATTGGTACTGAACCCTGTATGGAAGACTTCTAGACGTTGTCTTTAGTCAAAGTATATACTAAAACGACAAATGACACCCAACTGTTTATGAAGTCACAGGTATCGTTCTTAATATTAGAACTGAAACCTTAATGCAAGAAAGTATTCTCTAAAACGACAAACGAAACCCAACTGTTCATGTCACAGATATCGGTCATAATATTAGAACTGAAACTTTAATCCAAAACTTCTGAACGTTGTCTATAGTCAAAGTATTCTCTAAAATGACAGACGACACCCAACTGTTCTTGAAGTCACAGATATCGGTCATATTGTTACGGGAAGGAGACTGACTCAGAAAGGTAGTCACCGATGTATTTACAGCTGGTTAGGCGAGCAGCGCCAGCCACATAGATTAGCTCGTGCCAGTCTATCTGCTTTGTCTTCTTCAGCTCCATGCACTGGCACGTAGCATGACCCCCGGCGGCGGAGGCACCGTCCCGGTGCTTTAAAGGTCGTTATTTGACGCATCATTGTAGAGCTTGATCCGCGAGACGTGTACCATATCATTGGGCCGCATAGTAGATGATAGAGAGATGGGGCTGAGCTCGTAAGTGACAGGTGTTACTTGAAGCAATATACGGTATGGCCCCGTGTAATGAGACAGAAGTTTTTCGGATAGGCCCAGCCGACGATGAGGGGACCAGAGTAAAACGAAGGTACCGGGAGTGCAATGTACGTCTCTATGTTCCGCATCGTACCGACGGCATTGTTTGGTTTGCGACGCCATCAGCCGAGCGCGAGCGAGCTGACCGGCATGATCGGCTCGCGCAATCGCGTCGCGGGCATACTCGCTGGTGGACGAGGTGTGAGATGAGATGACTGTGTCCAGTGATAAAGTCGGCTCTCTTCCGTACAATAAGTAGAACGGCGAAAAGCCCACTGTGTCGTGACGGGATGAATTATACACGAAAGTTGCGTAGGGTAAGGCAAGGTCCCAGTCTCGGTGCTCGGGCGACACGTACATAGCGAGCATATTTGTCAAAGTGTGGTTAAATCGTTCCGTGAGGCCGTTTGTTTGAGGGTGGTAAGCAGTTGTCAGTGTGTGTTGCGTGGAACAAGAACGCAGGATGTCGGCGATGACTTGGGATAGAAATGTACGGCCATGGTCGGTGAGAAGCTGTCCCGGAGCACCGTGAATCAATATAACGTCCCGTAACAAGAAGTCAGCGACGTTGGTAGCACAGCTGGTCGGTAGAGCTCGCGTAATTGCGTAGCGTGTAGCGTAGTCTGTAATAACGGCAATCCATTTGTTTCCCAATGTTAATGTGGGAAAAGGACCAAGTAGGTCTAACCCAACACGGTAAAATGGTTCCGCGTGTATGTCGATTGGTCAAAGATGGCCAGCGGGTAGCAGCGACAGTGTTTTACGACGTTGGCATAGGTCACATGTGCCAACGTATCGGCGTACCGAACGAGCAAGGCCTGGCCGTAAAAACGGCGCCGGACGCTCTCGTACGTGCGGGATATTCCAAAATGTCCAGCCGTGAGAGCGTAGTGAAGTTCGGTGTGAACACAGCGACGCAAATGCTTAGGCACAACAATGAGAAGGTAGGGCCTGTCTAGTCGGTAATTGCGATGGTATAGCACGCCCTTTTGAATGACAAAGTAGTGCACGGAAGCATCATTTGTGGAGGATTCCATATGGCTGATGATGTCAAGCAGCTCTGGATCACGCTTCTGTTCTTCCCCAATGTTAAGGAAGTCGGACACTGAAAAGATAGAGTTCTCCGTGGGCTCGTCAGTGTCCTCAGGATCATCGACAGGATACCGGGAGAGGCAATCGGCATCGCGGTGTAGGTGGCCAGATTTGTAGACCACCGAATAGGAAAACTCTTACAGACGCAAAGCTCAGCGACCAAGGCGGCCTGATGGATCTTTCAGAGAGTTGAGCCAGCAGAGTGCGTGGTGGTCGGTAACTACCAAAAATGGGCGTCCGTATAGATAAGGTCGAAATTTCGCCACCGCCCATACAAGAGCCAAGCACTCACGCTCTGTTATCGAATAGTCAGGTTCAGGAGCGGATAGCAGGCGGCTGGCATATGCAATAACGCAATCATGGCCATGTTGTTTTTCAGCCAGCACTGCACCAATGCCATGCCCACTTGCATCTGTATGGATTTTCGTAGGGGCAGCAGGGTTGTAGTGTGCCAGAAATGGAGGGTTAGTGAGAAGAGCGACGACAGTCGAGAACGCAGAAGCCTCTTCGGAGCCCCATGAAAACGGGACTTCTTTCTTGAGGAACTGCGTGAGCGGCCTCGCTGTGTGCGCAAAATTTTTCACGAAGCGTCGGAAGTAGGAGCATAGTCCGATAAAGCTGCGTACATTCTTCACAGACTGTGGTACAAGAAAGTTTTTTACGGCGCTGATTTTTGCCGGGTCTGGTTGTACACCGTTGGCGTCTACTAAATAGCCAAGCACTGTGATTTGATGGCGTCTAAAGTGACATTTAAACAAGTTGAGTGGCAGGCCAGCACGACAGAAGATTCCCAGGATGGCTGAGAGGCGCTCTGTGTGAGTTTCAAATGTTGGTGAAAAGACGATGACGTCGTCCAAGTAGCACTAACAGCTGGACCATTTGAATCATCTGAGCAGGGAGTCCATCATTCGATCGAAGGTGGCTGGAGCGTTACAAAGGCCGAATGGCATGACCTTGAACTGATATAGGCCATTGGGGGTGATGAATGCCGTCTTTTCACGGTCCATTTCATCTACCTCTATCTGCCAGTAGCCGGAACGAAGGTCTTTGGAGGGAAAATAGTGGGACCCATAGAGGCAATCAAGCGCATCATCTATTCGTGGCAGAGGGTAGACGTCTTTTTTGGTAAGTTTGTTTAGGTGTCAATAATCCACACAGAAACGCCATGCACCATCTTTCTTGCGGACTAGCACTACAGGAGAAGCCCAAGGACTGCAGGATGGCTCAATAATGTCTTTGGCGAGCATTTTGTCGACCTCACTTTGGATGATGTGACGCTCAGCCGCCGACACCCGATGTAGACGCCTATGAATAGGATGCTCATTACTAATGTTTATGCGGTGGCTCATACCAGTAGCTTTCCCCAACGGACGGCCGCTGATGTCGAAAACGTCCACGTCGGACAGCAGAACCCAGTGGAGCTCATCAGTCTGCTGCGGCGTTAAGTTGGAAGCGATCATCGAAGTAATAGCGCTGTCGGAGCAAGTGGCAGATTGATGTTGAGCCTGGGGGTCAGAAGGAGTGGCCATCGCGAAAACATCTACCGCATTGCCTTCTAAGCTGCAGAGCAACGCCAAAGAGATCCCTTGTGGCAAAACTTGAGGTGTCAAGCTAAAGTTGACAACTGGGAGGCACGTAGAATTTCCTGCGTCGGACAGAATGGTGTGCGGTAATGTAGTGCCACGGCTTATGAGAACATCGGTGATAGGGGTCAGAACATAGTCACCGTCGGGAACTGGTGGTATTGAGACGAGCTCTATGTAGGTCAGTGTCTGTGGAGAGAGGTGCGCGTGTGCCGTTGTGCAGAGGCGACTCGGCCGTTGTCTAAGAGGTTCTGTTGCGGGCAAGTGTAGACGGAGCGTACTGGTCGAACAGTCTATGAGGGCAGAATGCGTGGACAGGAAGTCGAAGCCTAAGATTACGTCGTGGGGGCATTTATCAAGGACGGTGAAGAGAACAACTGTATGTCCATTCGCAATACTCACACGAGCAGAGCACAATCCAACGACAGATGCTATTCTACCATCCGTAACACGGACCAACTGAGTGGTCGCAGGTGTGAGAACCTTCTCTAGCTTGCGGCGATAATCACTCGTCATCACGGAAAGTTGGGCGCTGGTGTCGACAAGAGCAGTGACATGTACGCCGTCCACTTGTACGTCTATGAGGTTCCGTTTTGTCGGTATCGTCAAAAGAGGATTTTCGGTCAGTCCGAGCGATGCAGCGCCACCTCCGGTGGCTGCAACGCTCTGTTTTCCGTCGGGGAACCTCGTGGGAAGGCGGGGGAAGATGGTCAGCGGGGCTGTGCAGAACGACACTGGCGACAATGGGCGGATGGAGAGCGGCAGTTGCGGTGTTCAGAAGCAGGTTCCTGGGCAAAATGGTCGCGGCTGGTCTTATGGCGATAGGCAGGACATGCACAGAAGGGACGATAGGACGGTTGTGCAGGAGGACCCCAGCACAATGGCGAGAAATGTGCCTGATTCTTTGACACGAGAAGCATATCGGCTTGTAATCGTGTGTTCGCCATGCGGATGACTTATGGAACGTTGAGGGAGAGCCAGTCGGGAAGAAACGTGCAGGCGTGTATCGGGGATGGTAGTCGGTGCGGGGAGGTGGGGAGATAGAGTGAATTCCCAAGCTGGCGATTTTCTGCCTGACGACTGCTTGAATGAGAGGCAACGTAATTGGCGGAGAGGGGTCAGGGGACGTTCGTCCCACCTTATCTGGAGCAGCTGATTCAAGCTCCCGGCTGACGATTCGCGTCTGGTTGTCACAGGTGTCTGGTGCATGATATGTGTCGAGATACGAGGACGTCGCAGTGGTGTTCGGGTGGCGCTTGAACTGAAGGGGAATGCGTCTGCTTTTAGCTTGTTGGAACCGGCGGCATTCTTGAATGATCGCATCAACAGATGACACATTGTTGAATACCAACAAGTTGAACGCATCGTCGGCGATACCCTTTAGGATATGCACAACTTTTTCAGGTTCAGACATATTTTCGTCAGCTTGGCGGCATAGTGAAAGGACAGCCTGAATATAACCGGTGTAGCGCTCAGTGGAAGATTGCGCGTGAGTCGACAACTCATTTTTCGCAGCTTCACGACGACCAGAGATGTTGCCAAAAAGCTCACGGACCTTGGCCTTGAAGCTGTCCCAGCTTGTTATGTCATGCTCGTGGTTATCAAACCATACACGAGGGGTTCCGTCGAGATAAAAGATGACGTTTGCGAGCATAGGAGTGGGATCTCACCTGTAAGTGGCACTGACGCTTCATAGAGGTGTAGCCACTGGTCGACGTCGGAACCCTCGCTGCCCGAGAACACGCCGGTGTCATTGAGCGCGGGAAGCGTCACGAAAGTTGTTGCGGGCGCTGGGTTGACAGGTCGGGCAGAAGGGGGAGCGACCGGAGAGAATGTAGCCGAGTCTTGAGTGGTCATGTTGTAAGCCGCGAGGGAGCGTCCGCTTCAGAGTTCCGTGGCGAGGACGGGGATCACACAACTACACCAAATATGCTACGGGAAGGAGACTGACTCAGACGGGTAGTCACTGATGTATTTACAGCCGGTTAGTCGAGCAGCGCCAGCCACACAGATTAGCTCTTGCCAGTCTATCTGCTTTGTCTTCTTCAGCTCCATGCACTGTCACACAGCAATATTATTAGAACTGAAGCCTTAATTCAAGACTTCTGGAGATTGTCTTTAGTTAAAGTATTCTCTAAAACGACAAACGACCCACAACTGTTTATAAAGTCACAGATACCGGTCATAATATTGGAAGTGAATCCTGCATGGAAGACTTCTAGACGTTGTCTTTAGTCAAAGTATTCTCTAAAACGACAAATGACAACCAACTGTTCATGAAGTCACAGATATCGGTCATAATATTGGAACTGAACCCTGAATAGAAGGATTTTGAACGTTGTCTGGAGCTGAAATGTCCTCCAATGCAACAACCCAAACCCTATTCTTAAGGATGTGACGGATTTAGGTCATGAGGCGGTAATTGTGCCCAGTGCGGAGGGCTTTTGAATGATAAGCGTAATGAAAATATCCTCTAATGCAAGAACCCGCATCTGGCTCTTAATGATACAACCGATACTGGTCATAAGAATGAAACCAAGCACTACGTAGAATGCCTCTGGGCATTTTTTCGGTCAAAATATGCTCTAATGCAACTAACTGTACTTGAAACTTTCATGATAAGACAGATATTGGTCATAGAACTGCAACTGAATTCTGTATGGAAAACTTCTGGACGTTGTCTGTATTTAAAGTATTTCCTAAAACGACAAACCGTGCCTAACTCTTTATGAAGTCACAGATATCGGTCATATTACTGGAACTGAACCCTTCATGGAAGGCAGCCAAAATGTTCTCCAATGCGATAAAACACACCCTAAACATCATAACGCAACAGATATTAGTGATCAGATTGGAACCGAGCACAGCGTAGAACACTTTCGGGTGGTATATTTATTTATCTTCAAATACGGCAGCCCTATGTGAGGCTACTGCAAAAGTGGCGTACATATATACAAAATGAAAGGATTTAAACAGTAATGTCACAATAAGTGCGCCAAGGTAAACAATTATCACTACCCGTGAATGCACCCTGGTAAGAAATCAGAGAAATAGAACATTATTATAATACAAGTGCCTCCATAAAGTCAGACATACTGGTATTAGGAATCAAACCAACTAGATCAATCCAATGTTTGATAACTTTGTTTGAACGTGTTAGAGAGCACTACAAATACTTCTAAGCTGAATCGTGATTGCAGATCAGTGCTGTGTTGAAGGGTTCGGCACTTTGCCGGTAGTTTAAATGTCCTTTACCATCTACAAAATCCATCCGACACTTCTTGATGAGACAGACATTGGTTGGGAGATTACAGCCAAGAACTGTGGCTTTGACAAGTCAATTGTCGAAATACCCTATAATCCAATAAAGCATGCCCAAAATTTTTGATGGGACAGATACCGATCAAAGGATTGCACCAGAGCACCGTACAGAAGTTTTGGCAAGTTTTCCGGCAGAGCGGCACTGATTATGCTTAAGTGCATGCATATACATAATCCAAGTTGATGCATATTTCAAAAAACTGAACAGAAATCAAGGACTCCTTGGAAACACATACAAATATTCAATGTTCGAAACCATCGAATAATATCTTCAGCTCATTACAGTCTGGAGGAACAGATAAATACATGCACAGTTCTGAAAGGTCTCATAAGTCACATGAGGTACTTTTTACATTACTTCTATGCAAAGTGCAGTACCATACTAGTGCACCTTAATTCATTCTGTGCATACATGTGGTGATCTTCTCTTCCAACTATCGCGTCATCGTGCAGTTGATTTCAAATCAGGTGCTTCTCACAAGGTTTTCAGTTATCTGTTCAGCTGTAAACAAAACGCGCGTTATGTTATAGTAAACTGTAAAACGACGGAGAAGCGCCATTGTACGCCTATAGCTATGAGTATCAGAATGAACTATAAATTAAGAATGTGTGTGTTAGAATGCCTTCAAACAACGTATGTGCTACTGAGCGTGGCAGAGAAGCAGAAGAAGCGAGAAGTCAAATAGCAGGCAATGCCAGCAGCACTTAATCATGAACCTTTCTTTTTCGATCACCACAGCAACGCACGCTCGAATTTCTGTCTTGTACGTGAATGGAAATGAGACCACTGAAAGCTGAATGTTTCAGCGTTGGTGGTACTCGACACGAAGCAACCTCACACTGCTACCGACCAGCGCACGCTTGTTATTAGCTTGATAACACACGAAAATGAATTTCACCGAAGCCAACGAATGTTTCAGCGTCGTACAATCCACGAATACACTTCTATGAGAACGTACGTTTTCACATCACGGAAATGTGTTGGCTAGCGAGGTTCGCTTTCAGCGATGATGAATACCGATGTTGAAAACAAACACAGTGCCGATAAAAACTCCTCCGCATGAACTACGCGATATTTCGGGCGTCGTATATGGTGTCCATGTTGCGACGGAAACTACCGTAGTTTTTTCAGCCGATGTTTCTCGCATGTGCTGGTTCATATGAACTAGATGGTAGAGGCCTGCGCCGAATGCAGATGACACCGATCTGAATTGCCTCGGTGGTAGGCGAGGGCTTGCGCTCAAACCTTCGAACCTCCGAAGTCTGTTTACACTCGTTTTTAGCACAGAAAGTCACAGATCAAAGCACAAGAACACCGACATGCTCCTTTCGCTCGGCCGACGATCGCACAAGGGACCGGCGCTAACATAGCCGGCCGGCATTCGCTGGATTTGTCGGCGTCACTCGAACTCGGCACGAAACCACGTCACGCTGGTAACACTCACAGTCGTTCGTCGTATCGTTGTCGTTTTAGATTACGAAGTGGTCATTCAGGAACGTTTGGAGGAGTTTCCGTGCTTGCTTCCAGCACTCGGCTGTGCCTTCGAAGCGGCGGCCATTAGGCATAACGTTCCGAGGCATCGCGGCCTCTGGTTGGTTGGCGCGCGGCGCCTGGTTGGTTGGCACCGCTGTTAGCGTGGTAACGTAGCGTACGCGTGGCAAAAGATCAAGCCCGGGTTGATCCTTCGCGCCTCCTTGCGTATTCCCCTCCGACGCCGACGCCGAGAAGCGCATTTGACGCTTTTGACGCGTAGACGCGAGCATACGCGTGCCAGTGGTTAGCACCTAAGAATCGGCTTTCATCATAGACACTGAGGGGGGCACTGCTGAGTGCCCACGATGGCAGAGGTGCCTGACCTCAGCTCGGGTTTTACTTGTCGGTTTGACTAGTTTTTTCGGCTGATAGACCATGCTTCGTTGCCGCAGAAGTGAATGCCAGTTACACGGCGAGTTTCTGTCGCACAGACAGCGTTTTTGAGAACGTTTTTGTCTTTTTCTTTGTATTTTGTGAACTGACCACCCTGAGCCTAGTGAGCAGTTTTGGACTGGCCTAGGGCACAGCTGCCGGCGGCCGCGTTCGCACCGCGTTCGCACCGCGTCCACGCGTCCGTGCCGTACCTGGAGAACCTGTAACACCCGGCGCGCTTCACTCCGAATCTCAAGATGCCTACTATGATGACGACCACGGCATGCACAAGCGTTGCAGTGAACTCAAGCGATTTCCCAACGCTATCGGACGAAAACGAAACAATAAATGCAACGCAGCCTACGTTGTCATCAGAGTCGTCTACCGGACCTCATGTCCACGACACGGCAGCGGGCTCTTCTACCAGCACCACTGAACTTCACGAAAATTGGGTACAAAAAAATAACGCCGTGTACAACCGACGCCAAGTGTCGCCGAACAGACTGCACGCCGAACGGGTGAGTCGGCCCCGCTATACTGTTTTGATCAGGCCGCTAAACAAAGTGCATGTGACAGACATTCCGAACCAAGCCCATACAGAGGGCATAGAGCAAAGCGCTCCGTCAACTTTTATTGCACAAATGTGAATTCTCGGCTTTGACATAACCAGTAACTGCGTACGGATCACACTTCGTGACGAAGGTCATTTTCGCAAACTATGTACACTCTCGCGCTTAGCGGCAACAGTCAATGGTAGCGTGTGAGTAATTGATGTCGACACATCGCCTCTTCAGCGACACGCAGTTGGCAGCTCTCGTGGGGTAATAAAGATCAGACCTGGCCTAAAAATTGAGTACATCAAAGCGCATCTGCGCTGTGAACAGGCAACAATCACTGATGTGCGCATGCTTGGTAAACACAGCTGCTGCTTTTGACATTTGATACAGACGCCTTACCGAAACGCTTGGTGTTTGAATGTGAAGTCATCCGTGTTCATGAATATCGGCCTCGCCCGGTCGCATGCTACAACGGCCATCATTTGGGCCATGTTGCCAAATACTGTTCCTTCCCGCCAGTATGCCGGGACTGTGGCAAAGCGCCGCATGAGGTCGACCCAAACTGTAAGCAGTTTCCTCATTGCGTGGCTTGTGGAGCGTCCACACACATTTCACTCAGCTCTTATTGTCCTGAACAAAATATATCTGAATCAGCCCTTCATCGCAACACTAATGATTCATCATATACGACATCTGCCACACAGCCTACCCCTCCGACGCCTCAGAAAGTAACCTTGGCTCAAACAGCCGCTTCTACCGATCTGACTCAGCTTATCAAAAGCCTTCACCAAGAAGTACAGGAATTACGGCAGGAAAATCAGAGACATCGCGCCCTTATGCTGGACCAAAAGAAAGGCAATCGGTCCCCAAGACCAAGCCACAGTCGGTCTCGTAGTAAAAGAAAGAGCCGTTCTCCGACACGTCGTTCTGAACCGGTCACAGACAAAGACTCCGCCTGTTCTCACATTATTGGGCTCCTGCGACAAGAACGGGCTCAAGAATCTAGTAAGCTGGAGCATGCGATTCGGTCGGAGATGGTTAACACTCTAACACAAGCCCTTGATACCATGCAAACTCGGTTTCAAAATATGTTGGATGAACTGCAGCGCAATGTCCTCGCTGATGAAAACAAGCGCCACGAACCAGGGCCTTCCTCTTGAGCTCTTTCGCTCAGGGGGTGCAGTGGAATTGTGGTAGTTTTAATCAAACGTGCTTCACTATCCGCAATTATGTTCAAAGTCATCGCTCCTTATTCCTTGTTCTCCAGGAGACGCGCGGCACGTGCTCACTTCCTGGTTACCGTGCTTTTCAGACAACAATCATAAAACATAAGCGGCAGCTTCCCAAAAGCCAGGCAGTGCTTCTGATGCGTAATGACTGCCCGGCCACTCAAATAGAGATTCCTGATCTCAGTTCTAATGCTCGCGAAATAGTAGCTGTTAAAATTTGTCCTCCTGGCCAAAAGCCTTTTGTGGCCGTGTCTGCGCATTTTCGCCCAGGAAATATTTCAGTTGGACCATACACAAGGCTCGAGACGCTTAAGCAAGCATCTAAGAACCTCCCTCTGCTCATTGGAGGTGATTTTAATGCTCATCACTCTGCCTGGGGAGCCCGAACGGCGAATAATTGCGGAAAATATCTTCATGACGCTATTGAACCCTCTTCTGTAGAAATTTGTAACGCCCCCGACACCCCTACAAGAATAGGACTACATCAAGTGCAGAGAGACACGACCCCAGATCTCACACTCGCCAGCCCCCAATTTGTACGGCACTGGACAGTCTCCAGCCTGTCATGGGGCAGTGATCATCTCCCGATATTCATGGCACTTAATCGAAAACGCCCCCGGATCAAAACAACAACGATGACTAATTAGAATACTTTTCGTAGTAAAGTTAATGGATCATTCTCGACAGTTGAGGGCCTTCTGGACATTGTTCAACAGGCCTGTGAGCTGGCACACGAAACAGTGCCATGCGAGGACCATACTCAGTCGATCTATAACCACTTAGGCAATTTATGGAAAACAGCAGACTACTTAGCCAGAAGATACCGCTCGCACGGCAAACGACACTCTAACCTCATGAAAATTACGCGCCAATTTAAGCTTATCATTGAGTATCAGCTCCAACTTCAAAGTGAAGCCTGGCAATCCGCTTGTGAACGCCTTGGCCATGTACCGGCCCTCCAAGGTCTATGGCGCATTTTCGTAGCCTCAGCGGGAAAGGAAAAGGCAACTCTCCTCTGACCGAGCTGTTGCTGAAAGCAGATCCGTCCGTTGTGGAAGACGATGTTATTACCACTTTCTTTCCTCACGCTTCACTCACTACGCCTACATCTCCGAAAGCCTGCACCATAACGCAACCCGATCCGAATTTTGATCGCTCATTTAGCACGGGAGAAACGCTAGCAGCCATCAGACACGGGCGTCCTCGATCGGCGCTTGGCCACGACCAAATCACATGGCAAAAATTCCGCAACCTCGGAGATGAAGCCCAGGACGCACTTTTGGCGGTAATGAATGACCTCTAAGCCTCAGATAATGTTCCGTAGCACCTTAAGCTGTTTCTCATTTATCCTATTCCGAAACATGGAAAAGAGAAAACTCTCTGCAAGAACCTCCGGCCAATATCTTTAACGTGTATTTTATGTGAGCTTATGGAACGCATGATTTACACACACATGTTCCTTTACCTCGAGATTACCCAGCCGGGATACCATCCAGCTCAGGCGCGTTTTCGACCTAACCTCGGCACCTATGACTGCCATTGGCTGCTACGGCGCGTTATCAATCGTACTGCAAGAAAGATGTTACCTGACTACTTGCTGGCCGTCGACATGCAGAAAGCGTTCGATAATTTTGACCATAACGCTATTCTTGAAGAACTGGCTAAGCGCTACCCAAGTCAGCATGCGCAGGCATGGATTCAAAATTTCCTTGCCGCTCGGCCCATTCGCTTAAGCGGTGCATCACCTGGATGGAGCCCGAAGGCTTACTACTTGGACAGAGGTGCTTCACAGGGATCTATTTTAGGACCGACGCTGTTTAATCTGGCCATGAGCAGGGTAGCAGAAAACATAGAACGGGACACCATGGCTAGATTCACTATATACCCCAATTATATTACTATATAAAGAGAGACAGTGGATTATTCTGACAAAGAATGAATGCATACTGAGCTGCTGGCAGCCCTCCTTAGTTTAGAGTCCACTCTTAAGGAAGTAGGCCTGCAACTGGCTCCACATAAGACATAACTTTTAAGCATAGACGGCAAGAATCGCACCAACCCGAAAATGTGTATCTCACTCCATATTGCATCACACAATATACAATAAAAAACGGACAAATCAAAGTTTTAGGTTTACCAATAGCCAGCTGCAACAGCCCACAAAGGTGGGTACGTGGACTACGGCAGGCAGGGCCAGCCACGTTACACATTGCCGCGCCCGAAACAAAGAACGAAGACGATGTGCGCGCCAACAGCTCGTGAAAAGGGAGACTGAAGAAGACGACGTGCTTTTGTTTTGCTCGCCTGCTCTTGGCTCCTGCATAAAAACACACGCCGTCGGTTCTCGGACTCAACGTCTCGGTTCACTGCTTACGTTGAACCGCGACACTGGTGGAGGCGCTGGGTTGCAAGCCTGCCGATGCTCAACACCCCATCTGGGAGCCGTTCATCAAGTCCCGACACGCGGCCACCTGTTAAGACACCAGTGCACCGCTTCAGTCGGCGGTTGTTAGGCCTATCTCCTGAGCTGACCTCCTTCGACGAACATTCTACCAGTCATTACGTACCTCTACCAGTGGCCTCCGCTAGCCAGCCACAGTTGGTCCAAGAGATACAAGGCAGCCTCGTTTCCAATCCAGCCCAGGTAACACTTCTTCAGCCGCTTGTGCCTGATCGCTTCAGTGGTGCCCCACATGAAGATGTTGAAGATTGGCTTGAGTATTATGAACGCGTTGCCGACATCAACCAGCGGAATGCTCAACAGAAGCTCGCCCGCACGTACTTCACTCTCGATGACGGCGCTCACACGTGGCTTGAGAATCGAGAAGGCCGTATATCCACATGGGATAAGTTCCGTCAGCAGGTGATTGACACCTTTTCTAGCGTCGACCGTCGAGAGCGGGCTCAGCAGTTGCTCGAGTTAAGGCTTCAAAAACCTAATAAAACTGCGACAATGTTTGCTGACGTGACGCGCCTCTGTCGTCTGGCTGATCCCAACATGTCCGAGGAGAAGAAGTTGCGCTACCTTATGCGCGGCGGGAAAGAACAACTGTTCGCTGGACTTGTGCGCAATGCCCCAACTACCGTGGCCGATTTTATAAGAGAAGCCACTGCCATTGAGCGTGCTCTGCACAAAAGATCGAGTCAATATGATCGCTCGTCCACTACCACCCTAATCAACGCCGCTTCAGTGACTCTGGAAAATCAGGGCTCCCTACGTGACCTGATCAGAGATATTGTCCGAGAATACATTCAGAAGCTTTGGACCCCTCCAGTGGATACACCAGTGACCGCCGTTGCCGCAGTCGTTCGTGACGAACTTACGCACGCTTTTTCAGGAGCTGATCTCGGCCGCGATAAGCGTCAACTGAGTTATGCCGACGCTGTCCGTCGTCCACCACCCGTCCCGCCTATTACATCATACTACCAGCCACCAACAGCCACACCTTCGTCGCAACCATTGCAGGAGGCTTTCAGACGTCGGCCCATGTCTCCGATGTCTTCATGCCACCAGCCACGACTTGCCGCGCCTTACTCACCACCACGAGAGGACATAAGACGCCCACAATTTTGCAGAACGGACGCTTGGCGCACCGTCGATCGGCACCCTCTCTGCTTCAACTGTGGTAGTGCCGGTCATATAGCTCGCTATTGTTGGTACCGCGACACATCGCTTCGCCCGTCTCTGCCAGGGTACGACGGTCGCCGTACTAACGACGACTACATTGTTCGCCATGACGACCCTGGTTTTCGAGGACCTTCAACAACGTGGTCTCCCTATCACGAGTCGCCTCCTAATCGCCAGCCCAATTCCGCCCACAGGTCATGCTCTCCATCCCCTGCTCAGACATCGTCACCGAATCGACGTACTTTTGCTGACCTTCGGGGAACAAGGTTGCCCAGCCCTTACCGAGAAAACTAAAGGCGGCGACCTCGCGGGGTAAGGTCGCAGCCCGACCACAAGAAGATAAAAAGTCCCCAGTACTGCCCCCACAGAATGACTCGACGCCGACGAATATTAACAACGACGAAATAGAGAGCGCCGGCCTCAATGTAATTATTGATGGAGAGCAAGTGACGGTCTTAGTCGATACGGGTGCTGATTTTTCCATAATAAGTCACAAGCTGGTTGATAATCTTAGAAAAGTAAAAACGCCATGGACAGGACCACATATAAGAACAGCGGGTGGTCAATTGCTGCTCTTTACTGAAAGATGCACAGCAAGAATCAGCATAGGAGATTCTGCTTTCGTTGCAACTTTCATTGTTTTCCCAGAGTGCTGCAAAGATTTAATTATAGGAATGGACTTTCTCAGGGAGCATGGCGCAAAAATCAACATCCCGGACCACGTGGTTTCACTTTACGGGAGTGCTCGTCTGACTGATTCTACATCACCAGAGCACAAATCATTTCGTCTCAAAGACCACAATATAGTCGTGCCGCCTCGATCATGTGTCCTCGTTTCAGTAGCATGTGACGTACCGTTCGACGGTGAAGGAGTCGCCGACCAACTAACTTTGCTGCTTTTCACACACGGGATTTCCGTAGCACGAGGAATAGTCAACGTCACCGACGGCCGAACGAACTTGCTGTTGACCAATTTCACCTCCGAGCGACGGCACCTTCTAAAAGGCACAACGTTGGCACATTTCGACGAGATCACAGGTGTTTGTGACTGCTTTTCAGCACTCCAAGCAACACCTGCACAAGACCCACGTGACCTAGCACTTAACCTTGACTTCAGCCCTACTTTAACTCAGCAACAGCGGGAACGCCTGCTTGTGCTGCTAGACGAGTTCCATGACTGTTTTGCGTCGACCTCAAAAGTTGGGCGGACGTCCTTGACCAAGCACCGAATCATCACAGAGGACACGGCTAGACCAATCCATCAAAATCCGTATCATGTGGCTTCAAAAGAACGAGAAGCGATAGAACAGCAGGTAACAAAAATGCTTGAAGACGACGTTATTCAACCGTCGAAAAGCCCCTGGGCATCACCTGTTGTTCTAGTGAAAAAGAAGGACGGCAGCCTGCGTTTCTGTGTGGACTATCGAAAGCTAAATCAGGTTACAAAAAAGGACGTGTACCCGCTTTCCCGCATAGATGATTCGATTGACAGGCTTCGAAACGCACGTTACTTCTCTTCCATGGACTTAAAGAGCGGATAAGGGCAAATTGAAGTAGACCCCAGGGATCGTGAAAAAACCACTTTCGTGACGCCAGATGGACTGTCCGAATTTAAGGTTTTGCCATTCGGCTTGTACTCCGCGCCTGCTACCTTCCAGCGTCTCATAGATGCCGTTCTCTCTGGCCTTAAATGGAGAACCTGCCTAGTATACCTTGACGACGTCATTGTGTTTTCTACAACGTTTGACGAACACCTTGAACGATTGCAAATGGTCTTGCAAGCCACACGAGCCGCAGGCTTGACGCTTAAGCCGGAGAAATGTCACTTCTGCTTTGAGGAACTGCAGTTTCTTGGCCATGTCGTCAGTTACGCAGGAGTTCGTCCAGACCCCGAAGAAGTTGCCGCCGTCGCACAGTTTCCAACACCATCAGATAAAAAGGCAGTGAGGCGTTTTCTGGGTCTCTGTGCATATTATCGGCGGTTTATTTCTGATTTTGCGCGCATTGCGTCACCTTTAACTCGTCTCACGAGGGATGACGTTGCATTTGTTTGGGGCGATGAACAGGAAGATGCTTTCAATGAATTGTGGCAACGTCTACAGACGACCCCCGTGCTTGCCCATTTTGATGACACAGCCCCTACGGTGCTGCATACTGACACCAGCAATGTTGACCTCGGAGCTGTGCTTGTGCAGCGCTAGGACGACGAGGAAAGAGTGATCGCTTACGTAAGCAGAACTCTGTCACGCCCAGAAGCAAATTACTCGACCACCGAAAAGGAATGCTTCGCCGTCGTGTGGGTAGTTATGAAATGTCGCCCATACCTGTATGGCCACCCATTCAAGGTTATCAGTGACCACCATTCGTTGTGTCGGTTAACAAGTCTGAAAGATCCTTCCGGGTGTTTGACACGCTGGAGCCTTAGACTACAGGAGTTTGATATAACGATGGTGTATAAGTCGGGAAAACGACACACGGACGCCGACTGCCTATCTCGATCACCAATAGAGTCGGCTGCTGCTTTTGATGAAGAGACAGCGTTCCTCGGAATCCTCGACACGTCAACCATCGCAGATCACCAGCATGACGATCCTGAGCTACTTGGCTTGAATAATTATTTAGAAGGACGTAGCCAGAATGCACCCAAAGCCTTTACAAGAGAACTATCGTCGTTATGTCTGCGAAACAATGTCCTTTAGAAAATGAACTTCTCGTCAGACGGGTCCACCTACCTGCTTGTCGTCCCTACCACTCTTTGTTCTGAAGTGTTGCAAGCGTGCCACAACGAGGCAACATCTGAAAATTTAGGCTACAGCACACACTGAGCAGAGTTCGAGGGAGATATTACTGGCTTAGACTCACCGCTGCCGTGAAGCATCATGTTCAGACCTGCCTGGATTGCCAGTGGCGCAAGTCACCTCCAACTAAACGAGCCGGTTTGCTGCACCCTGTCCAGATCCCGACAACGCCATTTGACCAGATCGAAATGGACCTTTCGGGCCCACTTCCCACCTCTAGTGTTGGTAACCGCTGGGTTATAGTGGCGACCGACTACCTTACTCGCTACGCCGAGACAAAAGCCATCCAGAGAGGCACAGCATAGGAGGTAGCCCGGTTCTTCATAGAGAACATTGTGCTGAGACACGGTGCGCCATCGATCGTTATAATAGATCGCGGAACCACATTCACGGCCGCGCTTTTAGATCATGTGTTGGTGCTCAGCGGTACTATTCATCGCAAGTCGACAGCTTACCACCCACAAACCAACGAGTTCACCGAGCGACTCAACAAAACTCTGGAAGACATGCTTTCAATGTATGTGGACATCGAAAACAAAAACTGGGACGAGATTCTCCCTTACATAACGTTCGCATACAATACTGCGAAACAAGAAACCACATGGATGACCCCATTCAGCCTTGTTCACGGACGAGAAGTAAGAACGATGTTAGACGTGGTGTTGCCACACGAATGCGATGACAACGAAACGAGTGCTGACGCGTTAACTCAACGCGCAGAGGAAGCCAGGCAGCTCGCACAACTGCGAATATACCAACAGCAAGAGTACGACGCAGGCCGCTATAACCAACGTCATACACCTGTAACGTACGGAACCGGGGACAGGGTATGGGTGTGGACGCCTGTACGAAGACGGGGACTATCCGAAAAATTGCTCAGAAGGTACTTCGGACCTTATCAAGTTCTACGACGACTAAGTAACGTTACCTATGAAGTCGTCCCAGATAGCCCAAACTGTTCAAGGCGTCGCCAGCACCGACCTGAGCTTGTGCACGTAGTGCGCATTAAGTCATACGTCAGCGAGTGACTCCGCGAGGCACCGCCGCTTCTACAAAGTGACTTCATGCGCGAATTACTGTCTCAGCTATAGCATCGGGGCGATGCTATTTTAAGGAGCGGCAAGTGCCGCGCCCGGAACAAAGAACGAAGACGATGTGCGCGCCAACAGCTCGTAAAAAGGGGGACTGAAGAAGACGACGTGCTTTTGTTTTGCTCGCCTGCTCTTGGCTCCTGCATAAAAACACACGTTGTCGGTTCTCGGACTCAACGTCTCGGTTCACTGCTTACGTTGAACCGCGACAATATGATACGTCGTCTGTCCAACAAATACGGAGGTGCACGACAACAAGCCTGTCGCACTCTTGCAAGAGCTGCGGCTGTTGGAAAGATTTTGTACGATGCACATATACACGTTTTCTCCGACGGAAAACTAAAATTTGGAACGCCTTCATTGGGCTAATATCCGTACCATCACGGGGCTCCCTAAACACACTAAGATATCCGCCCTTGAAAGCGCAGGAGGCTTGCCCCCTCTGCAAGACGTCATCCGTGAAGCCCCCACTCGACACCTTATCTACCTGCAAAACACGCTGCAAGGTCGTCACCTTCTGGCGTGGGATTTTCAGCGGTGTGATGATGCACCTCTTCCTAATCAGTTATAACCCCCATGGGAAACTCCAATAGCCTCTCGACTGTTCCGTGGCTCTATTTCTCGTCACAATAATACTGCCCGCCAGTTTCTTGCCACGTGACAACTAAGGGAAGTGAGCTTAGATACCATCGACATATACACGGATGCTGCCATTACCGATGACGAAGCTTATATAGCGTAGATCTGCGTGCAGACCCCCGAGTACAATGGGGCCTACAGGTGCCATCTACCGAACGGTACCCCTATGCATGCCGAACTACTTGCCCTATGGGGAGCGACTGCAAGCCGCCCATACACTATACAGAAACCCCTTCGTGTATTTACCGACACGCACGCTGCCTACTCGGAAATATTTCGCCCAGCGTCCGAGGATGCTACAGCTGCTGCTATTCAAAGCATCATTCGTAGGCATGAAAAAGCCGACAGGCCAATAGAAATTATCTGGACGCCGGGGCATACGGGTGTGCCCGGGGGCACTACGGCGGCACACGCCACTGCTGCTTCCCCAGGTGGGTCGACCAATCTTTCTCTGCCCCCACCCCTCAGGGTGAACCTGTATGAGCTCTTAATTCAAATGGCTCTCTTGGTAGCCACAATACGCACGTCCCTGCGACATGCTAGTGAAAAACGCACAGCGCAGGTTACCCCACCAGTACTATTTTCCAGCAAATGTAAGCTTTCACGCTCCCAAGAAGTCTTCATTATTAAGGTCTACGCAAATTCTGCATACACACCATACTCTTTAGCAAAATGGTGACAACCAGACATTGCGACAATGACGTGCAAGCACTGCGGGCTGCGTTGCCGCGAAGACCTTCGCCACTTACTGTGGCAGTATTCGGCATTTGAAAAAGGGCGAATGGCCATACAAGCTTTGCAAACCACAAATTATCGTGAAGCGCTCCTTACGTACCCGGACACGGAGTTATTAATTGCCCAATGTGGAAGTCAGAGCGGCCTGATCATAGTGGCTTAGGGGGTCCGACAAACCACAGTACTGACCCTATACCGCCTCAGTACCAGTGACGGTGAATGCAATAAGCGTAACCCATGAAACTGTGAACTAGTAGTGTAATTAGAAAGTCCTGCTTATCCCCTCAGAGGTCCTGTGCCTCCTTTTTTTTCAATAAATGACTTTCCATCCATTTATCATAGAGGCCGAAGGGAGTGGTGTTACGGTACACGATCTTCATCGTTAACCTATCAACAATATTCGGCAGCCGAAACACCGACAACGTATGCAATGCAATGTAGGAAAAGAGTCATTGGCTTTACGTGCAGTTCCCAATGGCAATTTGTTTTCCAAACAGCTGGTGTTCCTGAAGTTTGGCAGGTCACCGGTGTCACTTTCAAGGTGGCTATAGTGATTAGAGTCCCACTTTCGCTGATTATATCACTCACACACAAATTCTCGCTGATTGCATGTGCGGGCAACAAGATATTTTATGACGCACCACTGTTTTCGTTTCTCCCTGCTCGATGAATACTGATCACCTAAGGAACACGCACCTATGCTCGCTCAGAAGCTTCGATGTGAACCTGCGGCCACCAAGCGGCGTTATCGTTGTTTACCGGGGCAGGAAAAAGGTGAAATGGCACAAGAAAACCAGAAAACTAGAAACCGCAAAGAACGAAACATTTACATGCGTGATGGTTCCTAATAATATTGAAAACATTCTTGAACATAATAATTACGATTTCTTTTTATATTTTTGTTAGGTTACGCAGTATACAAAAGTTAGCGTTCGTAGACTACATGCAGAAGCGTAGTGAAAAAAAAAGGCAGATCCCACGAACAGTGGGAACAATGATATGCGAAGCAAGAATAAGAAATGTTATTGTGTCACTTTAAATTCAGTACAACCTTACGAGGTGGAGGTAAATGATGCCGTACATGACTTCTCTGTTAAGATTGTCATGTTTGGATGTTTCCTGTACCTTCGTCATCTATTCACGTCCCGTAATACCAGATTTAGTATATCTTGAGCTAGTGAAACGGTCGCGAGTACGCTATGAGCGCCGTATGTTGTCATGTTGTTACAATACACGCGTGTAAGGATTATCATGTTTGCACCAGTCATATATTTCTTCATACATTGATGTCACGTAACACCAAGTTTAGTATATGTGGAGCTAGCAGAACGGCGGCGAGCGCATCATGAAGGGCCCAATATACTCCAATGTAGCGTTGAAGCGCGCACGCTGCAGGCACAGCGACGCTACGCTAGCAAAACGGGAACACTCCGTAGTCTGACGCCAGGCGTGACTATCGTCCGTCAGCGGGGCCCGACAGAAACTGGCGCGAAATGCAACATGCTGTATTTCACGCCGGTGCGTTACCCAGACACGATTTTCGGGACGTAGAGATGCCGGATGCTCTGAAACGCACAAAACGATGCCGCGCTGCGTCAAAACGACGCAGCGCGGAGCGCGTCTGCGAGCATATGTGGCAGGACTGGCGCCTGGCATGGCAACGCCGTCGTGACGCGACGAAATGAACGCCGACGAGCTCGCGCACCGCGTCACGTTCATATGTATTGGCGCCTTGACTTTGGTATGTATTCATGTTCTTATATTACACGCATCTCATGATTATCATGTTTGCACCAGTCACATACCTTCGCCATTCATTCACGTACCATTCTCCGAATTTGGCATATGTGACGCTAGTGAAAGGGCCGTGAGCGCATCATGAGTGTGGCATGTAGTCATGTTGTTTCATGACACGCATGTCATGATTTTCATGTAGGGGTCGGTCACTTGTGTTCAAAATGCAATGATGTCATGCCATACCAGTTTTGCAACATGCCAGGTGAACGAAACCACCACAAGAGCTGCAGGACCTTTAAATGTAAATCATGACATTCATGACATATATATCGCGATTTTAATGTTATGTCTAGCGAAATATGTTCTTCATACACTAATGTTATGCCACACCAAGTTTGGTATTGATACCATAAGAGTAACGGCCAGGAGAACTAAACGTCGTAGGCGGCTAGATAGATAGATAGACACGCTCAAACTTGCCAGTTTGCTAAGAAATGCTTCGCATTTAAAATTGCCCCGTATCTGCATGTTACACCGCAAAGCTCGTCAAAAGACGATAGTCTTGCGTCTGGAGAAGGGGAACAAAACGTTTATTTGATGCTCTTCGCAAGAAAATTGGTGAATAGTATACTGTAGGCGCTGCGTTAGAGTGCCTGGAGCGTGCAGTGGAGGCGAACGAGCGCATCAAGTCACGTCACACGTGAGACATGAGCGCTATCTGGCAGTTATCGTGGAAAATAAAGTGTGCGGCGTGCGCGCCCGTCTCTGAGGCAATAATGTGTAGAACGCAGGTGACGGGTAGGCGCCATAACCATGTCGTTTTGCCGTTTCGGCAAAACGACATGATTATGGCGCCAAACACATGGTATTATTATTATTAATATTATTATTATTATTATTATTATTATCATTGTTATTGTTATTACAACGAAAGCTGTAATAATCACAAAGGTCACGTGTGTCGTAGTTGTCCGCTGGCATCGCGCCCATAACGACTGGCACGCGAAATAAGAAAGAAATCACGAAAAAAAAAACTCAACAAGATTTGAACCCGGGTCTCCGGTGTGCAATCCCAGTATTCCACATCAGAGCGACGCGTGTGCTCGAAATTATTTTGCAAAGTGGTTTTAGGAAGGCTCGATGCCGAAATGGAATCGTGTTAATACGAGTAATAAAGAGTCTGAGACCAGCCAAGGAACAACCAGGCGTCCCACTATGCGAATGGCGTAACGAGTGCGTCATCGAATGTTCCAACTCTTTACTGAAGCTTCAGGCACAATTCTTCGTCTTTGTCAACCACAGCATAAACAATCGCAAGAAATTGCAATCCGTAAATTCCACGCTTCTTCAAACAATGACGAAGGATAGCATCGGGAATGCTTACCTATTTCACAAAATTTATAATTTATGGGCGCCGTGGGTACCCTGAAATCGTGCTTGTAGGCATTCCCTAAAAGTTGTTTAACGGCTCTGAAAGGCCACTGTTTCAGTTTCCACTGTGATTGTGGCGAGTGTTCCATAGAGGCCTGGTGGTTTTTTATCCCCTATACTCGCAGTATTTTTTATACATGGGCTGCTTGCACATCAGCGTGTCTTCGGATACAAGGCATGACTTAACGGTTTTCTTTCTTTTGAAGTATATCTTATGAATCACCAGCCAGCTCATCTGTTTTGTGATGAAAAGTCGTCATCTTCCTATTTCCGCCTGACAAGTTTATCATAACGTGCTTCTGAAAATATGCACACTCAGAGCATTTCTGAATGTTTTTATAGCGTTTTATTACCCATCACACATATTAGACATTACACTCATGATTGACTTGTACAAAAAATTTTAGAACTAGAGTAGCATACGGCAAACCTTACCTGTCCAGTTCTTTATATCCATGTAAGGATTTTCTGTATCGTTGCCCAGATCTGCTTCAAGTGTCCTGGTAGGCCTGTAACGCATTTGGGACCATTATGTATAGTGGCGCACAGCTTAGTGTTACCCAAACAGAAGATAAAATTCGCAAGCCCAGCGCTATACATTTCAAACTAGACGCCTGGAAGAAATGTGCGCGCAAAGTCGTATGTTGAACCAGAATACAAAGAAAAATTGAGGCCACTTCTACGCTTCGCAAATCTGAATAAAAAACGGAGCTGTCAAGCAAACGTCAACACTTGGCAAACGCAGATTTACTTCTTGTTCTTGTTCACCTTATACTGTTGATCACACCAAATGTGCGGCATCGGCCCAAAATAAGTAATTTGAACCCTTTCACCCGCAGGTCAACAATACTGTACACCCATGAAAAAACCACTCCTGTTCAAAACGCGCGCCTAACATGAGCTTTTTTCGCTAAATTTAGCGGCCACAGGGCACATGCTCTTCATTCCAGTTGGTAAATAACATGACAGAGGGCGCCAGTTAATGCCTTGTTGACAAGATTGTAGCGGTGTGCGGTTCGCTGACGTTCTGCTCGACGACGGGATTCTGTTTCGGGTTTCAAGGGCTCTTACAAGGCAAGCAAACCGAGATTTTTTCAAACACGTAAAAAAAGGTATGAGGAACCTGCTGTATGAATATCGTGGTGTTGTTTAGCCGAGACGCTAAGAAAGCAGCCCGTTACCGCGGTCGACAAAACTGTTGAGCTGCCAGGCAAGGGTTGCGGAACACCACGCGCGTTGTAGAATGGTATGGCTGCTGCATGGCTTGGTTCGCGCGCTTTTAGCGTTTTAATTATTGGCGCTGTAATATTTTTATCGCAGATAAAGCCCGATAAGCTATTGTGCGTGCAGTCAGAGCCACGAATACTCAGCCGTTTTTCACCATCAAAGCTTTGTGCCGCGAATATTGTATTTTACAAAGTGTAACGACGCGAGAGGTTTTAGTAGAACCCACTGATCTTTTTTTGTTGCAGGAATGGACAAAGACATCTTCTATGGAATGCGTGGAATGGACAGGGGTGTTGCTCTTGTTCCGCTACATCCAAGTGACTCTGAACTTGACTCTAGTGATGATGACACAAGTGATGAAACTGTGCACGCTGATGCTTCAGAAGCACCACCAAGGCAGGACCATAGCATGACCAGTAGCCCTGATCGCTCCACGACAGCCAGTCCAGAGCGTTGTAGACTATCATTGTCGGCTAGTAGGTCATGCCCTCCATCAAAGAAAGCAAAAGGCCGTAATCGTGCCCTTGCGCCCCTTTCAGACGATGAAGATGATTCAGACAAAGCAAGCAAAGTTCCCTCCAAAAAGCCAAGAAAGTGGAACTAGATTGATATACCCAAAATACAAGTTCCAGAAAAACATTGATGATCCGGTTTATGAAGTGAAGTTACCTTATGCCTGCTTCACGTACATGTTTACAGACAAGCTTGTGAACCTCATCACCTTTCTGACCAACTTGTACGGTACCCAAGAGCAAGGGAAGTCTATGGCAACAAGTGCTGAATAAAGTCGCCGCTTTTTGGGCATTCTAGCGCTTATGGGAGTGTACAAGTTTCCCTCGCTCGAAGACTACTGGTCCCTAGATGGCCGATTTCCCGCAGTCACTGATGTGATGTCCCTGAACTGGTTTCAGGCAATAAGGCGTTCCGTACACTTTGCCAATAACCTGGACAAAGGCACCAACAGTGACCGATTCTCGAAGGTGCGGCCCCTCTTTGAAAATTTTCGAGAGCGGTTTTTGAAGATTCCAGCCGAGCGTAAGCAGAGCGTAGATGAGGTGATGGTTGCTTACAAAGGGACGCGTGCTGGGAATCTACGGCAGTACGTGAGTAACAAGCCTGACAAATAGGGTTTTAAGATATTTTGCCGATCAAGCTCAACAAGAATCATTCACGACATGTTGCTCTACCAGGGCTCGAGCACATTTTTAAATGTGTAACTGTCCTCCGAGGAGCCGAGCCTCCTTCTTGTTGCAAAGGTTGTACTGGCACTCTCAAGAACGATTGACGAACCTCAGCACTCAGTTCTGTTTTTTGGCAACTTTTTCACGAACCACAATCTCATTGAGTTTATGAAAGCTGAGCTGAACATTAACTGCGTAGGCACAGTTTGCGCTAACATATCGGGTGGAGCCAACTGCTTTTTGAAGGAAGATAAAATCTTGTCGAAAGAGAAACGAGGGGCAATAGACTATCGCTGCAGGCGTGATAGCCGTAAAGTGGCATGACAACAGATGTGTGACACTGCTGAGCAATGCATATGGCGTAGAGCCGGTTAGTTAAGCCCAACGATATCACGCCGAAGAGAAGAGAAAGGTGCCAGTTACCTGTCCACCAGTTGTGCAGGCATACAATGGGCACATGGGCGGGATTGATATGTCTGATATGCTGGCGCACCTCTACAAGCTCGTCAAAGTCCCGCAGGTGGTACTTCTCGCTTTTCGCATATTCTTTGGAAGTTAGCATAGTGAATGCATGGCTGCTTTAAAAGAGGGACTTCTTTGCCCTAAACGAAAACATCATGCCTCTCAAGGTTTCGCATCTCTGTTGGCAAATCGCTGAATTCAGCGAACCAAATTCTCGTACCGCGCCCAGTTGGAAGACCTCCTATGAAAGCCCTGCAACTTTCTCTTCCCAAGAGGAAACATGATACAATGCCTTGTGATGATGCCCGGTATGACAACGTCAGCCACTGGCCAGTTGCAGCTCTCGAACATGCCTTTGGTTCTCCACCACAAGAAGGAAACCAGACAAGAGGTCGCTGCGCCATGTGCCACAAGGGCGTCTCTGGATTCAAGTGCGCAAAATGCGGTGTTTTCCTTTGCCTGATGAGCAGAAAAAACTGCATTTTGACATTTCACACCCGTTAGCATGTTTTTGAAAAGTGATAAGAAAATCGCCACAGTACACGCGTTAGAAAGCTCAATATATTAAAAACTTTTTTGAGCCCCGCCTTTTTACCGTTAACTGGCAGATCAACAAAATTGTTGACCTCTCCATCTTTTTTAGTATTTGATAAAACATATTGAAACTTGTTTTGGTTGTTCTGTGGCTGTCCTAGAGAAGAAATAAACCAGCAAAAAATGTTTGCGCAGTTTTCTCTACTCTTGCTAGTTAAAGGGTTTACGATCTTTTAGAACTTTAGTGTAATTGAAGACATAGAATAGTAACATTTCAAATTTTTGTGAAATTTTTACGCTCAATCATTTAAATGTTCAAAAAATGCTTTCTTTTAGTAATAGATAATAAAATATATCTGCACCCTATTCTAAAAAAAGAAATGTTTCAGTTTCATAATGACAATTCCACACAGCCACGTAAACTTTCGCGCTGAAGGAACCTAAAAGAGAGGCTCCAAAATACAAATTCATGAGCACACATAAACTCACTGCAATTGCATGTAAAGGTCTTTTTAACTGGGTTGAGCTGCGGTAAATAACCTACAGGTCAAAAAGCAATAATTGATAGTTTCCAGCTCTCCACAGGAGGCGCATATTTGAGAGAGTGCCTGGCTATACCTGTGTTGGTAAAAATTTAGTTTCGGTGCCCGTCAGAGCAGCCTTTTTATTGCCACTTCCAGTTTAGGTGTTTCCCATTGTGATCTTCGCCAGATATATAATAAGCGCTGATATTCAGTGGATTTCTTCAGGTATGAACTTGCAAAGCTTTTCATAATATTACGCCTGCGAAATCGCGCATACAGGACATAAGTGGATGATGAAAAAAACGTCAAAATTGAACTACTCAATGATGACTTCGTTAAAAAATCGAACATTTTTTCGAAGAACAGCCTTGTATGTCCTGGCACCCCAACTAAACGAACTTTTCTTCATTGTGCTGGTGTTAATGCACGAAACGAAACGCCTTTATTATGAGCGAGTCAATACCATACAGCAGAAAGTGCAGCGCCGAGAGACAGAGAGAATCTGTTAATATGAGAGCAGATGTGAGTCATGTTTAGTTTCCATAGGGTGACCACCACTACCAGAAATACAGCCACAAAACTGGGTGTGAAATCAGGCAGTCGAAATAGAACCAATCCATATTCCCGCTATATATACCTACGGCTAGCTTTTGTGCACTCTGTGGTTCATCTGTAGAAAAAAATTGGCAGATCCCACGTACAGTGGGAATCTATGATATGCGAAGCACGAATCAAGATAGTTGATATGTCATCTAAAATCAGCACAATGTTATGAGGTGGAAGTAAATGATGCCGTACATAACTTCCGTCTCAAGATTGTCATGTTTGGATGGGTCGTTTACCTTCGTCATCTATTCACGTCATTTGATACCAAATTTAGTATATGTGGAGCTAGCGAAACAGCAGCGAGCACGCTATGAACGTGGTATGTTGTCATTTTCTCAAATGACACGCTTGTCAGCATTATCATGTTTGCATCAGTCATATACTTTCGTCATCCATTGACGTCACGTAACACCGTATTTAGTATATGCGGATTTGGCAAAACAGCCACGAACGCATCATGAAGGGCTCATTATACTCCAATGTAGCGTTGATGCGCGCGCACGCTGGGCACAGTGATGCTATGTTAGCAAAACGTGAGCACTCTATAGACGAGAGCACGCCTATCTTGCACCCAGGTGCTTTTGGTGGTATACTCTCGCTCCAGGAGACGCCATTATTTGTTTGGAACTGCCAAGACGTGCCTCGCTAGCATGGCATGCATGCAGTGGCTCTGGCAGTTGAAAAAGTGAAAATGCGCCTGTTAACGCGGCACCCGCTTATAAAATGTAATCTGGGTACCACTGCACTGTCATCTGATGCGACAACAACCAGTGCAAAAGGAATAGATTGCGTTGCACTGCATCTGAAGATGACAGAACGTCACGGGAATCATGCCGGTTTGGTGTTTTGCGATTGCATAAATTTCTATCCACAAAGAAAAAACGCTGAGCTCCGACTCCTTAATCGCAATAACCAGGAAAAACTATGAGCCCAGTGAAGTGTACGAGTAAGTATAGTTATTGCGTTTATTCAAGCGCGACTCCAGCTGTCCCAATTTAAAACAGCAATTTGCGTGTAGAATGCCTGTAGTATGAGGCACAAAACTATTGCCGTATACTCTTTCGCAGACCGCATGTCAATAAAAGTTCGGCAGATCCCACGTAACTGGGAATCGACGTTATGCAAAGCATATGGAGGGAACAAGACGATGTTGAAGTTTTTTTTTATTGAGCGACACTTCAATAAGTGACGCGAAATATAATGTTACGAGTAATTTTTTTAATAAATTATATACGATGGACCATGCTCGGCGAACAAAATGGTGACAGTTGGTGCTGATGCTGTAACCTCAGATGAATGACGCTCACCCACAGAGGGGGATGGGCAAAGAACCGGGCGGCAGGATACTTAAATGAAACTAAAATGAAATGAAAGCTGAAAAATTAGTTTAGAGATAATACTACCAATAAACAAAAATTTTTTCTGAGCAAGTGCTCAAACCATCTCTTGTTTTTGACAGACATAGCTACAAATTATAAATTAAATATCTGAAAAGGTTAGGATTACTAGCACGGCATCTTTTAGTTGCGTTGATGTAATCAAACACAGTGGAGCATATACGCATGTGGCAGTAACCAAATGAAGTGCCGCCAAGTGATTAGAGTACTGGTAGATTTACTTGTATTCCTAGCTTTTCTAATGGGGCGACGGAAATTCTTTTTCTCTGATAAGAGTAGGGATGACAGAACAAAAATAAATGTTCAATTGTTTCAATTTCGTTGCGAGAAATGCACAGCGGGGACGCCTTGAGTCCAGCTTTGTTAAGTTATTAATTTAGTTGCGGTACTGTACACCGCAATCTGGTATAAGTGACCTCAAACTGGCGAGATACACACCACTGTTTATTCCAGCAATGCCTCAAATGCTCGAAATCTTTAAATTTATCCAAATTACATATTCTGCATTGCAGAGAAACATTTCCGAATCTTAGCGCTGTCACGTAAGCCATATCTGGCAAACCAGGGATGGTGGGCCCCCTCAGGGATATTATATACTGCTGTAAAGTCCGCCATTTCGTTCAAACATCATCCGCGGTGGCCAGGGATCCATAGCAAATGCAGGTTCTTTACGTTTTTCGGTACTAAATGCTGAAACTTATTCCATCAGCTCTGAATTTGCTGCCGCAGAAGGTGCATTACATACTGATAACGAATCTGTAATGATAACTGCTAATGATTTGCGTGTGGGAAGTTTGCGTACGGCAAGAACAATAGCGAATAATTCTGCAGTGAATACAGGGGTATAATCTGGGAGTCGAATCGACAAGGACCAGTCCAAAGAAGGAGAAAAGATGCCAACCCCAGCCTTTTCTTTTGACACAGATGTATCAGTAGCGATGATATTGCTTACCTCTAGGTGAGCTAGATAATCTGCTAACTGGTCATTTAGGTACCTATGTGCCAATTTCTTCGCGTTATGAAGAAATATATCAGCAAATTGTATGCTAAGCATTTACTTTAGGTTGTGTATTGGACCAATATGTTTAATTGTTACATTCCGTTGCTGTAGTAGCGCTTGTGCAAATGTTATTTGCGGCGTGTGTAGTCGCGACCAATGTGTTTCGAAAAATAAAGCCGGTTCTTGAATGAAAACGTAAAATGAGAGTCTTTGGTGTGAACTGTATATCTTTAAGAATGCTTGAACAGTAAGAATTTTAAACCTATTCATCAGAGAAGGGAGGCGAGCTTCCATATACTACACGTTATTTGCAACAAATTTTGGTAGACTAAGACAAAAACGCAACGCTTCTTTTTCCAGAAGTATTAGGGGTCTCATTATATAAGCTGCACTGCCAGAAAATAATACACATCCGAATTCTATGATGGGCTGCACATAAAGTTTATATATCATTAATAGCACATCTCTTCTTAAATCCGCTTTACGGTTTGCGAGCTTCCAGAGCCACCCAATGGCCCGTGTTGTCTTGGAGTACACGTCATCAATGTGGCTTCTCCAATTTAATGTGTCATTATATAGCATGCCTAAATATTTAAGGGAATTAGCCTCGCGGAATGAGATAATTACTGTATATTAACAGGATGTTGATAAGCTGCAGAAAAGAGAATGCACGAAGCGCACTTTTCTTCACGTTCAGGGTCGTATGAGTATTTTCATCAAAAACCAGCAACCGACGTCCTCTTTCTCTTTAACGCAGCAAGGCTGAGCCGGCTGTTGCGTATCAATGTGTACAAATGTGCCCACGCGCTAAAAATGTCCATATGTGTTCTCGTCGTTCTTGGGCAGATACTATCAACATCTCTGGTACATACCCGCATACCAGCGGCACATACTCGCCCGTGTGTGTGTGTGCCACTGTTCTGTGGAAAGTGTTAAGACGATGTACGCGACAGGACTGTGACATTATTTATGTCTTAACCAGTGCGTCATTTTGCTCAAACCGTCTTACCCTTCCATGCTAATTTTGGTTGACGTCAAGTTAAGGGGGTCACCACAAGGGCACCCAAAAGTAAGCGGCTAGATAGATAGATAGATAGATAGATAGATAGATAGATAGATAGATAGATAGATAGATAGATAGATAGATAGATAGATAGATAGATAGATAGATAGATAGATAGATAGATAGATAGATACGCTCAATGTCGCCGAAATTCGCTAAGCAATGCTTCGCATTTAGAAGTTCGGAAGGTCACGGTGCGCGCATAATGTATATCTTTCCTGTGCCGTCCCTTCCTGGTTAGCTTCCAGCGCTTTCGTCTGCACGTGAGAAGAGCGAATGCAATTGCAGCGTTCGACATCTCTTAGTACCTTCACTCGCAGTGGGTGAATTCTACAATTTTTTCAGCTGGTGAATTTACGAGACAATAAGCTCCTGTAGCGATTCGATTCCATGGCTACTTGGAAAAGTGTGGCAGAGCTCCGTTAAGCATTGCAGGAGCTGGAAAATAAGTCACACACCTCATTTTTACATGCAATAGCTGCGTAGCATTTCTTTAGTTTTTGAAAGAAGCTCTACTCACGTTTTGCAGCTCGCCGTATAATTGAACATGTAGTAGGTTTTGTTCAGAAACACTTTTACATAGTATGGGCAGGGTTTATTTTCCTTAGAAATGGTATATATATATATCCTTTGAGAGGTATTAAGGAACTGAAAAAAAACGTGCATAAGGCTTGCTCTGTCAAGAAGCTGTCACGTACATTACACGTCAAGCAAGAGGTATGTTATACAATATTGTTATTATGTACGTGTTAGATGTACATGGAATACACTTACAAATAATCCAACAGGAATTATGTGCACTCCCAAAGTGCAGAGGTGATTTGCGTGTCACTTACCGTCTGCCTCTTATGGAACACAACACGTCTGTTTTGCACCCAGGTGCCTGGCCTCGCGGTGGCATACTGTCACACCTAGACGTCATTTTGTACTGAATAGCCAGGTGTACTTGTACATACTGCAACAAGTTAACACGGCAAGTGCTACGTAGCTCTGCATAATTGAAATCCGAGACACTACTCCCGCTTACAAGAAGCCGTCTGGGCACCACTGCACTCTCTGTTGACGCAAAAGCAATCAACGCAAAAGGAAATATCACTAATAGTGGTCTGTGAAAATCCCAACAAGGCGTGGGAATCATGCCATGTGGCGTTTACAGATTACACAGATTTTGATGCACAAGAAAAAACGCCGAGCTCCACTGCAAGTAGATAATCGCAAGCAACATGAAAAGTTACGAGCCCGGTAAATGTATACAAGTGCACTTACCGAGTATTTGTTCAAACGAGACGCCAGCTATTTCTCTTTACAGCAGTAATAAGTGTGCAGTATGCTTGTAGTATGAAGTACGAAATCATTGTCGTACTGCTTCGGATGTCGCATGCCAATAATGGGACATGTGACTTTGGCGTGCATGCACACCCTGCACGCATTGGCACAATTTTCCGGCGTACCGGGAAGCCGATCAAGCGCTGACGTGTGTACCTTTGGCTCCGCGTACTTTCGATGCTATGACCACCTCTTCAGGTCCTCGGTCACTGGATCATACATCACACCAACAGTGAGTGGACCAGACACCAATTCAACACCTTGTTGGGATTTGATAATGCTCTTTGAGAACAACAAGGACTGTTTATCGTTCAGCGTGACCACTTCCGCACTAGGCCTAACCACCGGCCTAGCATGAGTGGAGTAGTAGTAGTAGTGAACATTTGCTAAAAAAATTGGCAGATCCCACATACAGTGGGAATCAATTATATGTAAAGCACGAATGAGAAATCTTCATATGTCTCTTTAAAATGAGCACAACGTTACAAGGTGGAGGTATATGATGCTGTACATGACTTCCGTGTCATGGTTATCATGTTTCGATGTGTCGTTTACCTTCGTCGTCTATTCACGTCACGTGATACCAAATTCACTATATGTGAAGCTAGCGAAACAGCCGCGAGCACGCTATGAGCGTGGTGTGTTGTCATGTTCGTATACATGATACGCGTGTCAGAATAATCATGTTTGCACCAGTCATATATTTAGTCATTCATTGACGCTACGTAACACCAAAATTTGTATATGTGGAAATAGCAAAGCGGCCGCGAGCGCATCATGAAGGCTCCAATGCAATCCAATGTAGCGTTAACGCGCGTGTACGCTAGGCACAGCGATGCTACGTTAGCAAAACGCTAGCATAGCACTCTATAGGCTGCATGACGCCAGGTGCGACCAGCTTCCGTAGGCACGACCCGACAACAACCGCTGCGAAATGCGACATGCTGCATTGTGTGACGATGCGTTACCCAGACAACATTGCGTCTCCCCCTTTTCGTGACGGAGGGACGCCGAACGCGCTAAAACGCGCATGCGTCAAAGCAACGCAGTGTGCGAGTATATGGCAGGACCGGCGCATAGCGTGGCAACGCCGGCGTGACGCGACAAAATGAACACCGGCAAACACGCACACCGCATCACGTCGAAATGTAACGGCGCCTTGACTGTGGCATGTAGTCATGTTTTCATATGACACGCATCTCATTATTACCATTTTTGCACAGACACATACCTTCGTCTTCCGTTGGCGCCACGTAATGCCGAATTTGGCATAAGTGGAGCTAGAGAAACGGCCGCGAGCCCATCACGAGCGGGGCATGTAGTCATGTTGTTACGTTACACGCATGTCGTGATTATCATATTTGGATGCGTTATTTACCCATGTCGTCCATTCGCGTCACATAATACCGATCTTCGTACATGTGAAGCTAGCGAAATGGCCGTGAGCGCATCATGAGCGTAGCATGTAGTCACGTTGTTACATGACGTGCATCTCATGCTTATCATGTTTCCACCAGTATCATACCTTCGTCATCCATTCAGGTCCCATACTACCAAATATGGTATAAGGGAAGCTATGGAAACAGCCACGAGCGCATCATAAGTGTGGTTTGTAGTCATGTTGTTACATGACACGCATCTTATGATTAATATGGTTCCACCAGTCACATACCTTCGTCATTCATTCACGTAGCGTAATACGAAATTTGGTATATGAGACACTAGCGCAATGACCGCGAGCACGTCGTCAGCATGGCATGGAGTCATGTTGTTACATGATACGCATGTCACGATTTTCATGTTAGGTTCTGTCGCCTGTGTTCGTCCTGCAATCATGTCATACCATACCAGTTTTGAAACATGCCATGTGAACGAAACCACGGCAAGAGTTGCAGGACCATGGAATGTAAGTCATAAATTTTATGACATACATGTCACGATTTTCATTTTATGACCAGTCAAATATGGTCTTCATACAGTCATGTTATGGCATAATAAGAATGGTATTCATACCATTATCTAAACCGCCAGGAGAGCTAAAAGTAGAAGTAAAAGTAGATAGATAGATAGATAGATAGATAGATAGATAGATAGATAGATAGATAGATAGATAGATAGATAGATAGATAGATAGATAGGCCTATAGGGGGTCAGCCTCCCTGCAGTACCAGGTGGAGTCCCTTGTCAGGGACCCCATTGGTCGTTGCCGCTGTCCTGGCAAGTTGGACCATGGCTCGTTGGGTCGCAAGGTCCTGGCAACCGAGCATTGCCGCCTTCCAGTCTTCTCTTGTTGGATTTGGGTTTGGGGGTGGAGGAGGGTTGAGCTGGCATGCCGATACCACGTGGTACGAGTCAGCAACCTCCACGCAGTACTAGCAGAGGCTAGACAAGGAAGAGTCAAAGTGTTTAAGCACTGCCGGGCACAGTAAAGTATGGGTTAATAGCCGGAGAAGAATTCTCTCGTCCGCCTTCCGTAGTCTTTTGCAGGGCGGAGGAAAATGGCGGTGGAAGTCCTGGTAATGAGTAATTATGTCTCCATAAGTTAGGAGAGGAACGTTCTTTTCTGGAACACAGGGGTCGTCGGTGGGCGAGGCAGCGGCCCGGGCAATGAGTGCTCGGGCGGCAGCATGCGCCACCTCCTTGTATGCGATGCCCTGATGGCCAGGAATTCAGATGATTGGACGCAAAAAGGGGTGACCTATTCGTGGACAAGGTTTAGGAATTTCGGCAGCTAGGGGAGTGATTCCGCCCAGTTTGAAATTTTGGCAAGCTCATTCGGAGTCTGGTAATATAATTTGAAAAGTGTCGTGTAATGTGGCCACTGCTATGGCCACCTTTTCAGCATGGGTAGCGTTGGTTGCGCAGAAACACAGACCATCCACCTGCCTGTCTTGGTGAACGACGGCAGCCGAATACCAACCCCCGCTGTAAGGGCCGGCGATGTCCGTGTAAAATACATTCTGTATAGAGCTGAACTGCGCTGGAGAGCAAGAGCCCGTGCCTCTAGACGGCCAGCGTATGACTGACGTGGCATATTCGTGGGGAGGGGTCGAACATGAATCAAGTATTTCCAATGTACACTCGTACAAGTATTTCCAATGCACTCGTACTCGCTCCTCTGTGTTGAATTCATGCCGAATGTGTAGGCGATCTAGGAGTCGTCTGCCCGACGAGGTCTGCGCCAAGCACGTGTATTTATTTGTTAGGTGAGCCTCCCGGAGCTCCTGATAGGTGTTTACCACTCCCAAGGCAAGAAGTACTGCATTGGAAGTAGTGATCGGGAAATCTAGGGCTGTCTTGACCATTTTGCGAAGGGTAATCTCTAAGAAATCTTCATCGTGATTCCTTAAGTGCAGGTAAGGAGTCGCATACAAGATGCGACTAATGACAAAAGAATGTGCGAGACCAAGCGCATACTTGCTTTTGATACCTCCCCGCTTGTTGGAGACTCGGCGAACCATGCGGCCCACCTGTTCTCTAAAAGTGTGGCAGCTTGGGCTAATTGGTATGGCACAAGGTATCATACAGGCTCAAGAAAATGGGAAAAAGAGTTGAAGTTCGTGTCCTGTTCTCGGCACCTTTCAAATTAATCAGCCTCACCAAATATACAAACCCCCTGAAAACGCGTGAGACCGCCAGGAGGCGCCAAGCTGTGAAGACATGTTCACACTGCGCTCCGCTTTCCCGAAGCTTTTCTAGAGCAATTTCTCGCGAACTCATCTAACAATCTTATAGTCTGCTTTGTGAAGTTCTCCTGATTCCACGGATACCCAAAGCTTGGGCCAGGATCGACTTTACGAGAAGAAACCATCGCAGCCAGATTGGATGACCTTGTTGAGACGCTCACCTTAACGACCACGGCCGGCGTCGCGCGTCCCGAAAGGTACTTCGACGTGCGGAACACGACGAAGTTGTGTGTTTGTGGGAGCACAGACTAGCAGATAGGGAACTTTGGACACTTGCTTTGCTGCCACGGGACAGAGATCGAAGGTTGGCGATGTTTACCTCACTTTTTTTACCTGTTTTATGACACGACAAAATGCCGGCTATAAAGCTCTGTCAGCCTAAGCGCTCCGACTAACTTGGCAGGAGCGGCCCTTCACGGGCACCGGAATCACTCACCGCTGCACGCACGCGAGTGATGTCTCGTCTCGGCAGGCAAAGGACGACGAACCAGCGTCTGTTGACGCGACTCTCAGAAACGAGACTGGCGACGCGACTTGTTCGGAACGCCATGGATGGAATGAGGATGCCTGGCATACCGTTTTATCACGCAGGAAAAAGAAAAACAAGTTTCAAAAAATTGCCCGCAGCTTCCCTCGGGGGAACACTGAGGAGGATGCGGAGCATATAATTGGTTAACGGGGTGTTAAAGTGCGACTTACTTGAGTCGATGGCTAAATTGGTTAACGTGGTTGTGAAATGGGGTGTTAAATTGCGACTTACTTGGGTCGCTGGCTAAATTGGTTAACGTGGTTGTAGGAGGGGTGTTAAATGAGTGAACACGTACGAGACGTATGCGAAAGGGCGGTGTTTATTTATTGCGACGAACTTTGAGCACGATGGCTTTTAGATGCCACTTTGGCCGGCGCTGGTCGAAGGGACGTCGATCATTGTGACCTCGGACGTCGACGCGCCGTACAAACCAACCGACGAGCGGCAACTGAGCGAGCGAGCACCGACCTTGAGTATATATACAGCGCGATGGCGCATGCACTGTCAGCTGTCGAATGTTCGATAAGGGGGAGAAGCGCAACGGCGCATGCGCGCGCGTCAGCTGCCGATGTTCTCGAAGCGCGACGGCGCATGCGCGCGCGTCAGCTGCCGATGTTCTCGAAGCGTGACGGCACATGCGCGCTACATTATACAGCTAGCGAATGTTCGTGAAGAGGAGAAGCGCACGCGGTGTGTAGAGGAGGAAGGGTGCACAGATGGTGGAGGAGTGAAGCGCGCGCGGTGTGTAGAGGAGGAAGGGATGCACAGATGGTGAAAGAAGGAGGAGGAAGCTTGCGGACGGTGCCGCACTACAAGCCTCGAGTATGAGATGCTCCGCATCTAAAAGCAGCGATCCCAGATAGAGAAGGCTGTGAAAGCGAACGAGAAATTTGAAAGCGATCCGCCCGCCGAAAAACAAAAACGTGAAGCCACGCAGGGTTTCAGACGGAGAAAGCGACGCGTCCCTCCTCCGCTACCGAAAGAGGAGATCAAGATTATTCTGAGGCCGCATAAGGGTCTCTGGGTTAAAAACATATGGGGACTGGAACTCTCCAGGGCTGTGATAGATGCCTGCCAACGAAGTTTCAATGGCAATGACTTTCTGTTGCGGGTTCACCCAGGATCGAACATTCTAATCCTATCTACACCAAGCATGAAGGTAGCGAGTAGGCTGCGAGGTATCAGTCAACTAAAGATCAGGGGACAAATCCACGCTTTCAATGCATACATGGCCGACCCTGAAGGCGTCTTGCGGGGAATAGTACATGAAATACCGGCCGGCACTTCGCAAGATGAACTAATGGAGAACCTACGTGTTCGGACTCAAAAGGTGAATATTGAGAGAGCAAGAATGTTGGGCTCGTCTAAAACAGCGATTATCACATTCACGGGGAATGTGCTACCGAGGAGCGTATACATAATGGGTGCCGAGTTAATATGCTACCCATACAAGCCAACAGTACAGGTGTGCAAGATATGCCTCCAAACCGGACACCGTACAGACGTCGGTCCAACTCCAAATGTCAATGTATGCCTCAAGTGCGGGGCAAGGGAACCAATGCAAGGACACGATTGCATCCCCAAGTGTGTCATCTGTGACGGTGAACACCCCACAGGAGATAGTCTGTGCAAGAAAAAACTTAAGAACGTCGCTCCTCCCACGTAATTGAGGACAGATCAGCCAAAAGACTGGGTTAGCCAACCTGAATATACCGGCGATGCCAAGTCGTCAGAAAAATTCCCTTCACTAAGGATGAACATGCCTCGATGGTTCAGCTCGGACCGGATGGAACAGCGCCAGTCAAGGTCACGTTCACGATACCGATCAAAATCCCAGTCAAGGTCGCGATCGAGATCTCGTTCCACGGCACCACCGGCTCCTGGGAAACCCAGCTTAAAGAACCAACGAAAGCATCGCGGACCTCCGGCCGAGATGGGTTCCTGCGAGGAATCACAAGATGTCCTAGCCGCCGGCCGGACAAACATAAATCAGGTGAGCTTTGCGGGGTCAGTGTCTCCCAACGCTCCTAAAAGAGAAAATCTACAATACAAGAAAATATTGCAAGAAAATGATTGACTCAAGAGGTCAAACAGCTAAAAAAACAAATGGCCGAAGAGCGAAATAACTTACAGGCAGCAATATCTTCATTAGAGAGACGGCTAGAGGCTAAACTACGACCACAAAACCCGACAGGAACAGCTGGAGGATGTAGTCAGAAAACAACATATACCGTCAATAAAACCCACGCTTTCGGGGGGCAGCGCGGCGTCGGCTGAAGTTGAGGAAGGGATGGTGTACGCAGGTACAGCCACCCCTACCCCAGGCACGACAGTAAAAAACCACGACCAAATAACGCAGCAAATACAGGCACAGTTAGACAAAAACAGGGAAGGTATAGCTAACGTTAATAAACTGCTAGTCGATTTCATGAATGGGATAAAATCTTTCGTCTGCGAGGAATTAAAAACTCAAAGGCAGTACGTGAATGACGCTGTTAGCAGCTTGCAAAGGGCAATAAACAAGCGCTCTCGCTCGACCTCCGCTAGAAATAGCAAACAATCTAAGGGGAATCGCGACGACGCGGAAGCACCCATGCATCATGGCCAAAAATAACCAGAGAAGTGTGGAACAATTAGAGATCTGGCAGTGGAATTGCCGCACTTTTCACAAACGCACCGCAGCACTCCAGAGTTATATCAATGTGGCACCAATTAAACCCGACGTTATATGCTTGCAAGAAATTGGTGCCAGAATAGTGAAGCTTCCGGGTTATTATATTTTTCAGAACCCAAATTATCCCCGCGTTGCGACGCTGGTGAGCAAGATGGTTGTGGCAACAGATGAGTACATAGGAACGCTACAGATCAATCACCAAATTATCAGTTTATTCCCCCAAAAGAGATGCAAAGCGAAGACTATAGCAGTGAGCCTATACAGTCCTCCAAAAGACAAAGGCGAAGACTTCAATGAGCTCCTTGCTGAGACGGTTAAAATCGCAGGCAACAAGGACCGCCTATTGGTTTGGGTGATTTTAACGCACCCAGCCCCACATGGGGTTACCCAAAAGACTCGCCGAAGGGAACGCGTCTCGAACGTGCTGCGTCTAGGCTGGACCTGAGTTTAATAACTCTCCCAATTGCGCCCACGAGAGTGGGCAACAGCGTATGTAGAGACACGTTCCCGGACCTCACTTTCACCTTCAACCTCAAAGACGCATCCTGGACAAACCTAGACGAATATCGAGGAAGAGACCATTACATTATAAGCGTCTCCATATCGACACCCAAAATGCGTAGATTGATAGGTGACGCGGCGATCACAGATTGGACTGAGGAAACGAGATCCTCCACCCGACTCTGTACCGAACTCAATAGAGGCCTGGTCGGAGTACATAAAGTCGGTACACGCCATCACTACGAAGAAAATAGCCAGAACCGTAGAGACACCAGCAGTAGACAGCCGTCTGCTACACCTAAGGGAGAGCCGGCGCAGCCTACTAAAGCGTTGGAAACGTCAACGCCTGAATAGGGCACTACTGCGTAGGATCGCTGCTCTTGCAGAGGAAGCAAACGACTATGCCAGCGAATTGGCTACCGAGGGAATGGTCAAGTTCTGCAGTTCGCTTCAGAACACACTGAGCACCGCGAAAACTTGGTCCGTCCTAAGAAATATTCTTGATCCAGACAAGTCCAAATCCACGACAAGCAGAACACTGCAGAAAATTGCAGAAACATTTGCGAGCACGGACGACGATCTCATGAAAGCCCTCAAGGAGAGATATATTAGCGATAGTCCACCAAGTAACTCGGCTAATCACATGAGTTACAGTGGAGCTAGAAATGAGAAACTAGACGAGCCGATAACAAAGGAGGAGGTCTTTGCGGCAGCTCAGGCAGCCAAGAGGAACACAGCCCCCGGTGAAGACCAAATTACGAATGCTATGATAAGAAATCTTAGCGACAAAGCCATCGAAGGCATGCCAAAACAATTCAATGAACGCTATTGGCTCAAAGGAAAGGTCCCTGCAGAATGGAAAACCGCCAAAATTATAACCATTCCGAAACCCGGAAAAAAGCCCTTTTGCAGGCGCTCAGACCTATATCACTTACGTCATGTATGGGGAAGCTTTTCGAACGGGTCGTTCACACCAGACTTCAGAATTTCATAGAGGACAGAGGGCTGTTTCCGGCCACCATGCTGGGCTTCCGCAGTGGTCTCTCAACACAGGACGCTTTCCTCCTGATACAAGAAGAGGTACTCAAGGGTGTTCCCAAAGGTGGAGAGCATTTGCTGCTTGCTCTAGATTTAAAGAGAGCTTTTGACAATATCTCTCATGAAGCTATACTCTCAGAGCTAAATATAATTGGTTGCGAGGAAAATATATATAACTATATACAAGATTTTCTCACCGATCGGGAGGCGACGATTGGTATCTCAAGCGTTAGGCCTGAGCCATTCCGAATTCCAAACAAGGGAACGCCTCAAGGAGACAATATCTCCTCTGTTGTTTAATATCACCATGCATCGACTCGCTCGGGCCTTGAATTGTGTACCACAGCTAGGTTATACCCTCTACGCGGACGACATTACTTTGTGGGCCACACGGGGGTCCCTGGCCAGCAAAGAGCAGACTCTGAAAGAGGCGGCACTGGCTGTCGAAAACTTTGCCAGAACCAGTGGTCTCAGCTGCGCACCTGAAAAATCGGAGGTGATTAGAATACACAGCAAACGCTACAAAAGTAACGGAAGAATAGAAATTGAAATCGAAAAGCAGAAAATTAAAGAAGTCACCGTTGCCCGGATCCTGGGTTTCTGGGTTCAAAGCAACGGTAGGGCAAATCACACTATCGGTCTTAGAGAGAGAGATAAAGATGCAAGGAAAGGCAGGGAGGTTAACCAGACGCACATCCGGTTTGCTACCCTGCACTGGGGAAGGGATAAAGGGGAGAAAAGAGGTTGCAGAAAGATGAGAAGGTGCACACAATCATGAGCACACTCGGGGAGCACACACAGTCTACAGGCGGTCGCTCAGGTTCGTTGACTTTAGGTAAAATAGCAGTGCTTTAGTTGCTTTCTGCGCAACTGAGGCAGATGCCCAGGGTCCTAGTATCTTCTGCACACAAAATGGTCCGGGGTCAAGTCGATTCAAAACCATCCGGAGCTGGCATCGCTGTGTGTCGTAGCAAGCGCAGCTGCACAGGACGTGTTCGATGGTCTCTTCAGCTCCGCAGTAGTCGCATGTAGGAGTGTCTGCCATACCAATGCGAAAGGAGTACACCTTTGTAAATGCAACACTCAACCAAAGGCGGCATAACAGTGTCGCATCGCAGTGGGAAAGTTGTGATGGTAGCTTTAGCTTGAACGAAGGATCCAGTTTATAAAATTGACACCTTTGGAAGCTGGTAGATGACGAGAACGTGCGTGTGAGATCTCGAACCAGCAGGTGAAGTTGTCTTGCTGCATCATTCCTTGATAGAGGAATCGGGACTACACGGCTTTCTTCATGGGCTGAGCGGGCTGCATCATCGGCTAATTGATTTCCGGTAATACCGATATGTCCAGGCAGCCATTGATATATAATATCATGCCCTCGTGCTAGAGCTTCATGATGGCAATGTCTTATTTCTTCTACCAGTTGGTCATGACTCGTCCTACGCATGGCAAACTGCAAACTCTGAAGCGCTGCCTTCGAATCACAGAATATGACCCATTTTCCTGGAAGTTCTTGAACGAGATATTGTAAAGCAGCCCTTATAGCAGCAAGCTCTGATGCCGTAGATGTAGTCATATGCGACAACTTAAACTTGATTGTCATTGCTGCAGCCGGAATTACAGCGGCACCTGATGAGCTGCTGGACGAGACGGACCCATCAGTGTATATCTGCGTTCGGTCTAAGTACAACTCATGTAATAATAGCAGTGTTGCTTGCTTCAATGCTACTCTGGAGTGATTGCTTTTCTTTTTGATTCCCGGAATTTCTAGACGTACTTGCGGCTGGTCGAGGCACCGCAAAGGACATGCCATTCTCGCAGCTGGCGTATATCCTGATGGAATGCTGTTTAGGTGCTTGGCTATGACGTCTGAAAACGTAGCACGTGGTCTTCTCGAAGGTAGAAGTGCCAAGTGGTGGTCGGGGACATGGCTAGCATGTCGAATGTGCGCTCTGAGGCAATCCACAACTATATATGTCCTGACCGGATGGTCTTTGGCAAGCATGATTGTGGCATAAGTAGAAGCGCATCAGGGCAGTCCTACGCAGATACGCAGTGCCTGACCCTGCAAACTCTCCAATGAATGGGTATTCAATTTGCAAGTGTTAGTCAGTACCGGCAAGCTGTAGCGCAATAGACCCAGAAATAGGGCCCTGTACAGCTGTAGCATGGAGGCCACAGAAGTTCCCCATGCTTTCCCGCACAAGAATTTCATGATATGCTCAATAGATAGCAGTCTCTTCTTCAAGTACGCACAATGTGGGCTCCACGAAAGACTTATGTCGATTATTATGCCCAGGAAACCATGCGTCCTTGCATATTTGACACTCTGCCCATTGATGTAAACAGGGTATGGCGTCATTGGTTTTCGTGTAAACGCCATCAACGCGCACTTCACAGTTGATATATTTAGGCCTTGTTTCTGAAGGTAGGCTGTTGTGAGGGTTGCTGCCCGCTGTATTTGTGCACGCACCTGAGGGCGAGTAACTGCAGCACTTCAGAGGCAAATATCATCGGCGTATATGGATAGGCACACCGACTTTGGCAGAACCTTCACCAGACCAATGAGGGCCACATTGAACAATGTGGGGCTTAAAACACCTCCCTGAGGTACTCCGCAGTAGGTGTAATGTTGGGCAGTTGTCTTCTTAAATCAGCAACTAAACAAGTGGCTAGAATTATTCAGAGGATAACCTTCCACAAAAAAGGCATGAAAGAAAGTGATACTGTCCGATTAGTGCAGGCGCTCGTAATGAGCAAATTGACATACGGCTTGCCTTTCCACACGCTGAACAAGAGCGAGGAACAGCAAGTAGATTCTATCATCAGAGGGGCTTACAAGGCAGCATTAGGCTTACCGATAAGCACTCCGACACAGAGGCTTCCCGAGATCGGCCTGCATAACACGTACGCTGAACTGAAAGCAGTAACATTGATCTCTCAGCGCAACCGCCTCAGCCAGACGAAGTCGGGAAGAGAGATACTGATGAGGGCGGGTATAACACCCCAACCTCAAAACTTGGACGAGGAGCTGGTGGACGTACCAGACCCAGTCCGACGACATATTTCGATCGCACTTATCCACAGGAACATGACCAAGGAGCGGCATCACGAAAGGCGAGAGCAGCGTGTAAAATGGATCAGAAAATTAGTTAGAGGCAATGAGAACGTGCTATGCGTTGACGCTTCCAGGTATAACTGGAAGCGCTGCGTCGTCACAATGGTAAGCAGTGACACGAGAAGCATGGCGTCCAGCGCATCACTGTACACTACATCAATCTTCAAGGCCGAGTGTTTCGCCATCGCATTGGCGATTAAAAGTCGAGAGCGCAGCGACGGCCAGACGTACATCACCATACTCTCAGATTCGCAAGAGGCGTGCCGGCTATTCACGAAAGGCCGCCTCCCATTAAACATTTGCAAATTTTTAGGCGGCGAATTGAGCAACACTTATAGGTTGGTCTGGTGCCCTGGACATGCAGGCCTAGAGGGTAACGAGAGGGCGGACGCTCTAGCTCGAGCGCTCACGAACCGAGTGGAGCAGCAGCCTTTCTCGCTGTTACCACCACCCAGCAACGACGGCTTTCGCGAGGAGGAGGAAAACGACCCGGCTCGGATGGCTCCGCGAGAGCTTCTTGCTCGCCAGCGATACACACGGCAGAAATATGGTGCCCCCCACAAATCTCTTAAAGGGGAAGACGCCATAGACCTCCATAAAATTCAAACGGGAGTTTATCCAAATTTATTACGACTGCACAAAATTCATCCAACTTTGTATGGGCGCGATTGTCCGCGGTGTCGCGACTCGCCACCGACCCTTTACCATATCTCGTGGAGTTGTGCTAAACGGCCAAATGAACTTGATCGCTTACAGCGTATGTATAGAATGGAAAACTCTTGGGAGCAATGGGAGGCACTCCTCGCTAGCTCGGACCCGGAGGTGCAACTAGCACTCCTGGACCACGTCCGGCAGGCGGCACAAGCCAGTGGAGCCTTGGACATGGGGCCCCACCCATCTAGCTCCTAAACCCCTTCTTTTTCAACCCAATAAAGTTATTTCTCTCTCTCTCTCCCCTGAAAACGCAGTCATCAACGGAATGCAGAGTTCAACATAGAAACAGGTATGCGGCATGCTCCTGGGAAGTTGTCTATAGGATCCCCCTTTCATTCGGTGCTTGTTTTGTCGGAACGACCGGAAAGGTGTCTGAACGATCGGCTGAGAGAACACGCTAACAATGTGAGAAACGGGAAAGATGCTTTCTCGCTCAGCACTGCACTGAGTGCGATTGTGTGCCCCTTTTCAAGGACACAGTGACGCTGTACAAGCACAAAGATGGGCGCACCCGAGTCATTGTCGAGGCCGCGCAGATGGCACGCGAACAGGTGCCTTGCATTAGCAAGCCTTCCGTGTCTCTGTCAGAGAAAGAACTAAGGTTCCTCGAAGGTTTCGGTGCGCGCAAGTAGTTATATTATCTTTACTTTTCTGTTTCGTTTCTTTTAAACTTTTCTTTGCTTTTTTCTGTGCTTTTGTTTTTTTGTTTTTGTTTTTCTCTTACTCGTGTTCTGCTATTTGTGCCATATGGTTTTTTGTCACATGGTTACTGTCTCCTCCATATATTTTCGCGCTCTACGCAATAAACTCAGTATGAAGTTAGCGCTCGTGTCCTTCGTGTGCTTCTTGTCTCTGGGTCGTCATTTTGTTCTCGCACTATAATTATCGTCATGTCTCTAAACTCACGCAGCTCGCAAAGTATTGTCTCGATCCTGCGGTGTTTGTTAATGTGGTGTCCAAGGACACGGATCTCCTGTGCCTCATTAATAGGTCCACTATGCAGGGAAGGGCTAATTGATAAAGTGCATTCACCGACGGCCAAAGGTGCACAAATTCAGACTTCTGTGGGGAACATTGGAGGCCGCAGTATGCCGCATATTCGTCCATTATATGGGCTGCGGTTTTCAGGCAGTCCTCTATGCTGCCCAACCATCCCTTTGTGGCCCACAGAGTAATGTCGTCGGCATAAGGCACATGCTTTACCCCGTCGACAACAGGCAAGTGGGCCGGGAGCTGCGCTATAGCTAAGTTGAACAGCAGAGGCGACAACATAGCACCCTGTGGTGTGCCTCGTTGGCCCAGGGGTTAGGTGCCGTATACCTGATCTTGGATCCAAATGTACGCACTTCTGTCATTAAGGAAGTTTCGGATGTAGTTGAAGGTGCGCTCGCCGCAGTTGGTGGCACTTAGGTGAGCTAAGATGGCCGTGCTTGACGTTATCGAAGGCTCCCTTAAGATCAAGCGCTGGAATGATCTTGTCATTGTGGGGGTGTTCTACGGGATTAAGTACTTCGTGGTGTAGTTGTAGGAGTATGTCCTGCGAATATTTCTTGGGTTCTTGGGCCTGAAGCCATACATAGAATCACCGAAAATGTGGCGCTCTTTCAGGAAGGAAGAGACACGATTCCTGACCATTAGCTTCCCCGCACAAGAAGTAAGAGAAATGGGTCTGAGATTTTCAGTGTTGATCGGTTTTCCTGTCGTTGCAATAAAGGTTGCTAGAGACGTTTTCCAGCCTAGTGGGAGGAGCGGTTTTCCGAATCAGATCGCATTAATATAGTCGAGAAGCGACTGGTGCGCTGCATTGTGTAGACTTGCCAAAAATTTAACGGTAATTTTGTCTCGCCCGCAAACCGTACCTCGCCTCATTTTGGCTTGAGCGGTGCGAAGGCCGTGCGTTGGAAAGAAGCATCCAGTGCCGAGTTCTCTCTGCCTGCATAGCGATACGCGGAGCCTCGCGTGTCTTGATGAGTGCAAAGAGATCGGTCTCATAGTGAGAGGGCTAGTTGTGTTGTGGAGCTATGGAAATTGTGAAAGGCTCGGTGCTGTTGTTTTTGTTGTTTGCTTCGCGTATGAGTAACATCAATCAGATTGCGGAAGAGTTTTCATGCGTTGCGACTGAACATTTGCGTGCTGGCAGTGTTACAGCAATCTACCCCATTTGCGTCGGCGAGCTGGGCAGCGTTCTTAGCCGCCTTCTAGGTGACATCCAGTATCCGCATGCGGAGTTCGCGCTTGTGTTTTTGTCGGCGCCATCTCTTTGTGAGACTGCAACGGGCTTCTTAGAGATGGAGAAGATGATTATCTACATCCGGGTGACTATCCGTGAGTTGTATTTTGGTCTTGTGTTTTCTTTGTGTTTCGAGCCCAGAGTGAGCCCACTGGGAATAACCGATCTCCAGGATGGGAGAGCCAGGTGAGGACTGCCGGAAGGCTCCCTGTTTGGTAGGTGAGCCTGCGCGATGGGGCGTGTAGAAAATGTAGCGTTGAGAATGCAGTGGTCACTACCGAGGGTTTCCTTGGTATTGAACGAGTCTGCTTGTTCGATGTTTTTCGTGAATGTTAGGTCAGGGCAGGTGTCCCGGCTGACAGTTACCTACACGAGTTGGTTGCGCGGGTCTGTTTGAAGAGTCATGCCCAGCGTGGAAGTTAGCCCCGCAAGTTTCCTTCCATGCACCTCTTCATTTCGATAGCCCCAAAGCCTGCTAGGGGCGCTGAAGTACTACTATCAAAAGGGGTCATGCACGGCGAGCTTCCATGCCCTGCTGAAGATGTCAGCCTATGTAATGTTTTTGAGTTTAGGTTTGCAGTAAATATTGAGGATGTGCACTGGGGGGTCAGTTTTCCCCAGGGGAAAAAGCATGACCATAGTGTACGCCTACAGTATTGAAATCTCGAGGTCGACTTTTTGCGTAGGATAGGTAAAGTTTTATATACAAGAAGGCGGGTGATTGCATCCAGTTGAAAAGTGTTATAACCTGAGAGGTGCACGGCATCACCGGGCTCTTGAAGGGCAATGAAGGCGCACAGGTGCTCAAAGGTTTTGAAACAGAGGTGGAAATGGGCCTGTTTAGCCCTATTTTTGAAGCCTCTACAGTTCTATTGAATTAAACAAAGTAACTGAGGTTTTCGGTGTCGCGATGTGGAACATTAAGATGAGTCACCATATTGAAAATTCGGGGTGGCTGGGAGGGACTCTACCCCTACTTCAGCACCCTGTGCAAGTGGTAGCTTGGAGTCCTCGGAGGTTTCAGCGAGGTTGATGGCGTGTGAAAACCTAAATGAACGATTAAAGTCTTTCAGACGATTAGTCCTTCGGTTTCGAGGGTTTATGCCATGGAGTCAAGTTTTAATGTTACTCGTCACCTGTTGGGTAACAGTGTTGGAAAGAGTTTCCAGGCTTTTGCTTATGGTGCTGAGTTCTGCCATTAAAGCAGTCATAGTACTTTCAATAGCCTAGAATCGCTCTTCAGTGTTAGAAGGCTGCGAGACGGACGAAATGGGGCACATGGGCATTGGTTGTGGATAGGGAATGGTAATACTGGTGGTGAGTGACGCGAGGTGGACTAGTGGACTACCTGTCTCCAAGGCTGCCATTTTTCCTTGAATCTGCCCGTTCTGTGCCCGCAGCGCAGCAAGCTGTTGTTTGACCTCCAGTAATGCAGGGGAGGAGGCGGGATAGGAAGATCAAAAGGAGGAGGAGGAGGCAGCCCTCAACCTGTAGCCTACCTGAGAAGCTGCTTTCTTGTTCAGCCGCTTACGGGCGCCAGCCTCAGTCAGAGGTGGAAAGTCCCCAGCTTGGGGCATGGGGGCACACTGGTCAGGTGTTTTGGATGATATCTGCGGTGACGGTGTCTTAGGTGGAGGTGGTATTGTTGTCTGCTCTCCCGTAGCATGGTTTTCCGTGGCTTGGTTGGTAGCTCTCGGCTGACGTCCTTCTGGCACGACGCCATATGTCTTGGGCGTTGACTGCTGCTTCGACGAGCCGCGGCTGCCATGATGCCCGCCCGGCTGCTGCAGGCGGTGAAATCTTGCTTTGCAAGCCTGGGATCCGGTGGGGTGTTTCTCGCCGCACACCAGGCATGATGGCTTGCATTAGTGCAGTGCCATCTCCTCCTCAGAAGCACCCACGACGTTACCACAATGGCCGCAGCGTTGGTCGTTCGGGTGGGGACGCAGCTCTACCCGGTGGCCCACCGTCCCACAGCGATAGCAGGAAGAAATGGTGCGTTTGTATTCACATACTGGTGTCCCGACGCTGTTGTAGTACAGAAAACGTGGCACGCGGCGGTCCTCGAAAGTTATAAGGGCCACTAAAGTCTTGCCAAGCTTTCTTAAGAAAACGATGCTTCCACCACGCCAGTGGATCTTTGTTTTCAAGGAGGCGGGGGTCTCCTGCTTGTGCACCGTAATGACGCCACGCCACACTTCCCCACTGATCTTGGCGGGGCCGATCATTGGTAGGGGACCCCGTGATGTTTCGAGCGAGAATTCTCGTGAGAGAAGGCTTGCCAAGTTGATGTCTTCGGTTGAGAAAACAATCATATTTTGCTCCCACATGGGCCACACACTGATAGAGTATCTCGTGGATGCGTTCACGTGTGAGGTGAGCTCGGCGCAAGGTTCACCTGGTTGATAAGTAGCTTTGAGAGCTTTCATGACACGAGGCTTCAGCACGATAGTGAATCTTCTGCAAATTGTGGGGCACAGCGGTAGGCCAACACGACACATGGGATGTCTTCTACTCGGGTGGAATGTTCGCAGACGAGGCCTTACTGGTAGCCGAGCCCTTGGTAGATTTAGATTGCTGGCGACGCTTGCGGAGGGCCACCACGATGAACAGTTACTCATCCATAATATCTGTTGGTGGAACGGAGTTTTAGGGCACTGGGGTAGAAATCTCTTTCCACGTTAACGTCGTGGGGTCATATCCACAGAGAGCGGTGGCCGCCATCTGTAGCTGCGGCCGCGGAGAAGCTCCGACGCAGTCAGTGTTAGGTGACACGCTCGGTCCGGAGAGAGAGAAAAAAAATCTATTATTAATATTGTAATGTAACGGTGAAAGCAACCTTTATTAGGCCCAGAAGACACGATGAAGCGACCACGCCCAAGGCACAGAACACAGACAAGCCAAGTCCCCACAGCAGATGAAGATGACGACCACTCATGATGATGAATATGTGTAAAGATAGTAGATGTGCCTAATGAATGCCTACAATAACTCCCCCCCCCCCCACGTGAAAGCGGTCATCCTGACCGCAGTTCTTGGCCGCAGTTTAAAGCGAAGATGAACGCCGTATGAAAGGCTTCATGCGGGATACGTGGACTATTTCTGCTGCCCTGTAGCGGCGGTCCGTTGGAAGAAGAACAGGTGCCACGCAATGATTCACAGAAGACGTTTGCTCCAAGACAGTGTAGGGGCCAATAAAACGTAATTGAAACTTCTCGCACAGTCCGGGAGTGCGAATGGGTGTAAGAAGGAGGACTTCGTCGCCAGAGCTGATAGACACGGCACGATGAGAGGCAGCATATTCAAGCTTGCGATCCTGTAGTTTGGCTTCGATGTTGACGCGAGCCAGCTGGCGGCAATGAAGTACGCGAGACACGTATTCTTCACTTGAGGATGAACATGGTTTGACAGGTGCAGAGAAGAACGAAACATCGAGGAAAGAAGAAGGGAAGCGACCGTGGACGAGGTAGAACGGCGAGTAACCGGTTGTGCGCTGTACAAAGGTATTATACGCAAAGGTGACAAATGGCAAAATGGTGTCCCAGTTTCTGTGGTCGGGTTCGATATACATCGCTATCATATCTGACAGTGTACGATGAAAGCACTCAGTCAGGCCGTTCGTCTGAGGATGGTAACTGGAGCTTGTTTTGTGTGTAGTGCCGGATGCCTTGAGCACTTCTTCAACGAGTTCTGAAAGAAATACTCTTCCACGGTCGCTCAGGATTACACGAGAAGCTCCGTGTCGAAGGATTATTGCTCGAAGGATGAAGTCGGCCACTTCCGAAGCTGATGCAGAAGGCACAGGAGCTGTTTCGGCGTAGCGGGTCAGGTGGTCGACAGCTGTAACTATCCATCGATTGCCTGTGACAGTCATAGGAAGCGGACCATACAGGTCAATGCCAACTACCTCGAATGGTTGCAGGGGACACAGGAGCGGTTGTAATTGTCCACTTCGAGTTGATGTAGGTAGCTTGCGACGCTGACAAAGGGCGCATGAGGCAACGTACTTCGCGACACTGGTGGACAAGCCCGCCCAGTAGTAGTGACATCTTATGCGGTCATACGTTTTTTGGGAGCCCATGTGTCCAGCAGACATGTCGTCGTGATTTGTCTTGAGGACTTGAGCCTGAAGAGAGCGTGGTAGAACGGGCACCCAGCGTTGACCATCAGGGTGGTAGATATGACGGTACAGGACGTGGTTGTTGAGCTTGAATTGCGTCAGCTGTCGGCGAAGACGGGGGTTAGGGAGCCGGCAAGTCCGGTCCATGATGCGGCGACAGTTAGGGTCAGCACGTTGGTGCGATAAGAACAAACCACACTCGCTTGGAGAAGTTGGGTCCACAGTAGCTAATGATGAAACATGTAGGGAAGAGACGGCCGAAAGCTTCTCGAGTGTGGCAGTGGCGGGTTTGTTAAGTGGCTCCGAAGAGAGCGGGCAACGCGAAAGTGCGTCGGCGTCTTGATGCTTGTTTCCCGATTTGTGATGTAACGGTGAAGGCAACCTTTATTAGGCCCAGAATACACGATGAAGCGACCACGCCCAAGGCACAGAACTCAGACAAGCCAAGTCCCCACAGCAGATGAAGATGACGACCACTCATGATGATGAATATGTGTAAAGATAGTAGATGTGCAAGGTCATGGCACCAACTCCTCTTTGATAACGTCGCGCAAAACATTGTTGGAGGGGGAGGTGAACTCGGTGTCATTGATAGGCCGAAAGATTGCAGCTCTTCCCGTATTATCGCCCGGATGATGGCAAGCAATGAGGCATCAGTCGTGGTGGTGTTTTCAGCGCTGTCCGGTGGTAATCGTTGGGATTCAAGTTCTTCGAGGCGTTGGCACGTGGCAACAACGTCAGCGACTGTAGTCGGGTTTTGAATGACCAAGGCATCGAACGCGACCGTGCCGATCCCTTTCAATAGATGACGAACTCACTCTGATTCAGACATGGACGTGTTGAAACGGTGACAGAGAGCAAGCACATGGAGGCGGAAATGTTGAGGCCCGTGTGCTCAGATTTGGGTGCACGTTAAAGAACCCCAGGTGGTCAAAATTTCCGGAGCCCTCCACTACGGCGTCTCTCATAATCATATGGTGGTTTTGGGACGTTAAACCCCACAAATCAATCATTTTGCAAGTGAAGCGTCATGAGTACAACGGGAATGAAAACGCACTATAATAGGCGATGGCTTATCAGCCACTTCTGCGCGCAGTTGGTGGGCGGCTTCGGATGTGTAAGACTCACCGCATTGTTGCTTGCGAGCATCCAGTGTCTTCTTCGCGAGAGCTGAACGAATCCCCGGGGTGCCGAAAATTTGGCGAAGCTGTTGCTTGAAGCGTGTCCAGTCCGAAATGTCCGTTTCATGATTGAAAAACCATGTTTTCGCTACGCCTGCCAGATAGAAAGAAACACGGCGAAGCTTGGTAGGATCATCCCAGTTGTTAGTGGAACTCGCTCGATTGAACTCGTCCAACCAATCCTCCACATCTTAACCTCGAAGTCCGGCGAACGTGGGCGGCTCACACTGGTGCGCGGTGATAATCAACGATGGATAGGCCGCGGTAGCCGGGGCCGTGGAGGTAGACGCAGAAGCACCGGTTGGCTCTTCCTGAGGCATGCTACCGGACACCTGGCACAAACGACGACCTGAGCGGAGCTCCAGGAGGCAGATCGGGCTGAGAGAGGATGGAAGATCGTTGAGCACACTCCACCACTTCAGATGTAACGGTGAAGGCAACCTTTATTAGGCCCCGAAGACACGATGAAGCGACCACGCTCAAGGCACAGAACTCAGACAAGCCAAGTCCCCACAGCAGATGAAGGTGACGACCACTCATGATGATAAATATGTGTAAAGATAGTAGATGTGCTTAATGAATGCCTACAATATATATACAGGGAGTAGGGGGAGATGGCCTGGTGCGGGCCGCCCCTCACACACAAGGTGGGCTCCTCGTTACAGGAGTTCATTGGCAGCCAACGCGACTCGAGCTTGGTTGACCAGGGCCTTCTGGCTCGCCAGATTGTAACACCTGAGCAGTGCTACGTCTCAGTCCTCCCGGGTGGGACTTGATGTTGGGGGTGAGGTGCGGAGTTTTCTGACATGCTCACACCGTGTGGAAGATGTCAGAGGACTTATCCGCACAGTGCAGACATTTTCCTGTACACGCAGAATCAAGATATTTGACGACTGCCGGGCACAGCAGTGTTTTGGTGTAAAGGTGGAGGAGTAAGCGTTCCTCTGCCTTTGTTAGGCCCTTAGTGGTTTATGATAAATCGCGTGCCCAAATCAATAGAATTCAGTAATTTCTCAAAACGTTAAGGCCGGATTAGCTTCGGCGTTCATTGCGGAAAGGTCTGAAGGCGTCACCCGGAGAGTGAGCGCGCGGGCAGTGGTGTTTGCCATTTCATTGCCTTCGTGGCCCGTGTGAGCTGGCGCCCATGCGATGCTACGGGACGCGGGAGTTCCGCCGTAATTACTATTTTCTAAGATACGGTACACCAGATATGGGACGTAGCTGCGTTGAATATTTCTCCAGGCCCCTCTCTAGTCTGTAATGATGACGCGCAAGTCCTGGTCTGCGGCAGCTAGCGCAATGGCGACTTCCTCCGCACGTGTTATCTCCTGTGCTCTGAATGTGAGACCATTCACCGCGATGTTCTGGTGGACGACTGCAGCCGCGTATTACCCACCGTGTATTACCCACCACGTAAAATACGCCGTGTTTGTTTTCATAGTGGTCGGCTAGTCCCTCCGCCCGCGCAAGGGACCTGCCATTGTGGTCGTCACGTGTCATGTTGGCCGGCAGAGGGCGCACGTGCAGGGCATATAACCAGAACAAGGCGTTGTTCCAGGCTTCTTGGATGCGTACGCGCTCTTCTGTTTTTGTTGGGTGGTAGATGTGTAGTCGGGCTTATAGGCGGTGACCCGACGTAGTGTTCGAAAGTCTCGTGTACTGGTGAATCAAGTGTGCCTCCTGGAGCTCTGCGAAAATATTTACCATCCCCAGGCTCATAAGGCGCTGGTTAGACGTGGTTATGGGGAAATGAAGGTCACACTTGCACATCTGCCTGAGAATCACCTCATAGGTGCTCTCGTCAAACTTGCGAAGGTGGAGGTAAGGAGCCAAGTAGAGGACTCGACTGGTTACAAATGCATGCGCCAGCCACACAAGGCATCTTTGTAACGCACCCCCCCCCCCCCCCCGCTCGCGTTTGTTGGAAACCTGGCGGACCATACAGCCCGCCTGGTCCCTGTGATATGTGTCGTGCGCGAAGCTTCAAAGTGCGCGCCATTCAAAGTGCGCGCCATACAAAGTGCGCGCTTGAAGCAGACAACGACGAAGGTAGCACGAGCGCTGAGTAGCGTGGCGGCGAAGGTACGAGAAGGAACGAGGAAGACGGGGCTCTCGACTCGGCCGTTGGGTTCCGGACCCGAGCCTAGTAACAGTCGAGCCCGGCCTACCTGCCACGTTTTACCTGCCACGGCCGTGCGTCGCTGACGTGCTGCGGCTTCAAGGCATCCTGTGCTTGAGGACACGCGGAGCTGTCGGGCTACGGGCACGAGTTCCAGCAGAGGTGTCCGGCCGGGACGCGGCCGGTGATAGTGCCTGGCCTACCGCGCCAACTGGTCCACCTGGTCTACCGTGCGAGCAACGCGGAGCTGTCGGGCTACGGGCACGAGTTCCAGCGGAGGTGTCCGGCCTGTACGTGGTCGGTGGTGGTGCGTATACCCTTCAAGTTGCCGCCTCGTCTACCGTGCGAGCAACGCGGAGCTGTCGGGCTACGGGCTCGAGCTCCAGCAGATGTGTCCAGCCGCGACGTGGCTGCGGGGGCGGAGCCTACCCATCAACTAGTCGCCTGGTTGACCGTGCGGACAACGCGAGCCAGCTCAAGACGTAGCAACGAACCTCGGTGAGACCGACCTCATGTCTTGCGTCCATGCTAAAAAGGAGGGACGGTTAGTTTAGGACTTTGATAGTTCACAGAGACAGTGAAGGATTCTTTAAATAGCCTGTCCATGTTATGTGTGTTCGTTTTTCGTGTGTATAAAGTGTGGCGTACAAACGGCCTCGTCTTTTCGTGGGAGTCTGGGGCGACGGCTCGGACACCCATTAACTAAGAACCTGCACGTTGCTATAACACCCACTGCAATGTAACACTGGCGTCCGCGACAGGACGAGGCCATTTGTATCGCTTGAGTCAGGCTGACGATTAGTGAGGAAAAGATGAGCTCGACAGATTTAATGGCGTTGGCCATGCGCATGGGTTTGGAAGGTGCGGAATTGAAAACTTGGATTGATGAGCGAGAAGCTCGAGCTCGTGAGGAAAGGGCGGCAGAAAGAGAGGCGAAGAAGGAACAAATGCAGTTGCAATTACAAGTCGAGGAGCAGGCCCAAAGGACGATCCAATTGCGCCTTCAACTGACTCAGACTGAAACCGCCAGAGAGCCTGTCGGGGCAGACATAGGTCGATCATCAAGGGTGTCTTCCAACGTCAATCCTCATAATTTTATACCAGGATTTGATGAAAACCGGGATGACCTAGATGCGTACTTAAAAAGGTTCGAGAATGTGGCGACAGGGCAAGAGTGGCCTAGAGACAAGTGGGCCACGGCTCTGAGTTTGTGCCTAAGCGGAGAAGCGCTAAAAGTGTTTGGTCGCCTATCCCCTGAAGATGCACTTGATTACGAGAAAGTGAAACTGGCTCTATTTCAGCGATTTCGCTTCACAGCGGAAGGGTACCGTGAGAAGTTCCGGCACAGTAAGCCTCAAGAGGGAGAAACCGGCCGGCAGTACGCTGCACGATTAATGAGTTTTTTCGACCGATGGGTGGAAATGTCGAAAGTAGACAAAGAATACGCGTCAGTTCGTGACCTGATTGTAGCTGAACAGTTCATCAGTAAGTGTCATGATCGAGTGGCGCTCTTTTTGCGTGAAAAGAATTGCCGTAAACTTGAAGAAATGGCTGAAGCGGCAGATCAGTTTTTAGAGGCACAGCGACAGTCTAACCTGCTTGTTTTCCGAGAAAAGGCTGAAAACGGCATGGCTGTGAAAAGTGGGAGCACGACCTCAAAAACTTCAGTGCAATGTTTTGTTTGCAACAAAATCGGCCATAAAGCCTCAGATTGTCGCGCTCGGACGAAGCAACCTTACTGTGGGCGTTGTCGTAGGGCAGGACACGATACCCAAGTTTGCACCAAGAAACCCGCCACGTATAAAAAGGCTTCATGTATATTGTCCGAAGAGAACTCTAAAGACAATGATAACGCATCCGGCGGCGGGCCCGAGAATAATGTGTCGGGGGCAGTAAACACGCAACAAATGGCAACGAAATATCAGATGCCAGTTCTCCAGGGTCTCCTATTTGGTAAGCCTGTCTCTGTTCTTCGGGATACAGGAAGTAACACGACGGTTGTGCGACGTTCCCTCGTGCCCGACGAAGTGCTGACAGGAGCTATGACGACAGTATTTTTAGCCGATGGGAGCAGAATAAAAGTTCCCGAAGCAAAAGTGGAGATATTTTCGCCCTATTTTTCTGGTACGGTGATCGTTAAATGCATGACTTCCCCATTGTATGACGTCATCGTGGGAAACGTGCCAGGATCCCGTGATCCCAATGATCCAGATAGCAGGTGGAGCGAGGGACTGTCGGAAAGGAAGACGAAGTCTAAAAGCGTCAAGGAGAGATTAGGGGTGATGAAAGCAGATCGCTACGAGAGACCAATGATCAGCGTAGTCAAGAATTCAAGTACTTCGTTGGATTCGGTGAAAGCAACCGCTTTGAATATCAACCAACGAATCTTCAAGATTGAGCAGGCGGAGGACAAGAGCCTAGATCTCTGTAGGAACAAAGTTGGGCAGGTGTTTTTTGGGAGAGGATCGACAGAATATTCGTTTGTTATGCAAAAGGGAGTTTTATATCGCCATTATCGGTTATCCTCCGGCAAGATAGTACAGCAGGTAGTTGTTCCTCGCAAACTGCGGAGCCAAGTACTGCAGCTAGCTCATGAAAGTCTGATGGCGGGCCATCAAGGCATCAAGAGGACAATTGACCGAGTACTAGGATCATTCTATTGGCCAGGAGTTCAGGAAGAAGTAAAGAGATACGTGCGATCCTGTGACATTTGCCAAAGAGCATATCCAAAAGGTAAAGTGGGCAAGGCGCCTCTGGGCGTAATGCCGTTGATCGACACCCCTTTCGAGCGAGTGGCAATCGATATTATCGGTCCTTTAAAACCTGTGTCGAGAAACGGAAACCGCTACATATTGACCATGGTGGACTTCGCCACGCGCTACCCGGACGCGGTGGCCCTGCCAGCAATCGATTCGGCGACAGTAACAGAGGGCCTGGTGGAGATGTTCTCACGCGTAGGATTCCCGCGTGAAATTCTATGTGATCAAGCATCTTGTTTTACTTCCGAACTGATGAAAGAAGTCAACGAGTTACTGGCCATTAAGCACCTCAGTTCTACACCTTACCATCCTATGTGTAACGGGTTGGTGGAACGATTTAACGGTACGTTAAAACAGATGTTGCGGAAGCTCTGCCAGGAGGAACCAAGATCCTGGGATCGGTTGCTTGCCCCACTCCTTTTTGCCTATCGTGAAGTGCCTCAGACCAGCACGGGATTTTCTCCCTTCGAACTTATTTACGGGCGTGACGTCAGAGGACCACTTAGTTTGTTAAAAGAATTATGGATTGGAGAACACATCGGCGACGAGGCGAAGACAACTTACGGATATGTATTGGATCTGCGAGATCGTCTTGAAAAAACACTGCAGTTGGCTCATGAGAACTTGACACGAGCAAGAAAATCACAGAAGCAATACTATGATCAGCGAAGCACGAAACGTCAGCTTGAAGTAGGCGACCGGGCCCTTATTCTACTCCCTACTACGGAAAATAAATTACTCATGCAATGGAAAGGACCTTTTAAGGTCACAGGGAAAAAGGGCAGTCATGACTACTGGTTGGACTTGGGACGTGACACCAAGTTGTTCCACATCAACATGTTAAAGCGTTACGAGGATCGCGAACCGGAGAGGTTTACACAAACAGCGTCATTCGTAGTGATGGAAGAAGAGGAGGCAGATTCACCTATACCAGTTTACACTATTGACCAAGGGACTGGGGTGGAGACAATTAATATAGGTGAAGGGCTGGCTGAAGAGGAAGCTGCTGAGCTCCAGCGGATTCTGACCAAATACCAAGATGTGTTTTCCGAAATGCCAGGAAAGACCAATTTGCTGGAATGCCCGCTTCGACTGACAACACCGGATCCGATTTGCACTCCGCAGTACCCACTACCACTGGCGATGAAAGAAGTGGTTGAAAAGGAAGTTCGAGATATGCTCAAGCTCGGGGTGATTGAGCGATCCAATTCGCCATACAATTCCCCCTTGGTGCTAATTAAGAAGCCAGATCAAACTTATCGGACATGCATAGACTTTCGTCGCATCAACGAGGTGTTGATATCAGATGCGGAACCCATACCACGGACGGATATGATGTTCGCAGAGGTTGGGACCAAGAGGTTTTTCTCGAAATTCGATCTTACCAAAGGATACTGGCAAGTTCCACTGGAACTGGAGTCGAGATCGGTAACCGCATTTTCAACTCAGACCGGACATTACCACTTTATCTACATGCCATTTGGAATCAAAACTGCGTCTGCAGTGTTCACGCGTTTGATGAGAACACTTCTCCAAGGCCTCCCGAACGTAGCGCATTATATAGACGATGTTCTCATCGCTACTATGACATGGAAAGAGCATTTAGACACATTGCAGCAATTCCTGCACAGAGTGAGAGAAGCAGGATTGACTATCAAACCCCAGAAATGCGAAATCGCTATGACTTCCGTCGTATTTTTAGGCCATCGTTTAGGAGGAGGGACCATCCGAGCAGTGGATAGTACTGTCGAGAAGATTGCCAATGCACAAAAACCTCAAACAAAGAAGCAGCTTCGATCGTTTCTTGGATTGGCGGGATATTACCGCGATATGATTCCCCATTATGCGGAGAAAGCTCAGCCTCTCACCGAACTAATTAGGAAAAAGGAGAGAAATAAGATTTGTTGGAATCCTGAAAGAGAGGCGGCATTCGAAACACTTAAGCAAGCCCTTGCTTCTGGACCAATTGTAAAGGCTCCTGATCCGGAGCGAAGGTTTGTACTTCGGTCGGACGCATCTGACACCTGCATCGGAGCGATATTAATGCAGGAACATGACGGATTGTTACACCCTGTATCTTATGCAAGCCGCCAGTTGCTGCCCCGGGAAAAGAATTACTCTACCATAGAGAGGGAGTGTTTGGCATTGGTATGGGCGGTACAAAGGTTTCACATTTTTTTGTATGGGAACCAGTTTGTTGTACAAACAGATCACCAACCTCTACAGTACTTAGCCCGAGCCAGACACTTGAACAGTAGGGTCCTGAGGTGGAGCCTGGCATTGCAAGAATACTCATTTAGCATTCAGCATATAAAAGGGTCGGAGAATACCGGTGCGGACTTCATGAGTAGATTGTGAGCCAAGAGTTCGGACTTCAAGCACTGTGATATTGGGTGTTGGACACTCAAAGTATGTCAGTGTATTTAACGGTGTTCTTGTGTATTTAGTAAATATTGGACCTCGACATGTGAACTATACAGAGGACATATACAGTGAAGGGGTTTACAGACCGCGCACGTGTCAGCAGTTTTTTTTTTTTTTAAAAAAAAAAGAAAAAACTCATTTAAGGGGGGGCTTTTGTGATATGTGTCGTGCGCGAAGCTTCAAAGTGCGCGCCATTCAAAGTGCGCGCCATACAAAGTGCGCGCTTGAAGCAGACAACGACGAAGGTAGCACGAGCGCTGAGTAGCGTGGCGGCGAAGGTACGAGAAGGAACGAGGAAGACGGGGCTCTCGACTCGGCCGTTGGGTTCCGGACCCGAGCCTAGTAACAGTCGAGCCCGGCCTACCTGCCACGTTTTACCTGCCACGGCCGTGCGTCGCTGACGTGCTGCGGCTTCAAGGCATCCTGTGCTTGAGGACACGCGGAGCTGTCGGGCTACGGGCACGAGTTCCAGCAGAGGTGTCCGGCCGGGACGCGGCCGGTGATAGTGCCTGGCCTACCGCGCCAACTGGTCCACCTGGTCTACCGTGCGAGCAACGCGGAGCTGTCGGGCTACGGGCACGAGTTCCAGCGGAGGTGTCCGGCCTGTACGTGGTCGGTGGTGGTGCGTATACCCTTCAAGTTGCCGCCTCGTCTACCGTGCGAGCAACGCGGAGCTGTCGGGCTACGGGCTCGAGCTCCAGCAGATGTGTCCAGCCGCGACGTGGCTGCGGGGGCGGAGCCTACCCATCAACTAGTCGCCTGGTTGACCGTGCGGACAACGCGAGCCAGCTCAAGACGTAGCAACGAACCTCGGTGAGACCGACCTCATGTCTTGCGTCCATGCTAAAAAGGAGGGACGGTTAGTTTAGGACTTTGATAGTTCACAGAGACAGTGAAGGATTCTTTAAATAGCCTGTCCATGTTATGTGTGTTCGTTTTTCGTGTGTATAAAGTGTGGCGTACAAACGGCCTCGTCTTTTCGTGGGAGTCTGGGGCGACGGCTCGGACACCCATTAACTAAGAACCTGCACGTTGCTATAACACCCACTGCAATGTAACAGTCCCCCACCTAATGCAGTTTTGTCAATGTTGTATAGGCTCGGCGATGTTTATGAATAAACACACCCAGTACTCTGATCTCATCGTGTTCTGGGATGAGTACGCTTCGTAAGGACCGTTCAATTTTGGTAGTGTACTTTGCCGAGGGGCGTATGTGCACAAATTTCGATTTGGTCAGGGAGCACTGGAGGCCACAGCAGTGGGCGTAGGCGTCCACGATCTCCGCCGCTTGCTGCAGGTTGGCTTCTGTGTCTCATACCAAGCCGTGTTTAGCTCATATGGTAATATCGTCAGCATACAGTGCGTGCTGTATGCCTTCAACATTGTCCAGCTGAGCAGGGAGTTTCATCATAGCCAGGCGAGCGTAGCTCCCACGAGGTCAGGTCAACAAGTGGACATAAAATTCCCCAAAATTGGCCCACCTGGTAGAGGTGTCTTCTGGTGCAGAACAGTGTTACAAAGAAGATAGAGTCAATCTTGATGAAGTGTCAAGCAGGGTTCCACCAGTCCTCATGAAAAGAGCGGGAGCCGATTCGACGCGCGTACACTCTCGTCGCGCGCTCGTAGTGTCCATAGAATGAGTGGAGGCGCCCAGCTCGACGCGTTAAGCTTATCAGCGGGTGTTGCTTCAGCGGATCTGAAGAAATCATTCACATGGAAGCCTAAACCCCCATCACTGCCAGATGTGGACTACATGGTGATTCCACGGATACGCGGGGGTCTCGACTGTACAAATTTGCTCCCCTGCGTCTTAAAACAATTTGTTCTCAAAGCAGGCGGACTGCCCATAAGCAGCCCTGATCAAATCAGTGTCAATCCTACCAGTCACACAGTGCTCGTGAGTACGTCAAGCATAGATCGAGCAGATTTACACCACAACATCCGGACGTTAAAGTTGAACGGCGTCCTCTACGAAGTCGTCAGACATGTTGCCGACCCTGTAGATTCTTGTCGTGGAAGGTTTCATCTCCCTCTGGATTACCCTGAAGAGGAGATCCTTCCAAACCTCCAAAGATACAATCCAGCCATGACTATTTGAGCCGTGCGCGGACTGGGTGCCACTGAAATCATCTTGCTTGTATTCTGGGGCACGCGCGTCTCTTTTTACATCAACTACGAAGGTTGCATGGTTCTGTGCGAACCATTCCGACTGAAGGTGGAAGCCTGCACCCGTTGCCGAAAAATTGAACATCGAGACGATGTCTGCTCCTATTCTCCCGATCCAATCTGTCCCACATGTGGACTCAAGGATTCTTCAATGGACCATGAATGTGACCCCGTCTGTGTCATGTGTGGCGGAGCTCACCTCACTGGTGCAGCTCCAACGGTTTGTACCGCTGTGCATCAGTGTTACGAGACCAAGACAACTAAATACCAGACACCTTCCAAGCAATCAGAAGTTCTATCATCCCGGACACCCGCCTTCATTGAACGCAAGAGCGTGGCCTACAGCCGGGTCGCAGCAAGAGCAAGAGACGGGGCCCAAACTCGAGTCCCAAATAACGACTTCCCAACCATGCCAACGAACCCCCATCCCACCAGCCATCTGCCAAACTCTTTGAAGGTAAACTGGGCTCAGGCAGCTTCCTCTAACTGCTCCTCATCTCAAAACATTAGCCTAGAGAAATTTCTAGCTGAAAACGCCAGTCCGAAGGCAGAAATTTGAAACCTAAAGCTCGAGCTACAATCCCGAATGCCCCTTAGCAATCCTTCGCAGCATTCCGAGCCACAATCTTGTATTCCTGCCGACTCACCCCCTACTCTTGAACCCCCGATACCCCTTCCTCCAACTGACATGGACATTACACCTTCAATTTCTCGAGACAACTCCCTGCCGCCCTCAAATAAGCGCAAAACTCCTGCCACATCACGCCAGAAAAAATCTCTCAGCCACTCAGTTTTAAATTTTAATGAAAAGAAAAATGTCCTTGAAAATAAAACAAAGCAAAATTCACCGTCATTGAAAGCATGATATATCACATAGAGAGCCGATTCATGACTCTGGAGAACAGCCAAGCTGTCATAAATGACAAACTTTACAAGTTTATAGATTTTGTACAAACGCACATCCAGCAGGCCACTGCATGGATTGCGGCCGTCACGGTCAACAATCCAAACATAGCCGTACCCGACCCCTCCCCTACTTCCTTCCCGACAATGGCTGCAAACCCTAATGATCAAACTTTGTGGTAATGCAATGAAACTGCGGAAGGGTTCTGCAAAAAGAAAGTGACTCTTGAACAATATTTGGCTTCCTGCACCGATCCCCCTGCAGTCATTGCACTATAAGAAACCCACGGAAACATAACTATTCCGGCTCACAGTGTACACCAAACTAAATCTTTAAATTCTCCCGATAATGCAATATAACACAAAAACACAATATAAAGCAAAAACCGCTATTCATATTCGGTCTGAACACTGTTGCTCTTACTTCTTAGGGAGCTTCGGCACATCTTAAGGATCAGTGTTATCTCCTTTGGTTTTTTAATATCACCATGTTTCCGCTGGCTAGAACGCAGATATTTATTTCAGATCTGAAACTTTCACTTTATGCAGATGATATTACCCTCTGGATGACAGGCAGCTTTGAGGGTCACATTCAGCAGACTCTGAAGACTGCTGCTGAAAAGGTGGAGGTTTGTGCGGGTAACATGAATCTGACCTGTTCACCCACTAAATCTGAACTGTTTTTTCTCTCTGTCCATCGGGGCTCTGAAAAGCACATCTCTGATATACAAATAACACAGAATAATACGCCCGTACCTAAAGTTGGCGGACTCATGGTGCTTGTAATGCACATACAACGAAATCAACTTGACACACTCAACAATAAAGTCCTTGAGGCAACTGTGAACCACTATCTACACCTTATAGGCAGAATATATAATAAGCATGGTACGATAGGCAGAGTCCCCCCCCCCCTCATCTCAGCTTTCGCCCTCAATAAAATGACTTATTTTCTCCCTTATCTCTCCCTCCTGAGAAGGGAAGAAAATGACGTAGACACCTTGTTACGCAAAATCTACAAACTTGCTCTCAGAGTTCCCATTCGAACGTCGACCGCATGGCTCATAAAGGCAGGGACATTACACACCCTAACTGAACTTCTGCAAACACCCTTAACTTCACAATATGCCGGTCTTTCTAACTCACAGACCGGAAGATGCATACTCGATACACTCAGTTTCAGGCCAACTCCGACCACTGACACCAAACACACTATTCCTCGTGAAATGACCAACATGAATCCTTTGACTCGGACAGTTCTGCTGGTATTTCAAAAAATTGGCCCCGTATCTGCATGTAATCTGCAAATGTCCTTGAAAGACGATAATCTTGCATGTAGAGATAGTGAACAAGACATTTGCGGATCAAGTCACGACACACGTGAGACATAAGCGCCATCTGGAAGTTTTCCTAGAAAACAAAGTGCGTGGCTCTGAGATGGGTGTGCTCGCCCATCTCAGAGGTGATAAGGTGTAGAACGCAAGGCGATGGGTAGGTGCCACCACCGTCTCGTTCTAGGAAAGCGTTGGAAACACTCGCCTTTCCGTGCAAGCGTTGCATGGTCAGCGCAGTGTGATAAGCGCTATGGTCCTTAAAATTACTTATGTATGCCTTTTCTAGTAAACGACGCACATGCAGAATCTATACGTGTTGTTATGGTGCCCTAGACATGCGCAATCATTGCTTTTTAATTGACGATTGCACAAGCGTGAATGCTCAACCTTGAGCAATATAGGAGGGCGCTTCGCCTGGGGTAGGCCGTTTCAAGTACCGATGCCGTTAAGAGCAGACAAACAGACAAATGTACAGGCAGACAGACAGACAGACAGACAGACAGACAGACAGACAGACAGACACAGAGACAGACTAAACTTTTTGCGACGAAGATCCCCAAGAAAGACAATCGTCTTTAAAAATCAATCCCATTCATAGCTACGAATGCTTGTCCAAAATATTCCTAGCATCGTAAATGAAGTTACAGAATTAGAATATCGTTTATTGGCACATAGTCGCCATGTTGTATTGTTAACAGAAACATGTCTACGCGATGAAATACGCAGTGATTGCATTGTTCCTCCAGGGTACAAGCTTTTCACATATAACCGAGATTCACGAGGCGGCGGTGCTGCTATCATTCTGAAAAGTTCCACCCCAACTTGCATGATACAATGTGATGTTCGCGAAACTGGATTGTGTAGGATTACATTCAACAATAGAGTGTGCAGTATTGGCCCAGTATACAAACCACCTGCGTGTGAGCCTCAGTTTCTGGAATTGTTAAGTGTTTTTTTTGTGACCATGTTAATGGGAGCACGAGGTTGATAATGGCCGGAGACTTCAATTTGCCACATTGACTGGCAAAACGTTTTGCCGGGTGAGACTGAAACAGTTAGCTGCGAAAAACTTTTGAAAATTAAATTCTGCCATGGCCTGGAACAAAGTATGCATGAACCAACGCGGGTTACAGGTTCGTCGAAGTCATTATTAGACCTGGTGTTCTTGTCAAAAAACTTAACAGACTATGTTTTAAATATTTTAGATGGCATATCCGACCACAAACTGTTGTTTTTAGTCATTAAACCTAGTGAATGCAGTTAAGAGAAATCGTTCCTTCCGGTAAAAGTAAAGGACTTCAAAAGAGCAGATGACACTTCCATAATAGATTTTCTCGAACTCCACTTCAATGATTTCGAGCAAGCATCACATTTCGAATCTGTGGAGCAATTGTGGCAGAGATATAGGGCCAACGTCGTAACTTACGTTGATCAGTTTGTCTTTACTCGTATTAAGAGAACACGTACGCGAAATCACTGGATAACATGCAGCATTATACATATGAAACGGCAAATTAAAAGATTAAGAAATATTAAAAAAAGAGCGAAGAAAGTCGCAGCTACAAAAAATCAAGTTGAAAGAAGCCCTTGTGTAGTCCAAAAAAACGTTCTTTGGCCAAACGCTTGTGGACTTCTTTAGAAGTTTGCCATCCAAATTCTGGCGTTACTTCAGTCACAGAAAAGAAAGAATTGAGCAGATCGAACACGAGGGTTATGTTATGACAAAGGTTGAAAACTTAAGGCTGGTGCACACCGGCGACAAGCAGAGGTCGCACGACCATTTGCGACTGGCGACCAAAAAGCGACTGATGTTCCCACGGGCAGAGGCTGCATGCGATCGACCAGAAGTCGCAATAGCGGAAAGTCACGACCGGATCTCGTTATCAGTGAGAAATCTGGAGACCAGCGCTGATCAGCTGATAACCGCCAGCTGAGTGAGAGGTGCAAACCGAGCGCGCCACATTTTTTGTTTTTATCCGTTCTTGCCAGAACAATGAAAGAACAAACAACAAAAATTGAGCATCGCTGATTGGTTCCAGCAGCTTTGCGACCGTAGTCGCGAGACTGAAAAATCGGTCAGGAAGCGACTAGCCAAAGCAGTCGCTTTACGACCGTTTGCGACTGTTCGCGACTGTTTGCGACCAATCGCAAATGGTCGCGCGACCGCTGCTAGTCGCCGGTGTGCACCAGCCCTTAGCCGATGCTTTTAATCGCTTCTTTCAGTCCGTTTCCTCAATAGACCAGGGCGATAAGATAGGGGAATCCGTCAGTAATAATACAACAACCGCAATGGAACATCTCATTATCAACCACTAAGGTGTTTTTCAGTTACTGCTTGAGCTAGATGCGATGAAAAGAAGTGGTCCTGATAATTTACCGACAGAGTTTTAAGTGTGAATACACTATATAAGCGACCCCAAACCATCCATAGCCATCGGCGGCGTCCGCAGTCTTCTCTCTATCTTTAAAAGAAAGAGGACTTGGCGGGCCGCAGCGCGACGCTCTACCGAATAAGCCCCGGACGCGACGCGGATATCGGTGTCAGTAACGCGCCTTATACCCCCTCCCCCTTCGCTCGCTGTAGCTGCGCGCGCACCCCTCTCTCTCGCGCGCCCGCCTTCTCTCTCAGTCTCCCGTCGAGAGCGGGTCATGAGGGGGAGTAAAGTTAAAATCCGTTGGCATTCGCCAGTGAGTTAACGTAAACTCCCCCGTGTGATCAAATTGCGATTCCCAGGAACCCTTACACCATAAAGGCACCATAGTGTGATTAATAAATACAATAGTGCGAATTAATAAATTTTCCTCATAGCATCACCCCATGTATTCGCACTAAACCATGTTCACCCTTGGGGAAATGCTTGGGAGTTTTTCAAGAGATACGCAGAAAGGGTCTCGTTTTATTTAGAAATAATACTTTTGAAATTGCTTGAGACGTGATCACTTCCACAAGACTGGTGCAATGCAGCTGCAATTCCAATGTTTAAAAACGGTAACCGTTCGTTAGTACACAATTACCGGCCCGTATCTTTGACGTCAGTTCACTGTAAACTTCTGGAACATCTAATAACAAGACATATTCTTACTTTTCTTGATTCTAACCAGCTACTTTGCGCAAGCCAACATAGGTTTCGGCATGCTATTTCTACTGTGACAAAATTAGCTGAAACGCTCCATGATTTCAGTAATAACAGCGATGCCGTTCTGTAGACTGATTTAATTTGTTTCGATTTTAGAAAAGCCTTTGGTAAGGTGTCTCATCGTAAACTACTTTTCAAGCTTGAAAGATTGGGAAGAAGCGAAGAAGTATTAAAACGGATAGAGGCCTATTTATCCGCACGTCAAAAGGCTGTAAAAATTGAGAATTACACTTCAAGACCACTGGCCGTGTACCCGGGTGTTCCCCAAAGATCTGTTTTAGGACCAATTCTTTTTATGATATTCGTTCATGATCTATGTTCAATAGTTGAGGCTCCTATTAATATGAAACGTTTTCCAGATGATTGCTTCATTTATTCCCCAGTTACTTGCGAAGGTGGCCAAATTAATGTGAACAGCCGCTTACAGGCATTACATCAGTGGTGTATACAATGGGACATGGAAATAAACTATAGCAAGACGACATTTACACATGTTCACTCTAGTGGGCGCGAATTGTCATTCATGTATCACATCGGAAAAGCTCTTTAAATAATGCCACTTCTTTCAAATACCTTGGGGTTAGCATTATGCTCACATTGAAATGGCACTCGCATATCGATAAAATCTGTTCAAAGGCAAACAAAAAACTGTATTTTCTAAAGAAAAAACTGGAGCATGTAACACCGGATGTTATATAAATGCTTACAAAACACTCATACGTCCTGTCTGAGAGTCTTCTAGTATTGTGCGTGTGAGGTCTGGCGTCGCAGGCCACGGGAGCGAGTCTTCTCGGTCACAAAAGGGCGCGCTTCCCGAAAAGCCGATTCTCGGGAGACGATAATCTTGGCGTAAGCGCGCCCCTTCTGGCAAGAATACCGCGGTCAGTCGCCGCTTCTAGCAACCGGCTAAATGGTCCCCGGACTGCGAATTCCCGGTGGGTGACGTGAGGGCAGTGCATAGCCACCCATCCGTCAGGATTAGAGTCCATGGGACGGCCGTCGTGCTGGAAAGCGTAGTCATCTTGCGGTAATGCACGAGGCCGGCAGCTGAACGGCGCCACCATTGTGTGCGTTCGCACAGTTCGCGGAACGTTGTGTGCAGGTTGGTCCTTTCGTCTTTCTCTTTACGTTCAAGCAGTCGAGTGCGGGAAGAAGAGAGCGAGAGAAGGGGACAGCAACAAGTGTTTTGTCTGTCCAATAAACAGGCTAAATTGCTTTGGTTGGCCATGAGGAGGATCGGGAGGGGGCAACCGAGGTATTAAAACCTGGCTTCCGAGTCCTCGCGGGGGTTCTGGTCGCAGCAAAGAGTGCTCTGGACTATCGGCTTTGCCGAAGCAACATTCGACTGTTCCGACGGTGAAGTCTTGTAAATATGTACGTAAGTTTCTGTATATAAAGCCGAGTTGGTGTAACGTTCGAAATGTGCTGGCCTCCATCCCCGAACAAGCAGCAACAGCCACTATAAGACAAGACGGACACCAAGAAGAAACCAACCTTCCACTCCTTTCTGTAGCAACAGCCGCTACGCAGCTGGGAGAGCTCTGCTCAAGGGAACAGAGGGAGTGGGTAGAAGGTTGTGTTTTACCGGCGCAGTCCGACAGGATCGAGACGACGACGACGACAAGGAGCGCTCTGTGCAACAAGGAGATCGTCGTGTTGCGGAGAACACGCAAGACAAAAAGCCAAAACATCGGCTGTTCCAACGAAGAGCCAAGCCACCGAGCTGAGGATTGCGGTGGTGTAGCAGCCATGGACCCGAGGAAGCCAGGGGTCCAGCTACGGTCATCCCAATTCATCAGTCCGGCGACAACCCCGGCGACATCGAGCAATGTCCAGCGTCTGACGGCAGGAACGACAAGAGACCAGCGAGCAGCAACTTCAAAAGTGGTGAGTCCTCTGGTGTTCTTACATCTCAGGGGGGCCGCTGCCTTTTTTTGAGTCTTAAGGCGTCCTATGGACACGAGGTTTGCCCACTTAAGCCCGAAAAGGCGAGCGCAGGCCATGACTCGTGATTCGGGGGACGAGAGCGACGTGGGAAACCCAAGAAAGGGTAGTGAGCGGGAGAGCCAGAAAGATGACCGTTTCGGACATCTCACGCCGGAGCGTAGACTGCAGGAATTGCGGTTGGAGATGGAGAGGCTGTCGCAGATGATGGACGGAAGCTCTCAGTGGAGTGGAGCCGAGTTCGGCAGGCGGGATCCGTGTAGCGAACTGAGACGCAGCTAAAAAGTCCTCACAAGGGTGTTACCCAAATTTCCAGCCAAGGCTGAAGCACCGGTGTGGTTTGAGTCCGTGGAGGGCGCCCTAGAAGCGTATGAGGTAGCGGGGGAGTTTTAGGGACGTTTAGTTTTCCCGTTTGTAGCGGAGAGAGTCCCGTTTTTGTCCACGCGGCTAAGCCCAACAGAGCACAAAGATTACCAAGTAATCAAGCAAACGGTGCTTGACGAGCTCAGACTTTCAGCCGGGGAATATCTAAAAAGATTTTTGGGGTCAGGCAAGCGTGCGAACGAGGGGTGGAGACCTTTTTGGACACGTTTAGAGAGCTACCTCCACTTTTACCTTGAGGCAAGAGGGGTGTCGACATTCGAGGACCACATCAAGCTTTTGTTGGCCGACGAATAAAGAAAAATTTGTCGGAGGAGGCCTTGCGATATGTGACACTCCAAGAAGGTAGAACGTGGATGAGCGCCCAAGAGATATCCGCGTTGCTGCGAACGTTCGAAGAAGCACAGGGGACGAACAGCGCCGCGAGGCAGGCGAATCAAAGCCTGGCGGAGTCGAAAAGCGTGAGCAGGGCTAGATCCGATGAAGAGACAATGAAGGGCCGCGGGGCTAGGAAAAACCGTATTGTGGAGGGGAAACCAAAGCCCAGGGCCTGCTACAGTTGCGGCAGTACAGGGCACCTGAAATAGAATTGCCCTCAGCGTCAGAAACAGCCGACGGAAGTGCTTCCGTCCATTTAGTAGAACGGGAACGCGGGGTTATCTGCGCAGTGTTCAAGAGGCATGTGGAGCAGTTTGGCGGGGGGCCTACGGAAGCGGCAGTAAGGCCACACGAGATAAGGTTGCCAGACGGGTTTGTCCGCAGAAGCCCGCATCCGTACAGGGTACCCAAAAACTTACAGGCCGAGGTGGGAAGGCAGGTAGACGAGCTGCTCGAATTGGGGCTGATCTTTCCGTGCGAGAGCCCGTATGCCCATCCGCTGGTGTACGTTCCAAAGAAAGACGGCAGCATGCGACTCAGTGTCGATTTTGGGGCATTAAACGCGGGGACGGTGGCGGACGCATACCCAATAACCTTTGAGCAAGAACTCATAATGAGCGTAGGAAAAGCGAAGTACATAATGCTGCTCGACCTGCGAAGAGGTTATTGGCAGGTACCACTCGAGTCTTCTTCGCGCCTGCTGACAGCGTTTGCGTGTCATCGCGGACAGTTTGCCTGGACGGTAACGCCCTTCGCGCTTAAAAACGCTGCTCAAACATTACAGAGGGCAATGAACGAACTGCTAAGGCCACACAGCGGATACTGCTGTGCATACCTGAATGATATAGCCGTTTTTAGCGAAACGCTCGAAGAGCACGCGGAACACCTGGGGCGGGTGTTTGAGACCCTAAAGCGGGTTAACCTGAAGGTGAAGAGAGATAAGTGCCAGATAGCTCGTCCATCGATCCGTTATTTGGGACATGTGGTAGGCTCGGGACGGCATGCTCCTGACCCTGAGAAGCTTGCAGCGATCAAAGGTTTAAAGGCACCGGAGACTAAAATAGAACTACGCAGCGTACTGGGCCTGTGTGGCTACTACCGAACCTATGTGAAAGATTACGCAGAGGTAGCGAGGCCCCTGACAGAGCTAACGGAGAAGCGAATCCCGAACCGAATTCCGTGGTCCGCGGAAGCTGAAAGGGCGTTTCAGCGGCTTAAGATCGCACAGTGTGAGGCAGCAGCATTATCGACCCCAGATCCAGAGAGGCCGTATTGGCTGTTTACAGACGCGTCCGTGGTCGTGGCTGGAGTCTGCTTTTCGCAACGTGCGGAGGATGGTACCGAAATGCCGATAGCATTTGCGAGCCACAAGTTCTCTCCAACTCAAACGCGCTGGTCGACTATTGAGCGAGAGGCCTTTGCAGTGATCTGGGGTCTGAAAAGGTTTGATTTCTGGCTCTTCGGCGCACAGGTTACCGTGGTGTCAGACCACAACCCACTAGTTTTTCTCACCCAGGGCACTCTTCCTGGGGCTAAGCTTACCCGTTGGGTCTTGGCGCTTCAGTGGTATCATGTAGTGGTGCAGCACAGGAAAGGCGTCGAGCATGGCAATGCAGATGCGCTTTTGAGGGTGCCAAATGAGTGCCGGGGAATCGGCAGCGGTGTTCCGGGGGTCGAGACACTAGAGTACTAGGCGCGTGGTGGACACTTAATAGTGACATGCGCGAACCTGTGGACAATTGAACAGCACCACGCTTTGAAAGGCCTATGTGTCTCAGTGAAGTGTATTGTTTCTCTTGTGCGTGTGTGTAGCATGCAGGAGTTATTGGTATTTTGGTTGAGTTTGAACAGCACCATGTGCGGAAGGGTGTGTGTGTGTTTCAGTGAAGTGTTTATTTGTGTATATGTATGACTGTAAGCATGCAGAAGTTTGTTGTTGTTTGACTTGCCTGCTTTATAGATTGTACTTGTGTACACAGTGGCATCGTATCGGTTTTTTATTTTTTTATTTGCTATGTGGTGGCGTCTGTTTGGTGGGCTAGTATAGTACTGCAGTTTGTATAGAAGAAATGCAAAAAGTGCCTCATGTGACTTATGAGATCTTTCAGAGCTGTGCATGTATTTATCTGTTCCTCCAGACTGTAATGAGCTGAAGATATTCGATGGTTCCGAACATTGAATATTTGTATGTGTTTCCAAGGAGTCCTTCATTTCTGTTCAGTTTTTTATTATATGCATTAACTTGGATTTTATATACGCATGCACTTAAGCATATTCAGTTTAGTCCTGTTGGAAAACTTGCAAAATCTTCTGTACGGTGCTCTGGTGCAATCCTTTGACCGGTATCTGTCCCATCAAAAATTTTTGGCATGCTTTATTGCATTATAGGGTATTTTGACAATTGATGACATGTGAAAGCCACAGTGCTTGGCTGTAATCTCAAAACCAATGTCTGTCTCATCAAGAAGTGTCAGATTCATTTTGTAGATGTTAAAGGATATTTAAACTACCAGCAAAGTGCTGAAGTCTTCAACACAGCACTGATCCGCAATCACCACCCAGCTTAGAAGTCATTTGTAGAGCTCTCTAACACGTTCAAATAAAGTTATCAAACACTGGATTGACCTACTTGGTTTGATATTTAATACCAGTGTGTCTGACTTTTTGGAGGCACTTGTATTATAATAATGTCCTATTTCTCTCATTTATTACAGGGGTGCACTCAAGGGTAGTGATATTTATTTACCTTGGCACACTTAATGCGATATTACTGTTTAAATCCTTTCATTTTGTATATATGTATGCCACGGTTGCAGTAGCCTCACAGTGAGCAGTTGTATTTTAAAATAAATAAATATACCATCCGAAAGTGTTCAACGCTGTGCTCGGTTCCAATCTGGTCGCTAATATCTCTTGTATCATGATGTGTCAGATGTTTTTTATTGCATTGGAGAACATTTTGTCTGCCTTCCATGAAGGGTTCAGTTCCAGTATTATGACCGATATCTGTGACTTCATGAAGAGTTGGGCGTCATTTGTCGTTTTAGAGAATACTTTGACTTAAAGACAACGTCCAGAAGTCTTCCACACAGGGTTCAGTTCCAATATTATTACCGATATCTGTGACTTCATACACAGTTGGGTGTCGCTTGTCATTTTAGAGAATACTTTGACTGAAGACAACGTCCAGAAGTCTTCCATTAAGGATTCTGTTCTAATATTATGACTGATATCTGTGACTTCAGGAACAGTTGGGTGTCTTCTGTCGATTTAGAGAATACTTTGACTGAAGACAACGTCCAGAAATCTTGCATTAAAGTTTCAGCTCTAATATTAAGACCGATATCTGTGACTTCATGAAGAGTTGGGTGTTGTCTGTCGTTTTATAGAATAATTTGACTAAAGACAACGTCCAGAAGGCTTGCGTTAAGGTTTCAGTTCTAATATTATGACTGATATATGCGACTTCATGAACAGTTGGGTGTCGTTTTAGAGAATACTTTGACTAAAGACAACGTCCAGAAGTTTTCCATACAGGGTTCACTTCCAATATTATTACCGATATCTGTGACTTCATGAACAGTTGGGTGTCGTTTGTCATTTTAGAGAATACTTTGACTAAAGACAACGTCCAGAGATCTTGCATTAAGGTTTCAGTTCTAATATTATGACCGATATCTGTGACTTCATGAAAAGTTGGGTGTCGTTTGTCATTTTAGAGAATACTTTGACTATAGACAACGTCGAGAGGTCTTGCTTTAAGGTTTCAGTTCTAATATTATGACCAATATCTGTGACTTCATGAACAGTTAAGTGTCGTCTGTCGTTTTAGAGAATACTTTGATCAAAGACAACGTCCAGAGGTCTTGCATTAAGGTTTCAGTTCTAATATTATGACCGATATCTGTGACTTCATGAAGAGATTGGTGTCGTCTGTCGTTTTATAGAATAATTTGACTAAAGATAACGTCCAGAAGGCTTGCGTTAAGGTTTCAGTTCTAATATTATGACTGATATATGCGACTTCATGAACAATTGGGTGTCGTTTTAGAGAATACTTTGATTAAAGACAGCATCCAGAGTTCTTGCATTAAGGTTTCAGTTCTAATATTATGACCGATATCTGTGACTACATGAACAGTTGGGTGTCGTCTGTCGTTTTAGAGAATACTTTGACTAAATACAACGTCCAGAGGTCTTGCATTAAGGTTTCAGTTCTGATATTATGACCGATATCTGTGAGTTCATGAACAGTTGGGCGTCGTTTGTCATTTTAGAGAATACTTTGACTAAAGATAACGTCCGGAGGTCTTGCATTAAGGTTTCAGTTCTAATATTATGACCGATATCTGTGACTTTATGAAGAGTTGGGTGTCGTCTGTCGTTTTAGAGAATACTTTGACTGAAGACAACGTCCAGAAATCTTGCATTAAGGTTTCAGTTCTAATATTATGACCGATATATGTGACTTCATGAAGAGTTGGTTGTCATTTTAGAGAATACTTTGACGAAAGACAACGTCCAGCAGTCTTCCATACAGGGTTCAGTTCCAATAATATGACGATATCTGTCACTTCATGAATAGTTGGGTGTCGTTTGTCATGTTAGAGAGTACTTGACTAAAGACAACGTCCAGAATTCTTGCATTAACGTTTTAGTTCTAATATTATGACTGATATCTGTGACTTCATGAACAGCCGGGTGTCATTTGGCGTTTTAGAGAATACTTTGACTAAAGACAACGCCCAGAAGTCTTCCATACAGGGGTCAGTTGCAATATTATGACCGATATCTGTCACATCATGAAGTTTCAGGCACAGTTAGTTGCATTAGAGCACATTTCGACTATGGGAAATTCCCAAAGGCATTCTACGCAGTATTTGGTTCCTGTCTTATGGCCAATATCAGTTGTATCAATAAGAACCAGGTGTGCCTTATTGCATTAGAGGATATTTCGAACACACACATCAGCCGAAATTCTGCTACTCTGGCCTCAATTGTAGTCTTATGACTGACTTAAATTTGTCAGATCATGAAGTTGCAGGCGTGATTATTAAGTTGACTGATGTAAAATATGTTGTGTAAATATACTGAAGGTACCAGCATAAGCAAGATATTGTTAGTAACTTTGGTAGTGCAGGTATATAAACCTGGTGGTTTGTAAACCTGATCAGGAGGGCGGCCACGCCTCATTCACCACAGAGAGGAGGGGGAAGGCTAAATGTCATCTCCATATATTAACATATTAGGGAGGGGGTGCTAAGTCAGCCCTGGGGAGGGGCAATGGGACAAACTTTTGCCCCCCCCCCCCTCCTTAAGGAGAACCCTGCACACGCCTATGATAGACGCACAGTATGCTAGACGCGAATGTTCATTCGCGGGAGCAGCGCACGCACCGATGTTGATTTATGGTGCATACCGCTGTAGTTACTTTGGGCACTGAAATGTCAATTACTTCTAAAATAGTCTAAACTGTGGCGGTTGAAGCACTATCAACTTGTTAACGTGTTCTCATATCCTCTAAAACATACATTCCCGCTCAAGTTGAGAACGTGCCGTTCTGTGCTGAACTTGGACAGTTCTAAGCCAAAAGATCAAGCAACATTGTGCATCGGCCTTGGACGCGTGGGCGTGAACGCTGTCGACGCGTGCCAGTAGTTGCGCACCCTTTTCCTCCACAGGCGCGACTAGACGCTTTTGACGCGTAGGCGCGTGCATACGCGTGCCAAAGGTCGGCACTTAATGTCTGGCGTCGCATGCCAAGGGGAGCGAGTCTTCTCGGTCGCAAAAGGGCGCGCTTCCCAAAAAGCCGATTATCGTGAGACGATAACCTCGGCGTAAGGACGCCCCTTCTGGCAAGAATACCGCGGTCAGTCGCCGCTTCCAGCAACCAGCTTAATGGTCCCCGGACTGGGGATTGCCGGTGGGTGACGTGAGGACAGTGCATAGCCACCCATCCGTCAGGATTAGAGCCCGCGGGATGGCTGTCGTGCTGGACAGCGCAGTCATCTCGTGGTAATGCAGGACGCCTGCAGCCCAACGGCGCCACCATTGTGTGCGTTCGCACAGTTCGCGGAACGTTGTGTGCAGGTCGGTCCTTTCGTCTCTCTCTTTCCGACCAAGCAGTCGAGTGCGGGAAGAAGAGAGCGAAAGGAGGGGACGGCAACTAGTGTTTTGTCCGTCCAATAAACGGACTAAATTGCTTTGGTTGGCCGTGAAGAGAATCGGGAGGGGCAACCGAGGTATTAAAACCTGGTTTCCAGTTTTTGCGGGGGTTCTAATCGCAGCAAAGAGTGCTCTGGACTATCGGCCTTGCCGAGGCAACATTCGACGGTTCCGACGGTGAAGTCTTGTAAATATGTACGTAAGTTTCTGTATATTAAGTCGAGTTGGTGTAACGTTCAAAATGTGCTGGCCTCCATCCTCGAATAAGCAGCAGCAGCCACGACAAGACAAGACGGACACCAAGAAGCAACCAACCTTCCACTCCTTTCAGTAGCAACAGCCGCTACGCAGCTGGGAGAGCTCTGCTCAAGGAAACAGAGGGAGTGGGTTGAAGGTTAAGTTTTACTGTGCGGTTGCCTCACCAAAAGGTGTTGTGGACAAAAATTGAAAGAATACAAAAATAAGCAGTCTGTTTCATATGCGGTAGATACCGACGCACACACTCAGTCACAGCTTTGTTAAAGTCCTGTGAGCTTGAGTCTTTAAAATATCAAAGGTGGAAACATCACCACAAATTTCTTTTTAGGATTATAAGCGGGCAAACAAAAATAAATAAGGATTTATATCTTCAGCCCTCTGGAAGGCGATGTGATCCTCATAATAATTGTAGAGCAATTCAACCTTATTTTACACGCATGAATGCTTTCCGCCACTTCTTTTTTGCAGAGACCACAGAAATGTGAAATAGTTTACCCAATGCGGTTGTGCAGCAAACGACTTCAGTGAATTTTGAAAATGCATTAGACAGTTTTCGTTGTAATGATGCGTGTTAAATTCTGTTGTGAGCATTTATTCGTTGATGTTTATGTGTATAGTTACTGTTGTTTGTTTCTAATTTTTCTGTTGTTGGTTATTCATTTTGTATTTATATGTGCTTTCGAAATTTTCTGTTTTGTGTGAACGTTATGTACTTTGTGACACTCTCCCTGTAATGATCCCATTGCGTTCACGGGGTTGACAGTATCTAATAAATAAGTAAATAAAATAAATACATAAGATTGTACACGTTCCGCCACTCCCTAAAAACATGCACTCTGTGCACCACGAGCAACGTCGACGATAGCATGCGAAAACTATTGAAAAATGATTTTTGATTTCTAAAGAAGTGCTCTACATAGATGCTGCCGAATACAGTATCCGTCCTTTTTTCGCCCTCTCAGTTGTGAACTCACAAAGTCAGATGGCTACTGCTTCTTCTATTTCTGCTTCCTTTTCCGAGGAGACGCAGGAAGCAGTCGTTGCTCTCGTTCTTACACTTCCAAATTATTCACTTATTATTAGCGATTAAAAAACTGCCATCTACGATTTCAGAGCGGCTAGGATGTCCAAAACAGCACTCTCTCTCTTCCTGGCCCATCCCCCCGCAACAAGACATTGCTTTGATATGAACTCCCGCGCACGCGGGCCTTGCCGGTAATGAGGCGGCTCACACCAGCGCCCGAAGATTCGCATTCCGGGCGCGAGCGCTGGGAGAGCCAAGCTCCGTTTCGACAACGGCAACGTTTCCTGCGTTAGATCACCTTTTAACACTTCAGCACAGGAAAGGCGTCGAGCATGGCCTTAGCGCAGCTAATGTGGAAATCCCCGTGAAGGCGCGAAGTACTGTGGTGACAGCTGCAGACTCGTGCCTTTCACTCTCCTTACATTCTTCACCTCATGCACCTTTCTCTTTACCCGCACTTCTCCTCTAAATATTTCTACGCACTGAAAGCAAATCTTAATCATATCATGTATAGGGGTGCCCTAAGCACCCCCCTCCACCGTCCCTCTGAAAACGGTAGTTGAGGGGCAGTGGGAGGCTGCCGTGCGCATCTTGAAACCCGACGTCCAGGAGGACGTCCTGGGTTAGGCAGAGAGAGCTTCGGAGGACTAACGAGAGTAGCGACTTTTCTTCATCTTTGTCCCATTGCCCCTTTTCTTTCATTAGGAAAAATAAAGTTTTTAGCGACCTATCTGCACGCGTTTGGCACACGTATAAGGGCAAACTATCAGGATTCAAAGCAGCTCCTGTATTTCATTCAATGTCAGTGGATACGCATGCTCTTCAACGGGAGCCGTTGGTCAGCGGCAGTTCAGAGAGTGGTCGTAATGCGACGCTACTTGAGGGATAGTGTTAAAGCCCCTGAATAGGTAAGGCTGCTTGCATCATACGTGCACCGAAGCGCTTTCCCGCGGAGATGCGATAGATGCCAATCCTTATACGCCTGTCAGATTTGTTCTTTCATGCTCCTTTGTGGCTCGAAGTAATGCTGAGCCACCGCAGAGCGCTGATGATCCAGCAGCACCGCAGTGACACGTTCCTTTTGTTTGCCCACATAGAGTCAATAACGGCGGCACGCTATTTTGAAACACCGGATCTCTTACAGAGCTAGCGTGACCGCCAACAAAAGTGAGTTTTAGAATACCGTTTGCAAGCGCTGCGGGCATTCCGGGTGAAGCGGGCGCCATAAGAGTTTTAGATTGGCATTTGCCTTGCTACGAACCACAATGCATGATCGCAACGACACCATAGCTTCGAAACTAGCACTTGCGGGCCACATGCGGGCCACCATCACCGCACGCAATTTCGGATTTTCTGCGTGCAGTCCGCGAACGCGAACGCCGACTCGCGTTACGACGCATGCGCAGTGCCAGCTACCGCACCGCAAGGGCTTGTGGTGCACTACTCTAAACTCCCTATTGTGAACACCTGGAACGCATGATGCCTCTTCAGGGATCTGCACACAACTGAAAAAAAAATTACTTGTTTCCGTCTCGAGCCACTGCATGAGGTGTCCTCGACAGCAAAGCACCGGCAAAGGGGTGTCTGACACCCCCTTGAAGACCGTAGATTGATTCACCCGCGAAGGCTAGGTGATAGGCGAGAGCAGGAAAGGGCTAGAGGAAACATCGGTGAACGGCTGTATTGAGCGCATCGAGCTGGAATTTATAAAATAGAGGAGGCGCAGTTCAAAGCAACGGAAAATGCGGAACGCTTGGCCTTCGACTCAATCGAGCTGTGACGTGCCTTGACGGTCGCTAGGTGAATCTGAGCTTCCAGTCGGCGTCACCGTAGCAGTAATAAGTCTTGCCCTGGCTTACACTTTGGAACCACGTGTTCGTTCCGAGCACCAGGCTTGACTCGAAAATGAAAACGAGCATTGGGCACATGAGAGCAAGCCGGAGCTAAGGAGACTTCATGTGCGTGCGTGTCCGAGATGCGTGCACATGAAGGGTCCCTAGTCGGAGATCAAGGGGATTTAGGTGGAGCAGGATTGCAGCGCTACTGTGACGCCGGCTGAAAGCACAAGTTTTGCTTATAGTGACATTCAAGGCATGTCACAGTTCGACAGAGCCCCGCCGCGGTGTTCTAGTGGCAAAGGTACTCGGCTGCTGACCCGCAGGTTGCGGGATCGAATAACGGTTGTGGCGGCTGCATTTTCTATGGAGGCGGAAATGTTGTAGGCCCGTGTGCTCAGATTTGCGTGCACGTTAAAGAACCACAGGTGGTCGAAATTTTTGAAGCCCTCCACTACGGCGTCTCTCATAACCATATGGTGGTTTTGAGACGTTTCACCGCACATATCAATCAACAGTTCGACTGAGTCGAAAGCCATGCTTTTCACTGTTCACGTCTCTTTTTATCGTGATAGTAGGGACCTAGCAAATTGCTTTCTGAGTCTGCAATACACGTGCTGTCAACATTCTGGATTGTCGAAGAAGGTCTTCTTGACATTTCACGAAAAAACGTACAAATTTTCAGAAGAGAAAGAAGGAAAACGCGAAACATGCTTACGGTCATACTCGGGGTGGAATGTTTTGCATTTTATCTAAGCGCCTGCTAGCATGTTCATTTCACATGTTGCTTCGCAGTGCTTGCGAAAATGATGCAACACGCTCTTTAATTATGAAGTTGCTGTATATGCTACGTTTACTATCTGCACGAAGGAAATAAGTGTACATCAAGGGCTAAATTTCTTAGTTAAGCCCAATATTAAGGAGATATAACAGAGAGCCATCACTGTCTGTTGATGGTATGTGGAGTTTATTGACGCAAGGGCCATACTTGGCCAGAAAGTAACCGAAAATCACTGTCTATTAGATCTCATTATTCCTAAGTATATACTATAACTCTACCTAGATATGGCGGCACACGCTGAAGTCGGTGTGCTCTGTTGTATACACCGAAAGTTAAAGGCGTCCTTTCGTGGTCTCGCTGTTCTGCTCAAAACAGTAGTGGAGCTCTATCGCTCATTCTAGGGTGGGCGTCATCATCCCATGACAAAAATTTCGCTGCTATGGGTGCTTTCAGCTTAAAGGAACGCGCCGGCTGGCTTTCCGATCATGGACACCGCTTAGGAGGCTAACCGAATACGACGGTGCGCGCTCAATTGAGAGTGGTGTGTTGCAGCGCGTGTCATTTTGATGTGCTCGGTTTAAACCCACAAAAACTGCGAGCAATGCTCCACACCGATCACGCCTCAATGTTCTTGAAGCTTCTAGTTTGTAGTAGATTGGATTGTCAGGATTGCGCACTGGGCGCGAACACGAAAGATTATTCCAGAGCTTGCACGACAACTAGTGATAAGGCTGTAAATTTCCAAGCGTGATTTATAAAAGATGGCGCGTCTCAACGATGATCACTTAATCGACGCCCAACGCACTGTGCTCTGATAACAGTGTTCCGGAGCCCTCCACTACGGCGTCTCTCATAATCATACGGTGGTTTTGGGACGTTAAACCCCACATATCATCTGATAACAGTGTACATCGTGCACTGCTTGCTGTGACCTGACGGCGACAGATTCGGTCAAATAAAGTGTTTCACGTTCAAAGAAAGCTTACTGCTGTCTTTGTACACGTCACGACCACGTGAGAATATAAATAAAAGGGATGCTGACATGGGGCGTGCATTGCACTTCCTCAGCAAGAGACGGCTTTCAGATTTTATGTGCATCTTGTTCTGTCATGCCATTACGACATTTTGCGTACTGGACTGCAACGATCTCGGACGTGCTTCGGCAAAGACATCCTGATGGCATTCAGTGCTTCGGCGAGCGTTTGGCAGCGAAGTCATGCATAAAATCGTAAAAAGTGGATGCCAACCACCGCCTTTCTACTTTGCTAGGTATGAATGCGGGAATTTTTGAAATACTCAATCTCCTTCACATTCCGATAGATCTAATAACTTTAGGTAGCATGCCAAAATTTGTTGCTCAGCTGGTAAGAATATCAGGTACTACGCAAAGCCAGTTAGCAGAAAAAGGATTACTCACACTAACCACCATGGCTATGAGTGGCGCTGTTTAAAACTTCCAAGGTTACACACACATGAATGTCCAGTAAGATGGACCGGGGAACGATTGCCGCCCTAGCTTAATTTCTAGAGCAGCGGAGGTGTTATTGTTAACTGAGAAGCTCTGCTTTTACCAGCGTGAAAGTTGCTTTTACTTCCACTTTTTATCCCTTTTTATTTATGTCATAACTACTACACTGCAGTCAGAGACTACAAATATTGTCTCCTACGCCTGTTAATCTTCACTGTTAATATTATACGGTTTTGTAGAAGAAGAGGAACAAACTGATGGTGCGCTCAAATATGAAAAAGGCAGGAAGTGGAAAACGAGAAATAAACCTTGCACAAGATATTTAATAAATCAGTACTATTCATGCAGCAAATATTATGCAGGTAATATATAATCCCCTTCCCCAGCGAAGCCGGCTGGCTTTAAAAGTTGTAAATGAAATTTGTAGCACCATTGCTGAAAAAGTCATGCCGTCTGACGTACGCACGTGCCAGCATCACACCACTACGAAGCAACTAACGTCTTGCGTACACCTGTAGTGTTGAGTGTATTCTGGTAGTTTTTGACAAAAAAGTGAAATCTTTTCTTTCGTCCATCGAACGTGACACAAAGGACGGGATGTGCAGTAAAAAAGGCAAAGGCCATTCACCAAAGCTACGCGTTTAAAGTGACAACACTGACGAACATAAACGACAACTTGATGTAACAATTGGGGCAGCTTCTATTCATAGCAATGTATCACTTCTGACTAGTTGTATTAGCATTCTAGCACAGAATAAATAACAAGCTGCACGTAACACGAACACAGTTCTCACTAAAGTTTTATCAGTTAACTAACGTTAGATGCGAGGAGTTTATATTGTATAAAAGTGAATGAAATAGCTACTTCTCTCAATCACCTGATATTACGAACAGACACATGTGAAAATGCAATTATTACTTGCTGCCACCAAGAACAAGTTTTTTTCGCACATTGAAAAAAAAAACAGAAGGTGAGTTGGCACACCAAATTATCACTGTTCCTTTTTTAAGCTCTTACCGCCTCGCATGGTGAAAGATCTATGCTATAAATATTCTACGGGGCTGTGAAGCTATGAACTATCACCGTAGCAAAAGTAGTATACATGAGAGTCTTCGTTTTGCCTTTGTCTCTGCTAGTGGCTAAGGTACTTGGCTGCTGACCCGCAGGGCGCGGGTTCGAATCCCGGCTGCGGCGGCTGCATTTCCGATGGAGGCGGAAATGTTGTAGGCCCGTGTGCTCAGATTTGGGTGCACGTTAAAGAACCCCAGGTGGTCTAAATTTCCGGAGCCCTCCACTACGGCGTCTCTCATAATTATATAGTGGTTTTGGGGCGTTAAACCCCACATATCAATCAATCAATTGCCTTTGTCCCTGTGCAGCTATGCTTCCATAATTATTCATTTAAGCATCTTTTGGTGGGCCAACGTGCGTGTGATTACGTATGTATACGCCAACGGTGTCCTCGAAAGAGCATACCACCACCGTGTGGCGGAGTGACACAGTGACTGATTTTTTGCTTCTAAGGCACACGAGCTGCGATGGGTCTACGGCGCTCAGCTGCCGACCTAGAGGTCGTGACATCGAATCTCGGCCATGGCGGCCGCAGTTTGAGGCGTGATACGAAAGGTTCATGTTCTTAGGTTTAGGTCGACGTTAAGTAATCCCAGGCGATCCATGTTTCCGAAGTCCTCCACTTCGGCATCTCTTGTAATATCGTGGTTCTGCGCCCTGCACATGCAGATACCATCGTACTATATGGTGACGTGCGTTGACCTGTCAGTGCTGCTGTAGCGTATGGTCTTTGAAGCCTCTACATTTTAACTTTGTCGTGAGCCTATGCAATTGAGATAACACAACGGTTGGTGCCTAAAGACAAAATCGCAACGTCTATTGAAAAAAAGGCAGCTTATAACGAAGTCACGCATCGTAATGTACCAATGCGGGTGGGAATGCTGGAAGATAATAAAAGCTTCGACATTGCATCAGTCTAATTTTGAGTGACAAATTAGACGAATGTATTAGCTGAAAAAGTAGAAACAGCACACCATGGATTCTGTAACAGTGAAGACCAGGAGTATTGCCAGCCCCACTGCGGTGGTCTAGTGGCGTAGGTACTTGGCTGCTGACTCGCAAAATCAAATCCCGGCTTCGGCGGCTACATTTTCGAAGAAGGCGAAATTGCTGTTGGCCTGTATATGCTCAGATTTGGGTGCACGATGAGGAGCCTCAAGTGGTCGAAATTTCTGGAGCCCTACACTACGGTGTTTCTCATAATCGTATGGTCGTTTTCAGACGTTTAACACCCCATATAAAATCAGGAGTACTGCCACACTATCAAGAGCCACAACGTTATAATTGCAATGTCACGACGAACGGTAGTTAAAAACTAAGCATGCAGTTAAAATAGGTACCACCACAAGGTAAGTTAAGAGTGCTTACCAAAAGAAGATCATCAAGGGTAACTTTCAGAAATGAACACACTATGATGTGCGGTAGCACAAAAAAAGAAAATGCAGCAAGCACGCCAACAGCAATGGCGTTCATGTTTGCAGTATTTTACAACTGTTAGTTCAAGAAGACGGCGAAATAGTGAACTGCATAAATATTCTGCGCTTTGGAATATATAGGTACTATAGGTACTATGATATAAAAAGACATCTATCTTTTTATGTATTTCCCATTGTTCTTTTGTCTAAGCCTTCTGGTAGTTTCTTTCGAAAGACCTTGGACCTCTGCTTTTGAGTTTTTTTACTTCGGACAAAGAGCATCGCTGGTCTTACTCTTAAATTCATTTAATATTTTATATGTTGTTGCCGCATGAGTGTAAAGAAGAAATTCGCAATTGGTTTCGCTATAAAAATTTTTGGTCAAGCACAGTCAATAGATAATTAATAAGAGGTGGAGTGCCACGCTTACCTGCTTTGCCGTTTCTTTTTCAAATTCGGCAATGAATTACACAAAATGATTCAAGATACGTACGTCAAACTTGTTTAGGTAAATATAAGCGTACTTGCGCTTACGTTCAATTATATTTTGGTTCTCTGCATAGTGTAGACGTTTTAAATAAATATTATGAAATTTGAGCTAAAATGCTTTTTTTCCGAGTTTTCAGGCCTTCATCTCCCAAAGGACTTACGACATAGCTGTGAAAATTTCGCATCACTTTCTCAACATGCTTCTTCTTAAACTGCCGAACGCTATAATCGCGTTCACTTCAAGAAAAGAGCATTCGAAGGAAACTTCTGGCGTTGATTAAAAAACCGTTTTGATATTCCCTTATACTTTCTCCACGTATTCACCTCTACATCAGCTTTCACGACAATTAGGAATGCCCCGTCACGGTGGTCTAGTGGCTAAGGTACTTGGCTGCTGACCCACAGGTCACGGGTTCGAATCCTGGCTGTGGTGGCTGCATTTCCGATGGAGGCGCAAATGTTGTAGGCCCGTGTGCTCAGATTTCGGTGCACGTTACAGAATTGCAGGTGGGCGAAATTTTCGGAGCCTTTCACTACGGCGTCTCTCATAATCATATGGTGGTTTTGGGACGGTAAACCCCACATATCAATCAACAATTAGGAATATATTCCAAATATGGTTTCACTTGCAGCCACGGCCTGTCAAAAATGGCCATTGCGATAGGATAAGCCATTGCAGATAAGACTTACTACCCACTAAGTATGAAATGCAGGCCTATACACCAGTTCCTTAAAAGTCAAGGAGCACTTGAGTAGCTGTCGACTGCACTGAGGCGCCAATTGCAAAATTTTTTGGTAACGGGGGCGGCCATAAGGGCGGGATTATTGAGCCAGCAAGCATCTCGCACACCAAGTAAGAATTGGGACAGTTGTATGTCTGCGCTCGTGCAGTGTACGCTCATTTTGTTAATGCTTTGTGCTTGAGGTGTGCAATGCAAATCTAGGGCTGCTTGCCGTTCTTTGCGTGAAATTGCAGTTTGTTACTCCAGCATTAATGATTTCGCCCTTGTGGCGAAACAATGCGCAGTCAATGGTCAACTGCCCGTGCGAGTACTTGTTCACTTTCGTGCTACACCGGTTCCTAAAAAGAGGTATCAACCACGGTTTTCCCCTTGTATCAGCAATAGCAAATCTTTGAGCAATTGAAGCTTTCTATCCTTTTTGGTATTGCCCTCTATATCACGTTTTTTCCTCGTGTACTAATTAGGAGTAAAAAACATGGATATTCACTCGAATCCACACTAAATGAACTAGACCAAGAAATGTTCTAACGTTATTAACATTACTAACAAAACCTTAGAAGACCTTCTTTATGTATATGTGTAGGAGCGACTCATGTTCCTTTATATGCACTGTTCTTAACGTACAAGTTTTCTTTATCTATTACTTTTCACTTTTTTTCCTATTTGCGGTTCTTTTTCATATCGACATTTTCAGCAATAGTATTTTTATACTGATATGTTTCGTCCTGTTATGACTGCTGTACGAGGGATCAGAGCCTAAAAAATCTGCGCAGGCACAGGTCCTTTTTTTTCGAGCCTCCTATGTAGTGCTTACAATGCACTGTATTGGGCAAGGCTGAAAACAAAACTTAAGTTTTGATTTGAATAGACAATCGGTGGCTATAGAATAAAACGAGCTGCGAAACAGATTGCGGGAATGATCCAGAGAAAACATACCACAAAAAGGGATGAAGGAAGCAGAGATAATAAGGTTAGTACGAGCGAACGTAATGAGTAAGGTAATTAACGTGCAGTCTATCTTTCAAGGCGCTAAACAATTTAAAAACAAGCCATTGACTCTATGAGCAGGAGTAACTACACAGTGGCTTTAGGGCTACCGGTAAGCACACCAGCTATTGGAACTCAATATATATAACACATGTCCTGAGCTTCAGACAGTGGTAGCAAATAAGCAGAGAAATCGTATAAGTCAGACGAAAGCGGGGAGAAAGATACTGGCTAGAGTAGGCTTCTCGCCATACCCCCAGAACATGTAGAAATTCTAGATCCCGTTAATCTTGTTAACAGCAATATCTTGTCCTCTCGTCTGCCCAAGAGCATGATTTTAGAAACAAACAAAATGCACAGAGAGGTAAAAGTGTGATGGCTCCGAAAAACATACAAAACAAATCAAATGTTTTTGCATGTAGATGCTTTCAGGTATAGTTTTACATGGTCACGTGCCACAGCACTTTACAGCGAGAACAGTATGCTGCCATGTGCGTCGCTGTACACGTCTTAAATCACCAAGGTCGAATGCTTTGGCATTGCCCTTGTGATCAAAGCGCAAGAACAGAGGGAAGAACAAAAGACAATTATCTGTTCAGACTCTTATGAATCGTTCTGTTTCTTTTAAGAAGGCTGCCTCCGATAAAAAAGGTAAGTTCTTAAGTGAAGGATTGACAAACAAATGCAGGCTGATCTGTTGTCCAGGACACGCAAGTTCGGAGGAAATCGAGAGTGCCAGTGCTCTTGCTTCAGGGCTCACGAACCGAGCAGAGCCTCGACTACTCTTTCAATCCTTCAAAATACTCCACGAGGAAACTAACGAGGAGGATACCAACCTTTTCAAAGTGACCACTCGCGAGATTTTACTAAAACGTGTGGCACGAGACAAAAATACTCGACCCCCCCCCCCCATGCCCCACACACAAATCATCAGATGAGGACGACGGCATTCACCTTCGAATAGACTTCAAACGAGGGTCTTTCCCAACATGCAAAGATTCAGCAATTTTTTCTCAAACGCTGTATAGGCACGTTTGTTCGTAGTGTGGCAGCTCGCCATCGCTCTACAACATTTTGGGGGGATGCCTAAATCGACCACCAAATATAGATTCCACTTGAGGTCAGTACAAGCTACCTTTTACTCTCGAGCAGTGGAAAGCACAGCTCGCCAGCTTTAACCCAGGGGCACAGCTTGCGCTCCTGGTCATCTCAGGCAGGTGGCAGAAGCCAGTGGAGCCCGTTACTCGGGACCCTACCCATCGGCACAACGACGCTGTCCGGAACCCTTGCAAGTAAAGTTTTTCTCGTTTTGAAGAACTACTGTGGTTCTGCCCTTGCGGCATTGCTCTAGATGGAGGCTCACTTATTCTTTTTCGCCTTGAGGTGGCCGTGAAAAGTAGGAAGTGAGTCGTGTGGCTCGTGCTGCATCGGCCACGAGCAGGACTAAACCAGGCTCCTGATTTTACTGCAGACGCCAGCCGCTAGAGCTTTCTTCTCACACTTCACTCTTATCCCAATAAAGCTGAAACCATGGCGCGGCCTCGCTGACCACAGTTACGTCTCCCCGTACTACATCCTGTTACCACTTCGTGGTCACGCCCTCCATCCAGCCGTTTACACAAAGACAGTCTACTTAGGTTTAAGCAGTCTCCTTAAAACAACGCTGATGCACTTTTTTGCTACGCTTGAACATGTAGCCCACAAGCGTGAGCCTTTGACTTTGACTACGCAGAATAAAAAGAAATGATAAGCAAGAAAACATTTATAACATGTAACATGGAGCTTGTTTGCTGTTAGTAAAAAAGCTTACCCCATAAAGGCTTCGCACTTTTTGCTCTTTCGATTTTTGAGATTTTTCGGTGTTGATTTCATGTTTTCGTGCTCCAATGAACAATGATGGCGTCACTGTAAACAGGTGCACAACGACGCTTGTAAGCTACCATAGACGTGTGTTTCTAAGATTATCTGTAATAATCTACCGGGTAGAAACACAGAATGTGGTGTGTTTTTAAGTATTTAGTTAATTTTTTCGCATGAAACCACAGAAAATGATGGTATGATCAAGGTATACCACCACAACACGCGGGTTTCTTTTCACGATAGCCACCGTGACCTGCCAGTCTTCCGCAAGAGCGGTTGCTTGAGAGCAAAACTGGTGTCGGAGCTAACACGGGAAAGATCCAGTCCTAACAGCGTTCAGGTTTTGACCTGTTTTGTTATTATCGCGCTGCACCCGCCGCGCGGCCCAAATGCCAACTTCTTCCTTGACGAGTGGCGCATTGAGGCGCTGCAGGCCGCCCCCCCGTCCCCCCGTAGAGCGAGAGCCGTAAGAATCACCAAAGGAGTCGCCCAGTGGACATGCTTGGATGTTGGCATCCAGACTTTAGATTGAAACCCCGCGGCCGCGAGAGCGGCGATATACGCAGGTTTCAGTCGATCAGCAGCCACGACGTCTTCACGGCCATTGATGTCCAGCGTGAACGTCTTAGGTGTACGATGGAGTACGCGGAATGGGTCATCATAGGCTGGTGTTAGTGGTGGCCGTATTTGGTCACGCCGAACGAAGACGTCACTGCAGTTATGCAGATCCTGACTGACGAAGACAGACGGGGGTTGTCGGTCGGCAGGAATCACAGGAGCAAGGTCCAGAAACGTGGTGCGCAGCTCTCGAATGTACGCGGAGGCATCATGAGTGGAAGGTGGTGATGATGGCTTGAAGAATTTTCCTGGAAGACGCAGGGAAACACCATAGACTAGTTCGGCTGATGAGTAAAAAAGCTTACCCCATAAAGGCTTCGCACTTTGCTTTTTCGATTTTTCAGATTTTTCCGTGTTGATTTCATGTTTTCGTGCTCCAATGAACAATGATGGCAGCTCTCGAATGTACGCGGAGGCATCGTGAGTGGAAGGTGGCGATGATGGCTCGAAGAATTCCCCTGGAAGACGCAGGGAAACGCCATAGACTAGTTCGGCTGATGAGCAGCCGAGATCCACTTTCAATGCTGATCGGATGCCCTGAAGTACGAAGGGGAAGTGGTCGAGCCAACGTTCCCTCGGCTGGTGAGCAGTGAGGGCAGCTTTCAGTTGTCGATGAAGCCGTTCAACCATGCCATTGGCGGAAGGATGGTAGGCACTTGTGTGGATCTGTTGAGTGCCCAGGATAAAGGCAAGTGCGGTGAAAAGGGCCTATTGAAACTGACGACCGCGATCAGTGATGACGACAGAAGGGCATCCAAAGCGAGACACCCAGCCGTTTGTGAAAGCCTTGGCAACTGTTGGTGCTATAATGTCGGAAATGGGAAACGCTTCCGGCTACCTGGTGAAGTGGTCCACACATGTCAGCAGGTAACAGGCTCCTTGCGATGACGGAAGAGGACCAACGATGTCGAGACGGACGTGAGAAAACCTTGCGCCTGGAGGCCGAAACGGGGATGTTGCCGTGACAGTGTGACGGTGAACTTTAACGCGCTGGCACTCAAGGCAGGTTCGCGCCCAGCGTCGGACATCAGCATTGAGGCTTGGCCAAAGCAAACGAGATGTGACTAGCTTCTGGGTCGCACGAATACCAGGATGGCTCATGCTGTGCAATTGATCAAAAATTGCATGGCGAAAAGCTGAAGGCACGAAGGGTTGAGGGACACCAGTAGACGTTTCGCACGTTATTAATGAGGTAGGAAATGGAAGCGGGCACTCCGTGAACGATAGAGACGTGGATGAAGATTGAAGACGATGCAGCTCAGGATCGTTGCTTTGGGCAGCTGCTAGCGCTTCCATGTCTAGTGGTGGTTGGGTCGACAAGGCATCGATGTTGGATAGTACATCAGCAGCAGCATTTTCCGGCCCATGTACGTGTCTGAGATTCACAGTGAACTCGAAAATAAAGCAGAGTTGACGGATCTCCCGCGCAGTATAATTGCTGTGAAGGCAAACGTGAGGGACATGTGGTCTGTAACGACGGAAAAGTCCCTGCCCTCCAATAAATGACGAAAATGTTTGATGTCGAGGTATACCGCGAGGAGTTCTCGGGCAAATGTACTGTTTTTTGTCTCTGGTGGCTTCAGTTTTTTCGAGAAAAACCCAAGGAGCTGCCAACCGGATACGTGCTGCTCGAGAACGGCACCAACTGCCACGCTTGATGCATCGGTGATGAGACGAATTGGGGCATCAGGGACGGTATGTATGAGCATGGTAGCGTCTGCCAGAGCCTTCTTGGCAGTGCCGAAGGCAGATTCGGCGTCCTTGAGCCACTCCAGTGGCGCAGCCGGGTCTTTCTTTTTAGCCAATAGTTCGGTCAAGGGCTCTAGGAATGTGGCGCACTTTGGAAGAAAGCGGCGATGGAAGTTTAGTAGGCCCAGAAATTCTCGGAGTCTCTTCAGTGAAGTCGGGGGTGGAAAGTCTTGAATAGCCTTCACTTTGCTGGTGAGTGGTTGGATACCCTTTGGAGTGACAAGGTGGCCTAGGAACTCTATTGTAGCGACGCCGAAGAGGCACTCATTGGGATTAATTACGAGGTCGTAATCATCCAGGTGGTGGAACAGGGTGCGCAGGTGGGCTTCATGCTCAGGGCCGGATGAGCTTGCTACAAGCAGGTCATCAAGGTAGGCAAATACGAAATCGAGACCTCGCGTGACCTCGTTGATAGTGTGCTGAAAGGTCTGTGCAGAGTTGCGCAATCCAAAAGGCATCTTCACATATTCAAACAGACCGAATGGGGTGGTGATGGCCGTCTTCGAAATGTCGGCGGATTCTACAGGAATCTGATGGTAGGCCTTCACTAAGTCAATCTTATAGAAGATTGTGCACCAGCCAAATTCCATGTGAAATCCTGTATGTGAGGAAGTGGATAGCGGTCTGGTAAGGTGTGGGCCTTGAGAGCGCGGTAATCCCCACATGGTCTCCAATCGCCGGGATCTTTCTTCAGCACAATGTTAAGTGGCGACGCCCAGTTGCTGGAGGAAGGCCGCACAATGCCGAGTTCAAGCATGTGCTCAAACTCACGGCGGGCGATGGCGAGGCATTCACCAGATAGTGGACGGGGTCGTGTAAAAACGGGAGGTCCAGTGGTCACAATGTGGTGAGTGATGGAATGTTTCACTGGTGAGTCTCTGGTGTGCGGCTTCATGATGCTGGGAAAGTCGTCGAGTATTTTTGCATGCGGCGAAGCAGGTGTGAGAGCTCGCAGTCCCTTTGGCGAGGAAGTACAGAGTACACCGTTGATGGAGAGGCGGGTGTTGAGATCAATGAGGCGATGAGCATGCATGTCCACAGCAACGTTGAAAAAACTGAGGAAGTCAGCTCCAAGAACAGCTTGCGAGACGTCAGCGAGGATGAAAATCTAGCGGAACGTACAGTGTAGTTCAAGGTCAAGTGTAAGGGAGCATTGGCCGTATGTGCGCATGGAGGAATTGTTGATCGCTTGGAGTGGGCAGGTCTGTTCGTTGCGACGGCGATCTGTACACGAGGGCGGAATGACGATAACCTGGGCTCCTGTGTCGATTAGGAAGCAAGTGCCAGTGATCTTATCAGAAACATAGAAAAGGCGGCATAACTTTCGACCACTACCACTTGTCGCCGTCAGTGGCCGGTCGTCGCATTTCCCGATTAGGAGCACGGGCGAGTGCACTTGCGAGCAGAGGCACTGAATCGGCGGTGGTACCAGCACACGGTTGAGGATGAAACGTCCCGCGGCGCGTCGGGTGGCCGAAGTTCCGGAGAACGTGGGGGCGTCGACGAGCGACTGTGTATCAGGAACCTGGATGACGGTCGACGATGCGCAGGTACAAAGTCATCGAGGCGCCTGACAAGGGCGTCCAAACGGTTCTCGATGCTCGTGAGTGCCGGGTCTGCAGCGGTGGCCGGTGGCGGTGTGGTAACGGCGTTGAGGCTATGTGCCCGCGAGTAGTCCACCACTCGGTCAGCTATTTCACCGAGTTTGTCTACTGGGACATCTCCTGCAGCTACGAGGACCGGGACCATGCTCTGCGGTAAGCGCTGGAGGAACAACTCACGCAACAGCTTCTCCTCTTGAGGGGTAGAGGGGCTGCTAAGGAGCTGGCGCATGCGTCGCAGGAGCTGTGATGGGCGACAGTCACCGACCTCTGTAACCGTGATGAGCTGTTGGAGTCTGCTGTGTTCGGACTCAGACTTGCGGGAAATGATAGCTGCCTCCAACGTGCCGTAGGGATGGCTCGGGTGCGGCGACGCTAAAATATCAGCTAAGTCATCGGTTACGTCCGGAGGTGAGCAGGATACCAGATGCCAGTGCCTGGTCTGTTGGCTGGTGATTTGCCGTAGACGGAAGTGCGCCTCGACCTGCAGAAACCATGTGCATGGGCTGTTGGGTCAAAATGGTGGCAGGTTGACATGTTGAATCGCAGCGACTGATGCACCGCTAGGTCTGGCGTCTTCTTGGGCGTCAGGACTGGTAGGATTGGTGCAGAGCTGGCGGGATCCATGCGGGATGATCGGGGCTGTGTGTTCTTTATCGGGTCACCATTAACTGTCGGAGCTAACATGGGAAAGATCCAGCCCTGACAGCGTTCACTTTTCGAACTGTTTTTTTTATCGCGCTTCACCCGCCACGCGGCCCCAATGCCAACTTCTTCTTTCTTGACGAGTGGCGCATTGAGGCGCTACACTGGCATTCAAAACGGTACACGAATTTGCTGATGCATGTCATAAACTATATTCGTATTTTGATGGCCTGCTTTTGCTGATACAACAACGCTGACAGCTGCATACGCCATGGCTGTCGGCGTCTACGGTGGGTGTTTTTTGAGCTTGGCTATGAGGGCGATTAACGATTATAATATCACTCACCTCGGCAATAGGCGAATTCTTGTCTATTATGTGACTTACGGCGTTGTTTTCTCTATGAAAAAAAAGGAAAAGATGATTTTTGAATGCGGCGAAAAGGAGCGCGTTTCATCGGCTAAAACTGCAAACGGCAGACGACCGCTCCTTGCCAGTCATGGCCAAGAATTTGCAGACTTTCCATACCTCCACGTCTCCTAACAAAATGGTGGGATTGTCTCCAAAAGGTTATTGTGCCTCTGAATTTCGAAGAATACCAATTTCAACCCAGTAGGCTCTGAAATTTAAAAAAAATGGCCCGTAGTCTTAGAGTAACATTTTCGAGTGCTAAGATACTGATTGTTCGTGTCATTTTTACTCTGAAAAATGAAACCGACTGCTTGAATACAATTGATTTCTCTGGGCCCTCATTCTACCGATTCTCAATAAATGTAGACAATACTGAATGGTGTCCCCTTGGTTCGAGTACTTAAACCAATGACAACCATGTGCTATATATTCTGACTTGCCGAAGAGCTCAACATTTATCTTGGGTATTTGTCCTCCATCTATAAGTAGATCAAGGCTTACGCTGGCCTTCGAATAAAGCGATGAAGAAACTACCTTTTGAAACAGTATTTCCCAAATGGCATTATAGGCTGCGGACATTCGTGAGAAAACGAGCATATTGAATGCAGTTTAGAAACCAAAATTAATATCTCCCACCAAAAGAATACTTGGTGCCATAAGATTTGTGCAGAAGCTTCACCCCCGTCTATAGCCGTTGTCTGTGCTGCCACCGACAGTTTTCACGAGGTATAGAGAGCCCCATAACAAAGCGAGAAAAGATATGAATCACCTTGCGCCGCTAAAACATGTCTTTTCCGACTTCCAAGTCCGATACACCCACAGAAAAGGCAATGTCTCTCAGATATAGCCAGAATGGCTACTTAAGCCTTTGTAATGGTGGTAATTTTGTGAGTTGTGAATTCTAAGTCGCTATTCACACACATTCAAGAGCTTACGACTAACATGTAGAGCTTGAAATGGTGTCGGAGTGCGCGTGTTTGTTGTGATGTTTGGATAAACCTATTGTGCGAAAAAAAAGTCGGGTAGGAATAATGTTAAGGCAGAAGAACGGGCTCACTTCATGGTATAGTCTTTCAGCGCTTAAACTCAAGGAAACTGCTTAAGCGTGACGGGTGGCAAGGGCTGCCAATGCTCTGATTTATTCCTGCCTGTTTCCTTTTGTTATTTTTTATGAGCTGCTAGTTGCGCCTTGTGTTACTATCAACAAGCCGATTCTGGCATTGTTTCGCACCATACCTCTATTACGTCATGCCGTGGCACCTATCCGCTGTCCAACCTCATCTCCGTTGTTAGATTAACTGCCATCGCCGTTTGCCACTCCCGTGCGGTTTTCTTCTGGTGTATACCGACTAAACCATGAAGTGAGCACGTCACTCTTTCTTTACTTTCTTCGCCATTGAATTCATTTCTTTGTGCGCGTGATATTCAAGTTTTCCCATGTACCACTACTAAGAGCATTCGTACATCAATTTGATATTATATTTATTTTACATTTATCAGCTGCACCAGTTTTACGCTTGAACCCACTTTGCTCATTACATTCACAGCCATCCCCGTTTGCCGCGGCTGTGCGGCTTCCTTAAATCTAGAAACTGGCGGACTTTCCCAGAGGTAAGTGCATCTTTATTTTCTCGCTTTCTCCTTCCGCATGCTTTGTGCACTGCCAGTTTCACCATGTGTCGAGCTTGATGTGTTCGCTTAAAAAATTAGGGAATCCCCAAGCTCCGCCTTCAAGAGTTTAACCCGATAGCGATATCTTGTTCCTAGTATTTTTGTTCTAGTTGCCCCTCACTTGTGGCTCATACCCACTGTGTGGGTTCGGCCAGTAATTAAGTAGTCTTATAAAGTATTATTCTATTTTAGAGTAAATGAACTTACATATTGAAAACGTTACAAATTTTAGAATGAAATTTTGATGATCACTTATCCGTACTAATTATAAAGTTTTTGTATTGATAATAAATAATGACCTAGATGAGAATCTAGCTTCAAAAAAGAAAGGGAAAGTTATGCGTATGCCGACACAGAAAAATAATAAGATTAGTTTGTTAGTCTTTTCGTTTCATTCAGATATTTGCACACTTTCTCGCAAACTTTCGCACTGGCAAACCCCGAAATAGAAGCTTCAAAGGACAGAATCACGGGCATGGATAAATTCATTCTAATAGCACGTCAAGGATTTTCTAACTTGGATCTACGAGCTGAATTATATCGTATACATGTCAAAAAGTAATGATTCATAGTTTCTGGCTCGTCACAGAAAGCGCACATTCTGGCTCGTCACAGAAAGCGCACATTGGAGAAAGAGCCTGACCAGACCTGTGTTGGTAGAAGTTTAGCTTGGTCACCCTACAGCGCAGCCTCGTAATTTCGACTTCTAGTTTACGTGTGTCACAAGAGGAACGGTGCCAGGGATAGAATAAGTGCCGATATTCGGTCGAACTTTTGAGTGATGTACCTGTGGAGCTTTCCATATTGGTACGTCAAACACGTAGTGCGTGAAATATTTGCGAACTTGCTATGCACCCACTACGCAGCCATAAGAGAATAGGCACAGTAGCGTGTATGCCTTTGTAGTCGGCGACCGGCATTAAACCATGAAGCCATTATGATACTCACGTGTTTTGACGCCCGATGGCATTGTACGCTTGTACCACGCATTATTACTGCAATATTTCATGTTGCATTGTGAAAAATGTATACAGGACGCGTGTGTTTGCAGAGCATGAAAGTTACTATTACTGCATTTACGAACAAAGGAAGTTATTTTGACTGTATTCACAAGCAGACGCATGGCTATGTGGTAGGGCACCCGTTTGTCACGCAAACAACCCTCGCTCGATCGCTGCTTCAATCCAGAATTTATTATAGTTTATTTTATTAGCATTTTTCTCTAATTTTCGGTTACGCACAAGATGATGACTTTTCGCTCAAAACAAAATACGCAGGCACCGGTGCCTAAATTCCTGCGAAACGAGCTCTTGAACGTTCTCGCGTTAATAGTCGTCTTCAAGTGCAATATATTTCTTAGAGTGACCCCACAGATAAACACATTTATAGACCTGAGTGTAAAATGTGTTCTGTTTGTATTGAATTTCAGGAAACCACAAGTCAGTGCAGTATTGAGTATCTGCGGTGATATTGGTCACAGACAAGACATCTGCCTCTATCTTAAAGCCAACTTCTGCTACAAATGCAGCAGACAAGGGAATACAGATGCCCGTTACTGTCAACCAAATCTTGAGGTTTCTGGTGAAGACCACGGTACTGCCGGCGAGGAATGTAAAAAGAAACGCCACAGAAGTTCACCTCCATACCAAGTTAGACGACAGCAGCTTGATAATGCTTGCACCAGAGACCGTCGCTGGAGTTTTAGCACCGACTACTTCCTCAAAGTGACCGCCATCTCAGACAGCCCACAAGCCTCCCGACTTCACCAGGATCCCCAACGAAGCCGCTCTCATTCTACACAGACTCCGAGTTCTGCATCGCGCACGCCATCGCGGTCTTGGTCCGCTAGGCTAATCACTTACGCCGCCATGGTGCATAAAGGTGACGGCCCCAGTTCCCAACACACCGCGAGCACCTCAGATGTCTCTCCAGCCGAGATAGCGACAATCCGTGAGCTAGACAGTAAAGTTCAAAAATTAAAGACGACGGTACGACAAAGACCACCAGCCGAAGGCGGAACGCCAGAACTTCAGGACACGATTCCAAGACAAGTAAAAGCAGACATAATGAAACGAGTAGAGGAATGGCTGAAAGTGCATGAAGCGAAAATGCTCTACCTCGTTGATCAACGTCTCCTAGCTTTCGAGCAAACCCTCCCTACGAAACTACTCGCATCAGTAGACAGAACCATAGAGACAGTGGTTACGAAAATCATAAAAAAGGTAGATCCTCTGACCCGCACGGTCACCGCACTGAAAGTGAAGTTAGATGGCTTCATCGCACAACCGCACAACTTCATGACCTATGCTTACAACAATTTTGTAACTCATGAGCAGCTGGCAGAACAATCAGGAACCAAACGCAAAAAACCAAAGACTGTGGGATAGGACTCCGTAGTGGACCTTCGATCGACAGCACAAAACGACCGACACCAGGCGCAAGCCAACTGTCATCATGGTGGCTCCCAAATGTGAACAGCATAACTACTCTCTAGCCTCCGCCTTTGGCACGGGAATTAGAGATCTTACAAACCCCGTAAAACTAACCTGCAAGAATATATTACAGAAAGCAATGTTGACATGATCGCGTTGCAGAAAACCCACACAGAAAAAAATGAAGCTTCCTTGCTACAGACTCTCGCACACACACCCCGCATGGCGATACTTGTGAAGAAGACGATAACCACTCAGGTTCACAAGATTGAAGATTTCGATATTGAACACACCATGGTCGAGATACTTCCGACTCGAAAAAATCAACAGATTCTGTACTTGGCTAACCTCTAGGGCCTGCCGCGAGAGCAGTTCCATTACAATGAACTCTTCGTGTGTGAACTTCGCAAGAGGGTAAACGGCAATTGGCTGGCCATTGTGGAAGACTTCAATGCCTCACACGCAGCCTGGGGCTACTGTTGAAAACAGTGGACATAGCGGGCAGCAGAGGAAGAGAAGGACAAAGATAGCGGGATGCACGAGGGGAATTCTTGAATCTACGCCGCAATAAATGGACGTTGACCCGTCCTTCATCTCCAGGCGTATTAGTCCTTTGAACCCGGTTTTCCACGAAAGAAGTCTTCGGATTTTACAGCTGCCACAACATCACGAAGAAAGGGGCACGGGTTCATGACGCTGCACAGCAAAACGGTTTGGTGCTATGCATTGACTTGCTCCAAGCAACACGAGTGGACAACAGCGTGTCCAGGCATACTAATCCTGATCTCACGTTCACTCGAGAGGTGCAAAGGGCAACGTGGACGAGTCTCCCAGACACTCTAGGCAGCGACCACCACATCATTCAATTCGATGTCGAACAAGCTCGCCATTCTCTTAAGACAGGAAAGGCACAACTTACGGACCGGAACGCGTACAGGAAATAGGTTGACGATGACTCAACCATTTATGACATTGAAGGCTGGCTGGACGAGATAAGTGGTGTTGCTGACGGCCAAAACAAGGTGTTTCAGCTGGACGGTGACAAACCAGCTGTTGATAATCATCTTCTTCACCTATGGGACAGTCGGCGATCACTAATGAAACGATGGCGACGGCAAAGGCTGAACCGAAAGCTCAAACGTAGGAATGTCGTGCTTACAATGCGTGCACAGGAGTACGCCGAACAGCTAGCTAGTCAGAACTGGCGAGCTTTCTGCAATAAACTACAAAGGACACTGAGCACAAAGGAGGCTTGGCACATTTTTCGAAAATTGATCGATCATGCCCCCATGAAAACCCAACGAAGGCATACAGTCGAACGGCTCATCTACAACTATGAAGGCACACAGGAGCAGCAACTGCAAGAACTTGAGACCGAGTTACGCTACTCTGACAACCTTCAAGCTACCTCCAACAGCCTTCCAACCTGCAGGGAGTACCAAGGAGCACCAAACAAAGAGCTAGATCGATCTTTTACGCAGGTCGAGTTACATGCGACCCTCGCTAAGTTGACACGCAATACAGGCCCGGGCAAAGCCAAAGTCACCAATAAGCACCCAAGACAGCTACCACCCCAGGCATTAACGGCGCTTTTTCGATACTATTATGACTGCTCGATGAAAGGCAAGCTACCAACAGCCTGAAAGCGCTCAGAGGTAACCATGGACTTAAGCCCAGCAAGCCTATTTCCATCGCTGATTTTCACCCTGTTTTCCTTATGTCCTGCATCGGGTAACTGTTTACACACGGTCGTCGAGGGGCTTACCACTCACCTCGAAGAAAATGGTTACCTGATTTCCTAACATCATCTTCGGCTTCCGTCATATGCTCTATACCCAAGACGTCCTATTCCAGTTAAAGGAAAAAATCATTCTCCATTTGAGCAAACATACTAAGTCATAAATTATAGCTTCAGGCGTTAAAAGCACCTTTGACAACGTGAGTCATAAAGCCATCCTCCGTAATTTAGAAGACATAGGCTGCGGTACCAAAACGTACGCCTATATGCTCGCTTTCCTCATCTACCGTATGGCCATGGCGGGGATTGCCAACATCCGGAGCAAGCCTTTTCACTTACCTAACAAATGTACGCCACACGTATGGTGATCTCGCCACTCCTTTTCAACGGGATTCTCCTCAAGCTTCCCCCTCTCTTGGATACTGTCCCAGGGATACATCATGCGTTATACGATGATGATATCACTCTTTGACGAGAGGCGCGAGCACGAGAAAACAAGAGGAACCCTTTCAGCAGGTGGTCAACCACATTCAATGATACTCAAGGCAGTGTGCTCCGGCAAACCCGAACTGTTAGTCCTAAGGCACGTACTCGGGGCAGACCACCGAAACCATTAATCTTTCTACAAGGCATCCAAATACCGCAAGTGGACTCGCTTCGAGTGTTTGGGCTCCATATACACAAGGATGGGTCCGGCACTGCTACCCTACCTCGGCTTCAGAACACAGTTGCACAGCTCACTCATCTCATCTGATGGATGGCCAACCACCACAGTGGCTTCAAGGAACATGACACATTGCGAATGACACAAGCTCTTTTAAATAGCCGCATTACATACGGAACTACTTATGTGAATCTGAAGACAGCGCAGAGCTAAAAACTGAGTTTACTTATATAAAACGTCATGAAGCTTGCCCTAGGACTACCAACAAATGCTGCAACGAACCGATTGCTTCAAATGGGTGTTCACAACACATGGGAAGAGCTCGCCGAAGCACACCTCATCAGCCTGGTCGAGAGGCTAGCGCTTTCACCCACTGGCCAGGCAGTACTCTGACGCACAGGATACACAGCCATTCTAGAACCCAACGATAAACAGAAGTGCACCCTCGCAGGTCGACGAATATCTAAAAGTTCAGTGGATTCCTCGCAACGTGCATCCTGAAAATCATCAAGGAAGGTCAATCGCCAGGGTAAAGAACGTCCGGAACGACCACCACTATGACCCGCAGGCACCGTACGTGGACGCTGCTAAGTATCCGAGTCGTAGCGCCTTCGCTATCTACATCACGGGCCGCAAGGGAGCAGCCCCAGCGACAGCGGCCATCTGGGTCAAACGCGCAGACAGAGCTGAAGAGGCCGCACAGCGCTGGCCACCCAAACGAGCGAGAATGCTGTAGTGGTCTTCACCGACTCCCAAACAGCGACACGCAACTATCTGGAAAAAAGGATCTCCACGAGAGCGATAAAATTTCTGAAACGCGTTGACATCCTCCCCCACACACCTGCATTATCTGTGTTATGGGTAACGAGGGCCGCGAGGGAAATGAAGCGGCACATGCCACGGCCCACAAATGCATCAACCGGGCTTCGCCACACGATGTTCGAGACACCTCCCGCACCAGCACACTGACAGAATAAATTGAAGCGGTGCCTCTAATCTATCCCGAACTGCTCCAACGCTATCGGCTACAACGCAGGTTCTACCCTCCCCTCCATCCCAAAGTTTCAAGAGATGCAGGCACGAACTACAAGAGCCTTCAAAGCGATTCATTTACCCATGGCGTTCAAATGCATCACCTCAAACCAACGTCATATGACTACATCTGCTCACTCTGTAAACTGGCAGACACCCTAGCCCACCTGCTACTGCAATGCAAAGGCAGCAACCATGCCACACAAACAGCCACATTAAATTCAGTTCAAACCTTCTCAGTGAAGCGTGGTAGGCTGGGATTTCCACGCCAGACATCGTTGACGAACGCCAAACTGTCGCGCGGGCCCAGCAGGCGGTCCAAGCCAGAGGGTTCCTAAAATAAGGGACTCCCCTTAATAACTCTTTGACCAACTTATAAGCATCTCTCTCTCTTCCTCTCAGAAACCGGAGCTTTAATATGGGCTCCCTACAAGATACCGCAGTTACACTATAGCCCTGAGTACTTCCATTTACACGTCATTATTTGCAAACCTGTACCGTTTATCAGACCACAGCAACCATAACAATCCGAGTAATTGAAACGTATTAGGTTTTCATTATAGCAGCACAGGTAGGTACCTGAAGGCCACTTCTAAAAATGAAATGTGCGTCAAGAATAAATCTCGGAAATGACATATATGTAGGCATTTACAACCTAGGCGATAGCCGCATGTGTATTTAGATTTCTTTCACAAGCTACGTTGGGCAACCTAGTAACGTGGCAAAAATTACCTCAGCGACATATCTTAATCAGACTATATTTTCACGGGGTCGTGACGTGGCCGAAGACAGGAGACTTTATGTGTGTATTTAACTGTTTATTTGGGCGAACCTGGGCCCGGTAAATGGAAAGTTCAATTAAAGTAGCAGTCTTCCACAGATAGCAACAAAGAGAAGTTTGTTGTTTTCCAACCAAGGATAAAGTACATGACAAAAACATCGAGCTTCACGACTACAAAGGGTGCATGTACAATCAGGAAAGCACCACTACCGAGGTACAATGTATGTGGGGGAGTGTACCCCTCTATTTACTGTACAGCGCATGGTGCTCCAGCAGGCTTAATCATGCACGGTGGTAGGTCTTCTCAACACGCGGTTGGAACAAGTAGCGACTTAGCGCTGTACAACTCTAAGTATTATTTCTTTTGGAACACGTCCCTTGGCGTGGTCAGGTTGGTGAACATTGATCTGCCCGGGACTGCGCAAGTCTGGTGTAGAGCAATAATATCCGGCAGAAAGGTCTTTAGTCGGCTGTTCAAGATTGACGCCATGATCTTGTAGTCTACATTTAACAACGTGATCGGGCGCCAAGAAGCAGGGTCGTTCGGCGGTGCACCTTCTTTAAGAATGAGGACTACGCGCCCCATGCCGAAGGAGGCAGGTTTCGCGTGTCCCTCGAGGACCGTGTTGACTACGGCTAGGAGCGGTTCACATAGGCTCTCAAAAAAGGTGGCGTAGAAGCCCGCTGTGAGGCCGTCCGCACCAGGAGCCGAGTTTGGTGGCATTGACTGGATAGCAGCCCTCAATTCTGGTAACGTCGCTGCGCCGCACATAGTCGGGCATTCATCCTCTTCCAGACGCTTAAGGAATTTACACAGCTCCGACAGGGACGCTGGCTCCGAGGTGATCATCGCGGCTTCCGGCTCGCGAAAGGCTGTCTCGAAGTGGTGCAAGAAGGTCGCCTCGATCTCGACCGGGTCTGTCGCGAGGGTACCATCTGGGCGCTTTACTTCTGCAATACGCACAGAGCCGTTTCCCCTTACTTCGCGCGAGACTACCTCTGACCGCTCATTCGAGGTGGCCCAAGTCGCGCGCTTTTCGCCAGTAGCTGCCCGAAGAAGCCGTTCGTACTGCACGTTGAGCGAGGCTAGGTAATCTCGTGTACAGGAGGTGAGGGTGTCAGCACACTGAATGATACGCATTCTGCGCAGTAACTCGTTCATCTGGGACGTCAAGCGCTTTTTCCTTTTACGGCCTTCGTCTTGGAGGAGGACCTTCCAGGCCTCCTTGAGGTCGTCCCAGGTAGTCCATGTTACGTGGGGGGATGCTCTAATCGAGGCCTCTATGAGCGTCTCGATCTGTGGTGCAGACACCGGATCCTTTAGTTGAGCAGAATCCAGGCGCCACGATGCGTCGGCTGGTTTGGGGCCAGGCTTTGCACGGAGGGTTGTTAGCAGTGGCGCGTGAACAGACAGAGCGGCCTGAGGGGGTGGCCACGGGACCACCTCGCACGCTGTGAGGGATGGAACTAGGAGCTCCGGTAAGTACGCGCGGTCTAGCCGGCTAGCGGTGACCCTCGACACGCGGGTGGGGCCGAAGTTGTCGTCGTGGAGGCGGACCCATGCGTCTGAAAGTCGGAGGCGTTCGAGAACTTCGATCAGTTCTAATGCACGGTAGGCTGAGCCTCTGCAACCTGGTCCCCGGATATCCCTCACAGTGTCGACCACACAGTTAAAGTCTCCAAGGACTACGTGCGGGAGGGGGGCCAGCAGGTACTCGCCAAGCTCCCTAAAAACGGGGTTCGTCTCCGATCTAGTTACTGGCGCGTACACGTTTACAAACCGGACTTTCTGCCCATCGATGAAGATGTCAAGCATTAATGTGCGGCCGTCAGCGCCAAACACACAATGGGCTTTTTGCCTAAACCTCCCGGTGACGAACACAACCCCAACCCCGCATGACCTGGTCCTCGTCAACGAGAAGAAGGCTTCGACGTGACAGAGGCTGCGGAAGCGAGTGACGTCGAGGGGGGATTGGAAATTCGTCTCCTGGACGGACAAGTCGATGCTGCGGGCTTTCGCAAAGGAAACGACCGCGGTTTGTTCGTCCTGTCGCGGAAACCGCGTACATTCCAAGTGGCGAAACAGATTCGGTCAGCCATCAGTCGCACTATGGAGAAGTGGAAACGAGGGGGTACGTGAGTGTGTGGAAGGGAGGGGTGGGGGCAAGGGGAGGCAGCGCATGGGGGAGTGAAACAGGAAAGGGTAAACGGCGGCACCGGCGCGCACGGGCACTGCCGTCTGTAACGAAGCGAAGGTGTTATCAGATCGGCTCGCTGGCTTTAGGGGGCGGTTCCCCTTTGCCTGCTGCGCTTTGGCCGAGCTTCTGCGTCTTGGTGGGGCATCGCTGTTGCTCGCCCTCGCTTCTGGCCCAATTCGGCGTTGTCGCGCCTCTCTGCTTGTGGCTCTCCCTCTCGTTTCTTTCTTGTTATCCTCTCCCTGGCGTCGGCGCGAGCGCGAACGAGCTCTCAGCTCGCGGCCTGGCACCCGCTGGGACGCGAGTGGGTCAAGTTGGCGGTCTGTGTAGGGCGACGCTTTACCGGAGGGGGGCTCAAAGGAGAGGGGCTGGTTTAGTTGAGCACGGTCTTGGTCGTCAGGGGGCGCGTTATACCCGCGGCTCATGATGGGCAATTTGTCCCAGGCGGGGTCATTGGTAGCGTCGTCTAAGTCCTGGGCGCACACTCGGGCCAACACGTTAACGGGTGTTTAGGAGGCGGTTGGGGGGGGGGGGCTCACTTCGCTTTAAAGTTTCGGCAAGCGCCGGGAAGTTGTGGCCTTCATGTTGAACTGACGGGGGGACGGATGGCATAGACGGGGACGATTGGGCCGAGACGGTTTCGAGGTCGCTCGATTCCGTTTCCGATGACATGGTGGCGGCATCGTCAGTCTTCTCGGGCGTGTCTTCCTCGTTGGCGGATGAATCCGCCGTGGTGCTTCCTGTGAGCAAGCTGGCATCCGTTTCGCGGCCATGGGGGGAGGGAGGCCTTGGGGGGGGGGCGGGCCGCGGTTTTGGGTATGAGCACTTGTAAACGAGAGGGGGGTTCGCCTGGCTTCTGCGACGGGGAGCCACTCGGCTGGACCGAGTTCGACGCGAGGTCCGATACCGAGGGGAACCCACGAGCGGCTGACGCATAAGAGCGCCTCCTAAAACATTCTTTCGTTCCGTCGTGACCCCCGCAACGCTTACATTCGGCTGAACAGCCCTCAGTTTCATGACCGAAAGTTCCGCATCGTTTGCAGTATGGTGCGGAGCATGCGGTCGCCATGTGGCCCACCTCACTACATCGCGCGCACACCCGCCTCATGCCTCTATAATCGAACATGACCCGGTGCCCTGCAATGGTCGCAAAGTTGGGCACCAGCTTACTCAATTCGATTTTTACGACTCTGACGCCATTCAACTTATTTTGGCGGGTGGCCACAGTAGCAAACGAAATGCCCCGCACCTTACCGTACTGTGCTAGGGCGTTGCCAAGTATCTCGTCAGACAGGTAGGCGGGGTATCGGTAGACGTTGACGTACGTGACGCCCGACGGCCTCAACCGGTACGCTTACTCCATTAACCTTAAAACCTTCCGCCACCATTAGCTTTGTTGCCTGGCTGGTGTTACGTGTACCGACGAGACAGGAGACAGAAGACTTTATGTTGGGATTTAACTGTTTTTTTGGGCGAACCTGTGCCCGGTAAACGGAAAGTTCGATTACAGTAGCAGTCTTGCACAGATAGCGTTTAAGAGAATTTTATTTCCGGATATATCTTACACAGCTTATGTGCACATATAAAAATTGGCAATGGTGAACAATGCGTATGTACAATGCAAGCTGTTATATGCAGCGAAAGAACTTATAGTGTATGCAATGACGTACAATGCGAAAATTGTTCAACGAAGACAGGACATTCTTGCCATCGAGATGATTAAACTTAAATAAACAATAAGGCTATATGAACAAACTAGGGGAGGTCATTCACAGTGAAGGGTGATGTTTTGCATGCATTCACCTGTGAGGACAATTTGCTCTCGCGCTCAAGAACAATATTGCACAAGAGGACAGGTTTCAAAGGAAGAAAAGAAAAATACATACTGTAATGTCACAGTGGTACAAGCTCTAGCCCACCTCCTCAATAGGGGAGGAAAGGCATGGACACTCTGTTGTTTTTTACGATAATAAATTGCGTAGACCACCGTTGGAGGAAAGCCTCCTCTCCCAGCATGAGTAGTTCTGCGTTAAGATGCATAAGCATTATATTTCTTAGCCAATGTAGTAGAGAAAACATGGCTCTCTGGGGGCGTCTCCTCAGGCAGGCCAGTCCCCTTCGTTTCCATAAGGCGAAGGCTCCGATAGCCATTAAGAGTACGACAACGTTAGCCCTGTGGCTAGACTTCCACTACATACTTGTTTGGAACATCCTGGTAACCATGCGCCAAAAGGTGTGCTTCTATACATTCACGGAAGACATGGTTCAGTGTTTCGACGCGACCGCATTGCGGGCATGTGGCGGAGGGCGCCACGCCCCACGCCGCAAGGCGGTCAGCCGTTGGTAAAGCCCCCCATTCCCTGAGCCAGTTTAGGTCACGTACCTCAGGGGGGAGAGACGTGTTTGTGAAAGTCCAGTGTCTTTTCTTCTGGCATTTCCGGCGTTGTTCTTCAGATAGGCTTTTAAATGCTATTTATTCGCTCATGTCGGTGGGGGACATTTCTATAAGTTCTTGAACTGGAAAATTGTTTCGCCATTGTTGCAAGGATTGCATAACATGTGTGTAATACGCTGGTGGCTGCTCAGCAGCTGGACCCATCTCGTTTGCTAAACGAAAAAGTCTTCTACAGGTTCCTAGCAGATACAATACAAGTTGCCTACTTTGATACGATCAGTTCTATAAGATTGCCCAGGTGTTTTTGAGAGCCAAGATGCGGCACATTACATCAAGGTTGGGTACACTGAGCCCTCCCCATTTTACTGGTAGGCGGACCATCCGTGTACAGATTTGGGTGCACGTTAAAGACCCCCGGTGGTCAAAATTTCCGGAGCCCTCCACTACGGCGTCTCTCATAATCAAATAGTGGTTTTGGGACGTTAAACCCCACAAATCAATCAATCAATGGTAGGTGGACCAAGGTTCTGGCAACAGCTTCGGCGTGGCCATCCCAAAAAAGGAGCCGCACGCAGTAGCCACTCTCAGCAAAACCCGTCGAGGTGGTCGGGCAATTCTGGCTACATAAAGCAGTGGCCCTGTTATGCTGGATTTAATTAGATAAGCTCCTTCAGTAAAAGGTAGTTGAAACGTTCTGGCGACTTCAATGCGTCTGTCCACTTTGTGTTGGATTTCTTTCGATGTGGTGCGGGCTATCTCACCAGTCTAAAGGAAAGCTACACCTAAGACTTTAACGCCTTAGACGATTTGGACGTCATCAGGGAACTCTTCTATGTGCATCCCAAAGCACAACGCCTTGCTTTTTCCGGAATTAAGACGTGCTTCCGACAGGTAACTGTACGTGTGGAATATTCGCAGAAAGGCCCAGTAGCTATCTATGTTCCGAATAAACAACGAGATATCATCGGCGTATGCTGCTACTTTCACTTCGCCCAAGCCTGGAAGAGGGAAACTACGTATCGGAGTGCATTTTTGGATTTGATTCAATAATGGATCTATGCATAATACAAAGAGGATCGCGGAGAGGGGACAGCCTTGTCGATTGCCCCTACTTACTGCAATGGGTTCAGATGTATAGTCATTCACTACTAATGACGTTTCTAAGTCTGTGTATAGTAAGATGAGGTTGTCGGTTAAATGTGCTGGAAAGCCATAACACTCAAGCACAGCGAAGAGATAGTTCCATGCTACGCAATCAAAAGCTTTTTCCTGATCCAATGAAACAAAAATGCCAGATATTTGTGTTCTTGTTGCGTACGTGAATAAATCGCGAGTCAGTGCAAGCGAGGAATAGATCGTACGACCTGGGACATAGCATGTTTGTATGTCGCTTACCATTTCCGGTAGAATGGTTGTTATGTGGTTTGCAAGGATGGCTGTCAATTTCTTATAATTCGAGTTAAGTTGGGAGATGGGCCTCCACGCCCTTGGATCGGACGGCTCTCCCTCGCTTTTAGGCAAGAGTATAGCTCTGCTCTCACGAAACGTATTTGGTCTGATTTCGCCAGCAAGAAGCCCATTTAGCATTGTAAAAAGGTGGTCTTGTATTATTGCAAGGAACGTTTTGTAGAAACTCAAAGGTATCCCGTCAGGGCCGGCGGCGGCGGTTGTGTTCATGCGCTGAAGCACGATGCGTAATTCATCCAGCGTCACTGGGCTGCACAGACCATCGCGGAGCTCCTCCAGTACGCGGGAAATTCCCTCGCAAAACTCATTAGCTATGGTGGTATAGTTCACGTCGTTTGCGTTCTCCGCCCTGAAAAGATTCGAAAAATGTTTTTCAAAGACCCTCATTACGTCTTCTGCTCGTGTAGACTGTTCGCCGTTTGGCAACTGAACAAAAGGGACATGCATTTGTTCACCCAAGGAGCCGTTGCGAACACTTCGAAGAACAGCTTGATCTGAAACCGGTCGTCCGTTGATAAAAGACTGCGCAGCCGTGCGCGAACTAACACGTAGCAAAAGTTCATACCGCGCCTTTAGCTGATCGAGATAGTCGTACATTGCGAACGTCAGTGTCTCGCCTCTGCGTACAATGCGCGCTTTTTGTATCGTGTCGTTTATCTCTGTTGTCAGGCGCGCTTTCTTTTCGCGCCCCGCTTTGCTTAGCTCGGCGCGCCAACTGTGTTTCACTGCGTCCCAGTTACGGGGTTCAGGCGGTCTTTTGCAAGCTTGCTCTAGTGTAACACTACGCTTTCCGGGTCGTGCACGAGTGTGGTGTCCATTTTCCAATAGTTTCTAAATGCAGTGGATTGTTCAAAGAAAAGTTTTACATACACTGGAAAGTGGTCTGTAATGCATGGAACGTCCGGTGGGAAATGTAGGACCTCGCAATTAAAGACATGTGTGGCTAGCACTTCTGGAAAATAGAAGCGGTCTAGCCAGGTCATGTTGGGACCCCGTTGCCATGTTGCAACGAAGTTATTTCCGTAAGTGTCGACCCACGCAACCCTGAGCTTTAAGTTGCGGATAAGTTGTCGCAATGCGCTAACTCCGCTATATTGTCTGCTTTCTCTGCGTCCGCGCGCATCTCTGTCGGTGTCCTCAACACAGTTAAAATCCCCTAATAAATAGTAGGGTAGCTGTCAAACATAAATGAGCCAAGTGAATTGAAAAAAATTGACCGTGCCCCCACGTTGAGCAGGGGCATATATTACGACTGCCCTTACTCGTCTGCCGTGGAGGTGAAAGTCTACTGCTAGTGTGCGGCCGTCAAAACCATAAAACACAGTGTGCTCTTCGGCGTAACGCTGGTGTGAAGAAAACAACTCCGACTTCGCACACTTTGAATCAGTCAGCGAAAAAAGGCTTTGACTCCAAAATGTGAACAAAAGGATTGCACATCGAAAGGGGTTCTAAAATTACATTCCGTAAGAAGAGGATGTCGACATGACGTAACCTTGCGAAGTGCATGACTTCTCTCTGCTTATTTTGGCGTATGAAACCCCTGACGTTTAAGAAGAGAAAATGCACCGTAGCCATTTCGAAGAAGGGAGAGTGCGCGCGAACTTCAGAAAAACCCCGTGCAGAGGGTGGGGCGAGCGCTCAACGAGTGAACATGACTAAAGAGAGAAATGCTCTGACGTCGTCAGAGCATTAGCGAATTTTCGGGGCTTACTACTGTCCGTAGAGCCCTCAGAGTCCGTGGTCGGTGGATGGGCTCGTTTGGGGCTGGACGGTCTATTTCCAAGGCGCTGGCACCGACACTCGCACCGGCGGCCGCACCTGTAATCTGGTAAATAGGATTTGACAGGCTCAGTTTGCGGGTCTGAGCCGAGTACTTGCTGGCGCGGGCGCTCGTCGTTGTCGGTGGCATAATCGCTGCTGTAGTCTTGTCTGGGCCGATGACTGGAGCGTCTGCACGTCCCGTTGTTCGGGTGCTGCGTCCCATGGAAGCTCTCGGCACCTCGGAGCTACTGGTGGTGCCAACTGTGTCAGAGCTGTAGCTCTCGTGGTCTCTTGTAAGTACGGGCACTCGGGCTTCGGCTGAGCTGTGTTCTTCATAGGCGTCCGGCGAGATGTCGCTGGTCTCGGACGGGGCGTGAAGGGTTGACGACGCTTTCTCAGACAGGGGAGGCAGGGGAGGAAGGAACCTGCGTCTTGTGGTTCAGCAAGGGCGTCAGTGTCGCTTGTGTCAGTGTCGCTCGCAGGCTCGAGCACCGGATAATCATCTTGCAATGCGGGCGTGAGGTCAGTGCACGCTTGTTCTTCGGTTGCCGCTGCTGCAGCCGCTGCGAGAGACGTCGGACGTACGCAGTCAGCTGTTGCATGGCTGCCAGAGCACTTGCGGCACGGTTCTGCGCATCCCTTTGTGGCTTGTCCAAACACGTTGCATCTCGTGCAACGGGGCGTGGCACAATCTTTGGCGATGTAGCCAGCATTCCTGCACTTAGAACACACTTTCTTGACACCCCGGTATTCACACATGACATTGTAGCCTTGAACTGTAAGAAAGTTCGGTATTTGGCTTTTCATTTCCACTCGCGCCTCACGGACACCTGTGCCAACCACAGGGCGGCCCTTGAACACTGGCTCGTGGATATGTTGCACGTTGCCGTAGGCGGAGAGAGCAGTCGCTAGGGCCGCGTCGATTACCCACAGCGGTACCCGGAAGACTGTGATGTGGACTATTTCAGGACCTACGCTGACTAGTGGAACTGATTCACCGTTCAAGAGAATGGCGCCCCGGCTCTTCAGCTTGGTGTCTGCATGAACGTTTGTAGCTGCGGCGCTGAACTTTGCACCTCCCATGTGCTGGAGGGACTTGATACCGGCTGGGCCGGTTACTGCATCGAGGGCATTTATGATGTTGACGGTGCTCCCCTCTGGAGCGCTGAAGTTGAAGCAATGAGCTTTCGGCGGTGGCACTGCGAAAGCCATCACACTTCCGTCCTGGCCCTGGCTCCCACGGCTTGCGCTGTGGTGCCCGGGCGTTGGCTCACGATAAAGCCTTGGACAGAGCCGGGGGGTTGTCCAGGGGTTCGCTTCATACTTGATGAGATGGCGTCGACGACTGGCAGCGTGGCTGGTCACGGGGATCTCGGTGCCAGGTAAGCAGCGAACAGAGCGTCGGCCGTCAATCAACTACTGGCAAGCGGCAAAGCGCGTCGGCATTTATACTCTTGCTGTCGAATGTTCTAGCGTTATCGCTGGCGGTGGCGTAGGTTCCAGAATAATCTGTACAGTTCACAGAGTAGGCGTGATCTTATCAAAATGATCTACTACAGTCCGGAAGCTTCTCGAAAACTGCAGGCGCGGTTTGCGCTGAGAATTGTGTAGTGCTTGGGGACGATAACAAAACTTGAGAAATGGAACGTGGCAATATGTCGTGCTGAGGTGCAAGTTGGCCCTCACAGTGGTTGTACTGCTACCATAGTCTTTCGATAGCTGTTAGTAGGTTATACCTCGTATTTCTGTACCGTCTTGACAGTACCTATTTCTTTACCATCATTAAGGGTGCCCTTGTGGGACGCGTTTTGTGGCTGTAATGCACTAGTTACCACTGACCTTACACATTACGTACCGTGCATATCTGCATTTTGATTTTCTTACTGCCGGCTATAAAAAGGACACACTGCGACGATGACATCATGAAGACTATGGCTTCGCGATAACAATAAGGGGTAACATAGCAAAGGGGTGAAAGCGTCGAGCATAAACGATGAAATGACGTTGTTGGCACGTGTGTTACATTGTTCGTTGTAATAATGCATCAGTCGACTCACACGTACTCACTCAGACTGAGCAGTGAGTTTCAGCCTGAGTGAGTCTGAAGGAGTATGGTTGTGGTGAGTTTGAGTCTCAGTGGGTCCAGTGGCAGAAAAGTTTCGTGAGTGTGAGCTCGAGTGGCTCCAGCAGAAGAAAAATTTTATATGCTTGAGTCCGAGTGAAGCCTACAATTTTGAAGCCTACATCTCTACATTTTTTGCCGGCCTATGCGTGTGTATACATATTCCCTAGCCGCTAACTTGTATATTTTGTGAGAAAAGTTTTGTTGGGCGCATTATTTTATTACTCAGACACCTAATGCATCTGCATCTCTTCCGCTTATGGATTTCTTCTGTAGTAAATGAATAACTTCCATCTGCAGATACTGGCAGGCTGCAAAACGACCACATAGCTTTTCTTTCAGAAAGCAGAACTTCTCTACATTACGATGCTTTTGTTAGTTCAACTAGTGTGTCTTAGCACATCAAAAATATATAAGGACACTCATGACACAAAAACAAACAAGTTACACTCATGCATAAAGTTTAAAAAGGATTGGTGAAACGGTCATTTTATCTACCCTTGGAAATCCCGAGGGTGACCGAGATGGTGGCTGGTTGCTCTGAGATGACGAAGGCGTGCTTCCTCTAAGCCCAGACGTGAACAGAGCAAGTGTGTCATGCTCACTGCAGTTATAGGATTGTCAAAAAAGGGGCACGTGGCTCCACACTCTGTGAGGTAGGGTTGCGGCTTGTGGGTAGTTACTGCTGGCGTATGAGCAAGTCCCACTCGAACTTTCTGATGCGCCACCTCCTCTAAGCGGGTAAGCCCACCAAGGAGGTCCGAACTACACATTAGTATCAGTGTTAGTCTGCAGCGTCGGAGATCTTTTTTCGGCGCAGTAAATTTCCGCAGTTATGTTTGGTGAAATGCGCCAGTGGGTATATTATTGCTGGCGAGTGACTGGCTGAATCTGCTTTTAGCTTAGCACACATTGCCGCTCGTGGAACCCATTCGATGCGTATCGTTGCGCCGATATGTTTCTTGCCGGCTGACGGATGGCAATAAAAACGATTTCGATTGAGCCAGATGGCGGATGTCGCGAATTGCTTTAGTAGAACCGTTGTGAAGGATAACCTTGAAGTAGCACTCCGCTTCAGCAAAACGCCTCAATGCGGTAAAGCCGTTCAGTATAGCTGCGTGTTCAGCGAGATATACCGGTGGTTGCTGCATGCGTGCATGCTTGTCCTGCTTGTGGTTGTTGAGACACAGCAGTGGGATGTGAACAATTTCGTTACTGATACTGGCATCGACATACCGTACAAGAATATTTGGTGTGCTGTCTGTGCGATTAAGGTGGGAGACCATCACCATCGTCTCGCGAGGAAATCCGGCAATGTAGATAGATAAGTGGCTTGTTGGTCGTGAGCTTTGTTAGTGGCTACGGAGCAGTATTGGCCGTAACGGTTGGAATTGATTCAGCACATCCCCTGTATCGAGCTAATGCAGCAACAGTTGGAAATGTTGACAGCTTTAGGGCACGTGCAGAACATCGCTGATGTACCAATTTGTCATTCATGTCCAGTTGGGCCTCTGCTTGTAAAATCGGAATCATCGTCATGCGGGAAAGCCCAATGATCGCCCGCGTATCTTCATGATTATTACTTTTAGGACATGCCTATTATATGGTAGAACTGGGCTTGGTACACAGGTGTGGTTGAAGTACAGTCTTGACAAGGTGGCGTGTCATTGTGGTGCGAGCCCCTATCAATTTTTAGGGGCGAACTTCTCTACGCCGTAGGTCGTGCGTGCGCGATGTATGTAGTCGTCGTATACCCTCCTCCATGGCCGCACTAGAGGAGCGGCACACGCGCACGCTTTTCAATCGAAGAGGAAACTTGCGCAGGTTAATTATAAATAAAAAAGACAGTTGATTATGATGAAGTAACCTACAAAAACGAGTACTGGTGATTTAATCTCCAATCAAATTTGCCTTGAATTTCACGGAAGAATGGGTAAAAGAAATTTAATAATGTCCAAGAGGTCGTGCTAGTGTCCTAGCCCGAAGCGGGTTGCTCCCACAATGGGACCGAAGGACTTAGTCTTTAAGCCGCTTGCGGGCCTGTTGAACTGCCAATATTTGTCCCTCTAATATAGAACTGCACAAAGGTGCGTACCATCGTTCTTCAGTATTTTGCTCGTCGCTGCGTAACGCGGAGCATATGAGCAAGATCTATCATGTCGTGGCATTTATCACATGTTGGAGAAGCACACAAGTCCGGATCAATCCTGTAATTCACAGCGGGTTTTGATAGGTTTTTGTGTGTAATCGCCTGAGTGTGATGGCCTGACCTCTGTTTAGTTTGCTGTGTAGAGGGGGAAGACTTTGCGTCCTATATAGAAATGTTTCGTTAGCTCATTCTACGAAAGGTGGTGATCCTTGCATGCTGAAACCTCAGCATCTTCTTGCCTTGCGGCTGCAAGGTTGACAAGTCGTTATGCAGCACTGTGGGCAGATTCGTTCAGGTTCGCAGGAGCACCGTTGATTTCTCCCATCTGAGTAGGAAGCCAAATAACCAAATAACTGTGTGTGGCTTGATTAATTTTCCTTTGAGCCTTGCCAGAGCCTGTCTAGAGATCACTCCTTTGGCATATGCTCACACGGCTGCCCTAGAGTCGCTGTGGATACTCGGGCTATTTGGGTCCAAAAGTTCCAATGGAATGGCTACCTTCTCGGCAATTTCCGACTCTGGTGTATATGGAAGCTGAGTTGACTACTTCACCTTTACTTTTCGCAAGTACCGTTGTGAACGCCCGTTTATTGGACGCGAAAGGCGCGTCAACAAACGAGCATTCCTCGGCCTCGCACTTAGTTTTTTCTAGCAGAGCTCTGGCTCTGGTTAGCCTCCGGCTCACATTACGAATGGGGTGAACATTCTTCGGAGCAGGCATAACTGCGATATTGTCCTTCAGTTGATTGGGTGTTTCTTTGTGTTCATCACCCATCCCTGCAATTGGTGTACCAATTCGTTTGAGGATGTGTTTTCCTTCTTGCATTGTTGTAAGTCTAATGAACTGGGATCTCTCTTGTGCATCGGCGATTTCCTCTGATGTGTTGTGCATCCCAGGCTGCATGAGTTTTTCAGTTTTTGGTGTACATAGGCAGCCCAAGAGCTACTGTCACAGAAACGAGACGAGACAAGCGTGGACTGCGTTCAATGCAAACAAACAGCAATAATCTTCCTTTTTTTATTTTGCTTATTAATGCGCGCACTCTTGCGTACCCCTTGTCTTCTTCTTCTCGTTGTCTTCGGTGAGTTTCAATAGCTTCCGGCCTGCATGAAGTTTTGTTCTTCTCATTGGAAACAACTTTCAAGTTGGCAGATATGTTGTACATGTCTCCAAATGAGTTTTCAATTAGTTTTTAACAGGCAGGAGCGTATCTTTCTGTTGACTCCCGACTAAACGTTCCACGACTTTGGCCAGGTTTCTATTTTATCTATAGGAGTGCGTGAACCAAGTAGTACGATGTCTTCTCGGTTCACTCTCGTTTCTTGTTTACTTGTGTAAGCTTGTCACTCAATTCGTTCAGATATTCCTTGTTCCATCTTTTCCACCAATCTTTCATGACGTTTCGCCACTTTCTCCAGATTTCTTCACTATTGACTTCGTGTTGATCTTCGTCGTTGTCTGGAAGTCTTTATTTTCCACCTATTATGTCAGCCGGTACAATAGCCAACGGCTCATCCGGTTCGCTGAATATAAAAGTTAACGGCGTTAGTAAGCACTGCTTCAACTTCAGTGGTTATCGTTTCTAGATCTTCCCTATTTAGTAGTCTCTTTCCAATGACTTTCCTCGTTGATATTTCATGCTTCGTATTATCCTTTCATAGAAGCCTGCCCGCCAAGCCGATTGTTCAGCGATTAACTTCCACTTTATTTTATCTCCTTGGTTAGCTCTTTTAGAGACTTCTTCTTGTAACTCCTTCGGCATACAATTGATTTCTTTGTTTGCTTTCTTGAATGTCCTTGCGTTGTCACTATATATTGTATGACATAAGCCTCTTGTCGCTGTAAATCTTCCAAATGCATATAAGAATGCTTCTGTTTTACAGTTGTCGACAACTTCGAGATGTACAGCTGTTGAACACACGAATATTGCGATGTGGAGTTTTATTATGCATTTTATGGCGTATTTTATAAGCATTGGGCCTGAAAAATCTCTACCAGTCACTTCGAATAGTTGCCGGTGGTTTACTCTGTCCGCAGGCAGGGGTGCTCTGTCTTGTTTAATTGTTTTAGCGTCAAATTGTTGACACTTTGAACATCCATGAACAACCTTCTTCACCAGCTGCCTTCCTTGGATTGTCCAATACTTTGTTCTAAGCTGCGACAGTGTCGCACTGACTCCTCCATGCAACGCCAGTCGATGATTATGTCGTACAAGCAGCTTAGTAGCAGCCGTCCACTTTGGTAGCACAATTGGAGGTTTTTCGTTGTATGTGAGTCCACTTTGAGACAGACGACCTTTGTGCCTTATTAGTCCTTGTTCATCTTCAAAGACTCCCTACCAGAAAGAAACATCCTTGTTGTCTTAGTCTTATTGTTCTTGTTGAGTATAATATATTCCTGTATCTTTCGTTGCTCCAATTTTATTATCGCCGTCTCTGCATTATATAGTTCCTCAAAACCCAGATCACCGATTATCTGCTTTTTTCTTGTAATCTGTGTGTGCCTCAAAACCCGAATTCTTACCCTGAGCAATCTTATGTAGGTTCCATACTTGTCTGCATCGATTACGACCGGAATCGACGTGTATGTGTTAGTTGCATAACATTCACTACTCTCAGTGTCTTCTTCCGTTTCCGTGGGCCTTGCGGTCATGTTTTTTGCAACAAGACACTTTGGACCATGTCACCACAGGTCCGACTGTATCAAAGCCTTTGCGCTTACATCTCTATTTATGAAATCAGCTGGGTTTTCTACGCCTGCAATGTATTTCCACTCTGATACCTTCGTTTTCTCTTTTACTTCCTTCAACCTATTCTTTACAAATGTTTCTCGTTTTTCCTTTCCATGTAACCAACTAAGAACAATGGTCGAGTACATTCATTATTTTGTAGCAGTTATTTTTCTTACAAATCCACTTCTGATATATACAGAAATGCGTTCAGACAGCAACGCAGCCATCGGCTCAAGTCGTGGTAACGAGATTTGCTTCATTGGCGCTATTCTTCCTTTTGCAATTAGTATTTCAACCTTCTTTTCCTTCTCGTAGTGATTTATCAAATAGGCTGCTGTTCCGTATGCATATGGGCTTGCATCTGAAAACAAGTGGAGTTCCGTGTGAGTAGGCTTTCTCCTTTGTCTTACATCAAACCATCATGGTACAGTGAACTCTTGAATCGATTCCAGCTTTTTGATCCAGCTCCTCCTAGTCTCCGTTTCATCATCTGGCAGTGAGTCGTCCCAAGACGTCCCTTTCCTCCACATGTTTTGTATTTCTCACTTGGCTGTTACCTTGAATAGAGTAAAGAGTCCCAGTGGATTGTATACTCTTGCAGTAAGCTGTAACATTTGGCGCTTTGTTAGCGCACCGCTGGTATCGATGTCTTTTGTGTCAAACGATGGTAGGGTAGGTACAGCCTATCTTCCTTGAAGTTCCATCTGGTGCCCAAGACCTTCGTTTCGGTGGAAGCCCCGAAGCTTGTGTTTTCCTCTTCCTTTATGTTTTGTTGTAATCCAGGCTCATTTGTGTTCAACTTTCTGAGAGTCATAGACGCCTCTTGAAAAAATCTCCTTTGATTCCCAGTAAAGTTTTTCGGCTACCTTAGAATATTCAGCTCCTATTATTAGGTCGTCGACGTAGATGTTTCTCCTAAGCTGTTTATTTGTCTCCGGAAATTTCCTCTCCAACTTGCTGAGGTGGTGCTGTACTGTTGCTGCGAGCAAGAAAGTACTGGGGGCAGTGCCAAACGTCACTCTTGACAATCTCCGCGTTACAATCTTTGCACCGCTTCCACTCGGAATTCTATCCCACCAAAGGAAACGCAGCGCGTCTATGCCTTCCTCATGTATTGAAATCAAAGAATACCTTCTCAATATCAGCTGTCAATGCATTGTGATGGTGTCGCAAGTTCATTAGCATGTGCACAAGATCACAATTGAGATTTGGTCCAGTTTTGAGTTTGTCATTAAGAGACGACCCTTTTGTTGACGATGATAATGCATCAAATACTATTCTTATCTTTGTTGTTTGATGATCTTCCTTGATGACGGCTTGATGCGGCATGTAGCAGCAGTGTGTCATTGGTGCCATTTGTTCCTCGGTCACTTCTGCAACTCCACTAGTCAAGTACTCTCTGATGGCATTGTCGTAACGTCGCAATACACACTCGTCTTTCCATAACCTTCGAGTGAGTTGCTTCAATTTGGTCATTACGACACCCTTGTTTTCATCAAGCTCCACGGTATCTTTCCGTGGAAGTCGTACTGAGTACCTTTTTTCTTCATACTTTAAGTTCTTGCTAAAGTACTCCATCAGACTCACTTCTTTATTTGCGTCTTGCTCGGTGCCCTTTATGCCGATGGTTCCTATGTCCCATAAATGACTTAGTTTTGTCTCTATGTCAGACTTGTCCACTTCAACGTGAAGTAACTTAACGATTGACGGTTTCATTATTTTGTGACTAACTTCGTTTTGCCATGCACCGTCCAATCGAATATGGTCTCTGTTGCTGTCAGCTTCTCTTCCAGTTTTCGGATGCCTCCAGTCATTATTTGGCAGCACTGGTTTGATCCAACAAGGATTCTGATTTATCTTCAGTCTGTGCTTGTGCATAAAACGTCAGCCAACTTTAATCCGTCGTCTTCATACTTCTTCTTCAGTGAAACTGGCAGGAGCGGTATTCTTTCCTTTGATATAACGTCAACCTCGAGTGCTTCCAACGAAAACTCTTCACCACTATGTGAGCTTTAAGTTTGACTTCAACTGAATGCATAGTATTTTCCTCTTGTCCACATCCGAAAGAACCTATGGTCAGCCTTTCCTTTCTTTTGACCGTGCAACCAAGCTCTTTTGACAAGCTCCTAAGGATGAATGTTGTTTGGCTACCAGTGTCCGACAGAACCCGACAATAGCACGACTTGTTTCTACCTTCTGCTATTGCCATTGTAGTCTGCAAAAAAAAATGTTTGACGATGTATTCGTATATTGACAGGTGGACCCTTGCTCTTCCTGATTTTCATTTTTACCTTAAATGGTCGCTGTGCACTGTGATGTGAGTTCTTTTCTTCGGCACATAAACTTTACGTGCCTTTTCCCGCAAATCTGGCACCTTACGCTTGCCTTGCATATTTTGGCGGCATGGCGATGCCTCGTGCAACGGAAGCATCTGTAAGACGCTTTTAGCTTAATTTTTTTTCTCTTCTTATGGTATATTCTTTGTGCAGTCATCAGATTAGTGCGTATTAGTCTCACAGAATATGCGAAACTTTGCCATGGTGCTGCTAAAATTAACCATTCTTTTCTGTTGCATACTGTCAAATTTGTTGACGTGCCTTCCTTGCACTCTACCAATTCCTCTCTGCACTTAACTTGGTATTTTATATACCTCATCAAGTGCTTCAGAGTTTCTTCATGATGTTTAGTGTCATTCCGATCTTCATCTGAAGACCTACCGGCCGATTATTTTTGTTTCAGTTGGAACCCCATGTGCATCTCCGCAGGTAAAGATATTTTCAATACTGGTAGTAGCATCGATGCATAGGACTCGATTTTCACGTTTAAGGATTTCAGCCCACGTGTATGCACTTGTACCTTGTCTGTCAGTCTTCTCAATCCTTCATAGTCACTGCAGTGTGCTAGTGTATTCATGTTAGTTAGCTCGTTCATGTGAATTTCTATAAGTGCTTCGTCTTTCCGGTATCGGTGCTTGAGCATGTCGATAGCTTTCACATAATTACTGCCTAAATACTGAAGTCCCTCCACGGCAGCTGCCGCTCTCCAGGTTAGAGATGACAGAAGGTACGTGAACTACTGATTCTCGTTTATTCTGTTCTCACGTGAACAGCCGATTCAAACTGATGCCAGAATCTCAGCCACTTCTTCCTGTCGCCATCAAACTTCATTATACCTTTGGGAACTTTACTGTATTTTATTGCGGCGCTTTCCTGGCATTGTCAGTTGAAGTGACCTGTTCCCTCACTGGCCCACGCCGTTCTTGTCGACAAAGGTAGGCATTGATGTTATGCAGAATGCTAATCGTCTTTAGCTCGTACTCAATGGTCCTCGCAAACTCGGCTTCATCTGTTTCCGGCGTTATGAACTGATCCTTCTGTTTATCAACTTTCTTTAACATGCCGGCGATACTTCTAATCTGCTGTCTATCAGCGATATTGCAGTAGGGTCTTCATTGCTATGAAGCTTACTTTCTTCTTCGCTCACTAGGTGAGTTATTTGCGTCCTCAGTGTTTTTCTTTTCTTCGAAATTACTTCCCTGTTCATTTTAAATAATTGACGAAACGGCTGGTCGCTTACAGATTTCAGCGGCGAATCTTTATCCGTGGCTACATGTGTCGTCCTCCGTGTCTGTGCAGCTCTCTCAGATGGCGAAGTCCTGTCTCGCTGCCGTTGGTTCGCACTGGGCCTCCTCTTCGTCCGTCCTCTGTGGCCTGTTCTTCGTCCGGAAATTCCGTGGACAGTGCGAAGAGGAGAAGCCGCTATCGTGGTCATGGCACCATGTCACAGAAATGAGATGAGACAAGCGTGGGCTGCGTTCAATGTGAACGAACAGCAAGAATCTTCCTTTTTTATTTTGCTTATTAACCCGCGCACTCTTCGGTACCCCTTGTCTTCTTCTTCTTCTCCTTATATTCGGCGAGTTTCAATAGCTACCTTGATTATGAAGAAAAATGTTGTATCTAGGACGCCCTTTCAGCACTATATATCTGACATGAAAGAGTTGCCACGTTAAATTCGCTGGGCGTAATCTTCTTGGTTTAGGCAAGCTTTAGCGAGGGTTGGGCTGTAGTGACATAAATATAGTGAACTAGCACATATCCGTGAACTGCAGGTGGTGAAAGCTGGGAAGTAGATACAAGGCGCAGGTCGTAAGAAAGTGCGTTAGTGCAACCTCTCGTTTAGTCCTTGGAATGTCCGCTGGATGGCGATACTTTTATGTGCTGAATATATTATGAAAAAATGCGAGATAGCAGTATTTAGAGTGTTCCCTAGATGGACGGACGGGTGGATGGATGGATGGACAGACAGATGCACGGACGAACGCACTGATGGATGGATGGATGGATGGATGGATGGATGGATGGATGGGTGGATGGATGGATGGACGTATGAATGGACAGAGGCAGGGACAAACGCAGGGATGGATGCACGGATGAACGCACAGACGCACGGACGAATGCATGGATGAATGGACTCACACATAGACGGATGCACGAATGGGTGGACGTATACACGAACGGACGTACGGATGAACGCACGTATGGACGTTTCGCCCCACTCATCATCATACATTCCGTGGATATGCTTTGATGTTCTGGCAATACGATGTATAACATCAATTGTCTCTCCACCACGCTTCTATGAAAACTTGGCCTATGGGGACGCAGAACCATTTTAAACAATTTCGAGATGCAACACGCGAAGAGTTCAGACCTTCTGTACAGATTCGAGCTTGAAGAAGAGGCGAATAAGTCGGCCCTAAAGTGCACGGCGCTAGTGCTTGTTTTCTACGGCCATGAATGTTGCTTTTAAATGCTGAGAATTTCTTAGTGAACTTGGCGACTTTGAGTCTATCTATCTATCTATCTATCTATCTATCTATCTATCTATCTATCTATCTATCTATCTATCTATCTATCTATCTATCTAGCCGCGTACGACTTTTAGCTCTCCTGACCATGTAGATAATGCTATTCATACAAAACTTGGTATGTCATACCATGCTCATATAGAGAACATATTTGAATAGTCATAACATGAAAATCATAACATGTATGTCATTAATGTCATGATTTACATTTCGTGGTCATGCAGCTCTTGCGGTGGTTTTGTTCACATGACATGTTGCGAAACTGGTATAGTATGTCATTATCGCATGTCAAACACAAGCGACCAACCGTAACATGAAAATCATGACAAGCGCGTCGTGTGACAACATGACTACATACCACGCTCATGATGTGCTCGTGGCCATTTCGCTAGCATCGCAAATACCAAATTTGGTATTACGGTACGTGAATGGGTGACGAAGGTATGACACTGGTACAAACATGATAATCGTGACATGCGCGTCAAGTAACAACATGAATAAATGCCACACTTATGATGCGCTCGTGGCCGTTTCGCTAGCTTCACATATGCCAAATTTTGCATTACGTGATGACACTGGATGACGAAGGTATGTGACTGGTGAAAACATCATGATCATTAGAGGTGCGGCTTATGAGAACATGGGTACATACCACAGTCAAGGCGCCAACACATTTCGACGTGATGAGGTGCGCGTGCTCGCGGGCGTTCATTTCGTCGCGTCACGCTGGCGTTGTCACGCCAGGCGCCGGTCTTGCCATATACTCGCAGGCGTGTGCCGCGCGGCGTTGCCTCGATGCATGCACGTTTTGGCGTGCCCGACGTCCCTTACTCACGAAAACAGGGAGATGCAGTGTTGTCTGGGTAACGCATCGGCGCGAAATGCAGCATGTCGCGTGTCGTGCCGGTTGCTGTCAGGCCGCGCCGACGGACGCTGGTCGTGCCGGTCGCGCCTGGCGTCAAAATATAGAATGCTCGTGCTTCACTAAAGTAGCGTCGCTGTGCCCAGCGTGCGCGCACGTGAACGCTACATTGGAACATATTGGGCCCTTCATGATGCGCTCGCGGCCGTTTTGCTAACTCCACATATACCAAATTTGGTGTTACGTGACGTCGATAAATGACGAAAAATTATGACTGGTGCAAACGTGATAATGCTGACAAGCGTATCATTTAAGTAAATGACATCATACCATGCTCATAGTGTGCTCTCAGCCGCTTCACTAGCTCCACATATATTAAATTTCGTATCACGTGATGTGAAGAGATGGCAAAGGTAAACGACACATCCAAACATGATAATGTTCAGACACGTAAGTCATGTACGTAATCATTTACCTCCATCTCATAACATTGTGCTGATTTTAGAGTGACAAATCAACCTTCCTTATTCGTGCGTCGCATATCATCGATTCCCACAATACGTGAGATCTGCCGATTTTTATCTTTAGATATTTCTAATACGAGATGGCAACATCAAGCACTAGTAACATCTGATTGATTAATCGATGGATTAATTGATTTATTGATCGATATGTGGGGTTTAACGTCCCTAAACCCCCTTAAGATTATGAGAGACACCGTAGTGGAGGGCTCCAGAAATTTCTACCACATGGGGTTTTTTAACGTGCACCCGAATCTGAGCACAGAGGTCTACAACATTTCTGCCTACATTGAAAATTCAGCCGCCGCAGCAGGGATTCGATCCCGTGACCTGCGGGTCAGCATCCGAGTACCTTAGCCACTGGACCACCGCGGCGGGGCACTAGTAACATCTAAGGCCGTTTGAAGTACTTGTTTTTGGTGGACGATATCTTGGTGGATTGTCTACGTAGTTATATTGTCGACACACATCAGGAAGTAATTGTCAGATACTGCCGCCAATCGCCACACCAGTGGAAGAAGGGCAATGTTGAAAAAGGATGGCGCAAATACAGAGCCTTGTAGAACATGACGTTGTGACGTCAACAGATTTTCTGCGTGCCCAGCCAGGCTAATCGAGACTGTTTTGTTACAGAAGAAGGCTTGAATAGACGTGCACACGCGTCTTGGAACGTGAAGTCAAGGTAAAATTGCAGATATTGCTTCATGAATGACATGGTCACGTCCTTTTGGAATCTCCATCACCAATGAAGTTCAAGTACGGCAAGAACGACTTTCAACGAGTACTATAAAATACAGGTGTTCCAGCCCATCTTCAGTGCCTAATTTGGGGCGGAATCCAATTTGCACAAAATTGAATCATAAATACCACGCACAAAGCCCACTTCTTCACTGCGCATTGTTTGCAATGGCATGGTTTTGTATTATTCATTCACAATGGAGGACAACTGCTGCGCAGCTGTACCACAAGGCACCAGCATACATTATGTGGCAAGGTGCCATTTTTCAGCTGCCATCAATGAGTACGCACAAAGAAACAATAGCCTTCTTTGCACATCTTTACAGTTGCACATTACTGCCACTTCTCTAAAATTTTATGCTGCAACATGTGCAGCTCGTGTTATTGGGCCTAAAAGATTGTGCGGTTGCAGGTGCAAGCAAGAAAAAAAACAAATATCAATTTTCAGATGTTGCTTACGGTATTTTCTTACAGCTTAAGGCATGTGTATTTTAGCTGGTTCCTGCGTTTTTCAGAACAATATAAGTATAGATCATGGCACCATCTGCACTGCAACTGAAAGGGGGCAGACAGTTTGCACAACTTCAACCAAACAGAGCCAACCGTAAAAATATCTTCTTTTCAGTAAGCAAGCTTTCTTAGGTTACCTCTTGGCACTTGCGTTCTTAAAATATTATCTCCAGTTGCAACACATAGTGAATGAAACAATATGTTTGATGGTTATATTGCTTGTGAGACATGAATGTAGTAGCTTTAAATACACTGGTCAGACTACAATAGAAGACTTTGAAAACGAAAGTAAAAGCGTTTCACTCATTTTGTTATATCTACTCCATTCAAATCCACTGCAATATGTTTGGCTTCATGGCTGTCATCTCTGTAGTACTTACTTGTAAGTAATTCAGTTTGCCAGGGCGAATATTGATATAACTCTTTAAACAAGCAATTCAACGACGCGGCTACAAACATCAGAAATTGTTCAACTTTTTAAGGTAATAAGACGCAACTTCTGAAGCACTCCAGGGTGTCTGGTTTTGTTCAATTTATTTTCAAACTACTATAGTGGGTGACAACTTAAGAATAATTATAGGCACCGCCCGATTGGCCACATTGTCCTTGTTATCCATGAATCTGCCGTACAAAGTAAGTACTTTTGAAACAATGGCAACAATATTCACGCATAAAATCATTGTCTAGCAATTATTCATTGATATTGAAATGAAGAAATGAAAGCTTGCTGAAAGCATGAGAACACAAAGAGCTCAACATCACGTTAGCAATATATCTGTTGTTTAAATCATACCACCCCCACCCCCCCGTGCTTATCTCGGAGTACACGAAGAAGCAATGTACACTGTCGTCCTTTATGAAAGGGAACACGTGACCGCGTGGCCTGCGCTCTCCGACGACTTGCTACAGGACCATCACCAACGGACAGCAAAAGAAAAGACGTTGGCTTTTGGTGTCATCTATTGGATAACAAAACAACAATTTCTGACCCCCTGGAAAAGCGCTGCAAGATACTGAAGGTAGCTGCTGTAGAGAGCAGATCATGTGACCGCGTGTTCCCATTGATAAAGAACGACAGCGTACATCTCTGGAAGGCAACACTACAGGAAATGAGTGGCAGCTTGGGCTAGTTTGTATGGCATGACGATAGTTATAGCGCGAGAGCAAAACGATGACACAGACACAAGAAAGGACACGAAGGACACGAGCACAGGAAAACCGAATCAATTGAAGCCTGTCGGGTCTAGGCAGGCTTCCATTCTCGTCACCTTCCCGTCGGGAACAGCGCCATGCTCAATTTGTCATAGGTTCATCGTGACTGTTACGTCATAGTAAAGAGCGGCCACAGTTGGGCGAGTGTATCGCAAAGGGACAGTGGCGAACTTTACCTTTATATGCGAAGGGTTTTCTGCGAACTCCGCCGACTTTGAGCGCATCTATCTATCTATCTATCTATCTATCTATCTATCTATCTATCTATCTATCTATCTATCTATCTATCTATCTATCTATCTATCTATCTATCTATCTATCTATCTATCTATCTATCTATCTATCTATCTATCTAGCCGCTTACGTTTCGGTGCTCTTGTGGTCACCCCCTTTATCTTGGCGTGAACCGAAATTATCACGGGAGTGGAGGATGGCCTGACGAATTTGACGCGCTAGTTAAGACATCAATACTGTCATATTATCATCACGTACGTCGTCAAACACTTCCCGCCAGACAGTGGCACATACCTACGGGCTGGTATGTGCCATTGGTATACGAGTATGTACCATTGGTATACGAGTATGTGCCACAGGTAATTTACATTTAGTATCTGCTCAGGAACGACAAAAACACACATGGGCAGCTTCAACGCGTGAGCGTTAAGAAATACCCAACGTCGGTAGCGTCGACCCGTTAAAAAAACGTAAGGGTCCGTGCCCCAGCTGCAATCGAACTGAAGCATTCTGCGTGGCAACAAATCATTTTACCACAAAGCTACGCCAGGTCTCTGAACTACTTTTCAAATAGGCGCTAATCTTTGTGAAACTTCAATAGCGGTTGCAATGCTACCTACCCAATTAAAAAAGACAATACATATGTACTACTGTGATACAGCAGCCACGTCAGGTTAACGTAAATTGTGGTTAGTTTCCATGCGCTGACGTTGATTTATGTAGCAGTGTCCAGGGCCAGCATCCTCGTGAGCATCAGTGCTTAATATCAGTTATAGATGTTTCTAATACGCATGTTTCAAATGGCATCGTTGAGCGAGCGCAAGCAAATGGTTGTACAAATATCTGCAACTCTTTCACATATGTCTGTGCGTGCAACATCCGTACATATATTTAGCGTCATTTCATGACGCGTCGCTCAATAAAAAAAATACAACACGGACACGTTCCCTCCACATTCTTCGCATAACGTCGATTTCCAGGTATGTGGGATCTGCCGAATATTTTTTATTCTTGGCTTGTCACCGACTATAAACTTTATAGTCAATCTCAACTCTATGCAAAACGATGAAGCCGAATCTATTTGTACTTTTTTCTTACCCTATAGCCTTTGTTTCTTCTGGAATGTAGTTCGTCATTATTGTCTGCTTTAATTGGGAAGTATTTCTTAACTAACTTCGGCGCGTTTGAGCGTATCTATCTATCTATCTATCTATCTATCTATCTATCTATCTATCTATCTATCTATCTATCTATCTATCTATCTATCTATCTATCTATCTATCTATCTATCTATCTATCCACTTACGTTTGGGTGCTCTCATGGTCACCTCCTTAACTTGGCGTGAACCAAAATTAGCTTAGGAGAGCAAGATGATTTGACGAATATGAAGTGGTGGTCAAGTTATCAATAATATCATAATCTCATCGCGTCCGTCGTCAAACACTTCCCGCCATAGAGTGGCACATATACTCACGGGCTGGTATGTGTCCCTGGTATGTGGATATGTGCCATAGGTGATTGACACTTAGTATGTACGCGGGAATGACAAGAACACAGAGGGGCAATTTTAACGTGCGAGCGTTAAGAAATACCCGACATCACTAGAGTCAACACGACTAATTCAAAGTATAAATGACAGGGTCCCAGCTGGAATCGAACCCAAGCATTCTCGTGGCAATGAAGCATTTTATCACAGAGCTACGCCAGGTATCGGAACTACTTTTCAAATAAATGCTAAGCTTCGTGAAACGTAAATATAGGTACAGTGCTTACTTCCGAATTAAAAAAAAACATACATATGCATTCATTTGATACAGCCGTCACGTCCGGTTAACGTCAATTGTGGTTAGGTGCCATGCACTGAAGTTGATTTATGTAGCAGTGTCCTGGGTCAGCATCTTCGCGAGCATCAGCGCTTCATATCAGCTTCTGGTGTTGCTAATACGCATGTTCCAGTTGACATCGTTGCGCAAGTGCAAAGAACTCGTTTTATAAACATCTGCCACTCTTCAACATATGTTTGTGCATGCAACACTTGTACATATATTTAGCGTCATTTCATGAGGTGTCGCTTAATAAAAAAATTGCAACACGGTCACCTTCCCTCCGCATGCTTCACGTAACGGTTATTCCCATGTACGTGAGATCTGCCGAAATTTGTGTCTCTTTAACGCAACTTGAGCTATATGTACCATATAATCAGACTTTTAGAGCTTACCTACTTGATGGGTTCTTTCTTGCAAAGGGCCGTGGCATTCTAGACACTGTTATATCATGACTTTCTATTAAATTATTTCATGGTTACCATTTTAATTAAGCGTTGTACCTAGTGCACACTTTTCGCTTTGGCTATTTATTTCATCCTTTGTAGACGTTATCAGAAGTTTAGGTTGCGCTTGTTCCGAAACGATGTTTTACTGTGACGAAAACCAGCTAATGAAATCCCCGACCCACACGAAAACGTTATTATATGCCTGACGGGTCGGGTGTCCTCAGGTGCGGTTAAATGTGGTGCCCATGATACTTCAGTTAAATGAAAAATCAGTGCATCATGAACATCAGGTTTTTTGCACCATTCGTGTTCGTGGTCTTTACTTCGCATCCACGCTAAATTAAAACTGAGTGCTGCTTTCAGACATACACTTTGCCGTAGCCAAAGCCATAGTTACGTTGAAATCGTTGTGAGCGCAAAAAAAACCATTAATTAGAAGATACACCTACTTGAGCCTTATGGTGAGGTAATAAATTTTGTTTCAAAAGCAGCCGCTTGGTTGTGCAACTATGTATGTCTTGAAACGCAGTTTAGTTCCCATTTCGTCCATGATCATTAGTAAATATACATTATTATATTTTATAGATTTCCCCCATCGCATATTCTGCGGAAGTGTATTGAGGCCTCTTTAAATACGATAGTATGAATTCACATATCTTATATACGGTCTGCAAAAATATGAGTAATTTCACATTAGAAACACAAAATGCCTTCAGGCGGGCTGTTCACATGAAGCCAGTGTTCTGAGGTTCTAGGTAACGCTAGGTCAATTCGGGTAAACGGAAAATATTCTTTATTATTGTAAAGTTTCCAAGCCAATACTAAGACCCCTGCCATGAATTACAAAAATACTATGTTGAAGCAGTTTCTTTCGGCTGGCCAACTTGTAGGTATTGTACCTGGCAGACATACCTGCTGGCATAACGTTTTGGAAAAGGGGATGCGTCCTACTCTCTAATATTTCACTTCAGTTCCTTAAAGCAGGCACCAAGTAATATTTGCACTCCAGAAGCTATTCGCTTCAAATGAACAATTGTGACCCGAAATGTACCTATATTATATATCCAACCATCTTGAATGCAATAATTTTTTTATTTACAGAAGGTTACTAGCAGCCCGAAGCGTAGTAAGTCTTTCCTAGCAATACGTTTTTTATATTATCCACAAACGCTGCTTCTTGGACAAGTTAATTTCCAAAGCTCTTTCTAAATACCTTCAATACGCAAGTAAAAACTAGGCATGCTTACTTCACTGAAACCTTTCGTGAAGGTCGTCTTGATATGAAATCAGGTTCCTTTATTCACAGTAATTTAGGAAAAGCTTAAAGTGGTTATGTGGGGGTGTTTTCCAGAACCTGGTGGTGTGGCTATAGCCAGATTTTCAATGCTATGTTAGTGTTATCACTGATCGTTGCCTTTTATGCAGTAAATATGTTACCTTCTTGCTTGGGTATGAAAGTAGTCGGACGTTTAGCAGGTACGAGGCTTTATCGTTAGCCTGCGCAAAATAATATTTCTACGTAGCTATCGCATGAAGAGTGAACCATTCTGTGGACGACGACGAAGAGGACTGGTTTGCTTACTCCGTGTGCTGCACTTCAATTTTATCGGTGTATATACACTGGAAAATAGTCACGTCCCGTCTCATTTTACGTAACATATTTGTGGTGGAGGTGCTGGTCCTTCCCTGTATCCATCACGAAGCTTCACAACGGCCACATCATCACGGGTCCTACCATGTCACAAGTTTAAGGATCATCGTCTTCACCACCCGCCTCTTCTGTGACACCTACCTACGTTGTCCTACCTCCTGCTTGGGATCCTGGCGTATTTTCCGGACAGTTTGGCCTTGACGTTGACAAGTAGCTCACTGTGTATGAACGGATCAGCGCCAGCTTTAGGTGGGACCCGACACTCATGATTGCCAACGTGCTTCTTTACCTTGATGTCTCTCCGCAGTTGTGGTTCGAGACGCATGAAGCCGACATTATCAGCTGGGACACTTTCAAGAAGAAGATCCATGAGATTTTTGGAAACACCGCTGCACGACGGATAACTGCGCGAAATCAGTTGGCTACTTGGGCACAGACGTCTACCGAATCTTACGTCGCGTATATTCACGACGTCATCGCCCTTTGCCCGCAGGTTGACGAACACATGCCCGAGCCTGAGAAGCTATCGAATGTGCTCAAAGGCATCGCCGACGATGCTACAACCTGCTTGTATGCACTAACGTCACTACCGTCGATGAAATCGTCAAAGAGTGGTGGTGGAGGTGCTGGTCCTTTCCTGTACCCATCACGAAGCTTCACAATGGCCGCATCATCACGGGTCCTACCATGTCACAAGTTTAAGGATCATCGTCTTCACCACCCGCCTCTTCTGTGACTCCTACCAGTGGTTGAAACATGCCAAGAGCCGCCGTATAACGCAGAGATTCACATGACTGCCCAACACGGCCGCCACTTCATCGTGTGAAGCCGCTCGCCAACCACCCACCTATGACCACGTAACCCAAATTGTCCGTCGGCAGCTTGAATCTGCCTGTCCAGTTCCCATTCAACAGCCGGTTTTTACAACCCAAGCCAGTGACCCATCACACCCATCGATAGCTTATTTCAAGCTGTGGTAAGGCACGAGTTCGCTATTCATGGTCTTCCGACAGCGTGTACCGCGACGCACCCTGAAGTACGCCCATACCCCTCAGGTAACGCTAACCGATCTCCTACATCAATGCCCTTCCGGCATCCTACGCAATGGCGAACCCCTGACGATCAGCCTAGTTTCTTTTCCTGTCATCAACCAGGACATATTTCTCGTTATTGCCGTCGCCGCTGGTCCAACCCACCACATCAGAGCTACTCTACGTATATGCGCCCTATCACTTCTGGACGTCCCGCCACTGCACCGTCCAACTTTTACTCGCCGCCATCTCATCAGCATCTCCCTATTGACGACCTTCCGGTCACCACTACTCCCGCTCCCCATCGCCGCTACGCCGCCAATCCCACTCTCCACCGCCTCAGCACTTTTCCTCGCCGAGCTTCTCTGGACGATCGCAGCAGGAAAACTAGATATTGCAGCTTATGGAGGTGAAGCTGCAATACGAACGACGCCCAGAAACTCTCTACTGACGCTACCCACACACCACTGTCTCATTAAAGTAAAAGTCGACAATGTTCCTATTACCGCCCTTGTTGACACAGGCGCCCGCCTATCTATTATGAGCGCACATCTACGTAACCTTTTGCAGAAAATCATGACACCCTCTACGACTCAAGCCATACGTGTTGCCGATGGCGGCGCTGTAGATGTCGTTGGAATGTGCACTGCTCGTGTCAACATTGCTGGTCGTCACGCCGTAGTTTTTTTTTGCCGTTCTAGATCGTAGCCCCCATGACCTCATACTAGGCCTTGATTTTCTATCGGCACACTCGGCTTTAATATATTGTTCATCTGGCACGCTCAGCCTTGACCTACTCCTGCTCTCTGATGCCTGTGAAAAGCCCGTGAGCCGCTTGGGTACAACCACTTTTGTGACATTCGAGCTGTGACATACGTCTGTCTGTCATCGACCCCTCCCGTTCCCGACGGAGACTACGTCGTTACACCGATAACAGACGCACGACTAACGCGCAGTATTACAGTCCCGCATACCATCACCACCATAGTGAAAAACTGTGTTTCTTCCACTCCTAAATTTCGGCCTCATTCCTCAAGTGTTGACCTACCAGATGTCGCTTTCTCAACACACTGCCATAAGAGAGGATGACATAAACGTTGTCGCTGTAGCTGTTTCGGACCAAGCCGAAGTCTTACGCTTACCCAGTTCTGCCGAAGCCATCTTTCGAAATATGACTGGACCAGAACTTTCGCCTGATCAGGCCGACGCTCTTTGCCGTGTTTTGGCCTCCTGCAATGACATGTTTGATATCTGTGATGGTCCCTTGGGACAGACTAATATTGTCAAGCACCGAATTAACACCGGCGACTCTGCGCCCATCCGCCGTCGGCCTTACCGCGTGTCCGCATCAGAACGAGCAGTGATTCAGAAGAAAGTGGACAACATGCTATCGAAAGACATCATCGAACCATCGTCAAGCCCTTGGGCCTCCCCAGTGGTCTTGGTGAAAAAGAAAAACAGCTCCTGGCGTTTCTGTATTGATTATCGGCACCTCAAGAAAATAACCAAAAAAGTCTATCCTCTTTCACGTATTGACGACGCACTTGACTTTCTTCATGGCGCCACCTTTGTTTCATCTCTCGACCTCCGATGTGGCTACTGGTAAACTGCTGTAGGCGAAATGGATCGTGAGAAAGCTGCATTCGTTACCCCCGACGGCCTTTACCAATTCAAGGTCATGCCGTTAGGTCACTGCAACGCCCCAGCAACGCTCGAGAGAATGATAGACACGCTGCTTCAAGAATTTAAATGGGCGACGTGCTTCTGTTACCTAAATGACGTGACAATCTTTTTACCCACCTTCGCCACATGCCTTGAAGGCATTTTAATCATTCTATCAACATTCCGACATGCCGGCCTCCAGCTGAATTCTTTGAAGTGCTGCTTTGGTCTTCGTCAAAGTACTGTGTTGGGCGACCTTCTTGACACTGCCGGTGCAGGACCAGACCCGGCAAAAGTAGGTGCAGTAACGAATTTTCCCGTTCCGAGCTCTATCCATGATGTTCGCAGTTTCGTGGGCCTGTGCTCTAACTTTCGCCGGTTCGTGAAAAACTTTGCGGCACTCGCACGTTCACTCACAGACCTTCTCAAACACGATGTCCCGTTTTGTTGGGGTCTTCTTCAAACTAACGCTTTCTCTGGACTAATCACCGCTTTAGCGACACCACCGAAACTTGCAGATTTCGACCAGATGCTCTTACAGAATTGCGGACAGACGCTAGCGGTCACGGCATCGGCGCAGTTTTGGGCCAAACTCAGCGGGGAACTGATCGCGTAATTGCATATGCAAGTCGTCTCCTTTCAAAGTCTGAGCCTAACTACTCTATAACAGAACGAGAATGCCTTGCCTTTGTCTGGGCGGTTTCGAAATTTCGTCCTTACTTGTATGGCCGCCCGTTCCTTGTCTTGATAGATCATCATGCCCTCTGTTGGCTTTCTTTACTAAAGGACCCTTCTGGATGACTAGGTCGTTGGGTGTTGCGTCTTCAGGAGTACTCCTACTTAGCTGCCTACAAGTCTGGACGCCTCCATCTGGACGCCGATTGCTTGTCCCGCTACCCTGTTGACCAACCAGATGAATCAGTTGGCGAGCTTGGCCCCTGCAGCGTTATGTCCATGTCTAGGTTTCGTCAGATTGGTGACGAACAGCGTCGTGATCCTCCCTTGTGGTCACTGAGTGCCCGTTTGGAATCTGACCTTAACGACTTGTCACTCCGCATGTTCGTTCTCCTAAATAGCACGCTGTACTGTTGTAGCGTCCAGCCAGATAGCCCTGAGATACTTCTAGGCGTGCCTAACGATGTCCGTTCAGCGGTCCTGCATGAGCTTGACGACGAACCAACTGCCGGCCACTTGGGCGTATCTTACACGTACGACCGCGTCCAGCGCCGCTTCTTTTGGTGTGGTCTCGCGTGGTCCGTTCGACGCAACGTGGCCTCCTGCGATAAATGCAAACGTCGAAAACGACCTGCCGCCCCCCCTGCTGGACTCCTTCATCCGATCTCCATCCCTACCGAATCTTCCTTTCGTGTTGGTGTAAGTCTCCTCGGACCGTTCCCTGAATCGAACTCCGGGAACAAGTGGATCGCTGTTGCTATTGGCCATGCGACCAGGTTTGCCAACACTAGAGCGCTCCCCACCAGCACTGCTACTGACGTAGCCGACTTTTTGCCCCACGATGTAATTCTAAACTATGGTGCTCCTCGGCAATCGCTCACCGATCGTGGACGCGCATTTTTGTTACGCTTACTCGACGACCTTTTGCGCTCTTCCTCAACGCAAACACAAAGTGACCACTTTCAACCTTCCTCAAACAAATGGCCTTACCGAATGCCTATATCGCACCCTCACGGGCATGCTCTCGGTGTATGTCTCATCTGACCACCATGACTGGGATCTAGCGCTACCTCATGTGAGGTTCGCCTATAATTCATCTCGTTATAATACCGCAGGTTACGCACCTTTTTATGGGTTCTATGGCTGTAATACGACCTTACCACTGGACATCCTACTACCGACTACTACACCTCCGCCGAGTGAATATGCACGTGATGCTCTCGCTCGTGCCGACCACGCACGTCAGATTTCCCGCTTTAGGCTGTTGGCTTCACAAGCAATTCAGAAGGCTCTCTACGACAGCAAGCATGTCGATGTTGACTTCTCACCTGGTTCTCTAGTACTTCTGTGGTGCCCAGTTCGTCGCGTTGGATTGTCAGAGAAGTTGCTATCTAAGTACAAGGGACCTTACCGTATCATACGATGGGCAACGGACGTTACCTATGAGGTCATTCCAGTCTCTGGGACTAACCTGTCTGCAAACACCTCCAGGGACGTAGTCCACGCCAGTAGGTTGAAACCATACTGCCTTACTTCTGAAGAACACGTATAAAGCGCACCGAGCCGGTGCTTTTCCGACAGGGGAATGATACTACGAAGCTATCGCATGAAGAGTGAACCATTCTGTAGACGACGACGAAGAGGACTGGTTTGCTCGCTCTTTGTGCTGCGCTCCGAATTTAGCGGTGTAAATACACTGGGAAATAGTCACGTTCCGTCTCATTTTACGTTGGAATATATATAATGGCACCAAGATCGTTGTGATTGATGACATTGAATCTAGCAGCGGTGAGTGTGTAAGCTGTCTTCCACGCAAGTGATTTCTAGGCAAAATGTCATGGGCTTCTTTATGTTCAAGATTTTTTAGTGTGACTAGCAATGTTTAGGAATTGTGGCTTCTTGCCCTTCAAAACGACCCGGACTCACATTTAGGATTGTCTTAGTGAAGAGCTGAATGTAATTTCGTCTACTTGATGTTATTTAACGTTCATGACAAACATCATGTGCTCCTTTTTTTTGTATGACGGGGAAACCTACATCAGGCACGTATTGTCAACGCGCAATAATAAATAGGGGCAGGTCAGCGTGTAGAATCACTTTTGTTTTCTGCAAATTTATAAGACCAACTGTGCAAAAATTTTCGCGGGTCTCACCTACCATGTAAATCTATGTTATGCGAACCATGCGAATGGAAAGTGACTGGTGTAATTTTATTCATCGAAACGTTACGAAATCGTGCTAAATGTATGTACGAATGCCATACGTAGATGGGTGCATCTCGTTTATAGCCAGTTGTCTACAGTTTGGTAATGATTCTGACAATCGTAACACCAAAATCGTAACACCAAGTGATAATCGTAACACCAAAAATGCTAAAGTGATGTGCAGCGCTGGTGCTTGTGAGGATGATAGCCCTTACTAGTGCACCATAGACCAACTTCAGTTGATGGTGCGTAACCGTACAAATGACGTTAAACCGGTGTGACGCCTGTATCACGGAAGTAGATAAGTAATCTTTGTAAAATTACATAGCTGGCATGGCAGTCACAATTGATGTTTCACCAACAATATACCTGCATAGGATCTTTTCCTGAAGAAATTCTCAGACTTAGCGTGGCTCTGTCATAGACTACTGGATTGCCGCGGAGAATTCTTTGTTTAAGCAGTATACAGCGTTGCCTAAAACAGGTGCATTATCAATAAGAACCTCTACCGGACTAACGCTACCGGTGACCATCGCTTGATGCCAGTCACCACTACCATGAACGCTGCCAGTGATCATGACTATTAGCCCCGAGAACGAACACTGCATGGCGTCACTACAGTCGTGGCTAAGTGATGGCACCACATAGACTCACCTGCTCTACCACCGACGCATGCCGATGGTCACGTCTTTCCGAGCACGTCGTGTACCTGCTCTTCAGCAATACGACAGGGATTTCTTCTCAATTTTGAGTAGTAGAATGTTGAAGGTACAAAGCAAAGGTATTTATGGCTGTTGAAAGTTAACTAAGCTGCAGAAAGTATGGATCCGCTTTGAAAATGAAGGCGCAGGACAGCGAGACACTAGTTGTTTTCACCATACAAGTATTCGACGAAATCAATGTCAAGAATTCGACGAAATCAATGCCAAGAAAATATTCGTGTTAAACGGGTTTAACTTCACTATGACTTGTCATAGACTACGCTATTAAACATCTGAGTCAAAGTATTGAAATTGAAATTTGAACGTTTTCACTTTACTCACAGGATTGCGAGTTACGATGCAAGTTATGTCGGTCTCTGCAAATAATGTAACTCATTAGACAGAATTCTGCTTCGGGATGCAGGAGACTTTAAGTGTATCTGTATTTCATACACAATCACTTGTAATAGTGAGAAAAAAATTACGCTGCAAACCACAGAATGGTTTCTGGAAATATGAGAGGTCGGTATACTCGGATCACATGTACAGATTTCTTCTCATCAGCAGTCAGAATTACGTAGTCGCATACCCTGATTTACGCGAACAGCTGACTCGGTCTACCAACACGTCATAAACAGTAATATTCACTTCATGTGGGATCCGTGCTGATAGTAATCGTCTGCAAAAGAAACGCCAGAAGGTCGAAATTAACTGTTTCGATGGAGCATACTGCTTCATGGCCCACGTGATATTGAAACGTTCTTTGCCACAGTGAAGCGATGATTAGTCTCGCACGTCATGTTCACATACAGATTGAAGCTGTTCTGAGGTAATCAACTATGGGAAAAACTTAATCATCAGGTGGCTATCTGAACTTAAGCACGCGCCCACAGGGGAAAAAAGACGCTGCCAGTAGTTACCTCAATCGGTTCGATACAGATACCAGTTGAAAAGGCGAAACAATTACATCTTTTTTTTAAGGAATTGCCCGTGCACAACGTAACATGAAATGCAAGTACGCTGTCGCATACGTTTCAGAAGCGCCACATGATCGCGAGGCACGCTGCACAGTAATTGTGGTCAACTCGAATTTTTTAAGCTCCTGCACGTGTATTTGTCTTGAAGTTCACCTCATCGAAGTGCGGCTGCACTTGCCGAGAATCAAACCCATCTTCGAAGTTAACAGCGTGACAGCATAAGAAACTTCATTAAAGCGTGTACGCTGAAACACAGGCATCGCTCTGGCAATTTTACTGAGAGAAAAGGTTAGTTTTTTTTTATATTTTTTTACCATGAACATCATCGATGCTGCTTCCGTCATTTATTTTAAGCGTGAGACAAGCAAAAAGTTAATGCTGGTAGCGCAACGGTGCGTGAATCGACCGCGTGTTATGTATACGGGCGCCACAGCAAGATTCAAATAGTCCGTGCCGTGACGTCATTCAAACCTTTTACCAGGTGGCACCACTCCCACTTCTTGGGGCTAATAGCACTGCTAGACAGCTGGGCCTTCAACGCAGCCACCATAGACATCGAACGTGATCGCGTACTAACCGCTGATAACGGTGATGTTCCTTCTTTTGTCACACCCACTGTATCGGTAGCTATTTCGAATATTGAGTGAAGTTGCTCAGGAGTTCGTAGTTTCTTACTGAACATTACATTACTAAATGTGCCGGTCCAGACGGCATCCCCCACGCTTTCCTGAAAAGGCATTGTGAATGGTGTGCTTGATACATCATAATTATATTCCAGATATCGCTTTACTTCGAACGGGTACCGCGAATTCGAAAGATCGCCAATGTAGTTCTCATTTTTAAATCGGCTAAATTATTTCTAACTACAGACTAACTTCATTATTATCCACGTGCTGCAATCTGCACGAGTGCATCATTCCAAAGCACATTATTCAATACTTAACTGACAACGATATCCTTTCACAGCATCAGCATGGTTTTCTCAGCGGTTTTTCCACTGTCACACAAGTGATCGAATTTACACATAACATCGCCTGATCACTTAATAACCACAAAGAAATCAATGCCACTTCTATTAATTACTGTGAAACTTTTGACAATGTATACCATAAGAAACTCCAGCTCAAACTTTCTAACTTTCTCACAGGCCTAAATGCTGACAAATTACTTGATTGGATTACGGATTCTTTGCACCTGAGGAGTCACTTTGTTCGCGTCAACCACAAATAGTCATCATCAGCTTATATTTCCCAAGGTGTTCCACATGGCTCTGTCTCTGGACCCCTTTTGTTCATATTTCACACTAACGATGTCCTTAAGGTTCTCACTAATGCTCCGTTTAAGCTTCGTCTCTACACCGACGACTGTGTATTGTATTCCAATGTACGTATAGTGTCACTGACCAAGTTTTCTTGAGTGATGTGTTTCCTTTCTTTTGCGAATGAAGTAGAACTTGGCAAATTGAGCATAGCTTTCAGAAAACCCTGAAAATAACTTTTACAAACAAAAAGGAGCCATTGCAGTTTAAGTACGGTGACTCCGATAGCACGCTAAAAAAAGTTCAGGAACTTAAGTATGTTGGTGTTGTACTTTCTCCAAACATAAAGTGGCACAAACACATCGACCCTATTTCTGAAAAATCACTTTAAAAATTAGGCTACTGAAGAAGAATGCTAAAGGGTGCCACAAAAGAATACAAGCTTACAGCCTTCAAATCACTACTCAGGCTTCTTCTTAAATATGCATTTATTGTGTGGCCAGAAGACGCTAGGTGGCGCCGACAAGAAGAACCGTGTCCACAAGTGTTCCGTGAATTTTCCGGCTCCATTGTGGAATATTATGTGTGCGGCCAATTTCGACAGTTGCCATGGCTTTCTGAAGTTGTTCCGCATCGACTGACACTAACTACAGCTGTAATAGACCGGAATTTTTTTATTTTAGAAGCCCAAACGCACCTGCCCATTGTGCGAGCTCTACAACGCCATCGCCGCCATGTAGGCGGCTGCAGGAACGCTACCGTGCGCGTTGCGCGCGTACACGATGGCTCTCGCGAATGAACCCTCAGATGCTATTGCGCGTCCCAGACCCTCGTGAATGACGGACACGCCACAACATGAGCTTGATAATATGGATTTTGAAGACTCTATGGCTAAGAGCCTCTCAACACCAAATGAAACGAACGATCAGAACGCCGAGACCGACAGCCGAAAACAAGCGAATGAAGCCTGGCAGACGGTGCTCACTCTGCGGCAAAAGAAGGCTCTTACGAAAGAAAAGCACGCCAAGTCCATGGATTTTTCGAAGACTTCATTTCACCAACAGTTATCCACTGCTGAAGCAACCGCAAAATCTAAATACAGGCCTGCCTACAGGCGGATACCCCCTTGTCCAAAGACAACTTCAATATAGTGGTGCGACCACACCAAGGGCTACCGGTCAAGACCCTGACTAGTCCACTACTGCATATGCTGTGATAGAAGCTTGCAGTGGACAAATATCTGGAGAGCAATTTTTGATCAGAATCAAGCGAGGTTCTAACATCTTCATTGTTTCGACGCCGCACCAGACAGTGGCGGACCACGTGAGGCGTATTACTACCCTAAAGATCAACGGCAGGCCACACTCAGTCAATGCCTACGTAGCGACATGCGAAGGGACAACTAAGGGTGTCATTCACGGCTTAGACCCTCACGCGACACCTTAAGCGCTAAAAGCCAATCTCCGCATACGCACCCAAGGTGTCGAAATTCTGCAAGCACTGATGTTTAAAAACACCAAGCCGGCCGTTATAACATTTTTGGAGGGATTACACCTCGATACGTCTATTACAACGGCGGAGAACTTGCTTGCTACTTCTACAAGGTTAACACCCAGGTGTGCAAAGTGCGCCATCATGTTGGTCACCGTTCGGACGTTTGCCCCCAGCCGAACACTCAAGTGTGTCACGTTTGTAGACAACGGGACCCTGCAACCGGACATGAGTGCTCTCCGAAGTGTGCAGCTTGTGGCGAGGGTCATTCGACAGGTGACCGAAGTTGCAGAAAACGACTCAAATCTCCGCAGAAAAGAACCTCAAGGGCTAGTGTGCACCAGCCTACTCTGAATGACACCTTAACACAGGCTTAACCTAACCGCTACTGGGAGAAATTGCTACGCCGTGTAGGTTACCCAGCTCGTCCTCAGTATGCGGGAGAGGAACTGGAGTCCATGGTTAAACAGCTACGTGAAAAGATTCTAGTATCCCCTATTCCAAAAACATGAGCCCCCAATATCACAAAGGTCGTAGGAGTGCACGAGCTCGCAATTTACAGCGGCAATTCGGGAACAATCCGGACACGGTGTACACAGATGTCGCCCTATGCGGCACGAAATACGCGCTCGCAGTCGTAGGAGCGGCCCTGCGACAAGGCCTATTGACTTGCGCCACGGCACGAGCCGCGTCCACAAACAACGTTGAGGCTTTAGCTATCACGCTTGCTAATAAAGCTAAGAATGTTCTGGGACGATCGTCCCTTGTTCTCACCGATTCCATGGTCGCATGCAGACTCTTTCTCACGGGCAGACTACCACACAACACCATTCGCCTATTACGACCTGACCTAACGCAGGACCATGCTATCATCTGGTGCCCGGGTCACGCAGGTCTCGATGGCAATGAGAGAGCAGACGGTGCAGCTCGTGCTTTAACCAACCGAGTGGCCTACCACTCCAACGACAGCCCCTTTTTACCGCGAGATATCCTTGAGAACCAACGGCTTGAGCGACGAAGGTACAGTGGACCACACACAGCTTTAGCCGGCCGGAATTCTTTTGACTGGTGCCTTATACAAACAAACAAATATCGAAATCTTTCGTTGGAGCACGCTATTCTCCCTGCGATGTACAGCGATAGCTGTCCGTAGTGCGGAGGCCGGCCCACTCTCGCCCACATAACGTGGGAATGTCGAAAAAGGCCAACCGAAATTAACTCGCCGCAAATAGCCGGCAAAATTTCCGCAAGGGAGCAGTGGGAGACTTTGCTCGCCAGTGAGGATCTGGGAGTGCAACTAGCGCTCCTCGACCAGGCGCAGCGGGCCGCTAAAGCCAGTGGAGCTCTGGAATAGGGGCCCCACCCACCTCCTCCCTGTATCTTTTTTTCGTTGTTGTTTTTTTCAAACAAACGTTTTACTATATATATATATATATATATATATATATGGCCATCCAGAAAAACAAACACATTCATTTTTCACCGTTATGACCCTAATTTCCCACCTTCAGAGCACTACCATGCCTTATTGCTAAACCGTTTAGAACCCAGACGTATGTGTTATCGGCTTATCATGCTACGTAACATCATGCACAAATCTGTCTACATAACCACACCCATTTCGTATTTCGTTCGCCAATCAACCTACCCATGTCACTCGCTGATACAATCTGTTGAACATTGCGCCATTCAGATTTTTTATTGATTGTTATAAATACTGTTGTTTTCGTGCACAGTTGATACTTGGAACAATCTGGACACTTCTTTGAGACGACTACCACATGCAATGTTTGTTGAAAAAGTGTCCAATTCTGTAAATTGGTGTTTTCAATTTGCTGTTGTCCCTTGTTTAATCATTTATTGTTTGTTGAACAGGTGTCTCATTACCAAACTTGATGTTTTTATATCTGCTGTTTTTTGTTTTGTTCGTTAATTGTAACCACTTCTGCAATGTCTCTAACATGAGACAGCAGTATCTATAAATAATAACATAATAATAGCAAAAGCAAGACGCACTCTCACGCAAACCTGCAACGCCGCAAGAGTGACAAACAACGGCTACGAAAAAAGCAGACATGCTCGTTGTCACAGAAACTTGGAACGCGTTTCCACAGAGAGCGTAAGATGGGGGGAACAGAGTGATGGACAGCATAGAGTTTCCTGAAATTGCCTAGAGGGGACTCTTGCACTGCGATAGTTCAGTGACCGTGAGAATGAAGGGTAGTACACAGATTTGCCTAGTCTTCGCACTTGCGAGTAGGGAATCGTACTTGTGGCTTCGTTTATTGCTGTGTTTTGGTTTTGTTTTGAACAAAAAAAAACTAACTTTTATGAACTTCGGGACCCGATTCGAAAAGGTGAGCCTAGAAGAACAATGTGGTGAAGCGAAACCGCTGAACATTTGCTGATTTTTGTTGCGTGAGAAAACAGCTCCAAGCCACACGAGCAAACAGGGAGCCAGAAGTACGAAGATTAGACAAATCCGTCTACTACCCATCGTTCTCATGCTCACTGAAGCGCCGTGCATTATAGCTCCCGCAGACACTAGCACCATATATCCCTCTGGTGTATATTTAAAAACCCTATGATGGAGAGAAGAGAGAGGAATGGGGGATGCACATGCACAGTCACGGCCGTGCTAGCACCTGCGCCCTTCTTATTGCTTACGGCTTTCGCATCAGGTGCAGTACATGCCTCTCACCGCTGCTTTGAAGGGGCGCTGCGACCCTAGCCCTCCTCCGCCGCTCTGTGCAGCGCCTATAACGCTGGCACATGAGTTCGGGCGCGCTTCGTCACTCCCCGCGCGTTGAAAAACAAATTGTCTAATCGTGGAGGACTCACAAATGGTTTATGGCATTGCCCATACCTAATGATGTTGGGCTTAGATCTATATACTTCTGAATAGTGCACTTTGCTGTCAGTTTCAGAAGCCCCGAAGTGCGAGTATGATCGTAGCCTCTTAGGCTACGATCCTGTATTATGTCTCGTTTGTCTATTTCGAATTGGTATTGAGTTTCAGCTTGTATCATCTTCGAGCACATGCGTACCTACATTATTCGGTGAGCCACCTGACAACATTAGGTTTTTTTTAGGGAGACGATCCTCTGTTTACGCCCTACTTCTTGAACAAGCCCCCTCCCCTTTCCGTCTAGAACCTCCTTCCAAGGTATCACAACGAGCAACATTCTCATGCTGTGTTCGAGGCTCATGAGATGCAAAGTCAGGGTCGCAGCGCTCATACCGCCGATGAGTGGTGAAACATACTCAGAAACTCTCCCATTGCTTCCGCGACGGCTGAAAATGCAATAAGAAGCGAACGCGCGCATGCCCGTCCGTTATGGTGGCTAAAGGGGGAGGTGAAGCGAGCGTGGCGCGAAAGGCAATCCACTCTTTCATGACACATAGCGATGGCGCTGTGGCTCGCAGTAAGGCCGCGTTCACACTTGGGAGTGAAGAGAAAACGAAAACGCCAGAGCGGCCAAAAAACCACGACCGCGCTTCGATGTTGTCCACATTCGTTCTGTCCCATCGTGCTGCCGCTCCCGTTGCTACCTTGTCAATTATTTCAATTTTGCTTGCTTTCTGAGAACTAAAGTTATTATTATAGTTATTGACACAATGTAGTGAAAAGAAACAGCTCGCACCTTTTCAAAGGTTGTTTCGAGAGACACGCCAGCAGAAACGACACAAGTGAACGCACCGGCAGCGGCGGCGCGGTTTCAACCGGCTGTACACAAAGTAAGACAAGTTGGGGCATGCTGAGTTGCTGCCGCTGCACCTCTACTTCGAGAGTCCTCGGCGATCATAATATAAGTCAGGCTCTCGATGAACACATCCTCGTTGATGTTACTGTAGCACCACTTTAGATTTGGCCAGCTAGCCACGCCGGAAAACAAGCGAGCCGCATAACACGTGAGGCGCGAGCCACGACAAAATTAAGAACGGCCTAGCACCTGGCCTGGCTGGACGCTTCAGCGGCGACTCCGCCTACGCCTCCGTCTCAAATAAAAGCTGCGATCTCGACACGGGCTCGTTGCCGCTTTCTCGTCTCACTTTCCCCAACATATGGTGACCCGGATAACGCGCCCTTCGACGAGCCACCGGCTGCCGTGTTCCCGCGACTCTGCCCGCAACTGCCGCCATTCTTATAGACCTACTCCTAGGTATGGTTTTTGCACCTCGACGCCATTCTTGCGGTGAAAAGCGTCACAGACTAGCCACTGATGTACGCCATTCTTCTTGATGCCCTTACGGTAGAGCTGCGTTATCTCTCTGCCCCATCAAGCTCCAGCACGCAGCCTTACGATGACCTCTGCTCTGCGGTGGTCACCTACCACCCGCTTCCATTCACCCGCGACTTCCAGGTTTCCCCTTCATTGCAGCGTGTGGTACGCTCCGGCGCGAAACTCTCCTAATGACCGGGACCTAACTTCCCCAACTACGTCTCCTACAACCTCTCGTCCGGTCACTGGCGACGCGAGTTCCGCGTACGAATGCCCATCCGACGAGCTTCAGGACATTCGTGCTGCATGCGCCCAGTCAGCCGCGAGATCCGACGAGGTTCTTCAAGACGTTTCGACTGCCAACGACAGGCCGCCACGAGGTGCATTTTTTAGAAGTCCTCGGCCGGTGGCTCCTCGGGCACTCTCACCACCCGCGCGTCTTCTCCGACCTCCACAGACCACGACTTCTCGGACATGTCAGGCTCTACGACGGCTACATCGCTGCTTGCCCCGGAGTCTGCCAAGACTACGAATATTCCCATGCTCACTATTCACCTCCCAGTCACAGAACGTTCACCGCCCACGATGTCCGACGGCGACTCTGTACGAACCCCAACGCTCTGTGTGTCTTGCCAGCAGTGACCAGCATGGCCCTCGCGGTCTCCCGCAGCCGAAGTAAAGGCCACCAGGCATCAACCACGACCAAACCTCCGAGACGCTGCGACTATGACCGACGCTCCTCAGAACGACGTGCCTGGTCCACCTATGGGACAGCCGACAGCAGATGTCACTTTTGCCGTTGAGGCAACTATCTGCCATACCAACCTGTGCACGAACCCGCGTGCGCCGACTACTGAAGATGTTTCCCAAGTCAAGGTGCGCCCACTGAGCCTCCTCCAAAGTCCACACCTGCTCGATCCCATGACACGCCTCCGGCCGATTTCCTGACGGAAACTATGGATCAGAAGGCAGGTAACTGGAATAAAGGCATGCGCTTTTACAAGCCACAGACGTCAATTACCTCTACCCGACGTCTACAATACTACTTAACCACTGCCAATGTAAGCGGTCAAGTCCACTCATATTCGGATACCGCAGAATTCACGACACCTGCGTGTCTACATCGGTGTCAGTGTTCCGCACGCCCGCGAAAGCACCATCGAAGCCGTTGCTTATGAATGGGTGGTCTGCAAGACTTCATTGAGCCACTTCTCGTTGTTTCGTGCACAGTGGCCACATCGGTTTTGTGCACCACCCCCTCATCTCACCCTGAAGGCACCTCTACCTGCAATACTCACTCGCGACACCCTGTGCGCTCCCGGCTGGCCCCAGCTGGTCATCCTGTCACCCACTTGTGTACGATCACAGCGACTCGACGCTCACTTCTTCATCCTCTGCGCAACTCCCAGTGTCGCCCCCCAGAGACCCACTGGTTCCTGATGGTCTCTTTACGTTGACGACTCGGACTTCCTCACGAACAATTCACGAACTGTCGCTCATGTACGTAGTATTTGTCTATTTTGCTTTTCCTTTTGTACATATGCCTACTATCGCGCAAAAGCGCTAGGAGAGGAGCCTATGTAGAGCCACGCTAGATTTGGCCGGCTGGCCACGCCGAAAAAGAAGTGAGCCGCATGGCACGTGAGCCGCATGGAACGTGGTCCGCAAACCACGAAGACATTAAGGACGGCCTAGCTCCTGGCCTGGCTGGACGCTGCAGCGGCGACTCCGCCTACGACTGTGTCTCAAATAAAAGCTGCGACCTCGGCACGGGCTAGTCGCCACCTTCTCGCCGTCTCTCCTTTCTCAACGCGATCAATCCTCGTCGTGCTGCACGGGTAGTTTGCAATTTGAGTCGATGCGAGCAACCGCCGACGTCTGTGCCGCCATATTGAATCTTCGGCCGGCTAGTTAGGTCATGTGGTTCGATCTAGCGCAGCCAAAGCTGTGAACCGGAAACGGAATCTGATTTCGCGTGGCGGAAAATTGGTCTTGGAGCGATTCTTGCGCGCCGGCCACGCGCCATGGTTTTCCAGCCGCTTGGGCGGCGAAATGAGCCGCAGTTTTCGGAGAGTTTTGCCAGTTTCGCTCTCTTCGAGGCTAATGGTGAACGCGCCTAAATATGCCTGTCCACCACGGCCGCCATGGCTTACGAGTACTGCGGACACGGTGCTCATTTCATTATTGGCTGCTCCTTTTGGAATTAGCACGTTCGTACTTCTAACCTTTCGGAACCTAACTGATGCGGTGCAAGGATCCGCTACTTACGTTATGCCCCACTATAACTCTATAGTACTTTGTTTCTAATGTGCGATGTGCGGCTGAAGTTTTTTAGCACCCGCATTCGTTAAAAATTATACCTGGGCTAAGGGGTAAGATTATATTGCCTCTACTCGTCTCAACCAACTCACTTTTTATTCATACAGGCGGGCTTTAGAGATAAAAAATTATTGTGCACACAAGAGTAATTTACAAGAACATACTCAAATCTGAGGAACATATATGCCATTCTTGTTGAGATACTATGCTTATGTATCAGGGCTACATGCTGGGGCCACAGTCTCATTGTAATTGCGTTGTACAGACCCCCAGACGTGACTCCAGAATACCTTAGCACTCTAAAAAACTATATGGCCAAATTTGACAGTAAAATGTCTTACTGATTGGTGACCTGAACCTACCTGGAGTATACTGGGAGCACCTTGACGCCGGCATTAACACTTCGAAACATGTTAACATGGTTTTTGACATCACGCTTATACATTACAGGTAGTTCACGTACCTATGCGTGTACAAGGGGATTCTGCCTCAATATTACATCTTGTGTTTCTTAACCGCAATTTCTCCGAATATACAGTAGAGGTACGACAAGTTCTTTCTGATCATAGCTATGTATTCGCTTCCTTTCCTCTTGTTCCAATAGCTGGCCATAAAAACCCAGTATTTCGTTGCTTTAAAGACTTTTCCCGGTTTAATGATGCAGACATAATTGAACACATAGAAACGTGTCTTACAAATTTTCATGACGTAAATGTTAGCGTGCTTTGGACACAATTCAAACAAATGTGTCATTTTTGTTTGGACAATTTTGTGCCTTCTAAGCACAAAAAGTTAACAAACAAACACTGTGGATAAATTGCCACATCATTCATACGAAGCGCAAAGTTAAGCGGCGGGAAAAAAGCGGGCAGCGGCTGATTTAATAAATGATCCGCACAACAGTCTCGCTCAAACTGTGCACAGCTCTAGAAAGTATTACTATAAAACGTCATTGCCTAACTTTATTGCAAACGACCCCTGCAAATTCTGAAACTTTTCAGTGAAAAGAAAAAAAACGGTATCACAAATATCATATGATGGAATCAATGTCCCCGTTCAGAGAGACATTGCCCGGCATTTAATCAATATTTCTAGAAAGTGTTCCACACTTCCGATTTCAACTGTATACCTAATGCTACAGCCTTTCCTTATGCTGAAACACTGTTTATTTCTTATCCAGGTGTGGTGTATATGTTGCTAAATTTAAAAACTAAGGCGTCTTGTGGCCCTGATAACATACCGAACGTATTCCTACGACGGTATGCTTTATCTCTCGCAAAGTCTTCGGTTATTATTTTTCGCTCTTTTTTGTTGTCTTCCCAGCTGCCCAGTGACTGGAGGACAGCCCGCGTTGCACACATCTTTAAAAAGGGAGACCACTTAGCATTAGGAAATTACTGTCCAATCTCACTAACTTCAAAATGTTGTAACAATACTGAACCCATCATAGCTACTAGTATGATCTAATTTATTGAAGAACGCTCGATAATAACCAAGTATCAACATAGTTTTTGGGAAGGGTTATCTACCGTAACTCATCTCGTCACACTGTTCCACTCACTTTCATTAAACGTCGATAGACACGGTAGGACAGATATGCTCTTCTTAGATATCTGCAAAGCCTTTGATAAAATTCCTTCTAGTAAATTCATTTCCAAACTTAGAACAATAGGTATACCAGAAATATTCGTTTGTTGGATTTCTGCCTATTTAAATAATCGAGAACAGTACGTTGATGTAGGGGGCCAATATTCGGACTTTCTCCCGGTCACACCGGGCGTATCACAGGAGAGTGTGTTAGGTCCTTTGCTTTTTATATTGTATAGAAATGATATTGTTGATGTTATTCCCCCTAGTGTAGAAATAAGATTGTTTGCAGATAATTGTGCTTTGTTCAAAGAAATACGTTCCACTAATGATTTCAACGATCTGCGCAATAGTCTTGCAAGATATATGAATGGTGCAACAAATGTGGAATGTGTGTCAATGCGAACAAATGTACCTTCCATAGACTCGCAAAAAGAATCCACAACCATATTGCTACGTGCCAGTGCATGGAGTTGAAGAAGACAAAGCAGATAGATTGGCGCGAGCTAATCTGTGTGGCTGGCGCTTCTCACCTAACCGGCTGTAAGTACATCAGTGACTACCCCTCTGAGTCAGTCTCCTTCTCGAACCATATTTTGTGGAGTTGTGTGATCCCCGTCCTCGCCACGGAACTCTGAAGCGGACGCTCCCTCGCGGCTTACAACATGACCACTCAAGACTCGGCTACATTCTCTCCGGTCGCTCCCCCTTCTGCCCGACCTGTCAACCCAGCGCCCGCAACAACTTTCGTGACGCTTCCCGCGCTCAATGACACCGGCGTGTTCTCGGGCAGCGAGGGTTCCGACGTCGACCAGTGGCTACACCTCTATGAAGCGTCAGTGCCACTTACAGGTGAGATCCCACTCCTATGCTCGCAAACGTCATCTTTTATCTCGACGGAACCCCTCGTGTATGGTTTGATAACCACGAGCATGACATAACAAGCTGGGACAGCTTCAAGGCAAAGGTCCGTGAGCTTTTTGGCAACATCTCTGGTCGTCGTGAAGCTGCGAAAAATGAGTTGTCGACTCACGCACAATCTTCCACAGAGCGCTACACCGGTTATATTCAGGCTGTCCTTTCACTATGCCGCCAAGCTGACGAAAATATGTCTGAACCTGAAAAAGTTGTGCATATCCTAAAGGGTATCGCCGACGATGCGTTAAACTTGTTGGTATTCAACAATGTGTCATCTGTTGATGCGATCATTCAAGAATGCCGCCGGTTCCAACAAGCTAAAAGCAGACGCATTCCCCTTCAGTTCAAGCGCCACCCGAACACCACTGCGACGTCCTCGTATCTCGACACATATCATCCACCAGACACCTGTGACAACCAGACGCGAATCGTCAGGCGGGAGCTTGAATCAGCTGCTCCAGATAAGGTGGGACGAACGTCCCCTGACCCCTCTCCGCCAATTACGTTGCCTCTCATTCAAGCAGTCGTCAGGCAGAAAATCGCCAGCTTGGGAATTCACTCTATCTCCCCACCTCCCCGCACCGACTACCAGCCCCGATACACGCCTGCACGTTTCTTCCCGACTGGCTCTCCCTCAACGTTCCATAAGTCATCCGCATGGCGAACACACGATGACAAGCCGATATGCTTCTCGTGTCAAAGAATCAGGCACATTTCTCGCCATTGTGCTGGGGTCCTCCTGCACAACCGTCCTATCGTTCCTTCTGTGCATGTCCTGCCTATCGCCATGAGACTAGCCGCGACCATTTTGCCCAGGAACCTGCTTCTGAACACCGCTACTCCCGCTCTCCATCCCCCCAACGTCTCCAGTCTCGTTCTCCACAGCCTCGCCGACCATCTTCTCCAGCCTTCCCATGAGGTTCCCCGACGGAACACTAAGCGTTGCAGCCCCTGGAGGTGTGGTGCTGCATCGCTCGGACTGACCGAAAATTCTCTTTTGACGATACCGACAAAACGGAACCTCATAGACGTACAAGTAGACGGCGTACATGTCACTGCTCTTGTCGTCACCGGCGCCCAACTTTCCGTGATGACGAGTGATTTTCGCCGAAAGCTCAAGACGATTCTCACACCTGCGACCACTCAGTTCATCCGTGTTGCGGATGGTGAAATAGCATCTATCGTTGAAATGTGCTCCGCTCGTGTGAGCATTGCGGATCGACACACAGTTGTTCTCTTCACCGTCCTTGATAAATGCCCCCACGACGTAATTTTAGGCCTCTACTTCCTGTCCGCGCATTCTGCCCTCATGCACTCTTCGACCAATACGCTCCGTCTACACTTGCCCGCAACGGAACCTCTTGCACAACGACCGAGTCGCCTCTGCACAACGGAACACGCGCGCCTCTCTCCGCAGACACTGAATTACATAGAGCTTGTCTCAATACCACCAGTTCCCGACAGTGATTATGTTCTGACCCCTATCACCGATGTCCTCATAAGCCGTGGTATTACATTACCGCACACCATTCTGTCCATCGCAGGGAATTCTACGTGCCTCCCAGTTGTCAACATTAGCTTGACACCTCAAGTTCTGCCACAAGGAATCTCTTTGGCGTTGCTTTGCACCTTAGAAGACAATGCGGTAGATGTTATCGCGATGGCCACTCTTTCTGACCCCCACGCTCAATATCAATATGCCACTTACTCCGACAGCGCTATTACTTCGATGATCGCTTCCAACTTAAGGCCGCAGCACACTGATGGGCTCCACCGGGTTCTGCTGTCCAACATCGACGTTTTTTACATCAGCGCCCGTCCGTTGGAGAAAGCTACTGGTATGAGACACCGAAAAAACACTGGTAATGAGCATCCTATATATAGGCGTCCATAAAGTATGTCGGTGGCCGAGCGTCACATCATCCAAAATGAGGTCGACAAAATCCTCGCCAAGGACATCATTGAGCCATCCTGCAGTCCCTGGGCTTCTCCTGTAGTGCTAGTCCACAAGAAAGACGGTGCATGGCGTTTCTGCGCGGATTATCGACACCTAAACAAGATTACCAAAAAAGACGTCTACCCTCTGCCACGAATAGAGGATGCGCTTGATGGAATCGATGGGTCCCACTATTTTTCCTCCATAGACGTCAGTTCCTGCCACTGGCAGATAGAGGTAGATGAAATGTACCGTGAAAAGACGGCATTCATCACCCCCGATGGCCTATATCAGTTCAAGGTCATGCCCTTCGGCCTTTGTGACGCTCCAGCCACCTTCGAACGAATGATGGACTCCCTGCTCAGAGGATTCAAATGGTCCACCTGTTTGTGCTACTTGGACGACGTCATCGTCTTTTTACCAACACTTGAAACTCATATAGCGCGCCTCTCAGCCATCCTGGGAATCTTCCGTCGCGCTGGCCTGCAGCTCAACTCGTCCAAATGTCACTTTGGACGCCATCAAATCACAGTGCTAGGCCATTTAGGAGATGCCAACAGTGTACAACAAGACCCGGCAAAAATCAGCGCCGTCAGAAACTTTCCTGTACCATGATCTGCGAGCGATGTACGCAGCTTTATAGGACTATGCTCCTACTTCCAACGCTTCGTCAAAAATTTTGCGCACATAGCGAGTCCGCTTACGCAGCGCCTCAAGAAAGAAGTCCCGTTTTCATGGGGCTCCGAAGAGGCTTCTGTGTTCTCGACTTTCGTCGCTCTTCTCACTACCCCTCCGATTCTGGCACACTTCAACCCTGCTGCCCCTACGGGAATCCGTACAAATGCAAGTGGGCATGGCATTGGTGCAGTGCTGGCTCAGAAACAACACGGCCATGATTGCGCTATTGCATATGCCAGCCGCCTGCTATCCGCCCCTGAACGTAACTATTCGATAACAGAGTGTGAGTGCTTGGCTCTTGTATGGGCGGTGGCAAAATTTCGACCTTATCTCTACGGACGCCCATTTTCGGTAGTTACCGACCACCACGCACTCTGCTTGTTCAACTCTCTGAAAGATCCACCAGGCCACCTTGGTCGCTGGGCTTTGCGCCTGCAAGAGTTTTCCTATTCGGTGGTCTAAAAATCGGGCCATCTACACCATGATGCTGATTGCCTCTCCCGGTACCCTGTCGACGATCCTTAGGACACTGACGAGCCCACGGAGAACTGTATCTTGTCAGTGTCCGACTTCCTTAATATTGGGGAAGAACAGATGTGTGATCCAGAGCTGCTTGACACCATCAGCTGTATGGAATCCTACTTTGTCATTCCAAAGGATGTGCTATGCCGTCGCAATTTCCGACCAGATATTTGCGCCGCTGTGTTCTCACCGAACTTCACGACGCTCCCACGGCTGGACACCTTGGCGTATGCCGCACGTACAAGCGCGTCCGGCGCCGTTTTTTCTGGCCAGGCCTTGCTCGTTCGGTACGCCGATACGTTGTCACGTGTGACCTATGCCGACGTCGTAAATTACCGTCGCTGCTACCCGCTAGACATCTTCAACCAGTTGACATACCCGCGGAACCATTTTAACGTGTTGGGTTAGACCTGCTTGGTCTTTTTTCGACATAAACATTGCAAAACAAATGGATAGCTGTTATAACAGACTACGCTACACGCTACGCTATTACGCGAGCTCTACCGACCAGCTGTGCAACCGACGTCGCTGACTTCTTGTTACGGGACGTTATATTGATTCACGGTGCTCCGAGACAGCTTCTCACAGACCGTGGCCGTACATTTCTATCTCAAGTCATCGCCGACATTCTGCGTTCTTGTTCCACGCAACACACACTGACAACCGCTTACCACCCTGAAACAAACGGCCTCATGGAACGCTTTAACCGCATTTTAACAAATATGCTCGCTATGTACGTGTCGCCCGACCACCGAGACTGGGATCTTGCCTTACCCAACGCAACTCTCGCGTATAATTCATCCCGTCACGACACAGCGGGCTTTTCGCCGTTCTACTTATTGTACGGAAGAGAGCCGATTTTACCACTGGACACAGTCATCTCAGCTCACACCTCGTCTCCCAGCGAGTATGCCCGCGACGCGATTGCGCGAGCCGATCATGCTCGTCAGCTCGCTCGCGCTCGGCTGTTGGCGTCGCGAACCAACCAATGCCGTCGGTACGATGCGGAACATAGAGACGTACATTTCGCTCCCGGTACCCTCGTTTTACTCTGGTCCCCTCTTCGTCGGCTGGGCCTATCCGAAAAACTTCTGTCTCATTACATGGGACCCTACCGTATATTGCGTCAAGTAACACCTGTCACCTACGAGATCAGCCCCATCTGTCGATAATCATCAAATATGCGACCCAGTGATATGGTACACGTCTCGCGGATCAAGCCCTACAAAAATGCGTCAGATAACGACCTTTAAAGCACCGGGACTGTGCCTCCGCCGCCGGGGGTCATGCTACGTGCCAGTGCATGGAGTTGAAGAAGGCAAAGCAGATACACTGGCGCGAGCTAATCTGCGTGGCTGGCGCTGCTCACCTAACCGGCTGTAAATACATCGGTGACTACCCCTCTGAGTCAGCTTCCTTCTCGTAACAATATACATACATATTAGGGTCTTCACCACTGCAACAATGAAACTCCTACAAATACCTTGATGTGACACTCACTTCTATCTTATCTTGGAATCCCCATGTTGATAATGAATGTTGGTTCATCTGCCTTTCGCAAACTATGTCTTCATAAACGTAAGCCTCGAAGTGCTCCCACGAATAATAAACTACTTTGTTACGATTCACTTAAAAAAACAGCGCTAATAACGAGGGACAAGAGAAAGAAGGAGACAGACAGCGGCGATGACCTACAACAACGTTAGCTACTTTGTTACACTGCCCTTGTGCGACGAAAGCTAGGGTATGCGAGCATAGTATGGGACCCTTATACAAAACGTGATATATACGCTGTTGAGCGTATTAAAAGAAAAGATGTTAGGTTTATATTCAACAAGTACTTCAAGTTAGACTCACCCTCAGATTCAATGCTAGCGAACAACATTTTCTTACTGCAGACGTGAAGACAAAAAGCTAGATTAGAATTCTTTGATCAATTGTTGAACAAAGAAAACTAGCTCTACACCCATCCCCGTATTTAGACACCCCTTCGTAGCCGGCCCACTCGGCACCACCACCCAAAGACCTTGACTCCATATTTTGCTCGCGCAGACCTACTTCATTCCAAGAACCACATTTGAATATAACTGTCTTACTAATACATGTGATGACTGAATTACCCTACCAGGTAACCTTCTACGACCTTTATTGTTTAGTTTCAAAATTATTTTATTTTTATTTGTATATGTGTTACCACCTGGCTTGGACCTTGAATCTGCAGTATTGATTAAATAAATAAAATAATGAGTCTAACAAGAAGCAATATTTCCATTCCACGAACCCAAGTAAAGCAATTCGAAAGCAGACTATATTGAAAAAATGTCACATAAACAGAACAAATATTAAAATAAAGCACAAGTGCAGTTGTATTACAAATCGCAGAAATTTTATCTGGAACAGTGCACTAGTTACCGTCAAATGAAAATAACGTAACGTATCTTGCAAAAAAAAGCAAGCCATGAGAACAAATAATCAAGTAAAACACTAGCACAGTTATATTACAAATCGCCGAAACTCTACCTTAAACAGTGCACTTGTTGCAGCTAAACGGAGATAACGTGGCGCATCTTGCAAAAAAAGCAAATCATGAGAACAGGCAATAAAATAGATTACCAGCATGATTCTATTACAAATATCAGAAACATCACCTGAAACATTGCACTAGGTCACAGCCAAATGCAGATAATGGGACGTGTCATGCAAAACAAAGAAAAAATAAGCAATTCACGAGATGAGCCTTCGGAGCAAATGACACCGAGACCCGGACTACTCATTTTACAAGAAGTCACTGAAATCCACAATCGGAACCTGTACCAGCATCATACCAGCATCGCGCTATGGCAGTTACGCAAAATTTGTCTGCAGAAAAAAAATCAGTTTAGAAACATTCAACTTCATTATCATACCAGTCTCAATTTCAACAATTTCATTTGCTTCGGCCTTTCACTTCGCGAACAACTGAGGGTCACAAGAATGCTGCACACAAGAACAATTTACAACAACATAATTAAAGACGAGGAACACAGATTCTAATAATAATCTCTAGGTTATCGTTTTACTATCATTATTTAGGTCAATTCACTCATACCCAAGCTTCAACATAGTGCGCCCTGACACGAAGTTGTTGTTTTTGTTGTTGTTCACCTATTGATATTGGCGCATACCCACTGTGGAGGATTGGCCAAAAATCGAGTGGTTTTAAAACTTACTGTTAAGATTTGGAATAATGGAGGTATAACAGAAAGATTACCGATAGCCTAGGAAAGTGTGGAGCTTACTGTAATGCATGCAAATGTTTAGATAAACACGTTTACTCTTAGAACAGAGCAATTATCTGATTTTATACGTATATATTAATGTGGACATGTTAGGATAAGAGAACTGATTTATTAGTCAAATTATTAGTTTCATCAATATAGTCCTGGACGGCCGTGCATACTGTTGCATTAGAGAAACCAGAAATCGAAGCTCCAAAAGTCAAAATGACAGGCACAGATAAGTCTATACCAATACCACATAAAGGTATTTCTAGACGGGTTTCTCGTAACGTGTTAAATCGCCTGCAGGTCATAAACAAATGAACTATTGTTTCCAGTTCATCATAGAACACGCACTGTGGCGAAGGTGCCTGAGCAGACCTGTGTTTATAGAAGTTCAGAATTGGTACCCCGCAAAGGAGCCTTGTGATAGCTACTTCTCGTTTACGAGTGCGGCAAAGTCTCTTCGCCAGGGATATAATAAATGGCGATATTCTGTAGAGTTCGTTAGTGCTGAACCTTTAAAGACTACCATAAACGTACGTCTGCGGAATCGAGCAGCAGTCACATAAGCGGATGATGTACAGTGCGGTAAAATCGGTTCGCTGATTGACGACTTAGCTAAGGAATCGGCTATTTCATTTAGAAATAAACCTTTATGTCCAGGCACCCAAACTATTCGTACTTATCTCAAATGCGCAGGTACTAGTGCACGGAACGTCTTTGTTACTTGATTATCATCACCAACAGAGAGTGCCACGCAGCGAGATAGGGAATATGTTATTATGACAGCTGATGTATTTGCTGTATCTAACTTGCGTAAGGCGACCACTACTGCCAGAAATTCAGCCACAAAAACGGGTTAGAAATCGGGTAGTCGAAGTGAATAAATTCAATCTAAAATCGGGCTGAAAATACCAACCCCTGACTTTTCGTCATACTACGATGCGTCTGTAGCAATAATAACGTTCGTTGTAATACTGCCCAGGTGATCTTGTAGTAAACCATCCAAACTATTAAGGGGAAGTAATCTGGCATTAGCAGAGAAAATGTCCTCAAATTCAATTTCTACCAGGGCTGAAATATCATGACTTGGCATGATGTTGCATATACATACGTTTAGAGACTCCAGTAAATTTTGCACAAATATAATTTGTGGGGTGTGAAATCGCGGCCATCTAGCACCAAAAAATGATTCCTGGATGGAAATAAAAGCTGTTTCTGAATATCGTAATGGTGACTCATAAATTCTTAAAAATATCTGAACAGTCAGAAGGCGATTTCTACAAGAAAGCGGAGGGACCCTCGATTAGAGATACAACACATTGTGGGCAACTGTTTTGGGAAGGCCAAGGCGTAAGCGCAAAGCTTCTCTTTCGAGAAGAATTAGAGGCCGCAACTTGTAAGCTGGAACTCCAGAGAAAAGTACACAACCAAATTCCAAAAGGGACGAACGTACATGCGATATATCATTACCAATATGTCTCCTCTCATACCTATGCGGTAGTTGCTTAGCCTACGTAATATGCCAATGGCCCGCACACCTTTTCCGGCGATATATTCGATATGATGTCGCCAGTTAAGCGATGTGTGATAAATTACTCCAAGGTATTTAACAGATTCCATCTGCTGTACATCCTCATGATGGTAAGACAGAGAGATGTTCACAGGGTGTTGCAGTGGGAAAACAAGGAGGGCACAATTACTCGGATTAAGTAAAAAGCTGTTGCCATCGAGCCAGCTCTCCATCATATTGCTACGTAGCTGACGTATCAACAGTCAGAAGACGACAACGAGGAAGTGGTCTGTTGGTTGTGCGTGCTGCTTTAATCTTAGCCGTCGCCATACGCATCAGTTTAAATATAGATTTTAAATAGACACGCCTCGTGTCATTTTCACGTAACATCTTTTTGGTGGACGTGCTGGGTATATCCCCGTCTTCATCACGAAGCTGCGCAACGGCCGCATCATGATAGGTCCAACCATGTCACAGGTTGAACAACCATCGTCTTCGCCACCTGCCCCTACCGTGACTTCTACATACGTCGTTCTAACTACTTCTCGTGATCCCGGTGTATTTTCCGGTCAGGATGGCGTTGACGCCGGCAAATGGATCAACCGGTACGAACGGGTCAGCGCAAGCTATAGGTGGGACCCGACTCTTATGCTTGCCATTGTGCTTTTTTACCTCGATGGCCCACCGCGAGTGTGTTTCGAGACGCACGAAGCGGAGATTACGAGCTGGGGCTCCTTTAAAGAGAAGATCCGCGACCTTCTTGGCGACACCGTTAGGCGGCAGATCACAGCGTGGAATCAACTGGCGGCTCGTGCACAGACGTCGACGGAGTCGTACGTCGCGTACATTCACGACGTCATTGCCCTATGCCGCCAGATTGACGAGCACATGAGTGAGTCGGAGAAAGTGGCCCATGTGCTGAAAGCATAGCAGACGACGCATTTAATCTTCTAGTTTACAACAACGTTGCCACCGTCGACGCCATCATTAAAGAGTGCCGGCGGTTCGAAGAAGCCAAGAGCCGCCGTATTACTCAGCGATTCACCCAGCTGCCCAACACGGCCGCGACCTCATTGTGTGAAGCCGCCCGCCAGTCCCCCACGTATGACAATGTCACACGCATTGTTCGTCGGGAAATCGAAGCCACCTGTCCGGCTCCTCTTGAGCCACCCGTTTTCGCAACGCTCGCCTCTGACCAACAACAGCCGTCAGTGGCGTTATTACAAGCTGTGGTGAGGCAGGAGTTTGCGAATCTCGGACTTCCCTCAGCATGTCCCTTGACTCGCCCTGAAGCCCCGTCCTACTCCCGAGGACACGCTCGCCGTTCACCTCCAACAATGCCCTTCCGTAACCCTTCGGAATGGCGAACACCCGACGACCGGCCCATTTGTTTTTCCTGCCACCAGCCTGGGCACGTTTCTCGCTATTGCCACCGCCGTTGGTCAAACCAACCACGTCAGACTTTCTCTACCTCGGCGCTCATGCATCCGACGACCCCTCGACGTTCAGTCGCCGCGCCCTTCAATTTCTATTCGTCGTCATCTTACGAGCCTTTTACTGACGCCCCTTTGCCCGGTCGCCGCTACCCTGACGCCCCTTCGTCCGGTCGCCGCAGTTCTCGCTCCCCGTCGCCGCTACGTCGCCAATCCCGCTCTCCGCCACCTCGGCGCTTTTCCTCGCCGAGCTTCTCTGGACGACCGCAGCAGGAAAACTAGATATTGCAGCTTATAGAGGTGAAGCTGCAATACCAATGACGGCCAAAAATCCTCTACTGACGCTTCCCACGCACCACAGCCTGTTTGAAGTACAAGTCGACCATGTTCCTGTGACCGCCCTCATTGACACAGGTGCGCACCTGTCTATTATGAGCACTTCTCTACGCTGCCGCTTACAAAAGGTTATGACGCCATCTACGACGCAGGCAATACGTGTTGCCGATGGTGGTACTGTACCAGTAATCGGAATGTGCACTGCTCGTGTCAGCATTGCCGGTCGTCACGCCGTGGTCCTTTTTGCCGTGCTAGCCTGCTGCCCTCATGACCTCATACTTGGCCTTGATTTCCTTTCGGCACACTCGGCCTTAATTGATTGTTCGTCTGGTACCCTCAGCCTTGATCTACCAATCTTTGCCGACTACTTTGCAAAGCCCACCAGCCGCTTGAGCCTGCCACCTCGCCTGCCACCTCGAGCCGTCACGTACGTGTCTTTGTCATCGACCCGTCCCGTTCCCGACGGTGATTATATCGTTGCGCCAATTACTGACGTTCGGATGACGCGCAGTGTTTCTGTGCCCTATACCGTCGCGACCATAGCGGATAACTGTGTGTTACTTCCGCTCCTTAACTTTGGTTTTACCCCTCAAGTGTTGCACTGCCAGATGTCTCTAGCCCAGCTAACTGCCATAACAGAGGACGATGTCAGTGTTGTCGCTGTATCTGATCTTGATCGAAGCGCAGTCTCACGTTCACCCAGATCAGACGATGCTATTTTTCGAAACATTATTGGATCGGAGCTGTCGCCTCACCAGGCCGACGCCCTCTGCCAAGTTTTGGCCTCATACAGTGAGATTTTCGACACTGACGATCGTCCCTTGGGCAAGACTAAAATTGTCACACACCGAATCAACACTGGTGACTCTGCGCCCATTCACTTTCGGCTGTACCGCGTGTCAGCGTCTGAGCGAGAAGTGATTCAGAATGAAGTGGCCAAAATGCTTACGAAAAACGTAATCGAACCATCAACGAGCCCTTGGGCATCTTTCGTGGTATTAGTAAAAAAGAAAGACGGCTCACGGCGTTTCTGCGTTGATTATCGCCACCTCAACAAAATTACCAAAAAAGACGTGTTCTCTCTACCACGCATTGACGATGCCCTTGATTGCCTCCATGGCGCCACCTTCATTTCATCTCTCGACCTCCAATCTGGCTACTGGCAAATCGCTGCAGATGAAATGGATCGAGAAAAGACCACCTTCATTACCCCTGACGGTCTTTACCAATTCAAGGTCATGCCATTCGGGCTCTCAACACTCCACCGACCTTCGAGAGAATGATGGACACGCTCCTACAAGGATTTAAATGGTCGACATGTTTGTGTTACCTGGACGACGTGATCATTTTCTCACCTACCTTTGCAACCCACCTTGAACGCCTTTCAACCATTCTATCCATATTTCGACGGGCCGGCCTGCAGCTCAATTCCTCCAAGTGCCGCTTCGGTCTTCGTCAGATTACCGTATTGGGTCACCTTGTTGACGCTGCCGGCATACGGCCAGACCCGGCGACAGTACGCGCTGTAACAAACTTCCCAGTCCCACGCTCTGTCCATGATGTTCGCAGTTTTGTGGGCCTCTGCTCCTACTTTCGCCGGTTCGTGAAAACTTTTGCGGCACTCGCTCGGCCACTCACTGACCTTCTCAAACAAGACGTCCCATTTTCTTGGGGCCCTCCTCAAGCTGACGCCTTCGCTCTGCTAATCACTGCTCTAACGACACCTCCTATTCTTCCACATTTAGACCCGATGCTCACACGAAAGTGTGAACAGACGCGAGTGGTCACGGATTGGTGCAGTATTGGCGCGAATTCAGCGGGGCAACGGCCGTGTAATCGCGTACGCAAGCCGTCTGCTTTCTAAGTCTGAACGCAATTATTCTATAACAGAACGGGAATGTCTCGCTCTTGTTTGGGCGGTTTCGAAATTCCGTCCTTACTTGTATGGCCGCCCTTTCCGTGTCATCACAGCTCATCACGCGCTGTGTTGGCTTTGTTCTCTGAAGGATCCGACTGGACGACTTGGTCGTTGGGCATTACGCCTACAGGAGTATTCCTACTAGGTTGCTTATAAGTCTGGACGTCTCCATCTGTACGCCAAGTGCTTATCCCGCTACCCTGTTGATCAGCCCGATGAACCAGACATCGAGCCTAGCCTCAGCGTCATGTCAATGTCCCAGTTTCTTCAGATACGTGATGAACAACGTCGTGATGCTTCTCTGCGACAACTTATTGACCCTCTCGAATCTGCTCCGAACGACACGTCACTTCGCATGTACGTCCTCCTGAATGGCACGCTGTACTGTCGTAGCCTCCAGCCAGATGGCCCTGAGCTCCTTCTTGTCGTGCCGAAAAATTTGCGTTCAACCGTTCTGCACGAGCTTCACGATGAACCAACTGCTGGTCATCTGGGTGTATCTTGGACGTACGACCGCGTGCGTCGCTGCTTCTTTTGGCGCGGTCTCGCCCGGTCCGTTCGCCGTTACGTGTCCTCCTGCGATAAATGCCAACGTAGGAAGCGACCTACTGCGCCCCCGGCTGGACTTCTTCAACCGATCTTCATCCCACCCAAACCTTTCTTCCGTGTTGGTATAGATCTTCTCGGTCCTTTTTCCGAGTCGAAATCGGGCAACAAGTGGGTCGCCGTTGCTATAGACTACGCGACTAGGTATGCCATCACTCGAGCGCTCCCCACCAGCACCGCTACTGACGTTGCGGACTTTTTGCTCCACGACGTCATCCTACACAATGGCGCTTCTCGCCAATTACTCACGGATCGTGACCGCGCATTTTTGTCCCGTGTGATCGACGATCTTCTGCGCTCTTCCTCGACGCACCACAAGCTGACCACTTCCTACCATCCCCAAACAAATGGCCTTACCGAACGGCTAAATCGGACCCTAACGGACATGCTCGCGATGTATGTGTCCTCCGACCACCATATGATTGGGACCTGGCGCTACCTCACGTGACCTTCGCGTAAAATTCTTCGCGTGACGACATCACTGGTTATTCACCCTTTTATTTGCTTTATGGCCGTGATCCGACGTTACCACTCGACACCTTACTTCCAACCACTACAACGCCGTCAACCGAATATGCACGCGACGCTATTGCTCGTGCCGACCACGCACGTCAGATCACCCGCTCTAGACTTTCGGCTTCGCAAGCCACCCAGAAAGCCATTTACGACAGCCGGCATGCTGACGTTCACTTCTCACCCGGTTCTCTTGTTCTCCTGTGGTGCCCAGTTCGTCGAGTTGGCTTATCAGAGAAGTTATTGTCTCGTTACATGGGTCCTTACCGTATCATCCGCCAGGTAACCGACGTCACCTATGAGATCATTCCTGCATCTGAGAACACAAGCCTGCCTGCAACCACACCCAGTGATGTTGTGCACGTCAGCAGGCTAAAACCTTACCACCTGCCTACTGAAGACCGTAGTTAATGTGCACCGAGACGGCGCTTTTACCGCCGGGGGGGGGGGGGGTAATGCTACGTAGCTGTCGTATCAGCAGTCAGAAGACGACAACGAGGAAGTGGTCTGTTGGTTGTGCGTGCTGCTTCCATCTTAGCCGTCGCCATACGTATCAGTTTAAATATAGATTTTAAATAGACACGCCTCGTGTCATTTTCACATAACAATATTAAGATAAGTCTGCAGCCGTTTATATAAGGTCTGAATTTTATCTGCCATTGCAAAAAATGCGATATCATCTGCATAAACATAGGTTGTTATATCCTGTTTACGTGAATGGTGTTCATCGGTAAATGACCACCATTCCACGTAAACAGGGGAAGGGGAGTACCACAAAGCACTGAGCCTTGTGGTACTCCCCTCACTTGGGTATGAGTATATGATGAAAACTCTCTTTAAAACACTAAAATTTCCTGTCTGCAAGAAAATTGTGAACCCACGCTACTAGCTATGATGGAAAATCAAGGTATTCAAACAATCTATCAAAATACAGTGCTCCACGGCATCATATGCTTTAGCGATGTCTAAGGTAACTAAAGCTGCATATTTTATATGTAGCCGAGCTAATTGAAGCCGACTTTCTAAATCAACGTGGGCATCCCAAATTGAACAACTAGCCCTGAACCCGATTTGAGAGGAGTTTAGAATTTACCTCATGGTAATAAGTTCAATAATTCGTATATTGATGATTCTCTCAACAAATTCACTAAGTTTGATGTCAGTGTGATTGGCCTTATGTTGTCCAGCATGTATGCTTCATTTTCATTTTGTAGCAAAGATACAGTTTTGGCAAGTTTCCATTCTGGAGGTACCTAAGCGTTCCCTAACGAATAATTCACAAGTTCTAGCAAAAGATTAGGTGATTCCTGGGAAACATTTTAACATAGAGTTCGTAATCTCATCTTGTTCGAAAGCAGTCCTCGGTAAGCATCATACTGTCTGACTCGATTCAGCTAAATAAACGTCTTGAAATTCATGCGTTTAGCATGATAGACCGAATAGCCGAAAGATTAGCAGTGAAACGGCGTTCTAAACCTTGCGCTATGTCTTCTAGAGAGGTGTTCATTTCTTGCGGCGTCAAGACACATGACTGCAACGTTAAAGGTGCTGGCAGTACTTTTCTTGTTCGAAGATAAGCGAAGAAAGCACGCTCATTTTTTTTTATTTAGAAAGATAATCAAAATGTCTACTGTCATATTCTTCCTTCGCGTGGTTTACTGTACGCTTAAATACGGCAGCAAGAAATGGATAGTCCTTCCAATTCGTTGGGCTCTGATTATGAAGAAGTTTTTTTCCAAGTGGCTTTTCGTCTTCTATAATTGCGCGTACACTCATCGTTCCACCCACGGGGGGAGGATCGTTCATTCGATGGAATAGAAAATTCGGATTTTTTTCTAGATCCCTCCAACATTGAACCAATCGTAGATGCAATCTCCTTAGTACTGGCATTTCCAAGCTTGGAAATGGCAGAACGGAGGCAGGCTTGAAATTCGCTATGGTTGATGTATGTGCGTTTTGGCTGATCTAAAGTTATTGTTGGACAAGTAATGTCAAAAACTACAGAAAGATGGTCGCTGTTAGTTGCTGAATCCAGAAGAGCCCATAAAAAACTTTGATGGCATTCAAGCAAAACAATGAATCGAATACTGAGCAAGTCTGACCTCGGACAAATGTTACAGGACCTTTATTCAGACACGACAGGTTGTGATCAATAGTCCAATACCACACACGCCTACCACAAGAATCTGCCCTTATACCCCAGAAAAATGATGTGAATTAAAGTTTCCTGTGAGTACAATTTCCTTTCTATATGCTACCAAAACACTGTCAAGATAACGCGTACTTTGCACACCGGATTGATTGATATGTGTGGTTTAATGTCCCAAAACCACCTTACGATTATGAGAGACGCTGTAGTCGAGGGCTCCGGAAATTTCGACCACCTGGGGTTCTTTAACGTGCACCTGAATCTCAGCAAACGGGCCTGCAACATTTCCGCCTCCATTGAAAATGCAGCCGCTGCAGCCGGGATTTCAACCCGCGACCTGCGGGTCAGCAACCTAGTACTTTAGGCACTAGACCACTGCAGCGGGGCTTGCACACCGGAGGGGAAGTAACAATTTATAATTGAAAAAAGGTGGTATCCGGGGAGACACAAGTCTAATGCCAATATTTCGCAATCCGAGTCTAACATTCTGAAAGAAAGTTTCACCCTATGGCATAATTTACTTGATACAAGGTTCATTAAACCACCACCACGTGATGGACCATCTAATCGAAAAGAACGAAAGCCTGCAAGATGGAAATTTTTATCTTGTGCGAGCCAAGTTTCTTGGAGAATCATAATATCAAGAATAAGATTATTGCGAAAGTAATGTAAGTCGGTCGAGGCTGAGAATATAGAACGGCAGTTCCACTGTAGTACCCTAAACTGACCTATGGTGTTGGGCGCACCGCAGAGGTGGATGTCGTGCCCTTGTTAGCATCTTCACGCGAAATAGCTGATTCATTCCGTTTAGATTTGGACTTCAAATCGGTGAAGATAGGGGATCTGGTCCGTTTATTAGTTCGTATATCGAGTTTCATATCTGTAGGAGCACTTGTGCTCCGCTGAGGCTTATGTCGGTCCAAGTGCACCTGTGTTCCTGACTGCTTAGCCTTCCCTGCAGTTGCAGAAAGTTCGTCCAACACTACAATGCGTAGCTGAGTGGCATCGCTGGTAATGTCTGATACGGCAGGTTCTGTACCAGTCTGTACTGTTTGCCTGATCTGACTTGAAAGAATTTGCACCAAACAGTCGGAAAGGTTAAATATGAGTTTATCCATTGCTTTACTCACTGCCTTTTCTACAGCCGTTTCAATAGCCTGCCATATGTTTGAGTCCATACTGGAAGTTTAGCGCGCTGTATTGCCAGAGTATCCAAAAGCCCTGTCTCTAACTGTTTCAATGGCTTCTCTTCGAGAACAGCGGCGGCGATCAATAACTTCTAGGATTTGAACCTCCTGGGAACGAGCGGAACAGTCAGAGTTGTCGGCGCAGTGACCCCCTCCCCCAAACACAACACTTTTCCGCTGTTGCAGTACACTTGCTTGAAGGATGGCTCTCTCCACATATGCTACAACGAACGTTAGATTTACATCCTCCCGCACTGTGGCCGAATCTCCAACAGTTTTTCACTGAATCGGACGAGAAGCGAGGGGCTCTACTCGAAAGATCAATGGCCATAACACTATTTCAGATGGGCATTTTGTGCCCACAAATGTCGCGATGACCGATTCGGTTGGTACTCTCTCTGTCGACTGGGCGATCAAACCGGTAAATAGAAATTATGCCTGCTCCAGAAAGCCTGTCTAGGGTCTCAGCTGGACTCAGCTTGGAGTCGACTCCCCGTACAAGGCCTTTGGTACATGCAAGGTGAGGCAGAATGAAAGCCCTCACTGGGGTAGCCGCAAACGAGGTGCATTTGAGAATTTCCTGCACGCAGGTATGATCCGGAGACCTACCCACGATACCTCCTCGCCTAAATGGTCGTACATCTGTGATGGTCTGGAAATGGTTTGAAGTTGTTTTAAGCTCCTTTTGGACCACCTGAGGATTTGTAAGTCTGATGAGGCCTCCATTTGTAGGTACCAGTGCCACGGGAATGCTGTCGATACCACTGCGGAAAAAGGAGTCTAGTGGCAATTCATTAGACAGCTGGGACGCTGACCAGGCAGATCGCGCCTGGCCAGGAGAAGTAGTCGACATTAGCACTAGAGATATGGTTAGACTCCGAAACAGATAAACTATAGAATCGGATTAAGACAGAAAGTTAAAAACACTCAATCCTCAGCCAAGAACAACACCCCAGCAGGTTTAGCATGGGCAGCCCCCGAACTGTGAACGCAAAGCTGGTGATGCGTTACCACTCAATGTCTCTCTGGTTTCGTCAACAGACCGTGCGGGGAGAACTGCAGTAACGTTTCACTGCGTCTTCAGAATTATGTTAAAAGTAAAAGGCACCATATTAGCCGCACATTAGGTCTTTTTTTTCACAATTTCTGTGGAGTTCCAAATACTGCACTCGCAGAAAGTGCCAGTTGCCATAGAGACAGACTTATCCATTGAAGGCATAGATGTCTTTACTGGGGTCACTGAAAAAGCGTCTTTTGGACACTTGCAGCTTGCAGGCGGTTGTCTATTTCTTTATTTTCCACAAATAACTGTCGCATTACCTTAAATAAATATGCGTTGGACCTGACTAACTGGCTGATACCTGCGCCTTTTTTCTGTACTTTCTACCAGTTCCCCGTAGAGTTGAATGATCCGTCAGTTTTCGCTTTCATATAAAGGACACAATGAAAATACCTCAAACACGTGCCCTAACAATCTTCTTGTCATTTTCTGTACGCCATTCCCGCAATATTGAACCCGTACCACTTTACCTAATCTTCAGTTCTGCTCTAAATCAATTCTTCTGTCCCCTTTCTGGTTATTTCACATGTAGATATTACTCAGCGATGGCACACAGTACCCTTGGCAGGTGTATATCTGCACCACAACACTAAATTCATATTTGTTTCGAAGAGCAGCAATCAATCAGGGTGCTCATGATATACGTGTTAACTTTTAACTATGGCCACGACGACCGTTTCATTTGCTCCAGCAGTCAGTATGTTTCACAGCCGTTTGGTAGTTGGGGCTTTGTCAAGCTGTCATTGGAGACCCTTTTTCCCGGCCAGTTCTTTCAACGTGAATGGTAATTTTTGGGTGAAAATGAAGTTATTTGATTGGTTGATTTAATATTTTACTGATTCATTGATTCATTGATAACAATCTCGCTTTACAGAACAGTGATTCCTCTCACTCAGCCCAGCAGAACATCAAGACTGTAATAAGTAGAAAAAACATGATGTACGCAAAACTGGTTTTTGCAAACTTTCTAGTGTAAAGAGCGTTATTGCAAAATAATACCTTTATTCAGGCCGCGTATTCTGACATCTTTAGAGCCTTATAAAAACCCCACAACTAAGTTGATAAATCTCCTGAAGGGGTCCTGAAACACTTTTTCAGGTAACCATGAAATGGATTGAAAAACGTATTGCCTTACGAACGCCAAAATGTTTTTAGGAATCTGTGCAGTACGAGTAAAATTTGGTCGCACGGTACAATCGCATTCTGTCTTTTCTCGTGCCGATGGGGCACTGGAAGTTAAGCAGGAGTGGAAAGGGGTGGGGGTAATGTCACGGGCAAAAAAAGGCCACACGCGCCTCGTGCTCATCAGCATTTTCAAGAGCATTGTCTTTCTGGGGCTAGTTCAAGGCAAAATGCCCCGCCGTGGTGGTCAAGTGGCTAACATACTCGGCTGCTGACCCTCAGGTCGTGGGATTGAATCCCGGCAGCGGCAGCTGCATTTTAGATTGAGGCGAAAATACTGTATGCCCGTGTGCTCAGATTTAGATGCATGTTGAAGAACCCCCGGTGGTCGAAATTTTCGAAGCCTTTCACTATGGTGCCTCGCATATTCTTATGGCGGTTTTGGGACGCTAACCTCACATGCCATCATCACGGTAAGACAATTGAAAGAACATGTCTCACCGGCCATTCCGTCGATAACGTGACGATCTCGCCACACACGTCGTTAAACATTTTAGATGTTAAGCAGCTCTTTCACTCATGTGAATAACGCCGCATATACGTGCGTCCGTACGAACGCGCCGCAACGCGCTCCCTTCGCAGCAGTTGTTAGAGCGGTGCCAAGTAGGGCACGGTGCAACTGCGGGTTCACGTCGTGCTCCCTTCGTAAGTGCGGGCTGGCGTCACTCTGTCCCTCAATTGCAGCATGCTCGCCGCAGCGCCTGCAGCTTTCATTCCACGTGTCTGCGGGAGCCTCTCAGCGTGCACTTTACCGATCACAAGGCCGTGGAAATCAAAGTGAAATGCGCGCCTGTACCGGTCCAGCGCGCGTGTCTCGGAACACTGATTGGGTCCTACATCGAACAAACGTTATGTGTCCTTTATTTATACAGGAGAAAGTTTTGTCAATGATCCACTCACACAGCCGTCGACCACACAGGTCTGTCTTTCTCAATAAAGAAATGTGATGAGAAATAAAGTCGCCTGTGAGCATCACTTCCTTTTGGCAGGCTGCCAAAGCGCCACTAAAGTGACTTGTACATTGTACACCAAGATATAAACAGCAATTCACGATTGAAAAAGGTGGTATCCTCGAAGGTAGAAATCTAGTGCTAAAATTTTTCAATCATGGTCCGATATATTGAAAGCAATTTTCTTCCTATGCCATATTGTACTTGGCACTAGTATCATTAAACCACCACCACTCGTTTGACAATCCTATCGAAAAGAACAAAATTCTGTAAAATAAAATTATTTATCAGCAGTAAGCGAAGTTACTTTTAGAATTTTATTATCAGGGTTAAGATGGTTTGAGATGTAATGTAAGTCAGCTGAAGCTGAGAATATACAACGGTGGTCCCACTGAAGTATTTTTAGTTGAACCATGGTGCTGAGCGCACCGCAGAGGCACACGTTTTGTCCTTCTTCGTATCTTTTCTCGCAATCAACAACTTATTATTCATAGTTTTTGACTTCAAGTCCGCAGATATAGGTGATTGTACATGTTTGTTAGCTCGGATCTCAATTTCCATATCTGTAGGATTACTTGTGCTTGGCTGAGGCGTAAGACGGTCTGGATGCACCTGTGGAAAAGGTTTATCGGCACATTCAGGCAATTTATCCTGCACAATGCTATGTACTTCACTAACGTCAATGGTGTCTGATTCTTGAGGAACTGTTGGAGCCTGAGCTTTCACTCCTTCCAACTTCTGAGTTGAAAGAATTTGCGTTAAAGAGTCACTCAACTAATATAGTAACTTATACATTGCCCTAGCCATTGCCTTTTCCACGGCAGATTCAATGGATTGTGAAGCGTTGGTGTCTAGACTAGACATGCGTCACACTGCTGCACCAGAATAGCCAAAGGCCCTGTCTTTAACTATATCAACCGCTTTCCTGCGCGAACAGTGGCGGTGGTCTATCATCTCTAGGATGTGTAACTCCTGAGAGCGAGCAGAGCATTCGGAATGGTTGGCAGAATGACTCCCTCCACAAAGGCAGCACTTTTCTGATGTCGCTGAGCATTCGCTTGTGGAGTGGCTTTCGCCGTATACGCGGCAACAAAGATTCGACTTGCTTCCTCCCACAGAATAGCCGAATCTCCAGCAGTTTTTACAATGTACTGTACGGGAAGTGAGGGGCTCCACGCGAAAGATAAGAGGCCATAGCTTTATTTCTGATGGGCAAGTTGTGCCCACAAATGTAGCAATGACGGATTCGGTTGGTGTCCTCTCTTTACTAAACAGGCGACTGCAACGGTAAACGGAAATTGCGCCTGCTGCGGAAAGCCTGTCTAAGGTCTCTGCTGGACTCATTTTGGAATGTACGCCCCTCACGAAGCCTTTAGTGCATGAAAGGTGAGGCGGAATGAAAGCACTCACCGGGGTTGACGCGAACGAAGTACAATAAAGCAGATCCTGCACACAGGTCTGATCCAGTGTCCTAAATACTATGCCACCTTGTCTAAGTTGGGGCACCTTGGTGAAGGTCTAAAAGTGGTTCGATGTGGCTTTCAGTTCTTTTTGGACAGCCTGGGGGCTCGTGAGCCTGACGAAACCTCCATTTGTATGCACCAGTGCGGCAGGAATGTTTCTGACGCCACTGCGAAAGAATAACTGATAACAACAGTTTATTAGGTGACAGTGACACCAGCCAGGCGAATCGCACCTCGCCAGGACAATTTATCGACATCCACACAACAAATTGGGGTAAATTCCAAAGCAAAGAAAATGACCTAGACACTCCGCGCCGATAACTGCTGCTTTTTTGTTACAGTACACATCACGATGACACGATTTCGTACACATACAGTCAGGCATAATTTATACGACCCAGTACTGACTAGTTCTCTGGATTACAAACACCTTTTACTTCCCTGGCGCAGTGATCTGGCTAGTTCAAGAATGATGGAAGTTGCCATCACAAAAATTTGTGGCAGCGTTGTATCCCTCATTTGTTATTCCCATACATTAGGTTTACTGAATTCCCTTTTCTGTCTTTGTGGTAATTAGTACTAAAGAGTTCGTCATTTTAAATACTTCATTGCCAATTCAATTGGCTAAGAAAGAGCGTACTAGTACCACCACTTTCAGAACTGGGTTGAAACGATCATAACAAGTTCTTTTGTTTGAGGCTCTGAGGTACAGTCACAGGAATATTTTATTTGCCCTTTGGTACCATATCACTGTGACTAAAATAATCTCTTACTAAATTTCGTGCGTAACTTATTTCATCACTTGCAATCGACACTTAAATTATACAATAATTAACTAGTGGACCTTAGAATTACATAATACAGAAAACTTGGGAAGAACGTACCTTCTACTCAGTAAATTCTCTCCAATGAGTGTGTGCCATGTGTGGCAGTCAGGAAGAAGATGGTGAAATGTCAAACAGAACAAATACAAATGCCTCCATACTACACAAATATTATGAATTCTGGCGTAATGGGTGCCCCGCAAGTGTGCTTGTACCAGTTATCTGAAGAGTGTTTACACAAAGACTCTAGAAAGGCCGCTCTTCGAGGCTTCACTGTGACTGCTACACGTTTCACGCTGACCAGATGATTTTTTATAAGCACTTTTTTTGCTGACATTTCCCAACTGTTATCTTCATTTCTACAATAACTTGCCAAGAACATTCAGCTCCGTCGCTTTCTAGGTATAAACGCACTGTGAAGAAGAAGATGTGCCTGCAGCGAGCAGCATCGCCAACGCCTGGCTCTCTCGGCTCGTGCTTCGGTTCGTTGCTGTGCCGATCGCTGGACGGTTCTTGACGCTGTCTCGTCGCTGTCTTTAACGGCTAATAAACCTCTTCACATTTGGTGGAAGGTGCTGTTAATCCCCGTTGCTACGCCCTGGAGCTGCGAAGCCGCACGCTACCACCTGTCATGACTGCCAACGCCACTACATCGACGCCTTCGCTCCAGTTCAACTGCCCTGGCCATCCTAAACTACGGGAGCCGAAGGTCTTCAGCGGTGCGGATGGGACCGACGTCGAAGACTGGCTCGAGCACTATGAACTGGTCAGCGCCAACAATAAGTGGGATGAAGCCGACAAGCTGGGCCACGTGATATTTTATCTCACTGGCGTCGCCGAATTGTGGTTTAATAACCACAAACACAACATCCCCACATGGAGCGTCTTCAAGACGTCATGTGCTGAAGTGTTCGGTCAGCCGGCTGTCCGCAAGCAGAGGGCAGAACAGCGCTTGCGCGTCCGCTCTCAGCAGACTGGCGAGACCTTTACCAGTTATATTGAGGACGTCGTCGACCTTTGTCGACGTGTGAATGACACCATGCCCGAATCCGACAAGGTCAAAAACATACTGAAGGGCATCGACGACGGCGCATTTCAAATGCTTTTGGCAAGGAATCCAAGCACAGTTTCTGAAGTCGTCAGCTTGTGTCAGAGCTACGACGAGTTGAAAAAGCAACGCACTCTGACTAGGCAGCCTCAGCCTGGTGGTGAGTCGCTGTCCAGCTTCGACTCCATGCCCGACAATTCACCATTGCTTCAGCAAGTCTGAGTCTTCGTCCGTGAGGAAGTCGCCCGCCAACTTTCCCTAGTGCCCTTTACTCACGAGACCACCACCCGTCTACCTGCCCCGCTTCGCACGGCTATATCGGAAGAGGTTGCACAAGCTGTTCCTCGTGCGCACTACGAGCCACCTCTATCAAGCCGTGGTCACTGCCCGGGTGTCGCACAGCCGGTAGGCGCTCCTGTCACCTATCCGCCAGCCGTTCAGCCTGTGGCCGCGCCCCTAACCTATGCAACGCAGCCTGTGGCTCCGCCTGTCGCCTTTTCACAAGAGATGCAGCCCGTAGCCGCGCCGCTCACATATGCAGACGCTGTACGTAGGCTCCCGCAACCACCCTACACCACGCGCTCACAGCCCGCACACCCGGCTGCTTATACTGCACCTTGGGCGGCAGCACCAGTCGCCAATTCCTGGAGGACGCCCGATAACCGACCGATTTGCTACGCTTGCTTCACTCCCGGACACGTTGCTCGGTACTGCCGCCGTCGACCTCAGACGTTCGGCAACTATGCCCGGTCGTCGCATCCCGGCAGCCAACCCTTCGTCCAATACGGGCCGGTCTCGCCACCTCGCTATGCGCCTACTGACCACCTAGACTTTCCGCCGCAACGCGCACCCTCTCCTCGTCGGCGATCGCCCTCCCCCATGCGTCGCCGGCCCGGACCCTCCGACCACGAAAACTAAGCAACGCAGTTCAAGAGGCAAGAACTGCGCCGTTTTCGAACTGTCTAAGCCCTCGCTCCTCTCCTGCTAACGTGGTCGCAGTAACTGTTGAAGGTTATTGTACTTTCGCCCTTGTGGACACTGGCGCCGCTGTTTCTGTTATTGCCGCTAATCTCTGCCGTTTATTACGCAAAGTAACGACGCCGCTTTCGGGACTGTCGCTTCACACCGCAAGCGCACAGCAAGTAACGCCTCTCGCAGCCTGCACTGCAAGAGTCTCCATCGAAGGGATTCTTTACATCGTGGAGTTTATTGTTCTTCCTGTCTGTTCGCATGACGTCATCCTCGGGTGGGACTTCCTATCCCGCCATAATGCCGTCATTGACTGCGCACGCGCCGAAGTTGAGTTTTCGCCCTTGTGTGATGTCCCATTACTGGACGCTCCTCATCAGCCGCCGAAGTTGCTCGTTCTTGAAGATACCGATATTCCGCCTGGAAATTTCGCCCTTGTTACCGTTTCATGCAACGCCTACATTGACGCTACAGTTCTTTTTATGCCTTCCGATATCTTCAAATGTCGTCGAGCTTTGCCGCTGCCTTTCGCAACAATTGACCTTGCCGCCGGAAGAAGCAACATGTTCGTAAGCAATCCGCTTTCCACACCTGTCACATTGCTTGCGGGGGAATGTCTCGGCCGCGTGCAGGATCTCGACCCTTCGTTTTTGTTTGATGTCCCGGACGACTACTGCGACCACCCAAAAGCACTGTCAGCACTTGGGGAGTCGTCCAATGATACGTTTTCCAGCGCCATCGCTGACACTCTCACTCCCACCGAACGTGCCGACCTGCTGGATCTTCTCCATGAGTTCAGGAGTTCGTTCGATGTGTCGCAACCTCAACTGGGCCGCACATCACAAGTCAAACATCATGTTGACACCGGCCTACACCAGCCACTGCGTCAAAGACCATACCGTGTCTCCGCTGAAGAGCGCCGCGTCATCAACGATCAAGTCGAAGATATGCTTCGTAGGGACGTCATTCGACCATCTCACAGTCCCTAGGCGTCTCCCGTCGTCCTGGTGCGTAAGAAAGACGGATCTATTCGATTTTGCGTGGACTATCGTCGTTTGAATAAGATACCCCGTAAGGACGTCTATCCTTTGCCGCGCATTGATGACGCCATTGACACCCTTCACGGAGCGGAATTTTTCTCGTCGCTAGATTAGCGGTCTGGCTACTGGCAGGTCCCAATGGCAGAAGCCGATCGCCAAAAAACGGCATTTATTACACCAGACGGACTATATGAATTTAACGTCATGCCCTTTGGGCTTTGTAACGCGCCTGCCACGTTTGAACGTCTTATGGATAATACGCTACGTGGCCTCAAATGGAATATGTGCCTGTGTTACCTCGACGATGTCGTGGTTTTCTCCCATGACTTTCCTACGCACCTCCTTCGCCTCAGGCACGTTTTGAGTTGTCTAACCAACGCTGGTCTGCAGCTTAACCTAAAAAAATGCCGCTTCGCTGCACGCGAGCTCGTCATCCTAGGCCACATCGTGTCCAAGCACGGCGTATTACCAGACCCAGCAAAACTTCGAGCAGTCGCAGAATTTCCCAAGCCGACGACCATGAAAGAACTTCGCAGTTTTGTAGGCCTATGCTCCTATTTCCGGCGCTTTGTTCGCAATTTTGCATCTATCATGTCACCGTTAACGCAGCTTCTTCGCGGTGACGTGAACCTCACCTCCTGGTCCCCTGCATGTGACGTTGCCTTCGCTACTCTGCGCCGTCTGCTTACTTCCCCACCTATTCTTCGCCACTTCGACCCGACGGCTCCTACCGAAGTGCACACCGACGCCAGCGGCGTCGGGCTAGGCGCGGTCCTCGCTCAACGAAAGCCTGGCTATTCAGAATACGTTGTAGCCTACGCTAGCCGCACTCTGACGAAAGCCGAAACTAATTACAGCGTGACAGAAAAAGAGTGTTTGGCTCTGGTGTGGGCGCTTGGAAAGTTTCGGCCGTACTTGTACGGCCGCCCGTTCGATCTAGTAACTGATCACCACGCGCTTTGCTGGCTTTCCACACTGAAAGACCCTTCTGGCCGCCTTGCGCGATGGGCACTCCGCATCCAGGAGTACGACATTCGCGTCGTATACCGCTGCGGACGCAAACACTTTGACGCTGATGCCCTGTCCCGCTCACCTTTGCCACCAGATCCGACGTGCGGAAACACGTGCCTCCAGTACTTGTCATCGTTAAATCTTGAATCAATTGCCACCGAACAACGTCGTGACCCGTGGATCGCCTCTTTTATCAAATATTTATCTGGCACGCCCAACCTTCCAGTATCTCGATCCCTCCGACGTCAAGCTTTCCATTTCGCCATCCGCGATCAACTTCTTCATCGACGCAACTACGCTCCCGATGGCCGCCGGTGGTTGCTGGTCATTCCACGCACTTTACGATCGCAAGTATGCGCCTCCCTTCACGACGATCCGCAATGTGGCCACGCCGGAGTGTTCAAAACATATGAACGCCTTCGCCATCGCTATTACTGGCGCGGCATGTACAATTTTGTACGTGAATTCGTGCAGTGCTGTCCTGACTGCCAGCGACGTAAATCAACACTGCCACGTGCGACTGGCACATTGCAGCCACTTCCATGCCCTGCCAAGCCATTTGATCGCGTCGGCGTTGACCTCTACGGTCCCCTTCCATTGACACCAGATGGTAATCGGTGGATTATAGTGGCGGTCGACCACCTGACACGCTACGCCGAAACAGCCGCTTTGCCGAGCGCTACAGCTCAGGATGTCGCCTCTTTCATTTTGCAACGCTTTATCCTTCGACATGGTGCACCTCGAGAGCTCCTTAGTGACAGAGGCCGCGCTTTTCTTTCCGAGGTCGTCAAAACTCTGCTTTCGGAATGCCACGTCATTCATCGGAAAACGACAGCATACTACCCGCAGACTAACGGATTAACGGAACGGTTCAACCGCACGCTAGGTGATATGCTCTCAATGTACGTGGCATCTGATCACAGCAACTGGGACCGTGTTCTCCCATACGTCACGTTCGCATATAACACCGCAATACAATCCACCACGGGATTCTCACCTTTCTTTCTTCTTTACGGACGTGAGCCTTCCCATACAATTGATACCCTACTTCCTTACCGTCCTGATGCTTCCGAGTGTCCACCTATCTCCGATGCTGCTAGACAAGCCGAAGAGTGCCGCCAGCTCGCCCGTGCGTTCACCTCGGAAGAACAACAACGCCAGAAAGAAACTTGTAGCACCTCTCTTCCGGATCCCAACTATGCCCCAGGGTCTCTTGTGTGGCTTGCCATCCCATACCAAACACCGGGACTCTCCTCGAAACTTGTCCCGCGGTACGAGGGGCCTTACACCGTTTTGGAGAAAACCTCTCCGGTTAATTTCCTAATTGAACCAGTTTCCCGATCGGACGACATGCGCCGGCGTGCACGTGACATCGTCCATGTTTCCCGACTGAAACCGTACCATGAGCCTTTGCCTGAAACTTCTTAAGTCGCCAGGATGGCTCTTTTTTCAGCGGGGGCGATTGTGAAGAAGAAGATGTGCCTGCAGCGAGCAGCATCGCCAACGCCTGGCTTTCTCGGCTTGTGCTTCGGTTCGTTGCTGTGCCGATCGCTGGACGGTTCTTGACGCTGTCTCGTCGCTGTCTTTAACGGCTAATAAACCTCTTCACAGCACGAATATCTCAAAAGTACTGCACAGTGTTCTTAGAATAGGGGCGACAAGAAGCGGTAAGCTTGATAATTGTTTCTACCAATGTACTGTGACAACATGGGAAACAATAAAATAAAGCTGTGGTTTTATTTCTCGCGCTAAAAAGCATCGAACGCGTTATTCGAAGGTCGCAGGTTTGGCTTCTGTCCACGGCAATTTATTTTTTTCACCCATTTCTCTTTCTCCACATTTACATTACAATTCGGTTTAATAACTTTCTTTATACTTTCTTTGGCCGTATTGTCTCCTAAATCTTTATAATATGTGTAAAAACGCGGAAAAAAACATCGGTATCCTTAATGATTTCATTATTATGGCAATGGTTATTCATATTCACAATTTCGAATAAAATAATACTACTTGCAAACAACAACCGATAAATCAATTGATTGAATGCTTGAGAAGTAATATGAATGATTTGTGGTGCCCAAATATCATGTTATTGCGAAGTCACTTTCACACCACCATAAAACATTCCAGCGTGGTCGTCACGCCAACTGACAGTTTTTCGCAATCATCATTGTAGACAGTATAGTATGCGCTTAATTGAGAACACAAGCAGCAATAAAGCAGCACATATATTTTTTTGATTTGCAGTTTTTCTCTGCCCTTGATGTGCAGGTTAACGTTAATTACTGTTTGTATTTATTGTCTAGACTATTGAGCTTTTGCTGACAGAAAACCTCAAGTTGTAGCATAGTTATGTATGTGTTCTTTTGTAGAGTTAGTGGGTAATTGAATGTGAGCTAGCACCACAGCAAAGTATTTCGATTATTTTTTACGGAAAGAACCTGATCGCCGGCTCAAAATGTGGCTGGGAGTTATTTTTTTTCTTTTTTTCGCTTAGAAACAAAAAAAATTGTTAGTTTACATCACAGTCTACCACAAAACAAGGAAAACGCTTCACGCGTGATTAAGAACGTTGTACACACATACGTTTCAAAAACAAACAGAAAAAATAGACATAAAAGACCAATAGTTGTGGTTTATAGCCTAATACAAGTGAAGCCGTATTGGAAAAAGAAAGAATGACAAAATAGTGGACTGGTAGGCAACAGCTGGACAGTAACTGCTTTTAACATAGAGGAAATAGTTCCATCAAATATGACGGGCAGGCGTGGGTGCACTCTTTTCAACGGTGATGTTATATTTGATTGTGATGAATCTCCATGACCATGAGCATGATCAAGTTGAACATGGTCATGGGCATGATCATGTTCATGACCAACTAGTTCACTTCGGTTATAATGAATATCATGATCACTTGTGGGCTATCATGTTCATGGGAATGGTCAAGAATAATCATTTTCCACGTTGTTTCATAGGAAAGTAACATACATATTTGTGGTATGTAGACGACAGATTTTTAATATCCAGCCATAGCCACATAAACCAAATATATTACCTCAATGACTAAGGATTCTTACAAAAGTCTCATAGAATTTTCAGTGTTTTTTACAGGATTCCACAAAAACATTGTGTGTCTCAATTGAGACCTCCTGTGTGAGTTCACATATCGTTACTAAACTTAGCCTGACATGTGTCGATAGCTACGCCCGGACACAAAATATACAGGCCTTTCTTTTTACTTTCGTCATTGGCACAAGAAAATGTGAACTTCACATCTAGAGGGGAAACGTTGCTTCTGGACCTTCACAAAACTGCAGAAGAGATTAGGAACATTCTTTTCCCTAGGTGTAAAATATACCAAGTGAATGATAACAAGTGTGTTTAACGATGAATGAATGCAAGTCGTAATTAAGCTTATCTTGTGAGACAGGTACGCGGTGTCTTTGCCCTGTCCACTTGCTGTTAGTCAGATGTGTGGCATGTCGATTTGAGTTGAACTGAACTCATTTATAGACGAATGAGGCTCAGTACTACGCCTGTGAAGGTATCTGAGGGGAACTCATTATTGAGTAGAGGTCACTCAGGCTCAATTCATATGTTTACCTTTTTTGGAGATAGTAGAAGAGGTATCGCAGCCGCACTCTCTGGAGCTTTTCGTGGTTGTATTCAGTTTTAAATAAACTTTCGTTATTTAGCCTACAACACTGCCTTTCCGTCTTTCACCAATAATGCCGATCATGTTGTGGGTTATTACTGACTAATGACCAAAAATAACGTCGGAAATGTTCGTGAGTGTTGCCAGCATTGTAAACTACTGAAGTAAGCTACAAGTTTACAAAGTCATGGTGTCATTGTTGCGGTGTCTTTATATAGCCACCAACTTCTAAGCTCTCTTCATCTGCCACTACCCCGGCGTGGTTGCGCACCAAAGTGAAGACTTAGAACTGCAACCACTGGTCGAATACGTTGAGAGACGTCGCCCACAACTCCACATAAATTTGGGCGTAACTTGTCATCTTTCTGCCTACGCAAAAACATCCTCTCCAAGTGAAACTTCCATCCTACGAAAAATGTTTTTATCCTAGTCGTTCGGGATGATCCCTGCGGTGACATTTTATGTGTATGCCACGATGAGTCGTCGTCCGGGCATTTTGGCTTCGCGTGTACTCTTGCGAGGACCAAGCAGAAATACTATTGTCGAAACCTTACAAACACCGTCAGACAGCACGTCAAGAATCGCACAGCTTGCCAACGCCGCAAAAAAACCACCGCTCTAACCAGCTGACTTACTTCGACCTCTACGGCCTCCTCACGCACCTCGTGAAAAGGTCGGGACAGGTTTCCGAAGTCTACTGCTGATACTGTAGGATTGTCGTCATCACCCACTACTTGACTAGATACGGCAAAACCGAAGCCGTCCAGCGAGCAACTGTTTCCGACGTGGTTAACTCTTTTCAAGGCGAAAGTCTTTTCGGGCACCTTCGACGCAAAAATGTCTGTCTGTCTGTCTGTTTGTCTGTCTGTCTGTCTGTCGGTTGGTCTGTCTGTCTGTCTGTCTGTCTGTCTGTCTGTCTGTACATTTGTCTGTTTGTCCACCCTTAACGGTACCCTAAACGGCATCAAAGTGGCCAAACGATACTCCAAACGGCCGACCCCATCCGCAGCGTCCACCAATATTGCTCAAGGTTCAGCGTTCATACTTGGGCGATTGTCAATTAAAAAGCAATTATTGCGCATATCTGAGGCACCATAACAACATTTCAATAATATATTATGTGTGTGTATTTTTAGGGGCGAAGTTCCTTAAGGCGTGGGTCGTGCGTCCCGTCGTAAGTGTATGTGGCCATCTCTCGTTAGGTCTTGAAGCGGACGCTTGAGGACGGTACTTGTACATATAACGAATGCACGTGTGCTGAAAATGCAAGATACTAGATAGCGTTGATTGTAGTATGATACGTGCAAGGCGGCTCGCGTTCGAAGACGGAACCCCAATGTGCGAGCGCGCGAAAAAATAGGAATGACGTCACTCGAAGACGTTGGCGATCGCGTGTTTGTCGGCGGCGCCGTACGTTAGGGACCGCGGTGCACTAAAAGCCGTTTTGGTGCGCGCGCACGTTCAGAAGGTCCGCGGATGGACGAGGCTGCAGAGCGGCGTGCGCGCAAGGCGGTGGCGGCTCGCGCTCGAAGACGGAACCCCGATGTGCAAGCGCGCGAGGCAGACGTGTGCCGTGAAGCTGCGCGGCGGTGCCGACAAGATCCTGCCGTACGAGAGCGGGAAGCCCAAGCGGCACGGCTTGCACACACATCGTTTTCTCAGGTCTTTAAACGATGATCGAATGAGCAAATTACACGGGAGATTCACGGTTTCGGCATGATTCCCCCCGGAGCTTCGCCCACTCATCATCATTCACCCCGTGGATACGCTTTGATTTTTTACTAGGCAAGGCATACATGTGTAATTTTAAGGATCATAGCTTTTATAACACTGCGCTGGCCATGCAACGCTTGCACGAAACGGCAAGTGTTTCCAGCGTTTTGCTAAGATGATGCTGTGGTGGCACCTACCTGTCGCCTTTCGTTCTAAACCTTATAACCTCAGAGACGGGCGTGCACGGCGCGCGCCCCATTTTTCAGGATAACTGCCAGATAGCACTCATGTCTGACGTGTAACGTGACTTGATGCGCTCGTTCGCCTGTGCTGCATGCTCGAGGCACTCTAACGCAGCGCCTCCAGAATATCATTCACGAATTTTCTAACGCAAAACATCAAATAAACGTTTTGTTCACTCTCTTCAGACGCAAGACTATCATCTTTCGACAACATTTGTGGTATAACATGCAGATACGGGGCCAATTTTTTTAAGAACATCGTTCTCCGCAACGGTGCTCCTGCTGTCGTCATCAAAAGCCGTGGTAGTGCGTTTGGCACTGCATGTGATACTGCATTATGGCTTTGAGATATCATGCGGCTGAGTCGTACGACACACTGAACAGCTACTGCGTACCACCTGCGGACCAACGGGATAACCAAACGCCCTAACAAAATGATGGCAGATATGCCTTTGAAGCATGTCGTCAAGGATCACAGGAATTGGAATGAAATCTTACCATACATCACATTTTCCTACAACCAGGCTATTCTGGTTTACCACCGTGAAGATCACCGCAATGCTGTAAACATAATGCTGCAACTACCTCTGTCAGACATGACTACCACGGATGCAGAAGTGAAGTGTTAAGCGAGCCGCAGAAGCCCGGAAGCTTGCCCGCTTACGCATTTTATCCTCGCGAACAAGCTTTTTGCCGGTATACAACACCCATCACAGAGCTGTAATATACAAACCGAGTGACCTAGCCAAGATTTGGACCCCTATACGTCAACGAGGGCTCACAGGAAAATTGTTTTCCCGGTACTTTACAGACACCTCATGCCGCTCTCGTAGATTATGCTCCTCACATGTTGTTCGCGTCTTCAGGGGGAAGCAGTATCATTCGCGTTGACTGGAAGCCACGAACTCTGTGGTGTCAGGCCTGCCTTCAAGACTACTGCACGTTTCGTATTCTCGTTTTTTTTATCTAGCCCTCGTGCTGTCCACCGACAAAAACATTTTTGGCTAGCTTTGACTTTGAGTGTTATTTGGAGTGGTGACGTACATAGGAACTTTGTTTTGTGCGTCTGAGGGTAATGCCACGCTGTGGAAATCGCAGAAGAACGTACAGATTAGTGAATTCTGGGGCCGAGTAAACAGTAGTTTACTCAGAACTCCTGTTTGTCGTTTCCTTTAGCGAAATCATTGCAACCCCAATCAAATGTTTATTTACAACATTTTGTTAAAATTTTGTTGTACATCCGGGAGCTGAAAAGCAGTTGTAAACAGCTTGAAGTGCTTGAATGCAGGTAGGACAGCTCAATAGACTGTCGGAATTGTTTGAAGAAGCTTCGATAACGCAAGATTTTGCACTTCCAGAGTAGATCATGAAAACACAATCACAATTTGCTTGGACCATGCCCCAAACAAAGCAACGTTTTTGCGAATAACATTCGCCGTTTGAAACCATCGTAGAGTGTTTTTGTCAGTTTTTTCGAAATCTGAAGACTCCAATAAGTGCTTAGCCCGAATAACTTTAATTCCCCCGTTTCACATAACCACTGATCTCCTATATTTAAAAAGGTGAATATTTTATTTGTAAAGTACTTTCGCTAGTACTAACGCTTGTAGCCTTTTAAAGACGCCGGAGGCAACAGAAGAAATGATTCTAAAGACAGTGAACAATTTTCAAACTTCTTTGACTTTTCAGAATTTCGGACACATTTCTAGAAGCAGTCGGTATATAGAGAGGGGCATTCTATACAGCGTTCGTTAGTCCCAAAAGAACGGGACAAGTTTTTTTACAAGAGCGGGTGCTCTGAAAACATTCACTCTTTTGTTCACTTCATATGCTGGTGATATCTGTGTGTATGACGGTGCATTACTGCCTTCATGTGAATAAAAAAATAGATAGTTGTATGTTTTATGGAATAAATAACTCTATGAGATGACAAATAATTATTTTGCTGTGCAATCAGATTTTGCACGTATATATATTCGCGGGAAACGGTTGGAAGCCAAACATGTGGCGAAAGTACATTAAAAACAACTAAGTGTTTTTTACACTACTAATGTTTTTCTTCACCTAAAAGCATTGTTGCATTAGGAACAGCAATGTTTTGCCTCTGATTTGTTGTTTATTTACCACTATGTAATTTTTGAAAGCATGCGATTGCATTAGCCTAAATAGAATAAATATTTTTTTAGTCAGAAAAGAAATTTAGGAAATTTTAAAGTGTTCCTATTTTTTTGTTAGACACAGCAATAATTAAAGCTAAGATAAAAGAAAGCCTCTGTTCTCTGTTGGTTCTGATTGTTTCGTAGTGCAATTCCAGTACTTTACTATATCCCTTTGTATACTTCACAATTATTTTGAGATTACAATGGTATAGTCTGGGTCATTTGCAGCTGAAACAAAACAGATATTTCATATGATCAGCTTTTGAACGCACTCAGAAGCAGAGTTATATTTTTATTTATAGTGCCAGTGCAATGAAACATTGTAAACTACTGGCACGGTGGAATTATATTCACATGTGTATCTATATAATGTCTCGCAAACATGATAGATATCATGCTTATGTGGTCCTGGAAGTCCTTCTTCTCGAATGTGGAGCTCGCAGTATCGATGACCTACAAGGACAAAAACAAGGTTATTTTGTTCAGTGGTTTGATCGTTACTAAATAAGTATTTATATTATGTACAAAATCCAGCAAGTACCGATACTACAAAAAAGATCATTGTATTTGCTCTATTCTTTTTCTTTCTTCGTATGTGCCTTGTGGTGCCTGTCGTGTACTGCAGTGTTCGCTCTTCCTTTCATGAAGTTAACAACCAAACACTTCCTTAAGATGAACGTCTTTCATAACAAACTCTACAGTTGGATCTCTCAGATCATGTGCTCACCAAGGACCTGCTTCACACATTCAAACTTTATGCGATACAGCTTTCGTGAATTTGGTGGTGCGTGTTTAATCGCGACAAAAGCGACAGTAATCAAGGAAGCCAGTGTTGATTCCATCGCGAGTGCTGGCGGACTACCTGATGAAGGAGAAGCGCCAGCAAGCAGGAGGTTCTAAACGGGGTCAACTGAGTAGTTGCAGGGTCCTCAGTCAGAGTCAATGAAATTTTCTTTGAACTACTTCGACGGGATTTGGGTTCTTCTATGGCTGATCGATGCCATATCACGAACATTTGGTGCCGAAATATGGGAGAGATGTTGGCCACACTTTCTCTTCTCATGCGTACAGATATATACTTCGACCCTTCGTTCAATTGCTGAATAATCTTTTGTACCTTAAAACGTAACACTTGAAGTCGGCTTGAACAGCTGTCTTCGTGAGTTCTTTAAGGTTGAACTCGAAGCTTCTACGATTCCGTTGCTCCTCGTAAAGCAGGCATTCCAATCCGTTTAGCTCAATGGCATTATCGCTGCGTTCCTGTTGACGTTTCTCTTTCTCCTCCCACAACTGTTTTTGCAGCTAAGCCATCTTGGCTTCTAGCGATGCTGCCTATTCCATGTTGCTCGGAACTTCAGTTTGGCGTCCTGCAGCATCCTTCTCCTGAATGACCCACTTGCGATTACTATTACCAACTTGTAGTGCCCAATATACGCCAGATGTTTTTTGGGGAAACCACTGGACAAATTGGTTTAAGGAAATTAGCAGCTAGAATGTACTGTGAAGCGTTCGCGTCAGCAGAAAACATGAAGCGAAGCACGATAGGTTGACCTAGAAAGCCGCCCAGAGAAGTCGCCACAAGAAGTGGGTAGAAACGAGCTATTGTGCTGCCATTGAAAAACTCCGAGGGAATTTTGTATCGTTCGCCAAAGACGCGTTCAGTGATTATAAAGTGCGCATCGGTGACAGCACTCCTTCACCTGAATGGCATCCTAGACAGGAATACTTTGTGGCATTGTTCCGGCAAAAAGCGCCGGTAGAATCTCAATAGCTGAACAAGAAGCCCGTGGACCTGAATGCCAACCCCAGGGAGCTGGACACAAAGGAGGACCTCAGGCTGCATGACAATTGGAAAGAGAAGCTTCGCAAAATCGAGAGTCCGTTTGAAGAGCAAAAAGCTCATCATGACAACACAAGCGAGCAACAACATAATCCCGCAGAGATAATTAACCTCAGAAATCGGGTGATAACGTCCATGCTTGCACCGTGGTGACCTAACAAAGCCTGCCCAAAAGTTGTAGCACCTGGAACTGCACGACTAACTTCAGTGTGCAGCAGGTAATGTTGATTCCATCGCCAGTGCTGGTAGACGACCTGCTGAAGAAGGAGCGCCAGCAAGCATGAAGGGGCAAACGCGGTCATCAGGTAGTAGCAGGGTTTTAATAGCCTCAGGCAGGCTCAATAGAAGCCTCATTTACCTACCTCAACGGGATTCGAATTTTTCAACTGCTGCTACGTGCCCTACTTCAAACACCAGGACCAAAATATCCACAATGCATGATGTACGAGCGAATAACGAGCATTGTGTGCATTATGGTGCCTTGAAAACTGATAATGGTTAAACATCATATGATGTCAAACGTAAAATACAAACGTTAGTCGTCCAATCGCCCTGACTATCATGATTACGAAACAAAGTGTACACTGACGTTGTGCGTTTAACCCGTTAGATTAGCATTGACTGAGTAAAAGCCAAATGGATGCTTGATTAGTAGTTCCGGTAGTTCAAGCTCCCCTGGGTATAGCTCCAGCACAACAGAAGCTTTCAGCGCAATAGTGTAGGAAGCTACGATCGGTTCATTGCGGCCCAGGCGCTTATTCATGTCGCGTCCTTTGCCTTTTAGTATTAGCGTGATGCCTCTTCATCAGCACGGTGAAGCTTCTACTTGCACCAACACGGGTGTAGCCAAGGCAGAAGGGGGGGTTGGGAGGGTTCGACCTTCCCTCTCGATAGTTTTCGCACAGACTCTTCCTCCCCTCCCGGCCACTTACCCTCTTGTTTTATTCATCGCTTCGCGCTCACCCGGTGCTACTATTTTTCACGATGGCATTCCTGACCGTTTTTCCAGTGAATATTGTGAGCGCACGGGAAAACATGTCAGGGATCTTTGTCACGACTTTGGCATTCTGAGAATTTGGGCACAAATCTCGATAGCCAGCGTGGTAAGTTTGCTCAGCAGCGGGATTAATGTTGTAGTAATGGTCATACGTGTACGCCCCGGAACAGCTGTCGCCGAAGTCGATCCCTATGATAATTTTCCTGAGGCAGAGATTTGTTTGAATGCTAAAAAATCAAACACAGTTACAAGGTCCGATATAGGCAACGTTCAAGTATATTAGAGTGTGAATCATCGTACGTGTGCAAAAATATACTCAAACGAGAGAGCATCATTACTATTGAACCATCGCAACTTCTTCTAACATCTAAACACACACACACGCACACAAACACACACACACGTGCGCGCACGCACGCACGCACGCGCGACAGAATATTCGGTTTATCCACCGAACTTCGCTTGTATGCAAGTGTAGAGTGTAGAATATTGTGATGCATACAGCGCAGAACATGCAGCCGAGAACCGTTTCTTTGGCTGCTGTAGCTTTTTGGCCAGTTGTCGTGAGTGCACTGGCAGCAGCGTCGCTTTTCGAGAAATAATCGTCAAACGTTCCCTAACAGCGTTCGGTGCGGCCATCGCCTCTCATAGAAGGACGCTAATTGACACAGGGAACTAACTACCCACCAATATGTGTAGGCAACGTATTTCGATGGGTTGACTTCACATTGCTAGGAAGCAACGCATTCAGCAAAGTTTGGGCAGTGACACAGAATGCGAGAAACGAGAACCTTCGCAACAAACCTTCACGACAGGCATGTATGGTACACAGTACAGCGTAAGTAAACTCGTGTGTCATATGCTGGTAGTTCTCGTCGGAGTTCACGCGTGTGAGAAATTGATTATGGTGAACTATGCTATAATTAAACAAGACCGGAGTTCACTCCTTCATCACTAGTGTACCAACCCCTCTAGATTTTTTGTGGTACGAAGTTGCGGCTGTTCACGCAGGCGTAACTGCTGCAAACATGAATGCATGTAGTTGTTATAACAGTGTATACATGGTATATCTTAGCTGCATGGTGAAATATTCTCTAGAGCTCTCAATTTTTTGACGTAAAGGGAAATGATGGCGGCAAGCTCGCAAACAACGGAAGACACTTTGCCACAACGTTATCATTTCAGGGGTCGGAAGAACGAAAGCTACGAACAAAATAAATAAACGTTTTCTAGTACATAACCACAGCGAACGAGCTACCTTCACGTGAGTAGCTATAAGGTCCGTTCGGTTTGCCTTGCACAGTGTGAACCAGTTCCAGGTAGTTAAGATGACAGTGCACGTAGAGCTGAACTCATGCAGTACCAGTTCAGCGAACGCTCGCGTAGCACTACACTACCTCGATATTGAAATTAATGCCGAAGTGAAGGTATACTGCATCTAGAGTAACACCGATAGCCTGGTGGCGGTTCCATGTTTCTCACTTGTTTTTTTCTGGGCTTGTGTGTGAAAGCGTTGGTATGCAAGCTGGGAATTTCGTCCAAAAGGCCATAGATTTTTTCACAGCATGTGCAGCTATTGAGAAACGTCTGATAGAACTGATAGGAGTTTGACGATGCATCGTCGCAGTTGTTACAATGGAATTGATAGGTAGCAACGCAACAGAATCTCGAGGTTCCGCGAAGGAGTCGTGAGCCAGTACATTGATTTGTTTCCTAACGTGACAACTGGGCGACGATTGGTCAATGCTGAAAAGAATGTGCTTGGTAGTTTTGTGCTACTTGGGGGGAAAGCTCCTTGGCCGAACGGTTCAACACTGCCGTGTCGACTGTACACAGTTGCGTTAAGCAAACCTTAGATTTTCTCAACAGTGTGAGTGCGGAATTGATTCCTTAGAGCCAGACAGGAGTAGGAATACAGCAAAGCCGGTTTTCTAGCAAAAAGCGACTACATGGAGCCTAAAACGCCATATGATGCAAAGGCTACCGACGTGTGGATATGAAAAAGCCGACGGAGTCACCAATTTCCCATTTGCGTGTTTAACGTCTTCATTCCGTATCGGCGTCAACCTCCTGAGAACGCCGCTTACGAATACACATAATTCGTCTGCTACCATGGCTGCAACAGCGCCACTGCTTGTACTCGAGCCACACTACCTCCAAACTCACTGCATGGTTTTGTCTGAAGGGGCCATGCACGATTCCCGCACTTTTTAAACGAATGGCTCAGTTCAAAAGTCGCCAGCTTGCACTACAAAAATTTACGTAGAGTGCGGCCCCGCGTAAATCCTTTCAGGTAGTGCAAATAAATTGAACGGACCTGAAGATCTCGTCTCGTCTCGGGTGCCTTTTTGTTGGAGACCAACTGAACATTTCTCAACAATGATTGCCTCGATCTTGCAGATTGCACGATAAAGCATGTACGATTGGCGTACTTCATTGCTATCAAAAGTCACAGTGCAACTCTAACGTCAATAAAGGTGTGAGAAAACGAGAAAGTCTGCCCGAAAATAAGGCGTGCGTAATCGTGTGGTCAACGTACAGCGTAAGTTACAAAAAAGTTACCTATTGCTTATCGCAAACATCCTTGGATGTGCGCATAAAAGTTTGAAAAATGTTGATAAAAAGCTATCACTGCGTCAGGACTGCGTTACATATAGAGTTTAACATAAAAAAACATTCCCACTGACATGCAGTCACAAACATCGACAGTAAGAAGTTATTCGCTAAGCAAAGTAAGCAAAACCGAAATGTAAATATGACTGTACAATAACATGCTGCGTATACTTTTCACTCCTGTTTGTAAGCAGAGCCGTCCTTGACTTGTGAAACGCACTTCGCCACGACGAGGACTACGCCATCTACGCTTCACAAAGATTAACGATTAAGGATGTCTTATTCGATTGGGTGGGCCAGCGCAATGATGCGTTTTCGAAGACTACTCCATTCAATGGTGCGGTGAGAGCTCGTTGCTCCAAACGGTCATATACTTGTCGTTTACACCCGCCACGGTGGTCTAGTGCCTAGGTTCTCGGCTGCTGACCTGGAGGTCACAGAATCAAATCCCGGCAGCAGCGACTGCATTTTCGATGGAGGCAAGAATTCTGTAGGCCCGTGTGCTCAGATTTAGGTGAAAGTTAAAGAACCTTAGCTAGTCGAAATTTCCGGAGCCTTCTAGTACAGTGTCTCTCACAATCATAAGGTGATTTTGGGACGTTAAACCCTACTAAATAATCAATCGATCAATCAATCAATTACCTGTAGTTTGCTGCGTTTTGCTGCGATTACTTTTACTTACCCTTTTCACAAACATACGCAAGGGGAGAGGGGTAGTCTCATGACTACCGCCGATAGTCACGTCGCAGAGAACAGCTGATGCCTGTGTCCACCCAGCCCCCTCCCCAGTCGGGTCGGTCTGGACCCCTCCCGAAAAATTTTTCTCGCTACGCCCCCGTGCACCAACATGGTTTCTCCACCACCTGCTGCTTCTAGCGTGATGCCGCCGGCAAATGAAATGCTGCAACAAAAGTGACACAGTGGCAATGACGCTCACGAGATAATGTCATGCAGTGAGTGCTTCGTAGTAAAAGCGTAAGGAGTGCCGTGCAGGAAGCAGTGCCCTGATTGAGCGAGAGGCGCACCAGCGGAGTGTAGAACGTCTTTTCCGCGTTCACAGTTCAATTTGTGAACTCTGCCTCTCGTTTTCTTGAAACACTGCATGTAGGTATACCCCTATTACTGGAAAGTACACACTTAGGCGCTTATCTCCTCAATGAACAACAATTTGAACGAGTGCATATCGAATACGCGTGTTCATTACGTGCTTGTTGATGTCATCTTTGTGCGCGATATGAGATGGCTGTGTGCAATGGAGCTGCTTAAGCAACCACAAAGGTTCAATCATTATCATGAACGTTCGTCAACAGGGAGATGTGCCAATAGGTGCCAACGTCTGCGCATCACGTCAAACGTGGGTGTAGTTGCGAAGCCGAATTTCACATTGTGCTACTTTGTAGTGCCATCTTCACCATAATCATTTCTTGATCACTACACCACGCCTCCCGAGCTAGCATCAGCTGCGCGATGCTAGCTCGAGAGGCTCATGCATCAATTTGCATAAACAATAAACAACTTCTGTTAAGACAAGGTTCACTTTCATGTTATATAGATTCAGGTAGTGAATAACCCGTGTTTATTAATTTTTTTCAAGAATAGTGAAATAAAACAGGGTACTGAATAGGCATAGCATTACAATAAAATTGGCCCCGTATTTGCATGTTACACTGCAAATGTCGTCAAAAGACGACAGGCTTGCGTGTGGAGAGAGTGAACATTTATTTGATGTTCTGCTCAAGAAAACTGGTGAATGATATACTGTAGGTGCTGCGTTAGAGTGAATCAAGCGTGCAGCGGAGGCGAAAAAGCGCATCAAGTCACATCACACTTGAGACATGAGCGCTATCTGGCAGTTATCCTGGAAAACAGGGCGCACGCCGTGCGCGCCCGTCTCTGAGGTGATAAGGTGTAGAACACAATGCGACGGGCAAGTGCCACTACCGTGTCGTCTTAGCAAAGTGTTGGAAACACTTGCCTTTTCGGGCAAGCGTTTCCATGTCAGCGCAATTTTATAAACGTTACGGTCCTTATAATTACTTATGTACGTCTCTTATGGTAAGAAGAGACACACATACAGAATATTGACGTGTCGTTATCGTGCCTTAGATATGCGCAATAATTTATTTTTATTCGACAATCGCACAAGTATGAACGCTGAATCTTGAGCAATATTGGTGGGTGCTGCGGGTGGGTTTGGCCGTTTGTAGTATCGTTTGGCCACTTTGGTACTGTTTAGGGCACCGTTAAGGGTGAACAAACAGACAAAGGTACAGACATAGAGACCAAAAGTTTTGCGTTGAAGGTACCCAAGAAAGACTATCGTCTTTAAAAACCATACTGCTACGATACTGAGGGGGCGCGTGGAATAAGAGGAGAATGAGGTTGGCACGCGCGGTGATCGGCCAGGTCCCTGGACTCTCGCATTCATCATCTCCTGTAAATAAAGGCATCTCAGCGTAACAAGATTGGTGGAAGTTGCGGGGTACAGTGGAGCGATCCCAGGCGAACGATCACGGAAGCGCTACCTCAAGAACTACGCCGAAGCCGCCGACTGGCTGGTCTACCACCGCTTTCTATGGATCCGATTGCTGACGGCGACACCACGCACTCTTCTTCTGGCGCTACGTAGCCTCGACACATAGTACCAGAGAGCTTCTCTGGAAGGGTCGGAGAAGACGTCGACGAATGGCTGAAACACTTCAACCATGTGAGTAAATACAATTGTTGGGATGCGGCCTCCCGGTTGTCCAACGTCGGATTGTTTCTTCAAGGGACGGCGTTGGTGCGGTTTGAAAACCGCGAAGAAACAATAACGACCTGGGAAGCGTTTGAGAAAGAAATAGCGAGCTGCTTCGGGGACGCATTGATGAAGAAGAAGCGCGCTGAGCAAACTTTGATGCAGCGCGCTCAAGTCCCCGGTGAAACATGCACAACGTACATTGAAGAGATTCTGAAATTGTGCAAGTCTGTAGATCCACGCATGAAAGAAGATGACAAGGTAGGGCATCTCCTCAAAGGGGTTGCTGAGGATGTCTACAATTTCCTCATCGGCAAGGACACCTTGGCGTCTGTAGCGGACATAATACCACACTGCCGCATGTTTGAGACCCTGAAGGCAAGGCGCATCACTCCCAAATTTGGTAGACTTGCCAATGTCACCAACGTTGCAAGTGTCGACGTCCCTCCAGCATCATCCTGTGATTTTGCCTCGATGATCAGGCAAATCTTACGCGAAGAACTTGGACGACGTGATGCTGTCAACCCGCCGAGAGCACCTGCTATCAACACCTCCCCGCCATACGACGCAATGTGTGCTGCCGTTGATGCCACGCTATATGGTGTGCCCCAATCAAGAGCACCAGAGCCCCCAACCGACAACTTACATCATCGCCGTGGTTTCCAGAACGCCTCCCGCCAACCACCTACAATGGTGTCTTCGTGGGACGATCATGGGCACATGGCCCCTCGTGGAAGGTTTGGCGACGTGCGTGAGGCCCCTGTGTGCTATAACTGCGGTTTTCGTGGACATGTGGCTCGATTCTGTGGTCAAAGGCGTCGCCCCCAGCAGCGCTACTACGAGGGATCATCAGCTTCTTCTCGACTAAACCGCTGGCGCGGTGGTATGCGTTCAATGCGGGACGCGTACGTTGGGGACGGCTTCCAGCAAACGACCCACAGTGATACACATGTAGGACGCAATTTCCACCGGAATTTGCGCAATGACTTGCCTTCCTCCGTGCGAAGCTTGACACTCCCCGCGACACGCCAGTTCTGTTCCCTATCTCCTGGTCGACGCGTCACCTCCCCGCCTCCAGGAAACTAGGTGGTGCAGCCAATGGAGGTGAGGTCGCCGAACATTTGTCACTACATCCGCCTAAGCCTCCACCCGTTGTTATGACGCAAAATAGGTTCCTTGTGCTTAGTGATGGACTTCTTACGATGGCTTTGATAGATACTGGAGCAGTTGTTTCAGTCATGAGTCTTAACTTCAAATTGCGGCTATGACATAAAGCGATGTTTCGCTGAGACAGTTGTGCATCGTTTCGTGCAGCGATCGGGGAGACACTGTGCCCGATCGGTGTGTGTGTTGTTAGTGTCACTTTGGTGACAAGGTCTTCGAGGCTGAATTCGCTGTCCTGACCAGCTCCACCCATGACATCATCTTGGGGATCGGTTTTCTACGCGAGTGCGGTGCTACTGTAGATTGCGGTGCTGGCGAGATTATGCTATCGGCATTTACTGACGATCCTAGGGTGCTGTCAAGGATCTATCACCGTCATTGAGGATGTTGTCTTGCCGCCCAACTCGATGAAGACCGTACACGTTGATGCCTCTGCCTCAGACGCCGGAAAGTTTGATGTTCTTGTGGAGCCCATTCCTCTCAATTGCGCCAAGAAAAATGCGCTCGTTCCACATTGTGTTCTGTCGATCAGTGATAGGCGATCGGCCTTATGGGTGTCAAACTATTCAAATGAACCTGTTATGCTACCCTGCGGAATGCGACTCGCCCTCTTCGAACAAAATGCGACCAGTTTTATTGCATCTTTAGGCGACAAGAGAGTAGATCCTATTCGTGCAACGTACCATACAGAAGCCAACTTTCTGAGTATGGTAAACAAGTTGCTATCATCAGAAAAACGTCAAGCTTTGGTCGAAGTCCTTGCGAAGCACGCTACTATATTTGACTTTACGCAGAATAGAGAGCAATCAAGTGTACCCGAGTCGCGTACTCGCCATGGGATTGGCACAGGATCCGTTCACCCTATCCGGCAGAAACCATACCGTGTCTCATCTGCGGAGCGCAAGGTCATTGCTCAACAGGTAGAAGAGATGTTAATGAAAAGGGTCATTCAAGAGTCGTGTAGCCCTTGGGATGCCCCTGTGATTCATGTCCGAAAGGAGGATGGTACGTGGCGATCCTGCGTGGATTATAGACGGCTCAACTCTGTTACTATATGAATGTCTACCCGCTTCCCAGGATTGATGATGTCATCTATTGTTTACATTCGGCATCGTACTTCTCCTCCGTGGATTCGAGATCTGGTTATTGGCAAATCCCCATGCACCTGAATGACAAAAAGAAAACGGCCTTCATAACCCAAGATGGTCTATTTGAATTCAATGTAATGCGGTTTGGTTTATGCAATGCTCCAGCCACGTTTTAGCGCTTCATGGACTCTGTGTTAAGTGGACTAAAGTGGGAAGTTTGTCTTTGCTACCTGGATGACATTATAATTTTTGGCCGTACATTCGATGAGCACAACCATCGTCTAGACATTGTTCTCATCTGCCTTGGGAGAGCTAAGCTCACCCTGAACTCTAAGAAGTGTCACTTTGGCAGCCATGAGACTCTCGTTCTCGGTCACCTGGTGGACAAGCATGGCGTTCGACCCAACTTCCAGAAAGTCGCTGCAGTCAGCAGCTTCAAACAACTTCAGTCGGTACGAGAGTTGCGAAGCTTTCTGGGCCTATGCTTGTACTTCCGTCGCTTCGTGCCCAGGTTCGCCGACCTCGCTTACCCTTTTAGATCCCTACTCAACAAGAACGCATCTTTTGGGTGGTCAGCGGAATGCGAGTCGTCTCTTTCGCAACTCAAGTTTGTTCTTACGTCAGGGCCCGTACTTCGCCACTATGACCCATCTGCTGCCACAGAAGTTCATACCAACGCCAGCGGTGTAGGTATTGGCGCCGTCTTGGTCCAACGCCATGGAGCTGCTGAACACGTCGTTGCCTATGCCAGTCGCTGTTTAAGTAAACCGGAGCGAAACTATAATGTCACAGAGCAGGAATGTCTCGCGGTCATATTCGCCGTGCACAAGTTTCGCCCTTATATATATGGACGCCGATTCTCGATTGTCACGGACCATCATTCTTTATGTTGGCTCACTGAACTACGGGACCCATCTGGTCGTCTTGCTCGTTGGGCGTGTCATGAGTTTTCTACGCGTTTGCACTGTTGATTAAAAGGGGCATAACGCAGACGGGAGAAGAGAAAAACTTGATTATATCTATATACAGGGAGTATGTGGGTGGTGGCCCGGTGCGAGCCACCCCTCACAAACGAATACCCTACTTAAAGTAGTAGGACAGTGAGTTATCACCTCTTGTCTCGCTATCAAATAGCTCAATTGTAGAACATTCCATGTGCCCATTTTGCTTCTAAAAAATTCTAGTATGTCATTGTGAACTTCAAAACACACCAACAACCAGCTCTTGTATCTTTTCGCTATAGCAGAGGAACGAATGGTTGCGGCTAGAAAAATAAAAGCAGCGCTATCTTGTTGAGCCCATAAGCGACTGGTGTGTTCAAATACGGACTCAAAGCGAGAGAAGCTTAAAGAAGCAAACCAACAGGCGAAGCGGTATTCTGTTCGTATGTGACCTCCGTCGCTGGATCGGCGATCAACTTCGTAGCGGAAAAAACAAAACGACGATACTGACAGCGCGAGAACAGAACGGCGACAAAGAGACAAGAAGAAGACTCTTTGTCGTCGTTCTGTTCTCACGCTATAACTATCGTCACGTTATGCGAACTAGCCCGAACTGCCACACTTATGAAGAAACAAAACTACGACAAGTATACCTCTTTTGGGCTTTCGCTAGTGGGTTGTTTCCCCGTTTTAATAACGTAGCACTTTAGAAACTGACTTGTCCTCCATTTATCACGTCATGTTGCATGATTTCGCATTGACCTTAGACAAAGTTAACATGCTCAAAACCACTGCGAAAATATAACGTCTACAATAGTATAAACTGCAAATATAACTAAAAAAAGAATCTCCATAAGTTACCTAAAGATAGACAAAAGTCTTCAGCACCGTCTTGCTATTGCAGGCACTACGTAATTGAGAGCCCCACCACCTCGGCAAGCGTGTGGTTAACGATGCAGTTAAAAGTTAACGATATGATTAATCATTCGTTTGAAAAGTGACAGGCATGGTAGGATAGCTGCTTTATATGGACACTGAAGACAAGCAGTAAATTAGTTTAGAGTGATAATGTTTACTGTATAAATGCTGCTGTCTTCGATTTCGCCATGGTAAGTTTTTTTATAAAGGAGATAATAAAGTATTACACTTAAGTCTCCCGCTGACATTTTCACTGCTGGCAGGACGAGTTTCAAAGAACTTTTGTGTATTTAGGCCGCATTGGATCAACGAAGTTTTTTGTGACTAACTAAACTGAGCCACCGGCTCACTAAGTAGATGGTGTGCTTCATGTTAGGTGATTAAGGACTACGTTGGCCCTAGTAGACATCAATAGCTATGACGTCATGGTGACTAGTACTGGAATTTCTTGAAAGCATCACCACAGACCTTTTCCTTAGAAGCGTTTGCTCGCTAACCCCCGCGAATAACGTGGCTATTTTATAACAGTCAAAAAGTGATTTTCTAATGTGAGAAAAGTCGTGTTTGCATTTAGTGTTCGTTTGAATACGACAGTCAGACTTACACTAACATCTACGTTAGGATGAAACTAACACAGTATTTTCCCCTCCCCTTTCTTGATCTCCCTTTATTCTTCTTTAACACCCTTTTTTGTGTTCTTGGCTGTCTTTTACCTTACTATGCGTTTTGTTTGTGTCGCTTGCAGTATGTCAATTCACATTTTTAGGACATTTTCGGATTGCTTCGTACTAGATTTTAATGTGCATGCACTTTTTTGTCCTCATATCTACTCAATTTCTTTCATTTCTTTTGATATCGTATTTTGGTTGCTGCGAGCATTCACTATTATCTTTTCTATACCGCCTATATACGCGTGTGAAGATAAATCTATTTTTATGCTTTTTAGACATTCGTACTTCAATTTCAGAATGACAAGCATCGTAGACTGACAGCGACAAGTTTTTCGAAAAATCTTCTCACTTATTGTTCATGCCCATTTCTTGGAAGTGCCTCACAACAGCACCCCAAGCTTAACACTGAGCAGGCGCTAATGCTACGCTTATAACAAACGCACACCTACCCAAACCTTACCTTGCTTCACGTTCTCTATCCCGACGAGTACTCCAGTGACACGTGCCCCCATGCGGACACATGGTGACACTTGCGTACATGCTCTGGGAATGTAAGAAGGCTCATTCCGTCTCTACCTAAAACAACTGGTCCCTCAAAAGCTCGCTTCTGACTGACCAGCAAGGTCCGTGCAGCAGGCACACGAAGCGGCCGCCAGGTATTTTCTGTCGGTACCTACAGGGGAGACGACTGTTATAGGCGCTATCCTGCAGGACATAATTATCCCCTTGAGAATCAGCGTCTACATATGTGGACGCCAATCGCTTTGTCCGGACTTGTGGGAGAGAGAGGGAAAAAGAGACAAAACTTTATTTGCTGTCCTCGCTGGGGTCAAGGAAGCACAATAGGGCTAGTCTTCTGGAGTATAGTGGGAAAAGAAGCGCTAAATACATTCCACATATATGGGATCAATTGAACCTTCTGAACAGTAAACGCGCTTTGATTTAACCCGATGTTCTGCATATGACTGCAGCCAATCACTTTGACGAAGGCACTGCTATGTTCAACGGGTCACTTGACTTGCCTTGTTCCAAGACCAGCTTCAAAAGAACTATTCGTTGCTTAAAATGAATAGAAACATAAACGAAATGCGTGTACACTTTGAGCTCAACATTTTCTTCTGGTTTTCTAAGAATCTAACTAGACTGGATGCCTTAGAAATACATGTTTAAGTATACGCTAATTAAGATTTATTAGTCATCCTTGAAAAGCACAACGTATATCCAAATTTCATCCTTGGAATGTAATAACTGGTGCCTAAGAAATATGTTGTGGGAAGTTCAGGCATATATGAACAATGCGTCATCATTGGATCATGAAGGGCATAATATTACAACAACCTCAACCTCAGATGTCCCTTTAGTGATCTGCTTTCTTTTTCGTGTTCTGTCTGCAACTTCTTTTTTTTCTTTTTCTGATAGGGAAGCTTATCTTCATATCTTGCCATCTCGCCGGAAGAAAGTAAACCAGGTGTCGAGATAGCACCGCAAGCAATGAAGCTGCAGTCTGGACGAAGAAAATAACCTCGTCTAAATGCTGGTAGCAGTTGCATTACTTCGTATACAATAGCCCTTCATTATTTCTCACGGCATCTAGCGGTTGACAGTTGTGTGCTTGTACAAAGTAAAGCGCCATTAAACACTGAGAATCCAGTATATTTTATGTGGCATACCAACACAGCATTCCAATTCATAGCCGTGCGAATGCAACTACAAAACAATAGATCAGAGGTCTGAAATTCATGGTCATGGGGACGCATACTACTCATGAACCTTTCACCAGTGACCCGGCTTGCACATTCGGTCCGTGCGTTTCTGCTTTAATATTTATTCCACGCGCTTCCAACCTGTAATAGACGGCTGTTAAGGAACATCACCAACAAGTAAGAAGACATGTTTAAGCGTGCATGTTTTAAAGTTTAGCAGCTCTTTGGTGCTTCACAAAAAGAATTTTTTTGGACTTTGCTATATAGTACTTGTATTATTTTCTCGCCTATTGCAATTAATGACACTTTGTTCGGGTAACTGACGCAGGCCCTGCAGATGTCGAGCACTGACAAGATGAGGTGAGGTACCTCATGCTGTCAACACTTGTTGGAACATAACTCTGCTGCAAAAACTGTCTACTTCCGATTAGGATTCTTCGTTTAGGTCATTCTGGAGAGTGGTGTCGATACGTTTTTCCAATCCTGACGCCAACTTCTTTTCATAAGTTTGCGTCAAATCGCACTAAGAACATCACATTATCAATCAACAAAATAAACGAGTCAGTATCATATTGCTAATACAAAAGTTTTGTTTTTTATGATTCTTATTTTTAAGTGACATGTTTTTCGGTTAGATGATTGTTCATAAAATTATTTGAATAAGTTGTTCAATAAAAATGCCTACTTCTTTTCCCTATCCCATATTAAAAATACATGCATTATCTTTTCGCGGTCGTTTTTAACGATAATGTTGTTCATGATTTTGTTTTGTCATTGCTAATGATGTTTGATTGCGCGTTTTTAATGGCAATGTGTAACCTATGATTTGCATGTCATTTCGTAATTCCGGTTATTTTTTGCGTTTTCTATCAATATGAATCTGTGTAAACAAATATTCGTTTTCATATGCCTTCCCTGCTATAATCTCTGATGAGATTGGCAGTATTGGTTAATAAATAATAATAAATAAATAAATAAATAAATAAATAAATGAATAAGTGACCCAGTATATGAGATATACAAAAGGCTTTTAAGACAATAGTCTTTCTTGGGAGACTTCAACGTAAGCAGTTTAGTCTGTCTATCTTTCTGTTTGTTTGTCTCGGGACGACCCTATCCGCCGCGCCCACCAATAATGCTCTGGCTTCTGCGTTCACACTTGCACAATTTTTGAATAAAAAGCAAATATAGCGGATATCTGGACACAATATCAACACATCAATATGTGCTGGTGTATTTCTTTATGCTGAAAAGGCATGCATAAGTAATACTAAAACCTTCAGGGTTTATGACGGTGCGCTGGCCATGTGACGCTATGCACAAAAATGCATTTCCTACACTTCGCTAAGACAATACGGTACTGCCACCTTCCTTGGAATCTACGAACTATTGCCTCATGGATAGTGCGCGACCGCTGCGTGCTCGCTTTGGGAGGCCATCCTTTCGTTTTCTCAGATTACAACCAGATGGGACTCATGTCTCACGCAGGACTTCCAGAATTCCATTCACTGATTTTCTCCCACAAGACATCAAAGAAGGGTTTTATTCACTCTCTCCAGATGGAAGACTATCGCCTTTTGACATCTGCAGTCACACATGCAGATACGAGGCCAGCTTTTAAATGGCAAATAGCAGCATTAGCGGACTTTTTCTTTGTTCTCCTCGCACCTCCGTTGAAACCTTCATCGCAGCCTCTGCCCTTAAAGATTACAGAATTAAAATGTGCGGCTGCGACACGCTACCAAAGGAGGAATCAACACTTGTGCATTTTATTTTGCTACTTGCACATTTTAAACACATATTCACGCATAGTACTTGTGTTCAACGTATTCTTGTATATGGCGTTTATTTTTACTTACCATACTTCCAAAAGAAAAACTCCACACTCTCCTTGATAATCATACTGCCAAAGTACCTTCGTGACATTATCTAGTCCTGAAAAGCAGAGTACAAAACTAAAAAATGAATATTTGCAAAAATAGCCTCCACCGATTAAGCGACACGTGAATAATGAGAACAGATGTCGAAAAGTAATCCTCATGGTTCTGGCTTACAAAAGGGGTCGATAACATATATAAAGAATGTGCAATGAAAAATTCGCTGTGCACTTGATGATATATGAATTGTTTCAGTGCCCTAAGATACCCCCTTGGGGCGCTGTCAGTGCGACAATACAAATTCACGTAGAGTTACGGTAGGAATTAGCCACAAACATTAGAAGCTGGATGGACATGACTTCCCCGTAGCAGGGTTGTAACGATTTCTAGAGGCGTTGCAGATAAGGTAAGCGTATTTTTGCAAAAAGAAGAAAATGAGAGCTTCACTAGCCGGGTTGAAAGAGGAGCACCCAACTATTGTTCTTGCCCTCCATGAGTAGGCCACGAAACGGGAATTCTGTGTAATCAGCCCTGCTGTGCACGGTCAATAGCATGTTTGTCATGGCCTCTTATCTCCTGTCCGTCCTCTGGTAGCTGTACGCCGAGGGCTTCTACATGACCAACGGGGACGCCATGGTGTCAGCGTGGACCTAAACAGGCGATTCAAGACCCTCCGGGCTATACTCAGCCTGTCCCGAGACCATTTTCTCCCCGATGAGCCGTCTGAGGACAAGGCTATGTCATATAGAGTGGTGTACCCCAGAAATTCTCACTTCATGAGGTCCGGCCGCTACACTCGCTTCAAGGAGCGACGCATCGTGCACCAGGCCAAGCTGATTCTACTCCCCCTCAACGGCACACGCAAGTTGGTACCCGTAGCAGACAGAAGGTACAGACGCTGTGTGTACGGGGTGGAGACGCAGTCGCACGTCCTCTGCCACTGCATGCGCCAGAGCTGGGTCATCACAAAGCGCCACAACGCCATTGTCACGCGCCACAAGTAGGCGGCCCTTGGGTGGTACACCAGCATCGGAGGGAATTGAAAGGTTAAAAGGTCGGCTAGCCCAAACCTACGGTCAGACCAGGTCCTGGGCTGTGGCGAGGAGGCTGTTACAAATTGTGTAGAATACGAGAAGCGACGTTATCATCATCGGTGGAGTAGACCGGCTCTCGCAATAAAAAAAGAGGTAATTGGGCGGGATTCGCCATGGGCGCGGTGGCTCGTCTTTTCCTCAGCATTTTGGTGCCGAAATTTGGGACGAAGGACTTTCGGTAGTGAGATGGAGCGGACTTCACGAATTTCTACTGCAGTCGCAGCCTCCAGAACTTTTGTGAAGCCACCTTGGGTAAAGCTGATGTGCTAGGCATAACCATCATTGAGACCTGGGAGTGTGACTTCGGTTGCAGTTGAGACCACTAGGAGCACCCATGGACCGACGTGAGTACGGGCATCGTCTGGAGGTTTGCGAGACGGGAGCCCTCACGTCTACTTCGGCTCCGTCCTGACTCGCCCTTTGTCACATAACGAGCGCTCAAAAAGAGCGCGCCGCCAACTCCTCGCGACGAAACGCTGGAGTGACGCCGCGAGGTCAACGATAAAAAAAGAGAAAACAAACATCTGAGGACTCCCCGGGCGCGCGATCTTCCCGTCTCGGAAGCGTAGGCTTGCCGACGAACCTCCTCACCCCACCACGGCGGCCGAGCAAGCACTCGAATTTTCTAGATGGAAAGGGGCGTGGTTGAAGCCGGGTTGAGTCATCTGTCGCGGAAAGCATTCGAACCGTCTCGCCCCCTCCCCAGCCTTCGCTGCGTATCGCGCCTACGAAATGACGAGAACTTTCTGGAATCTCGCGCGGAGGGTATTTAATCGAGCAGTCGAGTGAGAGTTCAGGAGAAGACGGAAGTTAGCGCCAGAGCGCGTAGGGTATCCCGCCGTGTAGTCGGCGAAGGTTTTGTCTATAGGGACAAAGCAGGAGATGACGTGAGGTTTCCTGGAAGAGAAACTTCGGAGGAGAAGATGGAAGTTAGCGCCAGAGCGCGTAAAGATTCCGCCGTGTAGTCGGCGAAGGTTTTGTCCGTGGAGACAAAGCAGGAGAAGAAGAGAATTTCCACCTGAGCCGTGACGACTCGAGCTACAGGCAAGAGTGTGTGTTTACCGCTATCGAGCGAAGACGCGTGGCAACGGCTGCGTGTGTGAAGCCGACGTGTTTCCGGCGAAGAAGTTTGAAGCTTGGAGGGTGGCCTATTGAAGACGTGAGGTTTCCTAAAAGAGAAACTTCGAGGGCAGCGGAACGACAACAACGCTGGACTTTGAGTCAGTGATTCTCGGAAGAGTATCCTCCAGACTTTTGTTCCAAAAACTTTGGACTGAATAGGTTTCCTATCTCTTAAGTCTTTAAGTGTCTTGGTTGTTCAATGCATGCGACTGCATTGTAGTGCGTATTGTTGTCTGTGTACGTTGTTTCGAGTGTGGCTGATTGTACTGTGTAGTACGTTGTTTGTTTGGTTATATATTGTACTCAACTATTGTGGAGAGTGCATACTTGTGTGTTGTTTTGATCTGCAATTATTGAGAATATAATTTCGTTTGTTTATCAACTATCGGCTATGACTTGTTCTTTGGGCCACAGCCGGCGTTCGCTGGCGTGCCAAATAGGACCACTTCTAAAGTGTCCACGTTTTCATGGTGCGGTTCGGGGGGCTGATACCTCGGCTCTTGGAATTAGCCCAGCGATCGCCTCCCTAATTAACGGGACCTGTGCGACAATTATTCTGGCGTCCGCGACAGGACCTTTTGGTGCACAGTGTGTCCAAAGTAGGGAGAAAGAGCCTCGAGTTGCTGATAAGGCTATCGGAACAATTTTGTGTGTTGCTCGGTGTTCTCGTTAACGAGTACAGGGGAATGTTCCGATAGACTGATTTAGGCAGATACTTTTTACACGTGGCAAGACTTTGTTTGCGAGACACCACGGATCTCGAAAAGTTAGTTGCTCTTGGTGAAAAGATGGGTCTTTCTGGCGCCGAACTACGGAAGTGGGTCACCCAGAAGGAAAAAGAAAAAAAAGAGAGGGCCAAGAAAGAAAAAGCAGCTGAGTTGGAGAGAGAAAGGCTGGCCGCTGAAAGGGCGAAGGAAGAAAGAGAGCAACAATTGAAGTTGGAGCTGGAGAGAGAAAAGTTGGCAGCTGAAAGGGCGAGAGAAGAAAGAGAAGCAAAGGAGCGACAGCTGAAGGAAGAAAGAGAAGAAAGGGAACGGCAGCGGCAGCATGAGATGGAACTCGAGCGGCTCCGTTTGCAACAGCGGAGTGAAACTCCAGTCCAAGCTAGAGTTGAAAGCAGCGAACGGGAAGATCATGGCTTCCGCTTGAACCCAAGCAAGCTGCTCGTAGCGTTTGATGAAAGGAAGGACGACCTTGACGCGTACCTTCACAAATTTGAGACGATTGCGAGGAGCCAGAATTGGCCGGAACATCAATGGGCAACTGCTTTGAGTACTTGCTTGAGTGGTGAAGCGCTCAGTGTGTACGGTACGCTGACGCCGACTGATGCAGCCAACTATGCAAAGGTGAAAGCTGCTTTGCTGAAGCGATTTACATTTACTGTGGAAGGATTCCGGGACAGATTTCGGACAGGAAAGCCAGCTGATGGGGAGACGGCTACGCAGTATGCTGCCCGACTTTGCCATTATTTCGACAAATGGATTGAACTTTCAGGGACAGCGCAGGACTACGATGAGCTTAGAGAGCTCCTAATTAGAGAGCAGTTTCTCATTAGTTGCCACCCAAGCCTGTCGCTGTACTTGAAAAAGAGGAAGGCTGACTCACTTGAAGGCATGCTTGAATTGGCTGATCAATTCTTGGAAGCGCAAGGAGGCACTAATTTGGCCAAGGTCAAGAAGGATTGTCCCGAAGATTCGAAGAAATTGGCTCCCGAAGAAAAGAAGCGTGCACCGGAGAGCATTCCGCGTTGTTTTCTGTGTAACCGAGTGGGTCATCGCGCGAAAAACTGTCGAACAATCTTTACGAGCCCTACGGTAGTAAAATGTTTTAAGTGTCGTCAGACTGCGGGGTGCTTGTAGCCCCACCCCGCTCAATGACGCCGGACATGTTCAATAAAGTTTTTACTCACTCACTGTCGTCAGACTGGGCACAAAGCAGACGCATGTCGAAACGGAGCGAGTCAAACTCACCAGGGTTCCTGTGTGCAAGCGGCACTGAAATCCGGTAATAATGCCGTCACAGATGGATTCGTAGAGTTGAAAAATTGGGAGAAAATTCCTATTGTGGGGGCTGTAATGACAAAACAGTCAGCCGGTGTTTCGAAGGGAATGTCAACGCTGCCTGGAAAAGTTGCGGACAAAAAGATTACGGTGTTAAGAGATACCGGCAGCTCCACTGTTATCGTGCGGAGAAATCTGGTACGGGAAAGTGAGTTAACAGGCAAAACGAAGCCGGTTTGCCTAATTCACCGTACGGTCCGGATGCTTCCCTAAGATTGATTGATATGTGGGGTTTAACGTCCCAAAACCACTATATGATTATGAGAGACGCCGTAGTGGAGGGCTCCGGAAATTTAGACCACCTGGGGTTCTTTAACGTGCACCCAAATCTGAGCACACGGGCCTATAACATTTCCGCCTCCATCGGAAATGCAGCCGCCGCAGCCGGGATTCGAACCCGCGCCCTGCGGGTCAGCAGCCGAGTACCTTAGCCACTAGACCACCGCGGCGGGGCGTCCTTCCCTAAGCAGAAATTGAGGTTGAAACCCCGTACTTCAGCGGGAAGGTTACTGCTTTATGCATGACAACCCCCCTGTACGACCTTGTCATCGGAAACATCGACGGGGTGCGAGGACCGAATGATCCGGAATGTTTGGGAGAAGACCCTAAGATAGAGCCCTCGCCAACCCAGTGACCGCGAGATTCAGTGGAGGAGTAGCCCGTGACGGATCTCACTAGAGCCCAAGGTGAAGCCATGGTGCAAGAGACAGTGAATGAGAAGATGATCGTGTTGGATGAGTACACGGACCGGGCAGCTGAATTTACGTCGGCACGACCTGAAACGAGCGACAGTGTAAAGGTGACGAAGTCGGCCAGCCAGGTCCAATGTCGTGACATGAACAAGCGGGTGAATAACCAGGCAGGATTGGTTGAGCGTCATGACCCGTTAGCAGTGTCGGAAGTGACAACGATGGCTGAGACGCTGCCTCAAATACCGTCGTTGGAAGGGGCTCGCCGGAACAAAACGAGAAAAAACAATAAGAAGAGACCGAGAGAGCACTGCAAGAAAGGGTGCAAGTGCTGCTCGAAATGCACAGGATAGGTGCTGAGGTGGAATCGAATTGTGTTTGGCAGGGCTGAGTGCTATATGTTGTGTTAATGTTCTTGTTATCCTGTGTCACAAGTGTCGAAGTGTTTGTGCTGTGACGTGATGTATAGTATTGTACAATTGTGGTAATGAGAGCTTTGTATATTTGTATTGTGGAATAAGTGATGGAGCATTGCATTCATGTACCTGTGGCTATATTTCATGTGTTGTGGAATTGAATTACAATGTACAATTGTATTGAGTGATCTATTGTGAATGTGAAGTGTCATGAGCGACGGATTGTGTTACAGTCTGCGGGAGTGTGTGGTGACTGTTTGTGCTCGTTTGTGTGGTTTTGAATATTATGACATAATATTCTTAAAGTGGGGGGCAGTGTCACAAAACGAGCGCTCAAAAAAGGGGGCGTGCCACCAAAATCTCGCGACGAAACGCCGGAGTGATGCCGCGAGGTCAAACGATAAAAAAAAGAGAAAACAAGCATCCAAGGGCTCCCCGGGCACGCGTCCCTCTCCCCTCGGAAGCGTAGGTTCGCCGACGAACCTCCTCACCCCACATAGGCGGCCGAGCAAGCACTCGAATTTTCTAGATGAAAAGAGGCGTGGTTGAAGCCGGGTGGAGTCATCTGTCGCGGAAAGCATTCGAACCGTCTCGCCCCCTCCCCAGCCTTCGCTGCGTATCGCGCCAACGAAATGACGAGAACTTTCTGGAATCTCGCGCGGAGGGTATTTAATCGAGCAGCCAAGGTGAGAGATCAGGAGAAGACGGAAGTTAGCGCCAGAGCACGTAGGGTATCCCGCCGTGTAGTCGGCGAAGGTTTTGTCCGTAGGGACAAAGCAGGAGAAGACATGAGGTTTCCTGGAAGAGAAACTTCGGAGGAGAAGATGGAAGTTAGCGCCAGAGCGCGTAGAGATTCTGCCGTGTAGTCGGCGAAGGTTTTGTCAATGGAGACAAAGCAGGAGAAGAAGAGAATTTCCACCTGAGGGGTGACGACTCGAGCTACAGGCAAGACTGTGTGTGTTTACCGCTATCGAGCGAAGACGCGTGGCAACGGATGCGTGTGTGAAGCCGACGTGTTTCCGGCGAAGAAGTTTGAAGCTTGGAGGGTGGCCTATTGAAGACGTGAGGTTTCCTGGAAGAGAAACTTCGGCGAGGTTTCCTGGAAGAGAAACTTCGAGGGCAGCGGAACGACAACAACCCTGGACTTTGATGAGTGATTCTCGGAAGAGTATCCTCCAGACTTTTGTTCCAAGAACTTTGGACTGAATAGGTTTCCTATCTCTTAAGTCTTTAAGTGTCTTGGTTGTTCAATGCATGCGACTGCATTGTAGTGCGTATTGTTGTCTGTGTCCGTTGTTTCGAGTGTGGCTGATTGTACTGTGTAGTACGTTGTTTGTTTGGTGATATATTGTACTCAACTATTGTGGAGAGTGCAAACTTGTGTGTTGTTTTGATCTGCAATTATTGAGAATATAATTTCGTTTGTTTATCAACTCTCGGCTCTGACTTGTTCTTTGGGCCACAGCCGGCGTCCGCTGGCGTGCCAAATAGGACCACTTCTAAATTGTCCACGTTGTCGTGGTGCGGTTCGGGGGGCCGATACTTCGGCCCTTGGAATTAGCCCAGCGATCGCCTCCCTAATTAACGGGACCTGTGTGACACCCTTGAAGTTGATGGCTTGATATTTACAAGTCAAGGCAGTCCATAGATCAATGACGTACATCTTGAGAGTACAGCCCCGTGAGTGCAGGCATCGTCTGAAGGCTCGCGAGACAAGAGCTCTCACGTCTTCTCCGGCTCAGTACTGACTCGCCCTTCACGACAATGGCCTGATATGCACAGGATCACAAAGAACGACAGCCCGACAAGTGACGAATATTCGTTGTGCGAACCTTCTGCGATGGATGCCGTGTTGACTCCGACTTTGTCTCGTGACGCGGCCGGCCTGTGACTTCTCACGTTTCCGACACTGGTCCGGATCATGGAGGCCCTCTACGAAAGAGGAAGTGAAACACGCAAGGCTGTTACGCAGGTCATCGCAGATGTCGAACGTCTTCGCAAATTGGATCGCCCATATATCTGTCAGTTATGACGTATTCACCGAGTTTTTATTGAGCAGTATGGGGAACTCGAAAGAATGGACAAGGAAGGAGAGGATGCAGGTGACATCGATCATTTGGATGTGCAGATGGAGGAAGCTGACGTTTACGAGCACAAGATTATTCTAGCTAGGGTCAGAGCAGAATACAAAATCGCAGATACATTAAAGGCTCAGCAAACGCACCTAGACCTAATACAACAACGTATAAGAACGGAGGCCCAGAAGAAAGCACTCTCTCTGACAATGTCACTGCAATCTAACAAATGCGTCTTTAATGGCCATCTTGTCCCACAGAATTTGGATGAGTGTACCACAGGACAAACAGAGGGACAAAATGGCAGCACACAAGCTAGAAGTTCAACTACAGAGAAAGCCTCTTCCGCGCCGTTAGAGATCTCATCAGTGTGCTGCACCCATCAAGCTATTGACAAGAAGTGTCAGCGCCACTGTGGGGACGCAGAGGGGCGCGGAGGATCACAGTGTTGAGGAAAAGACGAGCCGTCGTGCCCATGGCGAATTCCTCCCGATTACCTTTTTTTATTCCGAAAGCCGGTCTAATCCCTGATGATAATAACATCGCCCCTCGTATTCTACCCAATTTGTAACACACGCCCTGGCCCCACCGCGGTGGTCTAGTGGCTAAGGTACTCGGCTGCTGACCCGCAGGTCGCGGGTTCGAATCGCGGCAGCGGCGGCTGCATTTCCGATGGAGGCGGAAATGTTGTAGGCCTGTGTACTCAGATTTGGGTGCACGTTAAAGAACCCCAGGTGGTCAAAATTTCCGGAGCCCTCCACTACGGCGTCTCTCATAATCATATAGTGGATTTGGGACGTTAAACCCCACAAGTCCTACACACGCCCTGGTCTTCGGTCCGAGACATCTGCTGTTCCTTAAACAAACGTATGCAGGCGTTCTAAGAGGCACTCAAGACACAAGGAGGAAAAGTGCGCCCCATTACAGCATTTCTTTGAGTGGTTTCAGCACGTCTCCGTAAACGCCATCATCGTCGTATGCCTTGGCACGTGAGATCGGAAGAATGATCGTATGTGCTGCAGGTTGTGTTTGGAACACGATCGCCACCTCCAGGAACAATTACCGTGGCCACGTAGGCGATTTGTAAATAGTTCTTATTCAAGTAGTGATCCAGCGTTTTTTTTATTTTTGTACACCTTTGCAGTTTAATCAATGAAATACTAACAACACTAAATGGTCTAGCCTTTTTGTTCACGGTTTTCATTTTGTACACCTTTGTTTACATTCCTGCAAGCTTTTTTACAACCTATTACGATTTCTTGTAAATAACATTTGAATAAAATCTTACCTCGCATACACGGCGCTGCAGGCCACGTGATAGTGTGATTGCGAAAAGACAATGCAGACACACAAGAGGCAAAGAGATATATTGCTCACCCGGGTCTATTTTGTTAATCACTTCAGTGGGCTGGCGTGAAATGTTAACAGTAAGCATGCGGGTGAATGGTTCATGTTTTCCCCCGGGCACCTGACGCTGCTCTTAACTACATTCATGAGCACCGTGATTTCAAAAGACATATATAAGTGTTATGCCGCATGAACTTAAAATATGAGCAGTTTCACTGGCGGCTAATGACATCTGCCTGCGACGCCAGCCAACTACGTGAGCCAGGAGCGCCGAAGCCAAGGATTGGTAAAGTGTTAATGCGCAGCGCGCAGCAGTTGCAGTAATTTTTCATGCTCCTAGAAATGCCTGGCCTTAATAAAAAAAATCACTGCCTATCGACGGAGTGAATGATGATCAGTAGGGCTAAGCGTCCAGCCGTGCATATGTCTGTTCATCCGTGCGTCCGTCCATGCGTCCATCCATCTCTCCGTACGCCCGTCCATCTGTCTGTCTGTCTGTCTGTCTGTCTGTCTGTCTGTCTGTCTGTCTGTCTGTCTGTCTGTCTGTCTGTCTGCTTGTCCATCCGTCTGTCTGTCTGTCTGTCTGTCTGTCTGTCTGTCTGTCTGTCTGTCTGTTAGCGGCGAACAAGAGTCGCCGCACCCACCGCTCCACTTCGTCTGTGCCTACTAACGATCCGACAAGTAAGGCAACGATCCAGGAGACATAGAGAGGCACTGGTTCCCCGCGCACCCAGGCACAACCCACGCAGCATTCAATCGGAGAGTTGCAGGGCAGCGTCATCTAGAATATCCTTACTTTTATATGTTTGTAATTACTTCTATTATTATACTGTTCAGGGGATACTTCCGGTTAAGCTTGACGCGGGACAAAGTTAGCCTAAGAGAAGCTTCGCTCCTGAAAAAAAAAACACCAGACTTGCGGGGAAGGCACAGCACCGTAAAAGCAAAAGCTAAAAGAGTGGCCTTACAGAGCCTTCTCAAAACACTCATTAGATAACTACTGCAAGCAAACTTGCTTAATACCCTCTGAGGCATCAATAATAATTTTTCGGGTAGTAGGCCGGCATTCGCTATGCTATTTTTCATCATTCATCTGAGAAGCGTGGAATCCGCTAAACACTTGCAAGGAATTTTTCGCCTATTGTTCATGCGGTGGTTGACGATGATGACGAATTATAGCTCAACTGGGTATGCGCCACAGTTAATAGGGGAACATGAACAAGCTTTTGTAATCAGTTGGAGCATCGGACGACCCGCTCATGACTTTATTCGCATTGTGCGACGACTGGTTGTTCTTTTCCTGTTCTAAAACGATTTTACTCATATAAGCGATTCCTTTTCCGACATCAAGCTTCGCAAGTTTGCGAACGAGTCACAGGCACTGGCGTTGCTAAGTGGTAGAATACAGGGCTGGTGCGCAGCGAACCTGGGTATGAGCCCCACTTTGTCATTGGTAATAGTTTTTTTTTAATTTCGCGTGTTATGGTTATGGACACCGACGGCGGCGGCCTACTGTGCGTCACCAGAGTTTTGATCTCATAGAAGCTTTCGTTGTAAGCGAAGCTCATACGTACTCCAGTGCCTCTCAGGCAGCCGAAGACACTGGTAAACCCTCACTATAGAATCTTCATATACGGTGCATACTATTGAGGTAAGCTTAGCCACGTGTGAGGTCGGTCTACGTTTTCACACCAGACTTATATAATTTTGCGCTGCTTTATAATTTTTCGTTGGGTCTATGGATGTTGCTAAATGCTTTTCCTCCAAGTGGAATTAACAATCGAAAGAAAGAAGTATCACAGTCGTGCTCGTGATCATTCAGAAACCATGCTCACTTGACCACCGGTATAATGTAGTTTCTATAGAGTTAATTCTTTGTCAATACGTAAAGGCAATCAGCTGTCTACAAATGCCTGCACTGGCAGATGTGAAAACAACAGAGTAAATGTACGTTCTTCGGATGTAGGTAACAATCAACTGAAGACACGCTGATTTTGATTATATCGTCCTCCTTTGTTTAATTTTCAAAGCCTGTTTTTGCACACCTTCTCTTCAGGAGTTTGCGTTTTGGGGCCAGTCGGTAATACGTTATTCTGAGAAAATAAGCTGCACTGTTGAAAGACGCCAAAGTGGAACAAGACAAGACCAACAGAGACTAACAACTTATTTTTCAAAAACACACCAACTTTCCTGCGAGAAAAATGCGTTGGTGCAATCATTTATGAACGCTTGGCGTACAGTTTGGTCCTAATGAAATGTGCATGAATGTTGGTATCTTCAAGCGGGTTGCGATTTTTTCCTCCCTTGTTGAATCACCTCTGGGGCCGGTCTGGAGGGCTAGTAATAAGAATTTAGTGGAACACTTCAAGTCAGTATAGTGTGACAGCGAGAAGCATCTGTCAGTGTATTGTAGAACATGTGCTTAGCAGTGCAAGCCAATTCTCAGTAGGACGAAGGCATTAGGCAGGCAAAGGACCACAGGGCACGTGCAACTTTAGAAGCTTGAGGCATAGCCATACATGACCCAGGTATGTGCTTTGGTAAACTATCTGTATATGTTTTCAAGGCAGAGCTTGATTTTCTTGTGTAGATAGGGGCCTTCTTGGGGGAGTCTACCATCGTCATGTGGTCAGACTGCTATTGCACACGCACCTTGTCACAGGACACACATTTGGGATAGTCAAATATTGCAATTGTAGGTCTGCGTTCATCCTGTCTTCCTTTACTTTTGCGTCTCGTTCCAAGCACAGTGTAATTTCTCAAGTGAATTTGTGCTTTCAAACTGGATGGCTGCTTATAAATGGCTTTGACGCTCCTTATCGCTACTACCTTTGCACTTAAAGTAGGCAGTACTGCAATCAACCAGTGCAAACTGCTTGGTCGTATATTGTTTCACGTCCATGTGGTGGAACCAGTTTAGCACGCTGACGCATTGGATTAGACGAAGCGATAACATATACCAGCTGAATAAAAAGGAAGTCGGTAACTGCTGACCGATATTAGCCAGGATGTTCCTTGCAACTCTTCAAATATCGGGAGCAATCATACTACGGATCTACGCATTCATATGCACTAGTAACAAGCCATACCGTTTTAACGATGGGCCTGCAACCAAAATAAGTGAGTTTTAAATAAATGTTGGCGAGAAATACCAAAAAAAGGCTAATTGGTGTGAATTCTATACATTATTCCAAGCACTGTGTACCATTCAGGGCTACGAGAGCGAAAAATAAAAAATGTGCTGTGTTAAGCAAACGTTTCGTGGTTATTTTGCTTTCAATAAGTGCTCTTAATGCATCCATTTTTGCTGCCGTAGCTGCGTGAATTTTAATCTGCGTCCTTTATCACACCCCAACATTATAGGTCAGTGCCCGTGAAATGCTCTAATCAAATTTAGGGTCGATTGTATAACGCGTTATATTAATTAATACACTTTTCCTTAGTTACCAATAGGCAATGCTCGCGCGCTTTTTTACATTACCTCTACACGCCAAATCGAAAAGTACAATCTCAACAATTGGACTTTCAAAAATCTGGAAGTGACCCTGATCCTTGACTCGGGTGCCTGATAGTGGTGTCACGTCGTTGTTGTGCGTGTTAATTTGTGTGTTCCGCGAATAACTATGTCACGTAATAACGAAGCGGATTTTCACGGTCACGTAGAAAGACGCGCGTATAGTAAAGATTTGCAGCGTAAGGTGTAATGGTCCCACTTGTTCACAATCGTTCTGTGCACTCAATCACTTGATTTTCATTCGTTATAATTTTATATTTAATTGGCTCTTATCTTAGGTATATAAGACTATGCACGCGTATCATATGTACAAAACGTAACTCTTAACTTGAACCAGAACCTTAGGTTTCGAATTTATAAGACGCTTTACGATTAACGACTACTATGAAAAATGTAAGTGCTCAAGTGGGAGCGCTTCAAAGGCAAAGTGTGTTAATTGATTAGTCCTCATGCCACTAATCAAGCTCTTCAGAGCAGAGCGGGAACAGGAAAACTTTTATTGAACATAAGTTACTTGAATGGGAGTACTGAAAGAAGTTCACATTTTAAGGGGGAGGGGGGGTTGTATGCAAAGAAGAATGAGTACTTAAATTTACACTTCTTTCCTTCATTCGTAGAGAGGGTGTAGTTTTGGTAGGCTTGACTCCTTCAGGCAGTATGCGATACATATTGGTCAGTGGCCAGCTCTAAATAAGGTCCCGTGTTTCGGGAGGCCAACAGGCAAAATACTGTTCTACACTTACTGTAACGACAGCTAGCGGCACTGACTACCGCTCTAATGTTTAAATGCAATAAATATTGCATTTAAACTTCCACTGTTGTCTTCATATATATTAGCTGACTGTATCCTTCATCAACGTCACGACCCCATGACAATATATCCCCCAAAGTGGGTGGAGAGATGACCACTGCCGTACCTCAGTGGTGGAACAACGGACGGGTTGTTCGAAGGTCGCAGGCTCGGTCATTGGCGGTGGCAAGTTACCGTTTCGTCCTCTTTTCTTTCTTCCCGTTTACATTACGAGTGCCTCTCATAACATCCCTTATACTTTCCTTGAAGCATTATCTGTCATTGTTCATTAAGATTGAATGGATGATGTCTTAGACGATGACTCCACTAGCCTTAGCCGCCATTCTACCTGGTCGATCGGCACTCGCTGGTCGGCCAAGCCGGAACGGCACAGTCGCACCTTTCACAGCTCCAAAGTATGCGTTCGCGTTAGTTCTGTGCCCTCAAGTGTAATAGGTGGTTTACGCAGCCTCAGATGATGCAAAATACCCTAGTGATGAGACATGCTCTATCTGTACTAGCGGCATTAATATCGACATCTCATCGGTAACGTGGCGCATAACTTTCCTATATAGAGATGAACCTTGGTTAGAATTTTTCTTCAATTCCTGGCTTCCTATCTTTCTACATATTTTTTAATGACAAGAGGTCTTTTTCAAGATACTTCTGCATGCACACAACAGTTTGTTGAAATATTTCTACTAAAAACAAACCAGCTAACAAAGACTAAGCGTAAACTTACCAGGCCAGTTTGGCACGTGCATGCATGGACCGGCCGGCACTTCTGTTTTGGTGCAATTAGCCAGTTTTGCATGTAAGTTTTACACATTTCGTTTATCTTTCTCGGTGTCATTGTTGACTCTTCGCCAGTTTATTCTGAAATGTATTCTCATATACTCAGTGAGGAATTGCTGAAAAGTGGTGCCCTTTCTAAGCTTCCTATAAATTGATGAGCCAGAGCGTAAATAGTAAGACAGTAACCACAGACAGGTGGACGAACAAGGCGTTGTCTTAGATTCCTTCACAAATTCGCGAATACATGTGCGGAAGCTTATTCCCTGCCTTACTATGTGCGCTGAGCTTCATCACGTATCCGAAACGCACCCCAATCTTGTATATTGCTGAGACTTTTTGCTTTCTGCGGAATATTAAGCAATTAGCGAACTAACTTTTTCACCTGATTTCCAACAATCATTCGGTAAGTCCTGCTGAATACCTTTCTTTTGTTAACTTTGGTGTCGTACAGGTGTACTGGCTTGTACTAATCATGTGCTTTTGGGTCATCTGCTGTCATCTGCTCGTGGGCAGAAATGGGCAGCACGCTTTTGCGTCATTGGTCAGACACTGCTGAACTTCACCACTGCTTTCTGTAGAGGCACACAGCCCACAAGAACCAGGGCTTTTAAGATGGTAAATTTCGTGTGCTATGAAATAAAGTGACAACGTTCAATCATATTAGGACGTGTCCTTCAGCACTAGTGTCTGAAGAATAAATGATATAGATAATATTTTGCTTCAAGATGCTTATTTATGCTGCGGATTGTTACGGCAATTGGTAAGCTACTGTACGATGTGAATAGAACGACCTGACATCACGACGCCAATGACGGAATCTGTGCTATGTATAATTTATAAATCTAAAACAAAGGTAAAAAGAGAGAACGTATTTACAGAAAGGCAGATAAGTCAGTCTAGCTACAGTTTGTCCTGACCTACTGCTCTGCACGGGGAGGGGGAGACTGGAGAACAGAGAACGCTGTGCTGTTATGCTGGGGAAATTGACAGATGTACATTCTTAGTGAATTTTAAGAACACTACAGCTGCTAATATAACCACGTTTATGCTTCTGACGTCAGGCCAGGCACCTAACACAATCTGATCGGTTTCTGGTACACTGTAATATTGTCCGATTGAGGATATCAGTTTCTGACGTTTTCGTGTATACGCTGGACAGGCGTGAATTATAGGCCCGCGTGTCTCAGGTAACAGTCAACAACCACAGTCGAGACCACTGTCGCTGCCGCCCATCAAGGGGCCGTAATGCCTTATGAAACAGCACGTGCGCTAATGTCGTTGACTTCCTTTCCTACGTTAAGGCTAACAAGAGAAATCACTGATATTATTACTGAGGCTAACAATACGATAAGAGCTATGTGGCGAGCTGATTAGTCTTTATTCATCCGCAAGAGTGTTTTCTATTACCACATACACAGGACAAACGAAAATTAGCGCGCAGGACGTCGAGCGCAGTTTCGTCCTGTGTCTTATTCGTGTGGTTTAGTGTTAACGAAGTGAAAATTCGAAGTAAAACTAACAATTAAAGTTTAAAACAAAGAAATGTTTCGTAATAGCCCTTGATGGGTCTTTGATTCTTTACGAGTTGCCATTTATGGAAAAATGAAATTTTTCATTACTATGCTTGAAGTTGATTTGATAAGATTTGTTTAACGTGCAGAGTGGCCCTCGCTGTGAAATATCTTAATGTATACATACCTATCACGTGAAGGTGTAACTAACTTGAACATGTAGTCTGTTTCATTCAGCGATATCTTGGTGTAGTAATTGTATGGTTCCTTAGAGAAGGCTTTGTAATGTTCGGACGTTCTCGCAAATATGTATATTTTTTGTGTAGTATTCAGCATCTGAAAAGAGTCAGAAAGTGTGTACTTATAATGTTTAACGCCACTTCAAGAAGTTTTGTGTTTTATTCAAACTCACTTTCTTTCACAAGCGATAAGTATCTTGCTAAATACGAGCACACCTGTAAGGCCAGACGTGATCATTCGCTGATGTTTCCTTTGTAATTACTACTTATTCATTTGATTTTCGTATGCACACTCAAACAAACTGCAGTGGTAAAATGATATAGTAGGGTCGGAATAAAAGTAAGCGACAAAATAAATTCGAAGAATGCACCAATTTGGTACATTACAAAACGAGGTGTGGTGCAACAGTTGATAATGTCACCCCACCGCGGTGGTCTAGTGGCTAAGGTACTCGAATGCTGACGCGATAGTCACGGGATCGAATTGCGGCTGCGGCGGCTGCATTTTTGATTAAGGCGAAAATGCTGTAGGCCCACGTGCTCAGATTTGGTTGCACATTAAAGAACCCCAGGTCGTTGAAATTTCCGAAGCCCTCCATTACGCATCTCTCATAATTGTATGGTGGTTTTGGGACGTGAAACTCTATGTATCAATCAACTATAGTTGATTAAAATACAATGTGCTCTAAAGTCAGTATACTATCAACTATTGGTAACTAGTTAAGTACATCCTTACAAGCTATCAAGTTGGCAATCATCATAGCATTATGGCCCTTAAATCGAAATATACTTGTTTTCAATGTTAGTACTCACAATCCGATGAATTACTTCTATAGTTGTAGCAGGTTCCGTCAGTTGATAGTTTAAGTATAACGCCTACATGAGCATAGTAGTGCGCCTAAACCAAGGTTCAACTAAGTTAGCTTACTTATGTAGTTCATCAGAAACGCCGCTGTGGAAGGCTCGGGTAAATTTCAACAACCTGAGGTTTTCAACGAACACCTAAATCTAAGGGCACGGTTCTCAAGCAGCTTCGCCTCCATCAGAAATGCGCCCACCACGGCCTGGTTTCAATCCCGTGGTCTGCGGGTCACGAGACATGAACCAAAACCGTCAAATCACCATGGCAGGCTTGCTCTAGTCCATGACAAAGTGTCACATTATCATTTTCTAGGCGTTCGAAAAAGCTAGAGGAAGAAGACTTGTCCTTGGCGTTAGCGCGAGCTCAACATACTACAGTTGGCTTAGCTATGTGTGGTTTTGCCTGCGTCAGTACTATTATCAAAGCGCTGGAAGAACAATAGGCAGAAGGTGTCTCTCTGGCGAGAACGCGCGCTCAGATGGTTATGGTCATGGTTATGTGCTATGCAGATTTGCCTGCGTCCCATCAAGCGGTGACGACAGCATGCGAACATATCATACGAGAGTCTTTTCCCCTAGTGTGCTCCGCACTTAACAAAAAAAATCTATAAAGTATGGTATGTTATACTGCGTTAGCAGCGAAACCAAACGCATGAGAAATAATTTTCAAGAAGAAAGGTACAGGAATAATTTTCTGTGAAGATAAATAGTGGCCAGAAATAGTCACTTCTCGTGATCAGGCAAAGTAAAAAAAAAACGTGTGCATACAAATGCGCTATTTTAGATATGCGCATATATATGGGCCAGGAACCAAACTTGTTGCTTTGACCTCTTCTTTTTCGTTCATTTTCGCTTTTTTCCTGTGTATCACATTTACTACCCTACACTTAAAATAGAACAACTAACATCCCCTATACCTTCCTTGGCTTTAATACTTGCTGGTTTCATTGAAGAGTTCTACATCAATGCAAAACTCCATCTCCCAATGGCAGGAGGGAGAGCAACGATTTGCAAAAGAAGCCCTAAAATTAAAGGGACTGCGTACTACCTGAAAACTGATTTCAAAGTATAAATTTACCTCCACACCACTGAAAAGCTTATTCAGCTCCCCATAATTTTTTATCGACGAAGCAAGTTCATTGAAACCAGGTATGTGAGCATAGAGCGCAACAACTAATAAAACTCCATCATTATTATCCCTGGTTGTCATTGAAGAGCGTAGCTCAAGTGAGTGTTGTAGACTAGCCAGGAATTTCGCTAACAATATTGTAGTGAAAATATGCAGTAGAACTAAAGGACACCAATGAACTGATAAAAAAGTCCAAATCGGCCTCGCAATGTACAACGGCAGTTGTTCTACAATGATTACAGGGCGGAGATTTGGCGTAATTTTGTATGGAGGACCTAACAAGCACAGCAAGTACGCTCTTCTCCATTGTACCAAAACACATGCACGTGAAGGCCAATGCTTCTCCGCTACCAGTAACAATGATTATAACACTGGTCTTTATATTGAACGGCTTCGTTCACTATTGCTCTGCGATGACGCGATGCGGTAATCGATGGTGGATTGTTTTGTAAATGGTTATCGTATTACAGGAAGTAAGCCTAAATATCTTTATAGACGCATTTTGTGTGTATTTTACGTAATCCTTTTTAGGGCATCAATGTGTGCGACATTTACTACTTATTCCTATAGCACAAAGCACGCGCGAAAGGGCCCTAGCACCAGGAATCTACATTTCATAGGTTTTTTGTCAGATTATCTCTGCACACGCTCTCTCTAATATTCACTTGCATTTCTCAATATACACATGCACTGGACGTATTTGTCGCATGTTTCACATACCAGTTCAGCTTGGCTGAAGCATTTCAACATGTGTATTTCTAAAATACTCCAGGGTGCTACGCAGGATAGCCTAAGCTTCTCGGGAAGACGAGTTTGCTCTGAACTCGCTCCATGGTGGCCCTGGCATGAAAAAACAGTGTGGAGTGCGCCATAGCAGCTCTGATAAAAATAGCTACAAGAACGCGCATAGTGTCAGAAACGCATGTGAGCCGTTTTCGGCGGTTGTCAAGTAAACATCACGTGCTTTCACGTCAGCGCCGTCAATCAAGTCAGCGTTTCTTCAGTGCAGCGACGCAAGCGTCGTTGTCGCGCTGTCTTTTTGCCAACTCAACACGTACCTCCCACAGGCGTGTTCAGGGCGTTTATCCTCTTTCGGGCAGGTTCTTTCGGTCTCCCTACGCCACGGAAATTTCCGCTCTCGAAGGCAGCAAGGGTGCCCACGCAGCGCCCTCGTGCAGCTCGTTTCGCTTCTATAAAATATTGCAAATAAATATATGGACCTGTTGCCACCAGGAGTGCTCACGTCATGGCGTTAATGTGGTTGTGAGTGCATACGTCATGCACGCAGGTAAATTGAAGCGAGACGTAATAGCCACGTGACTATAGAAGTTTTACTTCTGCTCGTATGTGTGTATACACTGCGCGATAAGGCTGATCGGTAAGTCAGGCTACACGCTGGCGTTAAAGCGTGGGTACTGCTCCTCGGCGAGAGCAAACGTGGCGGGCGGACCTGATCTTCGCCGCAGGCGTATGTCAATGAAACTGATTGATGCGTGAACTGGTATACATGATATTGATTGATATGTGGGGGTTTAACGTCCCAAAAGCACCATATGATCATGAAACGCCGTAGTGGAGGGCTCCGGATATTTCCACCACCTGGGGTTCTTTAACGTGCACCCAAATCTGAGCACACGGGCCCACGACATTTCCGCCTCCATCGGAAATGCAGCCGCCGCAGCCGGGATTTGAACCCGCGACCTGCGGGTGAGCAGCCGAGTACCTTAGCCACTAGGCCACCGCGTCGGGGCTTGTGAACTTGTATACAAACTAGTTCACCTGAAAAGCCTCCAGTTCAACTCGTTACTGTTTCGGCGCCTGTGTGACTGTCAAGAGTGTGATACGGTGGACGCTAGGCAGCAGCTTCTTTGCATAGTCACCTTGCACTACTGGTGCTAGCCTGTAGCCAAAGACGAGCTTGTGATAACCCAGCTTCTTCCAGCTTTTCAAATCGGTCATCTACTCATCTGCTCTGTCTGCTTCGGAGTGAAGACCGCATCAGCTCTGTCTTAATTTTTATTATACTAATTGGCTAAGAGCTAATGAACATGACACTGAACAGTCTTGTATTCATTGATAAGGCTTCAAGTAAAACGGCGATAATTATTTCGGGTGGAATAAGCAAGGTCTTGATTAGTATAGAGTTATGTAGCACAATCCAAGTTATCATCATATTAGTAAGCTCGAATTAGCATGGTTTTACTTAGCGTGCTCATGATTAACGTAACCTCAACCTGCATAGTTTAGTTAGCGCGTCAACCACATGCTTTAGGTATCTTCATACTAGCTTTACAGTGCTTCACTTGCATGGTCTAACTATGAAGTGTCTCACTACCTACAACTTTTTTATTTATTTTATTTAACAATACTGTCAATCCCGTCAGCGATTTTTACAGGAGTGGGTTAATTGGCTTAATTATCTTGTCATAGCATGTCTTCCCCGCCGCGGTGGTCTAGTGGCTAAAGTACTCGACTTCTCACCCGCAAGTCACGCAATCGGATCCCGGCTAAGGCGGCTGCATTTCCGTTGAAGGCGGATATGTTGTAGGCCAGTGTGCTCAGATTTGGGTGCACGTGGTAACCATGGTGGTCGAAATTTTTGAAAAAGTAACCAAGGTGGTCGAAATTTCCGGAGCCCTCCACTACGGTGTTTCTCATAGTCATATGGTGGTTCTCGGATGTTAGACCCCACACATCAATCAATCATAGCATGTCTTGGCCTAACTAGACAAGTGAGACTATGCAAGACCCATTAAAAAAAGGCAGATCTTACGTACAACGCTATCGATATGGGAAGCACCAACGAGAAATGTTGATATGTCACGTGAGCACATGAGCGCAACGTGACGATGTGAAAATAATTGATGCCGTACATGACTTCCGTGCCATGATTTTCATGTTTGGATGTGTCGTTTACCTTCGTCATCTTTTCTAGTCACGTGATATCTAGTTTGAGTATATGTGGAGCTAGCGAAATGGCCGCACGCACGCTATCAGCGTGTGTTGTCTTGTTCTTACATGACACGCGTGTCAGGATTATGATGTTTGCACCACTCATATATTTCACATCCATTGACGTCACGTAACACCAAATTTGGTATATAAGGACCTAGCGAAATGGCGCGAGCGCATTGTAAAAAGGAAAATATACTCCTATATAGCGTCGACGCTCGGTCAAGCGACGCTACGTTAGAAAAACGGCGCACTCTATAGTCTTACGCCAGGCGTGACCAGCGTCCATCAACGTTGCCTGACGGCAACTGGCGCCAAATGTGACATGCTGGATTTCGCAACAATGTGTTACCAAGACTACACTGCATCTTGCTTTTTTCGTGACGGAGGGACGCTGTATGCGCTGAAATGCGCACGCGTGAAAGCAACGCAGCGTGGTGCGCGCCTGCGAGGATATGGAAGGACCGGTGCCTGGCATCACAACGGTGGTGTGAGGCGACGAAAGGAACGCCCACGAACACGTGAACCGCGTCATGTCGAAATGTATTGGCGCCTTGACTGTAACACCAGTATCATACCTTCGTCATCCATTCACGTCCATAATATTAAATTTGGTATAAGTGAAGCTAGCGAAACGGCCGCCAGCGCCTCATGAGCGTGGCATGCAGTCATGTTGTTACGTGACATGCATCTCACGATTATCAATTTTGCACCAGTCACTTACCTTCGTCATTAATTCACGTTCTGTAATACGAAATTTTGTATATGTGACGCTAGCGAAACGGCCGGAAGCACATCATGAGCGTTGCATGCAGTCACGGTGTTACATGAGAGGCATGTCATAATTTTAGGGGCTAAGCTCCTTGTTTAAAAAAAGTTTATTTACAGCATGGACAGAACACAAAGGCTTCATACCATTTCAGTAACAGGGCACATGCACTTCGGCACATCTATATTTCACGACTAACATCACTACGTTACAGTGAAGACATTTGCTCTAATATACATGATTATGTTGGCATACATGTACACAAAAAATCAATGTGATATCACGATACAAGGGTATAACGATACAATAGATCCAAATGAAACACAATTTGTAACAAATGAAATCATATATAACAACCAACGGGCGCTGCTTAGCACCAAGTCGGTTGAAAAATGAGTTGTATCCTTTCGTGTTCCACCTTGACGAAAGGGCGCGACCAATGCCGCAGAAACTCTTGCTCCCCGAGGAAGAAAAGCTCTTCGGAGAGGAACGCGAGGATCTCTCGTCTCATTCTCCCCAGTATCGGCCACAAGGCACGCCGGCGGCAATTGGCAGCTACGGCCTCACATCGGTTTCTCCAAAGGCTGAACAGCCCAGCAACTATTAAGAGAGCAGAGAAGCGGCTACGCGGAAATCGGCCGTTGGACACGAAAGTTCGCACACCCTGTCCCCGAAAACCAGCTTTAACCGCATGCCAAAAAAGGCGGGAAACTACACATTAAAACGTCGCATGTCGATTGGTATCTACCATGACGCAGTTGGGGCAAGTGGAAGTGCGAACTACCTGCCATCGCTGCAACCGATCTCGCGTGGGGAGCAAGCCCCAGCCCAACCTCCAGACAAAGTCTCTGAGATGCCCTGGCAACACTGCGGCAGTTATTGGTTTCCAAGCGCGGTTCAATACAGATTGACGATGCTGGGGCACCAAGGGCCGTAGAAGGGCGGCCATTGTGTCCACCACTTAAGAATCGGCCACCTCTATCTCTGGGCACGTAGCTTCCAAACGTCGGTGAAATGCCAGAAGGGCTCGATACAAAGATGGTAATTCAGTTGATAGGGGGCCTTTGTTTATTTGGCTATCCGGCAAGAAGACACGTAGTGATGGCCCCAGATGGTAGCGAGCCAGTGTCTGAGCGGGCATGTCATCATTGCTTAGTATTCGCAATAGAGTGCGGAGGCACAATGTAGAAGCCGCGACGGAAACGTCAGGGAATGCGAAACCGCCTTGATCTCGCAGTTGAGCTAACGCTGGACGCGATAACAATTCTGTGCCACCAGACTAAAGAAGTGAACTGATGCAGCTTTGCACTTTCCTGCAGACATGGAGCGTTGGTTTACCAGAATGGCAAAGGTACCAAAATTTTCCTAGGTACACCAATTGAGTTAAGTATCGGCGTTCCAAGAGGGAGAATTCGAAGTGCCTGGCTGCTTTGATATCATTTAGAAGAGTTTGTACAACGGATGACAAGATGCTATCCTCTATACCAAATACAGTGAAAGTAACTCCGAGTATTGAAATCTCAGGAAACCACTGTAAAGGCGACGTGATGTTGATACGACCGCTGGGGTTGCCAATGAAAAAATACTGGCTTTTAGAAAAGTTCAACTTTGCACCAGAGATAATACCGAAATCATGGAATGTATCAAGAGCATGCTGCAGCGACTGTTCATTATGTACATATAGAGTGATATCATCTGCTTATGCAGTGACCTTTACTTGAGTGTTACCGGGTAGAAGTAAGCCACGAATCTGCGGGTGATGTTCAACGGCCCTTAAGAAGGGCTCTAATGCAAGAATAAATAACACTTGGGAGAGGGGACACCCTTGACGGACCCCACGCGTGACTCTAAATGCATGACTCTCACGGGAATCTAAGTAAAGGGTACTTTCTAAATTAGTGTACATCTCGTTGATAAGGTTAATGAACATATCTGGGAATCCGTATGCATGTAAAACATTTAGTATGTAGCCATGTTCTATGAAATCAAAAGCTTTCTCTTGATCTAATGAAACCAACAGTCCTTGCGCACATCGGCTAATGGTGTATTGAATGATGCCCCGCGTTAACCACGTATGGGTGTGTATTTCTCGGCCCGGAACAGAACAGACCTGGTGGGGAGCGATTAATGTTGCAAGAAATGGACTAATTCGGCGCACCAAAATGTTAGCCAAGAGCTTGTAATCTACATTGAGCAGGGTAATAGGGCGAAAATCTTCTGGTCGCGTGTACATTGGGTCTTTCTTGGGAACTAGTGTTATACGGCCTTTGTGGAAAGAAGTTGGAAGTGTAATATCTTGGAAACACTTGCGAATGACGCATGACATAGTTGGACCAATGATAGGCCAGAACTGTACATAAAACTCTGCAGGGACTCCGTCAGGCCATGAGACCGATCCCTTTTTCATTGCGTCTAATGCGCCTTTGATTTCGTCATCGGATGGCGGTGATAGGAGTACGTCATTTGACATGTTGGAATCATGAGGTGAACCTGTTAGCAGAGGATGCGAAGAAACGGATATTGGGTAACAGACATTAGCACCAGATTTAGCCATTGACTCAAAGTGTTGAGTGAATTCCTGAAAGTCGCGCGTACCCGCAGCAGCTGGGGTGATGGAGTTCAGTGAGTGGGCAGGCGAGCCTGGTGGACAAAGCAGAGCTCTGCGTGCATACTTTAGCACCTCAGGGTGCGCACAACGTGCACGTCTACAGCGCCAAGCTGCAGCCGAGAGTGAAGAAGCGCGCATAATACGCTGGTACCGTTCAACGAGCTCCTCTTGCCATGCCTGCATTACAGTGGAAGGACTGGGATCTCTATTGGCAATGCGTATCTTCTGAATTAACAATGACGCATCTTTCGACATACGGGTGCAAAGTCCTCTGCCCGACGCACTGCAATGATGCCGTCACTGTTCTTTGAGGCGATCCCAATCAGCTACATCGGCCCCAATGAGCGATGCGCGTAACGCTCGGGATAATTTCTCCGTAACCTGAGAGTCCTGGAGGACGCAGCAATCTAGACGCCATGGTCTGTGAGCCGTGGGCGTCCCCGCTGGCAGGCGGAGAGAGAACATAACCGGCCGATGGTCGCTAATGTATACTGGTGTCGGTGGCAATGACATTACCCCGGTGTCGTGAACGTAGGTAATGAGACTGGGGGATGCATACACGCGATCAATTCGGCTGCTCGACGCTGCTCGACGCCAAGTATAGGCATAATTATTGCCATCCACACTTTGATGAATGTCACTCAATGCCAATTGCTGCACTAGACGTTCGAGTTCTCGGGCATTCGAGTTTGACCGGCCGCGACCCGGACCTCGAACGTCTGCGTGTGAGTCTAAGTCACAATTGAAATCCCCTAAAAGTACCACATGTCGGGAATTTAAAAGAAACACATCAAGAGATTGAAAGAACGCGTTTGAGTTCCCGCGTGCCACTAGGGCATACACGGCAACAAATCTTATTCTTAACGAGAAAAAGGGGCAGTCGAACGCCAGCACGCGTCCGAAGGCACCGAAGGAAACATGATGGTCACGTAAAAGACCTCGGTTAAAAATAACGACTCCGACGCCAGTCGAATGCGTACTGGCGTACGACAAGAAACAATCAATATTGAACGCGCGCCTAAAAGCGAGTACATCAGAAAGCTTGAAAAAATTTGTTTCTTGCACGAACAGCAAATCACAGTGCACTGAACGTGCAAAAGCCAATACCTCAGCCTGTTTTTGCGGATTCCGGAAACCTTGAACGTTAAAAGTAATAACTTTTAGAGTAAGAGCCATGGGGAAAATGAAAACGTAGTATAGGATCACGCAAATGCAGGGGTACCTTTATCAGGTGCGGGAGCCAAAGCCCCGCAAGTGGCTGAGTCATTTTTTCCGGCCAGGCGATCCACCGGAGGCTCGGGGCTTCCGGGATCGCGTCGAAGTCCGCAGGGGACTTCTGTCTCTGGTGGGGGTTTCTAAGTCACGAGTAGTTATCCGGTGGCGTTTGGTGTCCGGGTTTTCGAGCGAGGATGGTACAAAGACGTCTCCACTGTCCTGGCTTATGTCACTGCGGCTGATGTCTTCGTCAATTTCTTGGGGCGCCTCACTCGCGGTGCTGTTTGAGTCCTCGTAGATGCAGGCGTCGTCGTCTTGAGATGTAGACTCCTCGATGACACCTGAACTTGTCGACAGAGCAGCAATGCGAGGAGCCTCAGATGCAATATTCCCATCCGAGACGCCACTGTCACGAGGCGCTTTGTCTGACGAGGGCTTGGCCTGCGATTCTTCAGAAATGGCCACGGGACGCGGGGAACTTAAGTTTTCAGTACCTGGAGGGATTACCAGGCCCGGAATCGTTGTAAACGCAGTGGGCGTCTGGTGCAGCGTCGCGATTGGCACACCTTGGTCGTGGTCGGTTACCACGGCTTGCGTTGACGAATCGTCGCACTTGTTCTTAGATGGCGTTCCTGGTTGAAGTGGGGGAAATCCTTGGATGCCGCCTCGGAATACGATGGCCTGATGGTGCAGGCCGCGGTGGCATGCGGGTCTCCACAACGGCGACACGACAGCGAGCAGCCTTTCCTGTCATGGCCATAAACGCCGCACCTTCCACAAAACGGAGCTGTGCAGTTCATGCGGAAGTGCCCACTGTCTCCACATCGACAACACACTGGCTGGATACCTTTATAGTCACAGGTTACTCGATGACCCGCGACCTTGAGGTAGTTGGGCACCGGTGACGAAGCCTTCATTTCCATGCGGACGTATCGCGTCCCAGTGGTCACGGTTGGGCGCGATCCCATGAGTCCTCCGGTAATGTGCAGCACCTCCCCGTAGGGAGAGAGTGCTTGTGCGAGGACTTCGCTGGGTACGCGGCACGGCAGGAACAGGACAGCTACTTGGGTCACTTGGGGTCCCAGGGGTACGATGGCGACGAGCTCTCTTCGGATGATGAGGTGCGACGCGTCTACGATTTGGGCCAGCGCGGCCTCGCTGTTGACGGTAACTTGGTAGTTCCGGCCTCCAAAGTGCTGAACGCAGTATACTTCTTCGATTCCTACTATTGAAGACGTCGCGTCAACGACGTCTTCGGGACTAGTTCCCTAGGGGACGACTACGTCGAAGGCTTGCGCCTTCTTCGGGGGCTGGCTTGCCATGACGGGCGTCCGCCAGCCCAGAGACGCCGTGAGACGCTAACGACGACGTGAGATGCTAAGACGCTCCTTGTTTAGAAAAAGTTTATTTACAGCATGTACAGAACACAAAGCTTCATACCATTCCAGTAACAGGGCACATACACTTCGGCACATCTATATTTCGCGACTAACATCACTAAGTTACAGTGAAGACATTTTCTCTAATATACATGATTATGTGGCATACATGTACACAAAAATTCATTGTGATATCACGATACAAGGGTATAACGATACAATAGATCCAAATGAAACACAATTTGTAACAAATGAATCCATATATAACAAATCAACGGGCGCTGCTTAGCACCAAGTCGGTCGAAAAATGAGTTGTATCCTTTCGTGTTCCACCTTGACGAAAGGGCACGACCAATGCCACAGAAACTCTTGCTCCCCGAGGAAGAAAAGCTCGTCGGAGAGGAACGCGAGGATCTCTCGTCTCATTCTCCCCAGTATTGGCCACAAGGCACGCCGGCGGCAATTGGCAGCTACGGCCTCACATCGGTTTCTCCAAAGGCTGAACAGCCCCGCAAATATTAGGACAGCGAAGAAGCGGCTACGCGGAAATCGGCCGTTGGACACGAAAGCTCGCATACCCTGTCCCCGAAAACCAGCATTAACCGCACGCCAAAAAAGGCGGGAAACCACACATTCAAACGTCGCATGTCGATTGGTCTCTACCATGACGCAGTTGGGGCAAGTGGAAGCGCGAACTACCTGCCATCGCTGCAATCGATCTCGCGTGGGGAGCAAGCCCCAGCCCAACCTCCAGACAAAGTCTCTAAGGTGCCCTGGCAACACTGCGGCATTTATTGGTTTCCAAGCGTGGTTCAATATAGATTGACGATGCTGGGGCACCAAGGGCCGTATAAGGGCGGCCATTGTGTCCAGCACTTTAGAATCGGCCACCTCTATCTCTGGGCACGTAGCTTCCAAACGTCGGTGAAATGCCAGAAGGGCTCGATACAAAGATGGTAATTCAGTTGATTGGGGACCTTTGTTTATTTGGCCATCCGGCAAGAAGACACGTAGTGATGGCCCCAGATGGTCGCGAGCCAGTGTCTGAGCGGGCATGTCACCATTGCTTAGTATTCGCAATAGAATGCGGAGGCACAATGTAGAAGCCGCGACGGAAACGTCAGGAAATGCAAAACCGCCTTGATCTCGCGGTTGAGCTAACGCTGGACGCGATAACAATTCTGTGCCACCAGACCAAAAAAATGAACTGATGCAGCTTTGCACTTTCCTGCAGACGTGGAGCGGTGGTTTAACAGAATGGCAAAGGTACCAAAATTTTCCTAGGTACACCGTTTGAGTTAAGTATCGGCGTTCCAAGAGGGAGAATTCGAAGTGCCTGGCTGCTTTGATATCATTTAGAAGAGTTTGTACAACAGATTACCAGATGCTATCCTCTATACCAAATACAGTGAAAGTAACTCCGAGTATTGAAATCTCAGGAGACCACTGTAAAGGCGACGTGATGTTGATACGACCGCTGGGGTTGCCAATGAAAAAATACTGGCTTTTAGAGAAGTTTAAGTTTGCACCGGAGATAATACCGAAATCATGGAATGTATCAAGAGCATGCTGCAGCGACTGTTCATCATGTACATATAGAGTGATATCACCTGCATATGCAGCGACCTTTACTTGAGTGTTACCGGGTAGAGGTAAGCCACGAATCTGTGGGTGATGTCCAACGGCCCTTAAGAAGGGCTCTAATGCAAGGATAAATAACACTGGGGAGAGGGGACACGCTTGACGGACCCCACGCGTGACTCTAAATGCGTGACTCTCACGGGAATCTAAGTAAAGGGTACTTTCTAAATTAGTGTACATCGCGTTGATACGGTTAATGAACTCATCCGGGAATCCGTATGCATGTAAAACATTTAGTTTGTAGCCATGTTCTATGAAATCAAAAGCTTTCTCTTAATCTAATGAAACCAACAGTCCTTGCGCACATCGGCTAATGGTGTATTGAATGATGTCCCGCGTTAACCACGTATGTGTGTGTATTTCTCGGCCCGGAACAGAACAGACCTGGTGGGGAGCGATTAATGTTGCAAGAAATGGACTGATTCGGCGCACCAAAATGTTAGCCAAGAGCTTGTAATCTACATTGAGCAGAGTAATAGGGCGCCAATCTTCTGGTCGCATGGACATTGGGTCTTTCTTGGGAACTAGTGTTATACGGCCTTTGTGGAAAGAAGTTGGAAGTGTAATATCTTGGAAACACTTGCGAATGACGCGTGACATAGTTGGGCCAATGATAGGCCAGAACTGTACGTAAAACTCTGCAGGGAGTCCGTCAGGCTCTGGGGCCGATCCCTTTTTCATTGCGTCTAATGCGCCTTTGATTTCGTCATCGGATGGCGGTGACAGGAGGACGTCATTTGACATGTTGGAATCATGAGGTAAATCTGTTAGCAGAGGATGCGAAGAAACGGATCCTGGGTAACAGACATTAGCACCAGATTTAGCCATTGACTCAAAGTGTTGAGTGAATTCCTGAAAGTAGCGCGTACCCGCAGCAGCTGGGGTGATGGAGTTCAGCGATTGGGCAGGCGAGCCTGGTGGACAAAGCAGAGCTCTGCGTGCATACCTTAGCACCTCAGGGTGCGCACAGGGGGCACGTCTACAGCGCCAAGCTGCAACCGAGAGTGAAGAAGCGCGAATAATACGCTGGTACCGTTCAACGAGCTCCTCTTGCCATGCCCGCATTACAGTGGAAGGACTGGGATCTCGATTGGCAATGCGTATCTTCTGGATTAACAATGACGCATCTTTCGAGATACGGGTGCAAAGTCCTCTGCCCGACGCACTGCAATGATGCCGCCACTGTTCTTTGAGGCGATCCCAATCAGCTACATCGGCCCCAATGAGCGATGCGCGTAACACTCGCGATAATTTCTCCGTAGCCTGAGAGTCCTGGAGGACGCGGCAATCGAGACGCCATGGTCTGTGAACTGTGGGCGTCCCCGCTGGCAGGCGGAGAGAGAACATAACCGGCCGATTGTCGCTGATGTGTACTGGTGTCGGTGGCAATGACATTACCTCGGTGTCGTGAACGTAGGTAATGAGACTGGGGGATGCATACACGCGATGAATTCGGCTGCTCGACGCTGCTCGACGCCAAGTATAGGCATAATTGTTGCCATTGAAACGGGTTGTTGAACAAGCAGGCGAACTCGGCGAAGGAGAGCTTTATTTAGCGCAAGGGCTAACTGAACGCAAGCCTGCGATCACAGCAAGTCTTCTTCTTTTTCTATCCTCGAGCTCCATGCCCACTACCCTCGTTACAATCACCCCCGGCCGATGAGGGAGCCATCCTGGCGACCTAAGGACAGGTGTAGACAGAAGGGTCATGGTATGGCTTGAGCCGAGAGATGTGTACGATTTCTTTTCCCCGACGGCGCTTGTCCGGAGATGCATCCAGTGGCTCGACAAGGTAGTTGACAGGGGATGTTTGGCACACAACTCGATAAGGGCCATGGTACCTGGACGAAAGCTTGTGGGAGAGTCCTGGAGTAGTAGAAGGAATCCATAGCCACACCAGTGAGTTCGGAGCAAAGCTCATATGCGTGGTTGACGCGTCGTGGCGATGTTTTTGGCGCGTCTGGTCATGTGACGTGAACGCACGAGCAAGCTTCCGACATTCTTCAGCGTGTGCTGCTGCTCGAGTAACGGTAGTAATCTCTGAAGGGTCCGGTCGATAAGGAAGAATGGTATCCATTCTTGATGATGGCTCGCGTCCATAAAGAAGGAAGAAAGGCGAAAATCCAGTGGTGCTTTGCGTTGCAGTGTTGTAAGCATATGTCACAAAAGGGAGTATGCTATCCCAATTTGACTGGTCGGATGAAGCGTACTTGGCCAGCATATCCCCAAGTGTACGATTAAAACGCTCTGTCATCCCATTAGTTTGCGGGTGATAGGCTGTGGTAGTGCGGTGTATGATGCGACACTCGCTCAACAACGCTTTGATGGCATCGGAGAGAAAAACGCGGCCATGGTCGCTTAGTAACTCCCGAGGTGCTCCATGCCTTAAAACCAGGTTTTGCAGTATAAAACACGCAACGTCTTTACGGTAGCAGAAGGTAACGCAGCTGTTTCAGCGTACCGCGTTAGGTGGTCGATAGCGACAATGACCCAGCGGTTGCTACTCGAAGTATAGGGAAGCGGACCGTAAAGGTCGATTCCGACACGATCGAAAGCTCGTGCTGGACATGGCAACGGCTGCAAGGGACCTGTGGCATGTTGAGTGGGCATTTTGCGTCGCTGGCACGTAAGGCAAGACCTTACGTAACGGCGAACGAAACGGTACATACCGCGCCAGTAGTACCGCAGCTGCAAGCGGGTGTATGTTTTTAACACACCAGCGTGGCCACATTGCGGATCATCGTGGAACGGGGCACAGATGTCAGAGCGCAGATGTCGGGGGATCACGAGCAACCACTTACGGCCGATCGAGCTGTAGTTTAGGCGGTAAAGCAGGTTATCCCGAATAGCGAAGTGTCCTGCTTGACGGCGAAGCGTCCTGGAAACTGGAGCGGGCGTCCGGTTTGAGAGAAAGTCCAAAAGAGATGAAATCCAAGCATCTTTGCGTTGCTCGGAAGGCATGTCCGAGATGCTGATGGCCAAGGCAGCACTAGTGGAGATAGGCGAGCCGACAGGCTCTGAAGCCAATGGCGAACGTGACAGGGCATCGGCGTCGGAATGCTTCCGGCCAGAACGGTAGATAACACGGATATTGCCACGAGGAATTGTTAAGGCGCAGTACAACGCAGACGTTGTTAAAAGAGGAACGCTGACGGCATCGCTACGACTCATGAAGCCCGCCGGAAGGCACGAGCCGGCCCAGCCTGTGCACGAGCTGCTACCGAGCAGCGGAAAAGAAGAGAAGAAGAGGACGACGAGCGTTCGCTGCTTTCTCCCAGCTACTGTGTAGTTCTTTTGGCTTTGGGCACAAGTTCGCCCTTATTAAACCTTGTAAATAGGACGTCCCGGTTGTGAGGTTGTTATATCCGTTACATTTTCTGGTGGAGGTGCGGGGTACATGATTCCGAGCCCCACGCAAGAGCGAAGTCCAAGCACTGACCAGCCGCAACCAGTGGAGCTTACACCGGTGCACCAACGAGTCAGCCGCCGTATCCGAGGAGAGTTGCCAGAATTTGGGCCACTCCCTTCTGTATCAAGGGCATCGGTGACGGAGACAAGCGCCGCCACCACCATGACGAGCCAAGTTACGCCGGCACAACTCATCGTAAGCCAACCGGTCATCCCAAAGGTGTTTCATGGTGACCCATACGAGGACGCCGAAGACTGGTTAGAGCATTTCGAGAGAGTGGGAAATCTAAATCAGTGGAACGAGGAAGGCAAGCTGCGTAACGTCTACATTGCGTTGGAAGACTCTGCACGAGTGTGGTACGAAAACCACGAGGCATCTCTGACGTCGTGGCAAGAGTTTCGGCGGCAGCTACTGAGTACGTTCGCCAACAGTGATCGCCGGGAAAAGGCGGAAGCAGCTCTCCGCACACGGATTCAACGAACGAACGAAACTGTCGCGATGTACATCGAAGACATGTCCCGCCTTTTCAAGCGAGCTGATCCTGGCATGACGGAAGACAAGAAAGTGCGCCACCTCATGCACGGGGTAAAGCAAGAATTGTTCGCGGGACTCATCCGCAATCCGCCCCGTACTGTTGCTGAGTTTCGGTCGGAAGCAACAACCATCGAAACGACGCTTCAGCAGAGAGCCCGACAGTACAACCGCGACGTAGCCGGTGCATCCGCAGGAGTCTACTCAGCAGGCGTCGTGGATAATCTTGACACATTGCGCGAGCTCGTCCGGTCTGTTGTCAGGGAAGAATTAAGGAAACTGCAGTCACCTGATGTCACCCCCGAGCTGTCTCTTGCTGAAGTTGTCCGAGACGAAATTCGACAGGCCATGCGGGAGCCGCGGAGTGATGTGCCGGCGACACGACGGGCGGTAACGTACTCCGAGGTGCTCAGGCGACCTACTCTGCACTGTTCGCCGATCGAGACACCAAGTACTTATGTGCAGACAATGCGCAGCCCGCCTGAAATCGGAGAGGCAACACGCACTCCACCTCGTGCGAGAGAGATGATGCCACGGAAGAGCGATGTGTGGCGAGATGCCACACGTAGGCCCTTGTGTTTCCACTGTGGAGAGGCTGGCCACCTGTACCGATTCTGCCGATATCGTCAAGCTGGTCTTAGGGGATTCGCCATCAATGCACCGTGTCCGCGAAACGGCGAAAGACCTTCCGAGATTGAAGAATACCTATGCTCACGTCGGGAATTTGACCCGCCTCGTCGTCATCAACCACGCTCACCATCCCCTATGCGCTACCGCTCGTCTAGCCCACGTCCCTTCCCAAGCACGTCTAGGCAGCGTTCGCCTAGCCCAAATCCGGGAAACTGAAGAGGGCGACCTGTGGAGGCGAGGCCGCTGGCGACTTGGGATATGAAGATCCTCCACTGCGGTACGAGCCTGATAACGACGACTGTTTCCAGGTAAAGGAGTGCAGTACAGAGAAAATTACTTCAGACTTGCCGTTGGTGATTGACGGACTAGAGCTCAATGCTTTGATCGATACTGGTGCGGATTATTCTGTGATAAGTTACGAATTAGCGAAGCGACTCAAGAAAGTTCTGACCGAATGGGGTGGACCTCAAGTACGTACTGCAGGTGGTCACCTCATAACCCCTTCCGGCCGATGTACCGCAAGGGTCATGATACGGGGCTTCACTTACGTCGGTGACTTTGTCGTCCTGCCTGTGTGCTCGAGGGAAGTGATACTGGGAATGGATTTCCTACAAGCTAATGGTGCGATTATCAATTTACAGAGGTCGAGCGTGTCCTTTTCGACGGAGCAAGCTTTAAAGGTAGCACGACCAGATGAACGATGTACCACTCCACTGCGCGTCGTCGACGATGATGTGACTGTACCGCCACGGAGCAGTATAATGGTTCTCGTGCATAATGATGCATTCAGCGACTACGAGGGTGTGGCGGAGAGCAACGTGGATGTTTTCTTGAAAAGAGGCGTTTGTGTGGCACGAGGGATTATCCAGCTGCGAAACGGGTGCACAGACATCCTCTTGACGAATTTCGGTAACGAATTCCAGCACATCGCAAAAGGGACGGCAATAGCGTTTCTTCATGAGTTCTGTGAAGTGACAGAAATATGCAGTCTTGAAACGACGTCACCGAATGTGAAACTTCCATCTGATGCCTGCGACACAATATACGTAAATCCTAATCTTTCAGAGATTCAACGTCAACAGCTATACGACCTCGTGCGGGAATTTGGCAGCTGTTTCTCCAACAGTTCAAAGGTACGGCGCACGAGCATTACAAAACACAGGATCATAACGGACGAGACAACCAGGCCGGTATGCCAGCACCCGTATCGTGTTTCCCCTAAGGAAAGGGAAGTCATCAAGAAGCAGGTACGAGAAATGCTTGAAGATGATGTTATCCAGCCTTCTAACAGCCCGTGGTCATCTCCCGTGGTGCTTGTCAAGAAGAAGGATAACACGCTACGGTTTTGTGTCGACTACAGGAAACTGAATGCTGTGACTAAACGGGATGTATATCCCCTTCCACGCATCGACGACACGTTAGATCGACTTCGGTGTGCCAAGTTCTTCTCATCACTAGATCTGAAAAGTGGATACTGGCAGATCGAGGTTGATGAACGTGATCGCGAAAAGACTGCTTTTGTTACCCCGGACGGACTTTACGAATTTAAGGCTCTCCCGTTTGGTCTCTGTTGTGCGCCGGCAACGTTCCAACGCATGATGGACACTGTGCTTTCCGGATTGAAGTGGCAGTGTTGCCTAGTGTACCTAGACGACGTGGTCATCTTCGCGGCTACATTTGAGGAGCACATCAAGCGCCTTCGGTCAGTGTTAGAGGCAATCCGTTCGGCAGATTTGACAATCAAGCCAGAGAAGTGCCGATTAGCTTTCGAAGAGCTTCGTTTTCTTGGGCATGTCGTCAGCGCCCAAGGTGTTCGCCCTGATCCTGATAAGACGGCCGCCGTCGCAAGGTTTCCGGTGCCAACAGACAAAAAGTCAGTACGGAGATTTCTAGGTCTATGTGCGTACTATAGACGATTTGTGAGAAATTTTTCAAAGATCGCAGAACCCTTAACGAGACTTACGAGAGAAGATGTGCCTTTCCAGTGGCAAAACGAGCAACAAAGCGCCTTCAACGAATTGAGAAAGAGGTTAGAAAACCCCCCGATTCTTTCTCACTTTGATGAGACAGCCGACACGGAAATACACACAGATGCCAGTAACATCGGCCTTGGATGCGTTCTAATACAGTGGCAGAAAGGTGAAGAAAAAGTGATAGCTTATGCCAGTCGGACTCTAACAAAAGCAGAGACAAACTATTCGGCCACGGAAAAAGAATGCCTTGCCGTCGTCTGGGCCATCAGTAAATTTCGGCCGTACCTATATGGTAGACCATTCAAGGCAGTCAGCGATCACCATGCGCTTTGCTGGCTGGCGAACATAAAGGAACCATCTGGACGACTAGCAAGGTGGAGCCTCAGACTGCAAGAATACGATATAACAGTGGTATACCGATCTGGCAAAAAACATACCGATGCCGACTGTTTGTCACGGGCTCCTACAGACACACCACTATCAGAAGAAGACGACTTTCCGTTCGTAGGAATTGTCGAGACCACTCAAATAGCCGAACTCCAACGTACAGACAAAGAATTACTCCCGCTTATCGAACACCTGCAAGGAATTGACGTACAAGTACCCCGTATATTTTCTCGAAGCCTCGCATTGTTCTGCCTCCGAGGAAACGTTCTCTACAAGAGAAACTTCAAGCCCAACCGCGAAAAGTTCCTGCTTGTCGTTCCAGCAACTATGCGACAAGAAATACTTCGAGCGTGTCACGATGAGCCCACATCTGGACATTTGGGTGTGACGCGAACGCTTGCAAGGATCAGTCTCCATTATTATTGGCCCAAGCTACTAGCTTCAGTGCAACACTACGTCAAAACATGCCGCGAGTGCCAAAGACGAAAAACACCACGTTCTAAACCAGCGGGCCTTCTACAACCTATAGATCCACCGAAAGCGCCTTTCCGCCAAGTTGGAATGGACCTCCTTGGACCCTTCCCGACATCTTTACTCGGCAAGAAATGGATCGTTGTGGCCACTGATTATTTAACTAGATACGCCGAAACAGACTCTTTGGAACGAGGAACGGCAGCAGAAGTGGCCCAATTCTTCGTACACAAAATAGTCCTGCGACATGGCGCTCCAACGGTTGTAATCACCGATCGCGGAACGGCTTTCACGGCGCAACTTTTGAAGTGCCTGCTCAACATGACTCACACTGTTCATAGGAAAACCACTGCATATCATCCTCAATGCAATGGCCTGACCGAACGCCTTAACAGAACTTTAGCGGACATGATATCCATGTATGTGGATGTCGAGCACAAAAAGTGGGACGAAATTTTACCATACGTCACTTTCGCCTACAATACGGCTGTGCAAGAGACCACCAAAATCACCCCATTTGAACTAGTTTACGGTCGTGCTGTTACCACAACACTGGATGCTATGTTACCAATAGACCAAGATGACTACCCCCCCGATCTTGACGACTTTCTACAAAGAGCGGAAGAAGCCCGCCAGTTAGCAAGATACCGAATACGCCACCAACACCGCATCGATGCCGACCGCTACAACCGAGGAAGACTTGACACGCGATATGACGTTGGCGACAAAGTGTGGATATGGACTCCAGTACGACGACGAGGCCTCTCCGAAAAACTCATTTCCCGGTATTTTGGCCCTTACGAGATCGTACAGCGACACAATGACCTCGTCTACGAAGTCAAGCCTGCAGGCCACCTGCATTCGAGGCGACGCAATCCCACGGAGCGTGTACACATTGTACGGATGAAACCGTACTACGACCGATTCCAAACCTAGCCACCCCAATACCTTGACGTACTGCAACCTCATTTTTACAAACTTGCACACACAAAAAAAAAACAGCCTCATCGCAAGCATCGGGGCGATGCCGCTTGAGAGGGGGGATAATGCCACGAGGAATTGTTAAGGCGCAGTACAACGCAGACGTTGTTAAAAGAGGAACGCTGACGGCATCGCTACGACTCATGAAGCCCGCCGGAAGGCACGAGCCGGCCCAGCCTGTGCACGAGCTGCTACCGAGCAGCGGAAAAGAAGAGAAGAAGAGGACGACGAGCGTTCGCTGCTTTCTCCCAGCTACTGTGTAGTTCTTTTGGCTTTGGGCACAAGTTCGCCCTTATTAAACCTTGTAAATAGGACGTCCCGGTTGTGAGGTTGTTATATCCGTTACAATATCGAACTCCTGTAACCGCAATGCCCAACGAGCGAGCCGACCATTAGGATCTTTTAGTGAAGATAACCAGCAAAGCGCATGGTGGTCTGTTACAATATCAAACGGACGTCCATATAAATAAGGCCGAAATTTTCCGATTGCCCAAATAATGGCGAGGCACTCCTTTTCAGTTACACTGTAATTCTTCTCGGCTTTACTGAGGGTGCGGCTGGCATAGGCAACGACGTACTCGTCAAAGCCCTCCTTGCGTTGGGCCAGTATGGCCCCTAGCCCGACACCACTAGCGTCCGTATGAAGCTCCGTTGGAGCAGACGGATCGAAATGTCGGAGTATGGGAGGCGTGGTGAGGAGCCGTCGGAGTTCCTGAAATGCGTCATCACACGCCTGCGACCACGCTGACAAATCAGAACTTCCGGCAAGAAGATTGGTCAAGGGGGCGATAATGGAGGCGAAATTGCGGACATAGCGCCGGAAGTAAGAACATAGGCCGATGAAGCTTCGAAGCTCTTTGATGGTGGTTGGCTTTGGGAACGCCGCGACTGCATTAAGTTTCGTAGGGTCCGGGAGAATGCCGTCCTTAGAAACCACATGGCCAAGAATTACAAGCTTGCGAGCACCGAAGTGGCATTTCTTCAAGTTAAGTTGAAGTCGCGCCGCGGAAAGGCACGTAAGAACTTGCTCGAGGCGGCTGAGGTGGGTCGCAAAGTCGCTTGAAAATACCACAATGTCATCCAAATAACAGAGGCACGTTTTCCATTTCAGACCTCGCAAGACGGTATCCATCATCCTTTCGAAAGTGGCAGGCGCATTGCAGAGGCCAAAGGGCATAACGGTGAATTCATATAGTCCATCCGGTGTTACAAAGGCTGTCTTCGGGCGGTCACCCTCTGCCATGGGCACCTTCCAGTAGCCAGAGCGTAAATCTAATGAAGAAAAGAACTCTGCTCCTTGTAGGCAGTCCAAAGCATCATCGATGCGCGGCAGAGGGTATACGTCTTTGCGCGTTATCTTGTTGAGTCGGCGGTAGTGAACGCAGAAGCGGATGGATCCGTCTTTTTTCCTGACGAGAACAACCGGTGAAGCCCAGGGACTGTTGGAGGGCTCGATGATGCCACGTTTCAACATGTCGTCTACTTGTTCGTCGATGACACGGCGTTCAGCAGATGACACACGGTACGGACGCTGCCTTAGCGGGGCTTGTTGACCGGTGCCCATACGGTGAACGACCGCAGAGGTTCGGCTTAAGCCTGACTGGTCACGATCGAATGAAGAACGAAAGCGGAGAAGAAGATTTATAATCTCTTCGCGCTGAGTTGGTGCGAGCTCAGAGTCGATGGCATCCGAGAATACGTCCAGAGCATCATTAGGCGCGTTGGTAGGAGTGACAGCACCAATTGGGAGCGAAACCGCAGAATCGGGTATAGTAGCCGGAAGAATGCACTCGTAAAGTTCGTAGCTTCCCAGGCATTCTCCACGTAGTATGGATGACGGGCTGTGCGACGGATTGCAAACATAAATGGCAGCGTGACCATTGCGAAAAATGACGACGGCAAACGGAAGCATGATATTTCGACGGCACGCAGATGGGACCGATGGCATAAACAACACAGGTGATTTCGGAGGGGAGGCACACGACACCGAGACAACAGCAGCTGAGAAAGGCGCAATGTCAACGTCAGAAGCAGCAAACACTCTACACGAAGCACCATCGTCGGGGTCATAGCACGGCACAGACAACGCGAGTTCAGAACGAGCACAGTCGACCAAAGCAGAATTTGACGAAAGAAAGTCCCACCCAAGGATAACGTCATGCGAAGAACGGAATAAAACTACAAATGTGACGACGTACATCGCACCTTGAATGACGACTCGTGCGGTGCACAAAGCTGAAGGCTGAATATGATGGGACGTAGCTGTCTGCAAAGATAGGTCGGTAAGTTGTGTGGTCACTTTCTTTAAGTTTCGGCACAGTTTCTCGCTAATTACAGATACGGCAGCTCCAGTGTCAACAAGTCCGTGCACCTTAATGCCATCAATATAGAGTTCGATTTCGTTCGGGGGACAGCAGTTAGGTCTTGAAATTTTCGCTGCCAACGCAGTTCTTGCCTCCGGAACTGCGCCCGTCAGTTTTCCCCTCGCGGTGGGCTGTTGCGACGCAACATCGGAGAAATAGATCGACGACGAGGAGAAGGTGAACGGCTTGCGCCGGATGGTCGGCGACCGGGACGTACGTCTAGAGGTGGATTGGTAGGAACGGGATATCGCGGCTGAGTGGCATGGTGGGCATGTAATGTGAGGTCCCTGCATTGTCGTGAGAAGGGAAGCTGCGACGACGGCAGTGACGAGCTACGTGGCCTGGGATGCCACATGAAAAACATATCGGCCGATTATCTGGAGTGCGCCATTGGCTGACGATAGGGGCACTGTTCGCTGAATAAGGTACCGTAAATGGTCGTGCAGGCGGCGGCGTCATATAAACGTTCTGACCTGTTTCATATACAGCCGGAGACGGGACGGTCAGCGAGCGGGAAGGTGGCGTCGACGAATAAACGTGGCGAGTAGCTTCGTAGGTGGCCGGAGACGCTGGCGCACGTGGTTGAGCAACTGCGGCTGCATAGGTTAGTGGTGCAGTAACAGGTGGGGGAGCCTGAGCTGGCGGCAATGCTTCGGCAACTTGCGATCGAATGACCTGGCGAAGCGAAGGCGACAAGGGTGCCATCGGCTCGGTAGTTCTTGTGATTATAGATAGCTGCCGGGCGACCTCCTCGCGTATGAATTGCTTTATGACTGGTATCAACGCAGAGTGGTCGGCGGTGTCATGGCGATAGTCGAGGGATGAGATGTCCGCGGTGTCTTGAGCAGCGCAACGCGTAGAAGCGCGCTGCCTACGCAGCTCATCATAGCTTTGGCAGAGCTGAATCACCTCGGCGACCGTCTGGGGACTCTTCGCAGCCAGCATTTGGAACGCACCGTCGTCGATTCCTTTCATGATGTTCTTGATCTTGCCTGCCTCGTCCAGAGTCGAATCGACGAGCTTGCCGAGAAATAGCACATCTTGTAGCTCGTGAAAGTTTCATCTGCTCTCTGTACTCGGCCCCGCAAGCGCTGTTCAGCACGAAGGCGGCGGACAGCAGGACGGCCAAAGACTTCCGCGAGGGTTTTCGCCAATTCCGACCAGGTACTGAAATCACTTTGATGATTTCTGTACCATAGTTTTGCCACGTCGGTCAGGTAAAAACTCACATTTGTGAGCTTATCGGCTGCGTTCCACTTATTGACGGCGCTCACCAGTTCATACTCGGCAATCCAGTTGTCCACATCTTGGTCCTCTGTGCCACCAAATATGGGGGGGTCGCGCTGCCGGAGAGCGCCAGCGCAGAAGACAGGCACAGGTGCGAGATCTGGAGTAGCAGCATGAGATGGCCCCGGATCAGTCATTGTAGGAGGTCGTTGGAGTGTGCGGCTGCGAAGTTCCAGGGTGAGGACCAGATGTACCCAGCACCTCCACCACTTGAAACGGGTTGTTGAACAAGCAGGCGAACTCGGCGAAGGAGAGCTTTATTTAGCGCAAGGGCTAACTGAACGCAAGCCTGCGATCACAGCAAGTCTTCTTCTTTTTCTATCCTCGAGCTCCATGCCCACTACCCTCGTTACACCATGCACATTTTGATGAATGTCACTCAATGCCAATTGCTGCACTAGACGTTCGAGTTCTCGGGAATTCGAGTTTGACCGGCCGCGACCCGGACCTCGAACGTCTGCGTGTGAGTCTAAGACACAATTGAAATCCCCTACAAGTACCACATGTCGTGAATTTAAAAGAAACGCATCAAGAGATTGGAAGAACGCGTTGAGTTCTCGCGTGCCGCTGGGGCATACACGGCAACAAATCCTATTCTTAACGAGAAAAAGTTGCAGTCGAACGCCAGCACGCGTCCGAAGGCATCGAAGGAAACATGATGGTCACGTAAAAGACCTCGGTTAAAAATAACGACTCCGACACCAGTCGAATGCGTGCTGGCGAACGGAAAGAAACCATCAATATTGAATGCGTGCTTAAAAGCGAGTACATCAGAAAGCTTGAAAAAATTTGTTACTTGCACGAACAGCAAATCACAGTGCACTGAACGTGCAAAAGCCAATACGTCAGCCTGTTTTTGTGGATTTCGGAAACCTTGAAGGTTAAAAGTAATAACTTTTAGAGTAAGAGCCATGGGGAAAAAGAAAACATAGTATAGGATCACGCAAATGCAGGGGTACCTTTATCAGGTGCGGGAGCCAATGCCTCGCAAGTGGCTGAGTCATTTTTTCCGGCCAGGCGATCCACCGGAGGCTCGGGGCTTCCGGGATCGCGTCGAAGTCTGCAGGGGACTTCTGTCTCTGGTGGGGGTTTCTAAGTCACGAGTAGTTATCCGGCGGCGTTTGGTGTCCGGGTTTTTGAGCGAGGATGGTACAAAGACGTCTCCACTGTCCTGGCTTATGTTACTGGGGTGGTGTCTTCGTCAATTTCTGGGGGCGCCTCACTCGTGGTGCTGTTGGAGTCCTCGTAGATGCAGGCGTCGTCGTCTTGAGATGTAGACTCCTCGATGACACCTGAACTTGTTGTCGACAGAGCAGCAACGCGAGGAGCCTCAGATGCAATATTCCCATCCGAGACGCCGCCCTCACGAGGCGCTTCGTCTGACGAGGGCTTGGCCTGCGATTCCTAAGAAATGGTCACGGGACGTTGGGGAACTTAAGTTTTCAGTACCTGGAGGGATTACCAGGCCCGGAATCGTTGGAAACGCAGTGGGCGTCTGGTGCAGCGTCGCGATTGGCACACCTTGGTCGTGGTCGGTTACCACGGCTCGCGTTGACGAATCGTCGCACTTGTTCTTAGATGGCGTTCCTGGTTGAAGTGGGGGGAAATCCTTGGATGCCGCCTCGGAATACGATGGCCTGATGGTGCAGGCCACGGTGGCATGCGGGTCCCCACGACGGTGACACGGCAGCGAGCAGCCTTTCCCGTCGTGGCCATAAACGCCACACCTTCCACAAAACGGAGCTGTGCAGTTCATGCGGAAGTGCCCACTGTCTCCACATCGACGACACACTCGCTGGATACCTTTATAGTCACAGGTTACTCGATGACCCGCGACCTTGAGGTAGTTGGGCACCGGTGACGAAGCCTTCATTTCCATGCGGACGTATCGCGTCCCAGTGGTCACGGTTGGGCGCGATCTCATGAGTCCTCTGGTAATGTGCAGCACCTCCCCGTAGGGAGAGAGTGCTTGTGCGAGGACTTCGCTGGGTACGCGGCACGGCAGGAACAGGACGGTCACTTGGATCACTTGGGGTCCCAGGGGTACGATGGCGACGCGCTCTTCTCGGATGATGAGGTGCGACGCGTCTACGATTTGGGCCAGTGCGGCCTCACTGTTGACGGTAACTTGGTAGTTCCGGCCTGCAAAGTGCTGAACGCAGTATACTTCTTCGATTCTTACTATTGAAGACGTCGCGTCAACGACGTCTTCGGGACTAGCCCCCTCGGGGACGACTACGTCGAAGGCTAGCGCCTTCTTCGGGGGCTGGCTTGCCATGACGGGCGTCCGCCAGCCCAGAGACGCCGTGAGACGCTAACGACGACGTGAGACGCTAAGACGCTCCTTATGGCGCGGCTTGTGCGTCTCTCGTAGCACGTAACCACTTGTGGCACATACCCGAAATAGGTATAACATTTGACCTCCAAGGTAGTGCCGGTGAGAGATTTCTTGTGTGCGTTGTCCAACAATAAAAAATAGTGCTCAACGTACATGCCAATGGCTGATAATGAGGAATGAGAGAAAGGAGCATTCGGCTTTTAGTCAAAGCACACGCTGCGATCCCCATTAGCAGCCATTGGCATGTACATTGAGCACTATCGGACAAGAAAGGATTGCTACATTATACTCGCTGGGTCTAACCTTCTTAGTTTTAGAAAGGTTTAGCGAGCGTTGAGCCGCAGGGCCATGAATACAATGAACTAGTTTATACCATGAATGAATTCGAGGTGGTTAAAGGGGGGAAGCAGATACGAAGTGCAAGCCGTAAGAAATTGAAAGCTGAATCCTCCTGTCTGTCATTTCACATTAGCAGCCACTGGCATGTACATTGAGCACTACCTGACAAGAAAAGGTTGCTACGTTATACTCGCTGGGAGTAACCTCCTTGGTTTTAGAAAGGTTTAGCGAGCATTATGCCGCAGTGCCATGAATACAGTGAGTTAGTATATACCATGAACTCAAGGTGATTGAATGTGGGAAGTAGACCCGGGGGCCGGATTCACAAAACTCACTTACGAAAACATTTTTGCGCAAGACAAATTTTGTTGCGTAAGTCGATTCACGAAACGAAAAAACGTCGTAAGAGGCCATCGTTGTGACATCGGCCGCTGCAAATAAAGCGCGCTGTGACTGTCCGGGAACATGTCAGCGATGGTGATGCAGTTGCTATATTTGCTTACGTCGCCGAAAAATGCTCGTAAGTGGATTCACGAAGCGAAATTGTGCGTAAAATCAGCATGGCTGAGAGAAAATCCTAAGAGTAGTCCGGACCACTCTTAGAAACAATGTGGCTACTTAGAACCTGCTGCCGCGGCGGTATACTTTGTTGCCCTGGCTGGTTTTGAGTTAATTCACGCGCATTAAGGGCTGCCTGATGACTGCTGGTGCGTTTTTATTTCTTTCCGCGCTTTGAGCTTCGCGTGTTGTTTCCCTTGTGCACAGTGGATGGTGTTGACAACCACCATCGTCCAATAAGTTCGAATGCGCAGTAATTGAAGAATTCTATTGGGCGTCAGTGGCATAAAACTACGCATGTAAAGATTTGTGGTTGGATGAAAACCAATGTGATACGTGAATGGTCGGTGCATTAGAACGCGGCATGGCATAGGATCAACCTTATTTGTTATATTGTTGTGTTGAGCTCCATCTCGTCCAATTAAAAGTGCGACTCGAGATCCTTGCCTCATTGGTGGAAATTACGACCAAAGAGGTTAATGGGAGCACATTATTTGCACGCTATTGGAAATAAAAATGAGAGGAAGTTTTCAGTGAGTGGTTCATAAAGTTTGTGCTCTACTGTACTTTCATTGGCTCTAACTGTCCAATGGTTGCGATCTCTGAAATACAGCTGTCGATACACTTTGGGACGATCTGGAACAAAGCGTACTTTGTAAACCAAAGCGTATTAGGGGTGCGCGTGATTACGCATGGAACTACAAACAAATCATGCATCTTCACCTTCACTGTTCAGACACCGATATGGACCGTGATAATATGGCAAGCAATAGAAATGAAATGACCCTAGTAACTTTGTATGACACCGAAAATATGCAAACCCTCACAATTCTGGAGCAAACCTTGACTGAATTCATCCCTGCGTCAATTACCAGCCATTTAACTTGGCGCACGAACATCATTCAAAGGTAGAGCGAGCCACTGACATGTATTTTGTGTGACGCAGCGACCACTTGACCTGAGAATAATAGCATTGCGAAGGCGAATCCCCTGTCGCATGCTCTGATCGAAGCAGACGACAAACGCGAGCAGACGACGGCTTCGCCGACAGGCACAGCTTGTGATTGGTTGTGAAGCAATACCCTCTACATCAGCTCACTTCGTGACGTTGTCAAAACACTTCTTTCATCTGGCACGCCTGTCCTGTTCGTCATATCACCCCCCTCGCACATAAGAGAAAATTTTTTCACGCCGTGAAAATAGATCAAGTACTTTCTAAGAGCTCTCTTATGTGCTGTGCAGTTGTCGAACTGTTGTCGATAACTGTTTTGCCCTGCGAAGTTGTGGTGGGGCAGCTTGGCGTTTTTGTTTGTTAAGTCGTCACTTCTCCTTTTTGTGATAACCATAGCCCTAGCGCTGTGATGTGATCAACCAAAACTGCGAGATGCTACATTCTGTTGTAGATCGTGTTACTTTGGAAGCACGCCTAGACTGTTCTTCGGTAACAACTTGAGAGTTCTATGTGGCAGCGAGAGCCCGTGAACGTCAAGCTTCCCTCCGGCCCCCAGACCTAGCGCTGTGATGTGATCAACCAAAGCTGTGAGATGCTACATTCTGTTGTGGATCGTGTTGCCTTGGAAGCGCGCCTAGACAACTTCGGTAACAACTTGAGAGTTCTATGTGGCAGCGAGAGCCCATGAACGTCAAGCTTCCTTCCGGCCCCCAGAAAAAGCAAAGATTTCACCGGTGCCTTGCTTTGGATGAAGTTGTAGGCCAATATCGCCTAACTACAGGTTTCCGAGTTCGTATGGCCATCGTTTTGCACGGCACTAGAGCCTTGACAACAGCCGGTCATGGCCAGTTCTTACACTTTATCAATGGACGTGCACGCCTAGCCAGCCCTTCATTGCTGTCATTGGCAGCTTTCAGTCTGCAGATGCCCTTTGCCTGTTGGCCGTACTTGGTTCCTCATGACACCGACGGCTACTAAATGCTGCCATCGGTGAGTTCACCTTGCAGAACTAAATTTAGTCGTTACTATAAGTCACGCAGTTTTATAACGTATGCAAGTTTTTAGGCCCATCAGATGTAATGTTTCTCTATGGTAAGTTGAAGCATGAAAAATTTACTACTACTGTTATATACATACATATATTATGGAGCAAATACATAAAAAGGTTTTTGTGATTTGATACAAGTGAGCTCTTGTTTGATTATCAGGTTAGGCCTGTCGATTGACCACGTTTGGTAGTTGGAAAGTAATTGTGAATTTATTTTTCAGGAGCCAGGTTGCACTTAAAAAATTTATGTTATTTTGGAAAATTAGTTCTATAGATGATTACCACTGTGGTAGTGCTATACTTCAGTAGGACATATATATTGCGGTACGTAAATTTTACATGAGGCTTCAGGTTATTTCAAAGTGATTAGAGCATATTTCGGTCACTTTATTGAAGTGATAGCTTCCTCAAATAAGTATTAAAAGTGAGTGTTTTAATGATTGTTTTTAAATATCTCGTTTTTGGCTCTTCACAGATCACAGAGATTGGTTTGTTAAAATCCTGGGATGCATCGGTTGCACATTCTGGCACATCAATCCTCATCATTACTTGGAGCACCTGTACAAAAATAGGAAGGACACGTTCTTCCTAACTGTGCAAGCCTATGTCACTGCTGGGACTGTTATCATTCAGCGGATGTGGCGTGGAAGCATGCATGGCAGCCTCATCTGGAAGGACTGCGATCTGCTTGGGAGCTTCGAGTGCACAAAACTGCCTAACGGCTGGCTGCAAAGTTAGTTTTTCTTTAATACATACGATTACGTGAACACCACTTACTGTGCACAAATTGAGAACCCAAGCATGGTTGCTTTCAGTGGATACCTGTAATATTTTTACACATATTTCTTATTCAACATTTATAGAACTAAATTGCAAGATAATTGAGAATGTTGAAAACTGAAAGCCTGCAGCTTATGAATGAAACTCCAATAATCTGAGACTCAAAAGCTTGTGCTTTGAAACGAGCACAAATATTTTAATTCCTTATTGAGCTCTCGAGCTTGTGACTCCCTCTGTGGATCAAGTGCTCTGGAAGGAAATATCAAGTGGGTGAAAATTGCCTGGCTGTTCACAACTTGCAAGGAGAAAGACCTATTGAAGAAGCATCAGATGACATAGAGCCAGTAACTGCATCTTTTACCTAATGTAGCTTTTTCTCTCTCAGTGCTGTTGCTTGTGTTTCAGCCGAACACGTTCACCACGATTGCAAAGTGATAAATATTTTTCTACAAATTGTACCTGACCTAAGTATGCATTGTTGATCTCTAAAGGTGACGTTCAGTGTGTTTCAAAGCCATGGATTCTCATTTCTCTGTCTGTGGCTAGCCTATTTAAGCAGCAGAGTGATGCAGCTAGCACACGTGCAATACAAGTCATGGAGCGCTCCTTTCGTGTTCTGTGCAGGACGCAGCATATCCATCCGGCAAGACACTGGTATCAACAATAATGGTGAGTGTTGGTGGCACCTGTAGGAGCCCGTTGTGTTTGTTGCGTATGAATATTTCCCCTGATGAAGTGCATATTTGAAAGGTTTTCTTCATTTAGAATAATAGATGTCAGCAACAAGCACACTCATAATCCACAAGTTCTTTGTGTCTTCTAGACTGCCTATTTGCTCCTATATGCGGTATGGTGAGCTGGCTATGTTAGACAGCCTTAAAGTTATGAACATTGACTGCTGTGTTGTAATGCAGTCTAACTTGTGTTTCTAAGTGAACTTATTTGTGGTCTACTTCTCGCACCTAGTTTAAAGTCGAAATAGAAGAAACTCTATTGGCTTTTTATGCCTGTCAGAAGTTTCATGCCTTCATTTATAACATTGTAGTTTTGCTCTTGTATCATATTAAATATATTTTCAGTCTTCACTGTATGTGTATGTGTGTGTTGAGGCTTGTCATTGGCTTCTGAAAATACAATATCTGTAACTATGAGCACATAATTGACAACTATACACTCTTGCATGTAGCATGGTTGTAACAATGATCTGTATTTTTCTAAGTTCCAGCAGTAACAAGGGGTTTCGTGCTCCCCGGTCATGTACAGTGTATCAAGAACAGAGCACAGAAGACCAACAAGTATAAAGGGACTGCCAGTGACTGTTCTCCTGCTCAAAGTTTACTACAGCAGAAAGAGCACATTGTGATGTCAGGAGCAGCTGCTGCTTAACTTCTTAGCAGTGCATTATTCAGCCGTTCATTTGCTTGCATTCGAAATTATTTAAATTTTGCATGGAAGATACCAAACTATGACACTAATTTAAAGGCTGCTGTATTGTTAGTGGGCAAATAATTTTGAGATGAAGTTTTTAACATGTGTGTTAAGTGCCTGCGTGCCTCTACATTTACATGCCAGAAATCACAGCATTCATGGTCGCCAATGGTAACTGTGTTTGTATTCTTTGTAGTACAAGAAGTAAAGCCATGGATGCAGTAATCATGTACTTAGTGGATGAAATCCTTCAGTGTACACTCATCTGTATAGCGCCAATGATGCCATGAGTGTATAAGCTCTGGGGAGTGAATCTATGTGGATTATTTTATTTGGAAGGAAGAGGATCATTACTACTTCTAGTATACCTTAACAGTAGATTTTAGTGCTTGTGGATTATCCCACTGCCTGTCCGTCCTTCAACAGTCTACTTATCTACTGTGTAGGTGTAACGTTTTAAATGTATACTTTGCTCGGATAGGTTTGTTCATAAAGTAATGCAAGTGACTTATCATCTATGCAGCTCTACTCAGACTAGAAATAAAAGTATTTATTTTTATATGTAGCTATAGCATGCATTCACTTGTGTTTTTCTAGGTGCCTGTACAATTTTTTAGCCCTACAAAAGTGCTGGTATAGTCTAATATTGAATCTGGCATCTTAAAATAGTTTGTTAGTGAAAGTAAGAATGTGTTTACAACCAATATTACTATCCTCAGATGAACTGTGAAAACTCTGTGGAAATTTATTTACATTTTTTGAACTTTGTGAATGCAAATTTTGTTATGTTCTTTTATTGTGGTCCCTGTTTCATGCAAATGACACATAATTATTTTGCAGTGGCATAGTATTGGTTGTTATTTTACACTTATGTGCTGAGCAACATCGCAGTTGAGGCCAGCAGCAAGACATATATGCAGTTCACTCGAGCATCACCTCACATAGTGTACAGTCTTTGCCCACCAGTAAGCTCAATATTTTTCAAGCAGACTAATAGACAGCTGTATGGGAACTGTGTTGATATGCAAACTTTGAAGTCTTCTTGAGGAGTGTTTGTCATCATTTTTGTCCAAGTGAAGTAGCTACCCAAAGCCACAACTGGTGGGAATGTGGTGGTTTCCTCTCTCCAAAAGCACTCCTACCAGCTGCCTCAATATTAGCATGGGGTAAATTCGCGAACTGGAAAAATAATTGGTCTTTGTTTTCCTGGCCGAAAGAGTGACTTCCACCGTAGAGCCACCACTACGCGCCAGAATAGAAACTTTTACCTAAGTAAAGTTGATTCTACTTTTGAAAAGGGTTTTGGGAACGAAATGGCAGCTATAGCTGTCAATATAAACACTGTTTGCAACAAGGAGCTTTGTAGCTTATAATTGTATTATTCATGTGTTGGCTACAATTTACTCGTGCTGCGCCAACTTTCAGCCTAAGTGTCCTAACATGCTTTGTTAGTGGGTTGTGAATGAGCCAAGCTATGTAAATAAATGGAGTGATATTGCAGACATGTACAAAATATTGATGCACGGCCCGTTTCTTTAGCATGACATTGTTAAGGGCTTTATTCTTGTGTTTTTTATAAAAACTGCTTGTCACTGGGCGGCAGCAGAAAACTATGCATCAAGCTTTTGCGAGATGGTTCGAGAAACACCGTGTTCAGACATAACAGGGCCGGTGGATTTCTCTCGTAAATTACTTTCTGTAGTATATTCCAAATGAGTGTATTAGAATTGTTGTTTTATAGCCATTAGTTTTAATATTTACACCTGAGTGTATGTATGTATGTATGTATGGGTGTACAAATGTATATATATGTGTGTGTGCGTATATGTATGTATGTGTGTATGTATGTATGTATCTTTTAAATGAGAATCCGTTTATCATTGGTGAGTAAGTTTGGTATTCATTTGGCTGAATTTGTTTCTAGTTATTTCTGTTTTGAGCCATTATACATTTCAATTTGTTTTGTACTGCTTAAAAATAAATGTAACCTTACACAGAATATGTGTGTTCGAAAAAGTTGTTTCATATACCAACCTACAGTCATGGGCAAAAAATTTGGTAAAATGAAACGAACCTGCGAAGATTAGTTTAGAGCATTGCTACTCTACATGGCACATCTCGTACACATTGCGTTGGTTGAATATGTCGATTTCAACCTTTCAATTTTAATCAGAATAAGCAAGCTATCACCAGTGGTTGTATATGTGTGTGATATTTATGCATACTGTGATACCGGTTCGCAATTACAATTAAGGTCACAAACCTAGTCAAGCTGAATACACGGATTTTGTCCATGCACCTTTCATCTGCACTGCAACTGTTGTTCAAAAAAAATAAACTTCAGTTTAGAAATTTATTCTAGTAACCAAAAGCAGGGTATCTCTTTATCACACAAATCAAATCGCCATTGTTCTGTTCTATTCTGGAAAATAGGGGACCCTCTCAGCAGAACTGGATTAACTGCTATAGCTCATTTTAACCATTCACAGCGACATTACACTGAAGCGTACAGCATGACGAATAGCGGGAGAGAAGACACAAACTAATCACTCTGTTTGCGTCAGCTCTAACTGTCCATGCTCTTTGATCTTGCTGCATGGGATGATGCCCACCAAATTATCACGAAAGCGTGTCCCTACAAAGGCAGTCAACTTGGCTGCAAGCAGTTAGCTCACTGCATGTGTAGATTTTCTTCAAAACACCGTGAATGCTGATTGCTGGTCGAATATCCAAACACGTGAAGAGTAATATACCAGGTATGATATTGGTGTTTCAGCACTTCACACTTTTGCGATAAGAGAGGATGGAGAAGAAAATTATGAACCCTGAATTGTTTAATTTTTGAAGGAGCACAGTACAGCGCTTTTGGGTCAAAAGGGGAATGAAAGAAGCAAGTGCGAAAGCCTACTTCGCAAAAAATTAGTACCCGCCACAACGCATAATGTCAGGCCGGGCAACCGCTTGAAAAAAAAAGTGCTCAGTGATTCTGCGAATCGAACCAAGTACCTCCCACATTGTAGTTGAGCGCTGTAACCGCTCGTCCACTGCAGCAGTGCTTGCATTCGCTCTATTGCTGATATATCGTAATTGCTTCGAATGAAGCCAAATGCAAAAACGTCTGGTGAAACTTTGTCAAAAATAGAAAAAATAGTTAGAATGCGTTTGCCCAAGGTTACTAGAAGATAGAAACCGCCAGGTGTGACTGTATAACCGTGCGCTATTTATTCTTGTACATTACTGTCATGACGTTAGAATAGCCGGCTCTGACGTAGGCTACCTTCTCATAGTTTGCCAAATATAAATAAGAAAATAAAAATATATATTGGCCTGTGACAACGCTAATCAACTATTATGAGTTCACTGTCACTAGTGTCACTTTCACTAGATTAATGCTCAGTTTGCTTCCATTATCGTTATTTAGGAAAGTTTTGGCTCATTAACTCAACTCTCCTAATTAGCATTGATTCTCACATCTAAGGACAGTCACACTTCATCTCGCTTTCTGAGTGGCTGTCACTCCCATATAACGCGTACTCCACATTTTTATGCTCTCTGAGCATCTGACGCTGCTTTGCGGAGACTTTCCCTGACGTCTGCTGGGCCAGAAAATTGACTTTATTATCTGTCAATTTCAAGCTTTCGCGAAGCCGAAACGAGAGTCTCTCTCTCTCTCTCTTTTCATCCGTTTCGCACGTGTGATAACGTCTCTCGACCTCAAGACTCGTATACACGTCCATTGCTTTGTTTGCGCACTCAAACAACGCTGGACGAAATATTTGCTCCGTGTTTTGTGAAAAGCATTACCACTGAGACACCTCCCGACGAGTCTCCCTCATTTTACGTAGACATATACCTAAGCGTAAGCGTATGCACGTCCTCGCATTCCGGCTTTATAAAAATGCTGCGGTGCATGGAACCAGCGAAATTGCACTCACAATTTCATTTGATTACTGCTGTTATCTATTTCCGCACAATTCGTCTGCAGGCACTATAGTCGCTCATGTGTCTTGTAATAAGAATATTGTAAGAAAGGCTACCTTTGACTATAGGTACAAAACACCCTTACGTCCACCACTATACCGTGCTAGATTGAACCGAATTAGTTAACTAGCAGCGCAGCTTCAATAAAATGTAAGGTAACTGGTCACGTTAAATAGGGGAAGGCATTCGAGGCACATTTTCAAACATTGCATGCATCGATTTATGTGTGGTTTCATTTATGTGGTGCACCTGGAGTGTTGTTTACTTGTACTTGGCGAGATAGTGCATGGATTGCTCGGTGGCTTAAGGCCATCGAGCAATTATTTTTTTTAGCTACAGTCGTTGATTAAAGGCGAGTGCTTGGCTTTGCACAACCCACCAAAACGTCTATTACAACGTACGGGGCATCCCGTAAGCGCTGTAGCAGACACTCGCGGCACTGAAACTTAGATGCAGCAAATCATTGGCTATCGTCGTATACTCTCGATGCTAGACGCTTTGCGTGCTACCTTGATATTATCGACACATACTTCTTTCTTTCCTTGTCGTTTCATCGGCTATCGTGTGTCCTCCTTGCCCTCTTAAGTGCCGAATAAGTTAAATTCATACCCGCGCTATAGTAAGCCCTCCAAATAAGAGAATTTTTGGCTAAGAAAATGCGTAGCCAAAGAGAAAGCTTTGTGTATTCAGCCCCCGAAGCGCAAGCCGTAAGAAAGTGTGCGTGTGCCACCTCTCGTTTAGTCCTTGGAATGTCCCCTGAATGGCGGTGCTTCTATATGGGGAATATATGATAAAAAGAAGCGAGATGGTGGGACTTGAAGTGTTGAATATATGAACGAATGGACACACAGACAGATGCATGGATGGACGCATGAAATGACGCAGGGGTGGATGCATGAACGAACGCAGGGACGGGCGCACGAACAGATGCATGGACGGTCACACAGACGGACGCATGGACGGACGAATGCTTCGCCCCACTCTCCATCATTCACTCCGTGGATATGCTGCCATTTTTTTTATGTTGCGGTCTGTCACTTGTATTCGCCGTGCATTCATGCAATACCATACCAGTTTTCCAAAACGCCATATGAACGAAACCACCGCAAGGTTGCAGGACCATGAAATGTAAATCACGACATTCATGACATACATGTGATTTTCATGTTATTACTACTCAGATATGTTCTTCTTACAGTCATGTTATGCCATACCAAGTTTGGTATTGATACAATTATCAAAACGGCCAGGAGAGCTAAAAGTCGTAGGCAGCTGGATAGATAGATAGATAGATAGATAGATAGATAGATAGATAGATAGATAGATAGATAGATAGATAGATAGATAGATAGATAGATAGATAGATAGATAGATAGATAGATAGATAGATAGATAGATAGATAGATAGATAGATAGATAGATAGATAGATAGATAGATAGATAGATAGATAGATAGATAGATAGATAGATAGATAGATAGATAGATAGATAGATAGATAGATAGATAGATAGATAGATAGATAGATAGATAGATAGATAGATAGATAGATAGATAGATAGATAGATAGATAGATACGCTCAAAGTTGCCGAAGTTCACTAATCATCCGGGCTACGTACTTGCTCGGGCACTAGCTGACGATGATGAGGCCGAAGTGGGCGCGCACCGACCAAGCAGCGCACTAGAGTGTACAGGCCGACCATGATTTACACACGTGGCTCCGGGTTTAGCTGGTTTCGTGATGTTGTAAAGCGCGCGCTGCCGAAACTAATCTTAGAGGCCACCATACTAATTATTCTAAAACAGAGTGTAGGCAATAAAATCTTCAAAAAAATTTAAACAGCCCGTGCCTTAAAAAGATACCATCAGGGTACGTTTCTGACCCATTTATTGCATGGATGCACTTCTGCACTTAGTGGAACGACAAACAAAGGAATTATGATGCCTCTAGTTTGGAAACACCACCCTACTGTGTCAACCATCCTTGATGCGATGCTGGGTTCCATCGTAACCGATGACACCCAGTGCGTTCAGGCATGTATTTGACTTTTACTGCAATATCAATTGTATGTACAGTCTCAGCTTGATTTTGCCATCGCTGCTGCCGCCTTCATTCACGTATATGTATGTATATACATACAACGAAGGATTCGCTAGCCTCCTTTTTTTTTGTGGAGCGAACATCGCCTTTCTGGCCGGGGTCGTCTGCGTGCGCGCTAAAGAAAAAGGCGCTTATGGTTGCCACGCTATCGCAACAATGGTCAGCGCGCGCCTTGTCTCCCCTCCCCCCCCCCCCCCCCCGAGGCAGTAGCAGGCGGTAGCTGCTACGGGCTGCGCTCCCGACACGAAAAAATGCTGCCTAAACTCTACCGGGAGTGGCTATGTTCTCTTAAGGTTCATTTAAACTAGAGACACGACACTGATTTTGGTGTTCTGACTGTCTTTGGGAGTGTCTTTTGTCTTGTCGTCAACAGACTACCACTACAACGACACAAACAGTCCGCCGATGCTCTCTGTAAGACCACATTTATACTTTGTGCTCACAGCCTTTCCTTGGCTAATTCTGTAGTCACACTGGAGGCACACGCAGCAACACTGACTAAACTTGCACACCTGCACCTTTTCGGCTATGCTCTCTGCTCTGCCATGGTCCCTGTCGGCTACGCGGTGCGACATCCGCCACAATTCACGGCGTCGAGGGACGGGGGCAGGGATACACAAAAGGAAAAGGAAGAAATGACTTCCGTCTATTTAAAAGGCCTATTCATACGCCATAGAAACCTCGGAAGGGGCATTGTTCTCGCCCCCAAGATTTCCCCCTTCGTGACCGTTTGAAGCAAACACATGGGCCAGTTTTCACTGAGCCACAGAACTCCCGACGACACGCCAACGACGGGTCTGCCGAAGCGTTTTGCTGGGGTTTTCTGTCTGTCATTATGTTACACTACATCGACATGCTGTCATTTGAGCCGTCGTTAGCCTAGTGTGAAATTGGGGTCTGGCGACTTCGTCGGTGCTTGACTCGTCGACTGATGGTCTGCGTCTTCCTCATCTTTTCGTCAAGGTCGTGTCAGTGGAGAGCTTTAGTGCTGGGTACGCAAGCTCTTGTGGCGCAGCGGGCTTGGGGGCGCACGGCTTTGCGTATCCTACCCAAAACCAAGCCGAATGCGTTATAGCGGCGCACACGCAAACGCGAGCCCCACGAAGGCCACATTCACTCGCAGCGCCATAGCGTCTTGTCCCGTTAGTATTTTTTTAAATTACTTAAAATGCGAAGCATTTCTTAGCGAACTTCGGTTACTTTGAGCGTATCTATCTATCTATCTAGCCGCCTACGACTTTCAGCTATCCTGGCTGTTTTGATTATGCTATCAATACCAAACGAGGTATGGCATAACATGACAGCATGAAGAACATATATGACTAGTCATAACATGAAAATCATGATGTATATGTCATAAATGTCATGATTTACATTTCATGGTCTTGCAGCTCTTGCGGTGGTTTTGTTCACATGGCATGTTGCAAAACTGGTATGGTATGAGAATTGCATGGCGAACACAAGCGCAAGACCCAAAAATGAAAATCATGAAATGCGTGTAATGTAACAACATGACTACATGTCACGCTCATGATGCGCTGGCAGCCGTTTCGCTAGCTTCACTTATACCAAATTTGGTATTACGGGACGTGAATGGACAAAGATGGTATGATACTGGTGCAAACATGATAAACATGAGATGCGTGTCATGTAAAAGCAAGACTACATGCTACGCTAATGATGCGCTAGCGACCGCTTCGCTAGCTTCACATGTACCAAACTCGGTATTACGCTATGCAAAAAAGAGACGACATAGGTAAATGCCACATCCAAACTTGATAATCACGACATGCGTGTCATGTAACAACATGACTACATTCCACACTCATGATGTGCTCGCGGCCGTTTTGCTAGCTTCACATATGCGAAATTGGGTGTTACGTGACGTCAATGAATGACGAATGTATGTGACTGGTGCAAACATAACAATCATGAGATTCGTGTCATGTGATGCCACAGTCAAGGTGCCTATTATTTACATTTTTTGAACTTTGTGAAGGCAAATTTTGTTATGTTCTTTTATTGTGGTCCCTGTTTCATGCAAATGACACATAATTACTTTGCAGTGGCATAGTATTGGTTGTTATTTTACACTTATGTGCTGAGCAACATCACTGCCTACATGCCATCGCGTCTGCCTACATGCCGCAGTCAAGGTGCCTATACACTTCGACATGACATGGTGCGCGTGCTCGCCAGCGTTCATTTCGTCGCGTCACATTTTTTTATTTCTCTATGGCGTCACGCCGGCGTTGCCACGCCAGCCGCCGGTCCTGCTATATACTCGCACGCTCGCGCCGCGCTGCGCTCCTTTGACGCATGTGCGTTTCAGCGCGTCCGACGTCCCTCCGTCACAAAACGAGGGAGACGCGGTGTTGTCTGTGTAACGCATCAGTGCGAAATGCAGCTTGTCGCATTTTGCGCTGATTGTGGTCGGGCTGCGCCGGCGGATGCTGGTCGTGCCTGGCGTCAGACTATAGAGTGCTCGCGTTTTGCTAACGTAGCGTGGCTGTGCCCAGCGTGCACGTGCGTCAACGCCTCATTAGAGTATATGGGGATCATTATGATGATCTCCGTGGCCATTTTACTAGCTTAACATATACCAAATTTGGTGTTACGTGGCGTCAATGAATGACAAATATATGACTAATGCAAACATGGTAATCCTGACAGGCATAACATGTGACAACATGATAACGTACAACGCTCATAGCGTACTCGCGGTCATTTCGTACACATACTAAATTTGGTATCACGTGACGTGAATAAATGACGCAGGTAAACGACACATCCAAGCATGATAAACATGACACGCAAGTCATGTACGGCATCATTTCAAGCTTTGCCATTCATGCATTGCATATCATCAATCCCCACTGCACGTGGGATCTGCCAATTTTTTTTAAGATTTAAATTTTTTTTAGGATTTAAACTGTTAAATAAGATGCATATTGACATAAAGTGAATTACTTTCAAAAAATTATTTTTATTATTCTGATAGTTATCAACCCGGAACGAAAGACTTTTTTTCAGTTTGCTGCAGTCGACTAAAGCCGGTACCGCTGATGACAAGCAATACAGACGGCTGGTCGTAGTTCGTCAAGTGCGACAAAGAAAACAACGGTGTAACGTGTGGCTGTGAGACACAATTCGAGGTGGTCCCGAAGGCTCCGGGAAACAACGTTTCTCAGCAACACCACTGATAAGTTGCTGAGAATGGCGGCGCATTTCGAACTATCTTCAGATGGGTCCACGGCTAGCCACTCCCGTAACAGAAAAATGTCCACCTTGGGCGTGAAGTAAAACATTGCCCTACGCTGTTTCGCCGGAGGCGGCATCTTGGTAGGTGGTGGACCCATACTGTCCGATATTTGGCTCCTTTGTGCTTAAAGCCAAGCTCGTGGCTCTTGCCATCCTCCGCTTGGCTCGCCATGAAAGTGGGTGACGTCACGTGTAACATAATGCACAAGTATGTGCGCCAGGGCAGCTTATCTCCACTAGCAGGCCACTGGGGGAGGCAGCGTTGTTTATAGCCGTGTGCACGCATTACCCCTGTGTGCCAGCAATCTAGCGACGTATCCGCTTGGCGTTTCGTGCATGCGCAATACAGCCGCCCCAACGTCCTGGGTAGGGCAGTCGCTTGAGTACCCAGCACTGCAACTCTCTAGTGTTGCTTTTCTAGTGTAAAGGCGCCTTTACACTAGCGCTTTGTAGAGTTACTAGAGATCAGATGCTAGCCATCCTTCGTAAATCATTCGGGTATGTTGCTATCGCATTCATTGCTACACCCTTTTGGCGAATCTGTGACTTTTTTCGTACTGTTGGGTCAATCAAAAGGGGGTGTCGTCAGAACTCGGAAAGATTCCGTGTTTCGCCAAGCTCACGTTATCCTGCATAGCACCCCTATATTTCATTCTTCAATGACGCAATGACAATTGTATACATGCATGCAGATATGCAAAGAAAGAGGCTCATGAGCTGGCCTTTGTTCAAGCTTATATTTGGAAGGAACTGAAAGCACCGTGGTGCTTTCAGCTCCTTCCAAATATATGCTTACCCTCTACATGAAACTACATAGTACAGAAAGTATGTCTCAGCAAGTCTGGAGTGTTTTGTAATCTTTCATTGTTTGTTCTTTAGATACCGTAGTCAATCGTTCATTTGAACATTGTCAAATTCCCGTCAAAACGGATTCAACGGCCCGAGCAGTTTATGCAGTGCACCTCACCAGTTCACATAGTGCCAAGGACAGGGAACCAATAGTCAGCAAGGTGACTCAATGAACATCATGGGATAAAAAATTTACCGCGTATCTGCGTGCTTCACTACAAAAGACGCTTAACTACGATAGTCTTTAGTCTGGAGGCCCTGCGTGAAATATAGACGCCATCTGGCAGTAACACCAAGAAACGAAAGTTATTGTGGAACACAGAGCCACTGGTGGCTGGCAGCATTATGGTGTTTTAGCGAAGTGTAGGAAACATCCATCCAATTTCTCGTTCATGGCGTCACATTGTGAGCTCAGCGTAGTAAACAATGTAGTCATTCGGCTTACGTATGTACACATTTTCTAAAGAAACACACTACTCAATACTTAATGTATTGATGTTCGACTCAAATATCCGTAATATTTGTTTTTTGATTGAAGATGTTCACAAGTACGAACGCATTCGCAAGATCAATATTAGTGGACGTTGAGCAAGGGCTTATACTTTCGCCGAGTGGCTGAGTCGTTTGGGAGAAATACCAACAGAAAGACAGACAGACTAAAATTTCTACATTGAAGTATCCCAATAAAGACCATAGTCTTAAAAAAACGAAACCAAGGATGGCAGAGAGATACATATGACGATGACATTAACAAGCGTTCAGGCATATTATGAAGCGAGCTCGCATAAGATATCGTGAACTTGAGATCACAGAAGAAGGCTCCGAAAGCGCTACTGCACTTTTTGAGATCGACAGGCCTTTCTGAACGGTTGTAGCCACAACTGCCCTCCTGTGTGTGTTTTCGTTTTGTCATAACTGCACGTGCGTTTTTGTCTCTCTCTCTCTCTATCTACCCCCCCCCCCCCATTTTCGCGCCTGTTTTCCCAGCCCCAGTGCTGTGTAGCGAACCAGATGCCAATATCTCGTTAACTTCCCGGCCTTCCTATATATATATATATATATATATATATATATATATATATATATATATATATATATCCCTTTGAGACCCTCGGGGAGGCTTTGGTCCTACAGTTTTGGTAAAAAAGAAGTAACAGTTTCCCCGCAAGGGTGAAGCAATGATTGCAATCGCAACAAACTGCTATAATATAAAGCTGGCAGTTCCATCTTTTGGATCTTATCTCACAAAATGTCGCGAAACCCTATGTAACAGGGTCAGTGCTGTATGCGTTACAGAAAAAAAGTAAGTAAATACATAACTCTAAGGATAAATGAATGCAATACCGTTATATTGCCACTTGCCAAATGACACGTTGCCATTGCTGTTACCGAAAGAAGTAATAGACGTTAAATTAGCCGTTACAGTATTTTTATATTTTTTGCTGAAGTAACACACAATAAAATTCTGACAGTCTATCGATTATAATATACAAAAGCCTTCCAACTCCTGCAATAATTATACCCAAATTCTAATTTAACGAGAAACTTTGTACAAATGTACTTGACCTTAGTAATCTTATAGTAGCCTATGTATGTATTTCAGAAGAGGTACCATTTAATGGCTTCTGGCTGGCACATGGTGAAGCAATTTTTCTCGAGACATTATGCACACCATGACATTCAACCAACCTCGCTATCTGCAAAGACAGCATCACTGAGCTATCAAAAAGTTTACATTGATCGGTCTTTTCCTGGTCCGAACAGGACATTTTGTCGAGATCTTCGAAATCAAAGCTGGTGGTCCTTGGCCTCCGGAAATTCTCGCCGCCTACCAATAGGCAGTCGCGGAGGCCTGCATTTCAGCTTTCTTTTTTCCGGCAGGGGGGGGGGGGGGGCTATATCTGACGACATTGCGTCCCTTCGCCCACCTTTTTTATCACGTTTTTTTTTTCGCCCAGAGATTATGGCACGTTCCTCATTCATGCAGGGGCACATGTTCTGACAGTACTATTTGCATAGACGAGCACACTTTGTAGTACCAAAAACATGCTTTAATGCCCTAGTTACGGAAAGAAATATGTGTGCTGAGACGTTTTTCTTCAAATTAACCTGTAAATTACCGCCAAAATTTTGCAAGCGTTTACGTCAGGGCGTTACAAGATTATTCTCGATCACTCATGACATAAATAACCAGAAATATAGTTGCTCTTGCAGAAAGAAAAGCCAAAATATACTTTTAAAACAAAGTTCACAGGTTTTACTAACGCTGCATCAACTAATAGATGTACCAGTTATAAAACGTCACATATTTAGACATTCTTCAAAAGTCCTTTTCTTCGGTTGACCACTTTCAGAGAATATTAATTTATTCTTCGTGACACTTACATTTCATTCTTAAAATGTATTTTCTTACAATGGTAGTATTTGTGTTACAACGTCAAGAACATTCGAGAACGATAGGTAATGAAACAGGACTTTCCGCGTTAAGTACACTCAATATTTTCTGCTTCGTAAATTGTGTGCTTGAAAAGAAAAGTAAGTTGCTCTTCAAGCAACTAGATGATATGTGCAAAAATTATATAACATTCAAATATATATAAAATACTATTTCTCTGATCCGCGTCAAACTCTCCGATCCGCATCAAACTCCCAGTTTGCGATGAGCGTGGTTGGGAGACTAGTTGTAGTAAAGTCTGGCGTGTAAATGGTTGCCTGTAACCATTGTTAGCCGTAGTGTCCCTAATGTCCTTTAGTTGAAACATGGGGGCGCCAGTCAAGCTAGCGGAAGCAAAGAATCTTTTTTCTTTTTTTTTGCGCCACTAGACTGAATTCCTATTTTTGCGTCTTACTCGTGGAACATCGTTGAAGCGTATACGAGCTACCCACGGATGGCTGCCGAGAAAGAGAGATGGCGTCAGTGCCTGAGATGTTGACCACACCCGTAAAATCAAAGTGCACAGTTGCTGCTCACGCACTCCCCCTCCCCCGCGGTCCTTGCACGCTCATTAATTAAAGACGAGCGAGGCGTTGTCTCTCTGCTTGAGCATTCGACGGCAGGCGTAACAGATGGAAGTATCTTATCGCATGCGCTCTTTTAATGATGGAGATGGGCTGGCTGGACTAATATTTGCTTCAGCCGTGCTCATCATGCCCGCTAGCGTGCTGTTAACCATGGGTAGAACGTGCGAGGCACTGGGGGATTATGTCATTGGGTATTTTATACAGAACATGACAATGAGGGCGGCGAAAATTGTCAAAGCGGTGATTATAATTGATATCATGATAAAATAGGCTGAAAGTTGGCATAACCATTTTATGAAACTTAAGCTAAAATTCATAGCTTATTACTTTTTCTTCCTTCTTCGTGCGCTTGTGTATTTCTGGGCGCATATCATACAGATGATATCTTTTCAGTCTTTTCACGGTGCTGATGCATGGCTTTAAAGGAGCTCGCTATTCTAAGGTGTCCGGGGATAAAAAGTGATGAAATCAGCCAAAACAAATGAAAAATGCTCTGTTTAAGTTTTGTTTTTCATTTCTTGTGTTGCACAAGACACTAAAACCCATGTCACCAACATCGCCACCAGAACAAAGCCATACGTTGCCACAATATTTTCTTGTTTAGAAAGAAAGTGTAACAAGCCGCGCGTCTCAATATCTTCACATTTTTTACTCAGGCACTGTGTCTTTCCTGGAATACGCTAACAATTACTTTTCACTGTAGAATGTTCCATTCGTTATTCTATAAACGAGCAAGTTATAGTTATGTCAAACATGCCATAAATCCCATCTATAAAATCAGCTCTTAGCTGGAAATGTGCACAGCATAAGATTGCTTACATTAAGAAGGTCGCGGAATGCAGCATAATGAACAACGTCATAACTTGCGTTGTATGCTACAAGCCACAGAAAGTGCCTTGAACTATTATTACAAGACTGACAATTGTCGGGCAGTACCGGGTCATTTTTTTTACTCAATAAAGATCGAATTAACGCATCCGAAGTTTCCCATGAATACGAGCCTATGATATATATTCGCAGCTAGGAATGAAGCGAGCAGATGGGTTTCTTGCGCCGGTATCCTAAAATGTACGACCACTATAAGCGTCCCACTTTACATTGTCTGTTATTTTTCCCTAGCTGCATGAGGGGTACTTTCGATAAAAAGGGGCACGTAGCCTTCTAGTGCCTTTGTTGTTATGACTGTGTTATTTTTTCATTCTTCCATTAATGTGAATATCATTGCATAATTTGTACAGACGCGCTTCTCGGGGCTGTACAATGCGCATTGTCGCAAACAGACTAATGTAAATATAGTTCGCGCACTTAATTTCACATATGCTCAGCACATTATTATTTCATTGCTTCGCGTCCCTTTGCTTCTGTTATTGATTCACACGTGCCTTTATGGTTCAACAATTCACACTATACTTTCGAAACAGTTCTGCTTCTTCGGTATTTTAAAGTGTTGGCTACGTGCTACACCAGTCATAGTACTAATTCAAGGAGTAGGTGTGTAAGAGTAAGTCTTCCAGGACAAGTACGCGGAGCCCTTTCATTCGCGTTAAATAGGGTCCAAGTAGCATTTTTATCCTAATAAAGGAACATGTTGTAGCCAAACGCGAAAACATAATCGTCGTGACGAATATTCAAAATTTGGCGCAGACTGTAGTCGCCGACACGAGCACTCGCGAGTAAATTTTGAGCGCACGTCCCTTCCAAGACGTACGGTGCGAATTTTATTAAAAATTACTGAAAGCGTTTCTCACTGAGAAGAGATATATACAAGAAGGTGAGAGGCAAAAAACTGTGAGCATAACTATGACTTCCGATGAGGGGGGGGGGGGGGGGTGTAGATGGAAAAGAAGACGTGAAAGTGGGTACGATGGTTGTGAATACCTATCAGCGTCATAGAAGGTGCAGTGTATCTTTATTAAAAACTGATCTTTGTCACAATACTATGTTAACCGCTGCGTTGCTTCCGATGCTTAAGGGGAATGAATTCCTACTCATAGGGCCGCCTACGCGGCCCGTTTAACGGTGCTCTGATGCCACAACGGAAAGCGCAGTGCATATGATGGAAGATACAAATACTGTGTAAAGCCTCGCAGGGGCCTGGTGACTGGCGTCACCACGGTCCCGAGCCGACAAAGGGCTTTCAACTCCCTTCTGCGTCTAGCCATGCGTGATTTAGTTGTGTCGAAGGAAAAGGGGATCCGACGGGTGGAGCCGACGCCGTGCGTTTGCACCTTCGAGGTCCCCCGGCCGAGGCAACAAATCTCTTTCGTGCTGGCTCGGCGTACAAGGTATCCTCCTTTCGGTAAAAATGGACAGTCACCTTTTCCTATCCTTTCCTCCTCTCTTGTTACTTCTGTCTAACGTTAACTCTTTTCTGTCTCCTCGATCCTCTTGTGAAGGTAGCCAGCCTTACATATGCCATAATTTGTTAGAGCGTTACGCGTATGGCTGACCCCTAAAATGATCTGCTTTTCACCTGCAGCGTCCCCATGTCGACCTACGGATTTGAGCAGGTTCGTTACCTGCACGCCATAAGTTATCTATTCATTTGCTTTTCTTTCTTCATATTTATACCCCTGTCACACGTAGCAACTTAGATGAACTTTTAGTGAATGCACTTAGCTGTGAGTGTCAATTGCACACTGTCGCACGAGCAAGTTTAGTGTCACTCGCTGCAAAGTACGCTTGCCGGCAAGTTCGTTCCCCAACCTATCTTCACTGCGACGGCTGCGATAAAGTGTGTTGCCTCGGTACCAGTGGCTTGTACAGAAAGACGCTGCTGCCTAAATCGGCGCTAATAAGATATTCAAACCATTGTTTATGTTATTATGGGTACTGTTATGTACATAACAAGCCGTGAAATACAACAATAACCTTGCTATTTTCACCGTCGGCCTGTTTGCGGCCACGTCGGCTAGGGGGATGCGGCAGCACAAGCACAATAATGGCTGCGTTGGTCGCTTTGTTTAATTATAGGAACACTGGCACGTGTGTGGGTGAGTTGTTTTCTAGTCATGTAATATGGCATGTGCCACAGGTGCTACTTTCACGAAGACAACGTGGTTCGAAAATGGGACACATACGCAAAAATAACAAATATAGGTTGTGCTACAAATCCGTGAATCGCCACTGCCATCATTTACAAAGTACACTTCGCTTTCGCGTGTAGCAGCGCACCGCCAAAATGACACTTCGTGAGCGTAAGTACACTCGCTCAAAGTGCACTTGAGTTGCCATGTGTGACAGGGGTATTATTCTGCAATTGCTGCTAATACCATCCCCTATAATTTTCTTGGCAATAATGGCTGTTAGCTCTAATCAATATCGTGTCTAAAAAAGAAAACCGACTGTCATCTTTTGACTGCATTATTTTTTTACAAATTTTAATATGTGAATAGAGTGAGAGCTTAATCATAATGTGTAATATCACCTTGCTCAAGGTCATATATATATTAACTTCTGCTCATTTAAACTTCTTACTATATCAAACTAAATCGAGAATATTCTGGAAGCCTGAAATAACTGGAGTCAACTGTATTGTCATCTGCAATTGCACGACTTTGTGTCGGGTTTGTGCAGGTGAAGGCTCAGGTGAACGTCAGGGGCTTCATCTTCTCAGCAGTGGCCGTAGCAGTTTCTCTACAAACGTATAGTATTCCTACCAATGCCATCTCATTTAGTCAATGATACTTGAGAAAGTACTACTACTACTACTGCTACCACTACTACTACTACTACTAATAATAATAATAATAATAATAATAATAATAATAATAATAATAGTTTTATCTGGGTCTCAAGTCCCAAACCACAATACGAATATGAATGATGCCCTAGTGGAGGGCTCTCAAAATTTAAATAATCCGAACCGTCCGGTGTCCTTTAACGTGCACTGACATCACACAGTACACAGGTCTGTACCATATTACCCCGACCAAAATGCCACCGCCACGGCTGGAATCAAACCAGCGGTCTTCGAGTCAGCAGCCAAGCACCCTAGTCACTGTTTCACCGAGGTGTAATACTAAAGAGAGAGTGAGAGAAGCAAGAAAAAGAAAATGCAGGGAGGTAATTTATGCAAAATAAGAAATAAGAGCTCCTGCGTCAAAGTGATTTCTGCGCCAATAAAATAGTGCATCACCAAATTGTCTTGCCACCACGCATCGAACGCATGTTCACAGCCCATTTTCATTATATTGTTACCGTGCACCATCGACAGAAGTAAGCGTAGCACTTAGCGAAGTGGACGAAGACGCCTGTGTGTTAGACGCTTACGCGAGAGGCAACCCAGCCATCTTGTTCGGCTGCTGATTCTCTGTGGACGCTCTTCTTGCCCTGTCACATTTGGTGGAGGTCCGTCCCGTCACAATATCAACGAGTTTCTCACTCCCACCACGCCCTTGCGTAGTACTTGCAGGGTGAGCACCGGTTGAAGCGTTTTTTTTTTTCTATTCGCACCTACTGGGTCCGTGTATCTTATAGAAAACTTAATAAGTCATCATTTGAAAACTAGAAAACATCGTTGTGTAGGAGCTGTGTCAGTGTTATCAAGCATAAAAAAAAGTAATCACCGCAAGGCTGAAACAATGAATGCAATAGTCGCAACTTGGAATGTAACGCTGAGAACGGCAAGCAGATCGAAACGTGCAGCACTCTGCTCAAGTACAAATGACCCATGAAATCAACACACACACAGAATGATACCCAACTAACAACGTTTACAGCTCGACACTTAACGCGCTGCTAAACAAAAAAAAATCCCAGCATATACATGGATCGAATGACGATGAGTGGGCCGAAGCATCAGTCCGTCTGTGCATCCATGTCTGTCTGTCCAAGCTTTCATCCGACCGTTCCTTCTTGCTTCCGTTCATGAGCATGTGCATGCATGCGTCCGTGCATCTGTCCATGTATCCATTCGTCCATGCGTCCATATGGACGGACGGGCAGAGGCACGGACGGACGAATGAAGGCTCTTTAGGCCGTGGGTTGTTCCCTCCTCCGTAAGTAGTAGCGAGCCGGCTCTAGCTTATCACTTGCTGAATAGATGGCGTTGTGTGTATATGTCCTTGGGAATATATAAATTGATGGCGTTATTGATTTTTACATCATATCCACAGAGCGAATGATGATAAGTGGCGGCGATTTTCTTATGTACAGCGACACAGTGCCTACAGTCTCTACAGGGACAGTGATCTTTACTGGTGCAAACAGGCAGTTCGATTCCGTGAAAAGGCAGAAAATAAAAGTGGCAGATCACACGTACAGTGGGTACCGATGATATGCGAAGCACGAATTAGAAAGGTTGATATGTCCCTTTAAAAGCAGCACAACGTTACGAGGTGGAGGTAAATGATGCCGTACATGACTTCGGTGTCATGGTTATCATGTTTGGATGTGTCGTTTACCTTCATCATCTATTCACGTCCCGTGATACCAAATTTAGTATACGTAAAGCTAGCACGCTATGAGCGTGGTATGTTGTCATGTTCCTACATGACACGAGTGTCAAGATTATCATGTTTGCACCAGCCCTGTCCTTGTTCTCGTAACACCAAATTTGGTATAAGTGGCGCTAGCAAAATGGCCTCGCGCGTATTTTGAAGGGCCCTACATACTCCAATATAGCGTTGACGCGTGCACGCTGGGCACAGCGACGCTATGTTAGCAAAACACGAGTACTATATAGTATGCTGCCAGGCACGACCGTACGACCAGCGTTCGTCGGCACGGCCCGACGGCAACCGACGCGAAATGCGACATATTGCATTTTGTGCCGATGTGTTACCTAGACAACACTGCGTCGCCCTCTTCACGTGACGGAGGGATGGCGGACGCGCTGAAAAGCGCATGTGTCAAAGCATGTGTCAAGCGGTGCGAGCCTGAGGGGGGGGGGGGGCGCTGCAAGCGCGCGATGATGTAGGACGTGCTGCGCTTCGGCTCCGCTGATTTTCGGCTGGAACCACGGGTAACTTCACCCCGTCAAGACCAGCATCAATCGTTTCGGCAACTCACAGGCAACACGTGGATACCAGTGTCATCCAGGTGGGCTCGTTTTTGACAACTTTGCGGCCGATCATCAACCGACCACGTTGGCGACGCCGTTAGGCCAAACGGCGACGCCGACGCCCGGCGGCGTGGGACCGGCTTTCCGAGGCAACATGGACGCTACTCTCATGCAGCGTGGATACGACCCGCATGCCATGACGTGGGAAACGATTACGATTTCCGAAACGCCAAACTCTGCTTCTTCACCGAGGTTTCGGAGCCAAGTTCTCAACGACGCGGTGGAACGCCGCTCGCAAGCCAACGCCAAGAAGGCGGGGTCCGCCGCTGCTTCGGCATCCGGCACGCCAGCTGACAAGACGCAGCCTCCCGCTTCGCGCGCTGTGGGACGCAAGGGCAAGTTTCTCACCAAATGGAAGCCTCGCCCGTTTCCGAAACCGAGTCCGGACGACTATGTATTAGTCGTAAAGCCACGAGAGTGCATCTCATTGCATGATGCTTTCTCAGAGAACTGGTACGGGACTGCGTTTAAGGCATACCTCGGGCCCAAGCGAGCTGAGACGCTGACACTTATTCCATCGAGAGAGCAAAATTTGATCGTCATTTACACCCCGGACTCGGACACGGTGGACAAAATGATCGGGGACTTCGCGGTAAACATCGAGCACAGGCAGGTTCTGCTCAACGGGTACCTGCGACAAGATGGTAGCAATGTCTGCCACGGAGTTATCGTAGTCCGCAACACAGATACGACGGAGACGCTCCGAGAGAGCGTACGCTGGAGGTCAGGCACCATCGTCGAGGTGCGTAAATTTGGCACATCGAACAAGGCGCGTGTAACCTTCGCCAGCAAGGAGAAGCCACGCTTTGTTCACTACGACGCAATGCTGATCCCCGTCAAACCCTACTACCGGACGATCCCGGCCTGCGGCAAGTGCGGTGTCGTAGGCCATCGGATGGACACTTGTCCCAACCCACGACCGGATACGTGTGGCCTGTGTGGACAGCAGGTTCCGCTTGTTGAGGAGGGGGTGCGGGCCCCTCATGAATGTGTACCCGTATGTTCTGTGTGCGGTGGAGCGCACGCCACAAACTCTCGAGCATGTACGGCCAAGTACCGTAATTTCAAGGTGGCCGCACAACAGGGCAGAAAGTCCAAAAGGGCGTCCAAGAAACGACGCAAAGATTAGACTCCCAGTGAGCCACCACGCCGGGAAGTCGCCAAGACAGACAAGCCCGCTTCCCCTACTGGAGGAACCGAAAAGCAGCCGACGGCGCAACCATGCGGCGAAGCCGGGCCATGGGCCAACGCCGTCAAAAACGGAAAGCAGGTGGGTGGTACGGGTAGAGCTGCCTCCTCATCCCCCCTATCATCCCCTCTTCATCGCGTAACGCCGACCAAAATATTATTGCCAAACTTCAGGCACAAATCGAAGCGTTACAGAAAAGACTAGCGGAAGCCGAGGCCAAACAGACCCAACTAGTCTCCCCTCCTCCTCCCCCCGCAGTAGAGGTAATGGAGAGTGAGACCGGGGCGGGGGCGGCACACGCGGTTGCCGCACTCGAGGCCCGTGTGAACACCTTTGAGGTCCGTATGGACAGCCGTATAACTGTCCTCGAAACCCAAATCTCAGCGGCTGTAAATGCCGCCATTGCTAAAATGACAGAAACCATCCCTACCCTGATAGCCCAACAAGTTGCGCGTTTCACCAAACGAGCCGGCCCAATTAAGGACGTGTCTGGCCGGTACCTTAAAACGCTTCGGCGACAGATCGAATTTGAGGATGATGACAGCTGCTCCACCTCCGGAATTGAGGACACCCCCCTCCCCGCGAGTGCTGGCTCGGGAGCACCGCCACCACAATCGCTCGTTAACTCCACTGACCATGGCGGGCACCCTTAGAATTCGGAAGTCCCCACGATCCAATACGGCCACTCCCATCCAAATCACCCAGTGGAATTGTCGGGGCTTTAAGGGTCACACTAAGCGCGCCAACCTCCGGCTTTTCCTCGTAGCATTTCAAAACCTTCCTGCTGTGGTAGCCCTCCAGGAGCCAGGGAGTGCTGCCACACTCACAAACTATACTACGTTTCAGCAGGACCCTTTATCTTGCATCTGCGTGCACAAAAATTATACGGCCAACCTAGTTGATCTCGACCTTAAGCCAGCTTTCTCGTACGTGATGGTGACACTCCTTCCGCTGCGTAAACAGGACCCGCCACTGCACGTGCTAAACATTTATTGCTCACCGAAGCTAAGCAACATTACATTCGCAGACCTTTTTAGCCGCGCTTTAAAGGCTGCGGGCAGGGACGCTCTTGTGATTGTGGGTGATTTTAATACCCCAAGCACACTCTGTGGGTATGCACGTGAAGAGAAACGTGGACGTAAATTGGCGGAACTTATGTCCACGCTGGGCCTAACTCTTCACACCAACCCTGCCTACCCAACTCACGTGGGTAACTCCGTGACCCGGGACACATGTCCGGACCTTACCCTCACAAAAAACATTCAGTATGCGGATTGGGTCAACACTGAAGAGACCCTCGGCAGCGACCACTGCATACTCAACACCACCATTCGCACCTACCCTTTGGCAAGACCCTACGGAGAGGCAAAATTACCCGATTACACGAAGTTTCGGCAAATATACGCCAATTCGACACCCATTGAGGAGCAAGGATACCATGCTTGGTCCCAGCAACTGGTTACCTCATTACGCTCCACAGAAACATAAATTAAACTCTCCGAGGCGACTTCGGCGGTGGATAACCATCTTCTTCACCTCTAGGAGGCCCGGCGCAGCTTCGTCCGCCGATGGCGCCGGCAAAAACACAACCGAAAGCTCAAAATTCGCATCGCTGAGCTGACCCAGCGAGCAGCAGAGTACGCGGCCCAGCTCGCTGACTCTAACTGGGTGGACCGTTGCAACACGGCCGCTCGACAAATGTCCAGCCGGAGTACCTGGCGCCTCTTCCGCGTCTTGATTGATCCGACCCAAACTCGAACAGAGACATAAAAGCATCTGCAACGAGCATTTCACAGCTTCGACGGAGACACAGCCAAATTGGCATGTAAACTCTGAGACCAATATCTATGCACTCAGCAGGACTCCCAAGGGCCGGCGTACTCGTATGCAGGTACCGAGAACGCGGAGCTGGATCAACTGTTCCAGTTACACGACCTGAAGGCAGCCCTAGCAAAAATGAGGCGAGGAACGGCGCCGGGAAGGGATAAAATTACCATGAAATTACTTGCCAATCTTCCTGACTCGGCCTACATCATGCTCCTTGCCTACATCAATTCCATTTGGATCGGGAAAACAAGCCTACCAATTGAGTGGAAGACCGCCCTGGTCACCTTCATACCCAAAGCGGGCAAAGCCACTAACACGGACAACCTCCGCCCCATCTCCCTTACTTCTTGTGTAGGAAAATTAATGGAGACGATGGTGCGCGACAGGTTGTCCGCGTTCCAGGAGAGCAAAAATGCATTTGCAGACACCATGTTCGGGTTCCGCCCACACCGGTCCGCGCAAGATGTCTTGCTTCAGCTCGACCATGAGATCCTCGATCCAGTCAAGTATCCCCTGAATGACAAAGTTGTGCTCGCTTTGGATCTGAAGGGGGCCTTTGATAACGTGACCCACGAAATTATTCTAACACATCTCTCACAGGTGGATTGCGGCCAAAACACTTTCAACTATATTAAACAATTCCTCACTGACCGACAATCATACATTCGGATTCAGGACATTGAACACGGCCCTTGCCGATTAGGCACGAGAGGGACTCCGCAGGGAGCGGTCCTCTCGCCCTTCTTATTCAATGTGGCAATGATGAGACTCCCCGCTCAGCTGGCGAAAGTCGAAGGCATACAGCATGCGCTGTACGCCGACGACATCACCTTATGGGCGTCACACGGCTCGGCAGGAGACATGGAGGCAAGCCTGCAGCAAGCGGCAGACATCGTGGATGACTATGCCCGTCGCTGCGGCCTTCAGTGCTCCCCGTCCAAATCGGAATTCGTGCACATACGCCCCTCACCAAAGTGCACCGCAAAGATCGACCTCTTCCTTCACAGCGGACCAATACCGGAACGCGATGAGATTAGAGTACTGGAGCTTTATATACACAAAAATCGCAGAGCAGACACAACATTGGCCAAATTGCGTAAGGTGGGGGACCAGGTGGGCCGGATGGTCCGCCGGGTTTTCAACAAGCGCGGGGGGTTAATATGCAAAGATGCCTTGCGGCTGGCGCATGCTTTCGTAACCAGCCGAGTCCTGTACTCGGCTCCATATCTCCACCTACGCAAATCCGACGAGAATGCACTCGAAGTCATTCTCCGCAAAATCTACAAGCGCGCCTTCGACCTTCCTGTCAGCAGCTCTAACCAGCGCCTTTTGGGCTTGAAAATGGTGAACACCTTCAAGGAGCTGAGAGAGGCGCACTTGACAAACCAATATACTAGACTCTCTAAAACACCGTCGGGTCGCCGCCTCCTTGCCCGGCTACACATCAATCACTCAATACACACGGAAGAGCGCGTACGGATTCCAGAAGTTTGGCGATACTCCTTGCACGTGCGCCCTCTTCCGGCTAACATGACCCGAGACGACTACACTGGCCGACGCCTCGCGCGGGCGGAAGCCTTGGCTCGACACTACGGCCACAAATTCGGGGTATTCTACGTGGACGCCTCCGGCCCACACCACGGTGGTTGGTATACGGCTGCGGTCGTCCACCAAAACACCGTTGTAAACGGACTCACATTCCGTGCACATAACATTACGCACGCGGAGGAGATCGCCATCGCACTAGCCGCCGCAGATCAAGACTCGAGGGTCGTCATCACCGACTCAAGTGGGGCCTGTCGCAATATTGAACAGGGATACATTCCGTACCGTGCTTATAAAATATTGCAGAACAGCAGCTACCTAGGTGCCCCCGCGCACCGAACGATCATATGGGCTCCGGCTCACACGGGCCTCGATGGTAATGAGACGGCCGATGCCGCTGCCCGCGCGCTCACTCTCCGGGCACCATCCTCGTCCCCTACCGATCCGGAACTCGAACCCAATCCTGCCTACACCTTTAAGGAGATCACACAATTTTATCACTCCGGCCATAACGTCTATCCGAAACCCTGTAAGGGCCTCACGAAGGCGGAAGAGCGAATCCTCCTTCGCCTTTATACTAAAACTCTATTGTGCCCGGCAATCATAAAACACTTTGACCCCGCTTGCACGGGGAAGTGCCCGCATTGTAAGGAAAATTCCTCTGACATTTTCCACATGGTGTGGGCATGCCAAAAAACCCCAAACCTTACCCCACTACCCAACCCTTCGCGGAAGGACTGGGAGGCAGCCCTGCTCGGCTGCTCTGACCTGACGGCCCAACGGGCCCTGGTCGAGCGTGCCCGGGCCGCGGCCAACGCCAATGGGCTCCCGTAAGAGGAAGCCCACCTAGTGTTTGTACGGGGCGGCCCCTTAAGGACCGTTCCCACCCTCCCTGTAAATAAAATCTGTAAATAAATGTTTTTCAGCAGCAGCGAGCCTGAGAGTATATGGCAGGACTGGTGCCTGGCGTGGCAACGCCGTGTCACCCAACGAAATGAACACCGGTGAGCACGCGCACCGCGTCACGTCGAAATGTATTAGCGTCTTAACTGTAGTATGTAGTCATGTTCTCTCATAACACGCATCTCACGATTATCATGTTTGCACCAGCCACATACCTCCGTAATCCATTGCGTCACCTAATACCAAATTCGGCATATGTAAAGCTAGTGAAACGGCCTCAAGCGCACCTAGACTGTGGCTTGTAGTCATGTTCTTACATCACACGCATGTCGGGATTATCCTGTTTGTATGTGTCATTTACCTGTGTCATCCATTCGCGTCACGTAATGCCGACTTAGGTACATGTGAAGCTATCGAAACGGCCGCGAGCGCATCATGAGCGTAGCATGTAGTCATGCTGTTACATGACACGCATCGCATGTTTATCGTGTTCGCACCAGTACCATACTTTCATCATCCATTCACGTATTGCAATACCAAATTTGGTACATGTGACGTAAGCAAAACGGCCGCGAGCGCATCATGAGCGTGACATGTAGTCATGTTGTTGCATGACACGCATGTCATGATTATCATGTTTGCACCAGTCACATACCTTCGTTATCCATTCACGTATTGCAATACCAAATTTGGTACATGTGACGTAAGCAAAACGGCCGTGAGCGCATCATGAGCGTGACATGTAGTCATGTTGTTGCATGACACGCATGTCATGATTTCGCTTGTGTTCGCCATGCAATCATGTCATACCATGCCAATTTTGCACCATGCCATGTGAACGAAATCACCGCAAGAGCTGCAGGACAATGAAATGTTAAAATTATTACATTCATAACATACATATCATAATTTTCATGTTAAGACTAGTCACATATGCTTTTCATACAGTCATGTTATGCCTTACCAAGTTTGGTATCTATACTTTTATCGAAACGGCCAGGAGAGCTAAAAGTCGTAGGCGGCTAAATAGATAGATAGATAGATAGATAGATAGATAGATAGATAGATAGATAGATAGATAGATAGATAGATAGATAGATAGATAGATAGATAGATAGATAGATAGATAGATAGATAGATAGATAGATAGATAGATAGATAGATAGATAGATAGATAGATAGATAGATAGATAGATAGATAGATAGATAGATAGATAGATAGATAGATAGATAGATAGATAGATAGATGGACGGACGGACGGACGGACGGACGGACGGGTGGATGGATGGATGGATGGATAGATGGATGGATGGATGGATGGATGGATGGATGGATGGATGGATGGATGGATGGATGGATGGATGGATGGATGGATGGATGAATGAATGGATGGAAGTTCGTTAAGAAATGCTTCGCATTTAAAATGCGAGATTAGAGATTTATCCACTTTTGTTCGCACGATCATTTGCAACCCGTTCTCCATTACGAAGTTGTGGTATGTTTTGAAAGAACTGCACTGCTCTCCGGCGAATGTGCAAAAATTTCATCGCATATTTGCCCTCTTTATAAGGGGCTCCGAGTCAGAGAAAACAAGCCGGACGAACTTGTTTCGACGTGTGCGTAATGGTGGTCTCAGTATGTCACACCTGTTTCTGCAACAGATTGTAAACCATTTCTTGTACTTTCGTTATGTTGAGGACTCTTTTTATCGCACTGTCTTTCAAATGTGATTGGCTAGGGCTTTCCCCGAGCTTGTTGTGTCTTCTGTAAGACTGGAAACTATTGATTGATGATTGATTGATATGAGGGGTTTAATGTGTCGAAACCAAAATGTGTATATGAAAGACGCCGTAGTGGAGGGCTCCGGAAATTTCGAATATTTGGGGTTCTTTAACGTGCACCGACATAAGAGCACACAGGCCTACAGCATTTTCGCCTCCATTAAAAAGGAGCCGCCACCGCCGAGATTAAATCCCGCTAACGGCAGGTTAGCAGCCAAGTACCTTAGCCACTAGACCACCGCAGCGAGGATATATTGGAAAGTATACAACACAAGGCTACTTTGAGGAAATCATCGAGTCCTTTCGCTTCTTGAAGGCACTTTTTTTAGTATGCAAACAAAATTTCCCGTAAAAAATTGTATAAATATTTATGCAACGTTGTTTCACTTCCGTTGTATCGCACTCAGTACTCTGATGGAACATGGAGCGAAGTGAGCGCGTTAAACGCACGTCTGTACGTCTGGGGGTTTGAACATTCATCTTCAAGCTTCATACCGATGTCTTTCCAGTTAAGACGTGGGTTCTGACAAAGGTTTATTCGTTCCGTGGGATAATCACTGCTTGTTGTGACGGTAGCACGAAACAATTCAGAATGTTTTATCTATTGTAGGGACATGGAGTTCTTCAGAGATATACTACGAAGGACACAAAAGAAAGAGTTCTCGCTGGCCGCATAGGAAACAAAGTGCTTCGCCATTGATAATGAGAATAAATTTACGTATAAAGTTGTCATTCTAATGGCTCTGCGTAGTATATAGAGGTTGCGCATGGCTGTACGTCATGCTGATGTCGATTCTCGACGTGCTATAACATATTTTCGCTGCAAAAAAATGCAAAGCGATATGCCTGATTGGGTACCACGCATGGAATCACTATTGTACATGTAGTAGTTTTAGAAAATGTGTTTGGTTGAATATTGTCAAAGCACTACCATGACGAAAAAAACTGGCCCCGTATCTGCATGTTACACCGCAAATGTCGTCAAAGGACGATAGTCTGGCGGCTGGAGAGAGTGAAAAAAATGTTAATTTGACGTTCTACGATTCAGAATCAGTGATTGGTATTCTAGACGCGCTGCGTTAGAGTGCCTCGAGCGTGCAGCGGAAGCGAACGAGTACTTCAAATCACGTCACACGTAAGACATGAGCGCTATCTGGCAGTTATCTTGAAAAACGAAACGGGTGGCGTGCGTGCCCGTCTAGGAGGTGATAAGGTGTAGAACGCAAGGCGATGGGTAGGGGCCACCACCATGTCGTCTTAGCAAAGTGTAGGAAACCCTTGCCTTTTCGTGCAAGTGTTGCATTGTCAGCGCAGCGTGATAAACGCAACGGTGCTTAGAAATACTTGTGTATGCTTCTCTATAGTATGAAGCCGCACATACAGAATATTGAGGTGTTGTTGTGGTGCCTCAGATATGCGCAATTATTGCTTTTTAATTGACAATCGCGCAAATATGTACGCTGAAATTTGAGCAATATTGGTGGGCATTGCGGAGGGGGTTGGCTGTCTGGGGTATCTTTAATTCCTTTAGGGAGATTGTTAATAGTAGACAAACAGACATGTACTGGCAAACAGAAAGACAGACAGACCAAAATTTTTGCATCGAAGGTCCTCGAGAAAGACTACCGGGCTCAGTAGCTAATGCCGTGCGCTCACGAACGAAAGTTGGGACGTTAGATTCCACGCACCGAAGTCTTTCGTGGTTTAATTTTCTTTGTTGCATTTTCATATACATATATACGTATACATATACGGGTAATGACGTCGACATCGACGCTGAAGGCAAAATCCAGCCGAGAGTGCTTATGTAATTGCTATCGAAATATAAACAGGTCTCAGGCATTTGGAAACGTGAGTCCTTCCCGCTCTCATGACAATAGACTTGCAGCTTTTCCCTCAATAATAATCAATTTGACGCCACATTACCAACGAAAAAGAAAGCTTTATTTCCGTATTATATCTGATATTTTATCTACTCTGATTCCAACACTGACCACATTATCACGAAAACGAATCATAGGTTGAACAACAGGTCCACTGCAGAGTTCCGGGACTCTGTCATCACCCATGACAACAACCGTTCATCAAGGGAAGGTGTCGTGCACATTATTATAACAGCTTATAATTACGAGCAATGAATCGTTATGGATCGATCACCATATCCCGAAAAAAATGTCTTATTAGTATCACTACATCTTTTTGAAGAGTTGTGGTTAAGCAAGAGGCCGGTATATGGCTTTAGCGTTTAACTTAGTACACTTGTCAGGTCAGCTGATGCTTTTCGTGCGCTTGCATGGTCGAAGCCTTTATCTACCTAGGGCAACAATTGCTAGATGATTGTGTGTTTAGATGAACTAGGGCGCACCGAACTTTTTCCTAAACCTGATATGAAGCCGAGACTCCTGAAAGCAAGGATTGTCCCTTTTTGGTTTCAAAAAGCTTTCGACGCTGAATTGCTAAGATGGAGCAGCTGGTGTTATGCCGGCTGCTACATCGAAATACGCCACGCCGGCGGTGCTCGTAATCAACCAACATTGTAGCATGAGGATTGGCTGCGACTACAAGGCCCGTGCCTTGATGGCGACCGCTGGTCATTGACGAAGGTTGACGACCTGTTGAGAGCTTGACCGGGGGGTAAGCTTTTGTCGAATATTGATCTCAGTCGTGGCTATTCGGAAGCAGTGAAATGTACACATCACGTTAAATACGCTGAAAGGCTTGTTTCCTGCTTGTAGAATCTGGTACGCACCCGATATTTTCCAAACAATAATTCACTCCATGCTGAACGGCTTACGTAGGATTCTCTGTCATCTGTGGAAAGATAGCGAAGAGCATTTCATTAATCTGGAAGCTCTGTTAAAACAACTTCTTGACACAGGCTTCCTAGTCAAAAAGAAATGTTCGTTTCCCTAGCAGGAACTTCACAACCTCGGTCACGGAATCAGCGCTGAAAGCATATCGGCAACAACAGTGAAGCTTGACGTACTCTTCAAGCGCCAATCCCTACAGACAGGCAGCAGCTGCAGTCGTTTCTGTAAGAGTCGTCAGTTTCTACGCCAAGTTCCTTTCTAACCCAGCAACGGTAGCGCAACCATTTTTCATATTGTTACGTAAAACGATTCCTCGGTGCTGGGATAAGGGCTCACGGGAAGCGATCGGGAAGCTAGATTCACACGCGAGAGCTTAATCCCGCTGATCCGTGGACCGAATAGTCGCGTGATTAGTTTCATCCGGCGCAGCAGCGAAGACGTCGCATGCATACAGCCGGAGCTACGCTCGTGGAATCCTCGTGCATACTCTCGACTCCTATGCTTATGCAGTGCACTTATGTGGTCATGAAAGCCACGCGCTGTGAATAAAAACAACCAACCCACCTTCAAAACCACCAAGATCCACTTGCCTCTTCTACTGTCACACGAAACACATTCGGTAATTGCCGCAAAACAAAAACATGTGGATCTAAAGCCGGTAGCGTACTTCCTAGCAACGCCAATCCAACGAATGCTGACAGATTTGACGTTCAATCATCTCGATCGAGAGGAGACGAGCATCAAACGGAGGGATCGAAATAGCGGCGACACATTTCCATCCATGCCACGAGTGGATGAGAGCTGATGAATCGAGGACAGCACGTTTCGATGACGCGCGCGTCACGTGATGCGCCGTCCTGCCACTGCGAAAATTGCTCCTCCGTTTGTGTGAATCCACTTGAAAGGTGAAGAGCTTGCTAGCTTCTCCGGCCATTCTGGCACACTACGATTGATGCCAACCACAGCACACATGAACGACGTAATAGGTTATGCCTCACCATGTACAGCTTCGAAATTAAGAAACAGAATCGGCCTAAATCATGTTTTCTTTCCAGAGTACCGAAACAAATATAGTGACTTCACAAGCTATCAATATTGCATTAAAAGTGCTACAACAACGTTATTTTGTTATCGCCAACTTAGACCTCCTGCTATTCGCTCCATTGTGAAGAATAACTGCAACGTATTCGAAAAGAACCCGCACTGAACTAAGTTTTGCGAACAATTTTCTATGTCACAACATCCCAAAAATAAAAAAGAAACTTTGAAATTCGTGACTGTTAAGATATGAATTGAAATGCGACCGCAAAACTACGTAGTGCAGCCGCTGTGTATATTTTAAGAAAATTGGCCCGAATCTCATGTTACACTAAAAATGTCGTCGAAAGACAATAGTCTTGCGTCTGGAAAGAGTGAACCAAACGTTTATTTGATGTTCTGCGCAAGAAAATCGGTGAATGGTATTCTGCAGATTCTGCGCTATAATGGCTCTAGCGTGTGGCGGAGGCAAACGAGCGCATCTAGGCACATTAGACACAAGTACCATCTGGCAGTCATCTTCGAAAGCGAAGGCGTGCAGCCCGCGGAGAAAGATGCGCGCCAGTCTCGGAGGCGATAGGATGTAGAACACAAAGCGACAGGCAGGTGCCACCCCCGTGACGCCGTATCAAAGCGTTGGAAACACCTTCTTGAGCATCGCGTTGCACTGTCAGCTCAGCGCGATAAAACGCTACAGTCCTGAGAGTTACTTGTGTGTGCCTCTTCTAGTATAAAGGCAGATATACAAAACATAACGCATGTTGTTGTGGCGCCGCTTCAGATATGCGCAATATTTGCTTTTTAATTGACAATCGCACAACTATGAACGCTAAGCCTTGAGCAATATCGGCGGGCGCTGCGGATGGGCTTAGCCGTTTGGTGCCGTTTGAGGTATCGTTACGGCGGACAAACAGACAAAAGTACAGACAGACAGACCAAAATTTTTCCGTTGAAGGTCCCCAAGAAAGACTATCGTCCTTAAAAGCTAGGAGGACGCTTGAGCTTCGGCTTCAGCCAGGGGCTGCGGAACTGAAGGGCAGTGGGGGTTGTCGTTCCCACAGGTTACAAAACATGGGGGGGGCGATCCCCCCCACTAAGAGCTGCTACAATCTTATCCCCCCCATGCCTCGCCTAAGCAAAAACAGGGACACGTAATGATTTCCACTTGCTCACAAACGTCGCCTCCACACTTCAGCTATACTTGCGGAGCCCCTGGCTTCAGCAGGAGAACACAATATCTCGCCTTTTCGATTTTTAGTACCACTTCGCTTCTCGGTGCGCACTTGCTCCGCGCTTAATGGAATCGACTGTTTGTGCACATAATACTGGCTGATTTTAGCTATCTTAGAAAGCCTACTCTCCAAGCACGGTTGCTAAGTGCCCACTACGCTTTCGTTTCGTTTGCGATGCGGTGAAGTAGCTTCTACCATCCACCATGTGTCACGTGCCACGCGCATCTGCATAACTGCACACTTTATTAATTCTGTTGCTGATAATGATCATCAGTTATGCCCAAGTGCTTTTAATGGTTGTAGGGGCTTTTAAAACACCGACTCATTGCACAATTCAGATGTTTCTATGCCTGGGAAGATTTAATTTTGTAACGTGTTATTACATGCGTTAAGAAATCTCCTCCTCCTCCACCGGATGGAAACTTACAGGGAGATGAAAACTTGCATGTCAGTCATATAGATTAGCGAATCGGAATAAAGTATACATTTTTTGAAGGTCTGTATTTCAGAGATGGTTGTTTCATTAAGTGAACTTAAGCAACGGCAGCTTCACATATAGCCTGCCAGTGAGGCAACGACGGTACGGCCTCAACACAACTTCCGCGTCTTGATTTGCCATCTGCAAAGAATAGAGGTGCGGCACCTGCCTTGAGAGGCTGCCGCTTTTGTCAACAAAGACCAGCAACACTACCTACACAATCGTGCTATCAGTGGCATCGTGGGCTTTACCACATAGGTGATTGTTTTCCCGAAGCGAAAATATTGCAGCCCTTCCTTTGTCACTCACAGGCGGTGCACTTTTGCTTAAAAAGAAGTAACTATAGTTACTCATACCCTCAGTATTATTGCGATACAAGCAATACATCGTAAAAGCATTTCACTACAGACGTACGAATACATCTTGTAAATGTATCTGTAATGGCAGATTCCCCCCGTCGTGCAGGGGCAAGCTTCCTTTCTCCGCGGCTGATAATCCACGTTCCGCTGGTAGCTTCAGAGAAAGTTTGCGTATTCACTGGCAGATTCAAAGCATCCCACTCTGCGACGGAGCATTTTGCAGGGACGGATTTCGCCGGGACTCTGAGAATGCATTGCCCTCATTTCCGGTACAGTCGAGCATCTAGGTTGTCTTCAGCGTTTTTCGAGATGGTTTAGTAACCCTGTGCACTTGTTCACAATCCTAAAATTGGAAAGCTGTTGAGAGACCGCCAGGGGGCTCGAAGTAGTGCAGACGCGCTCGCTTCGCGCTCTGAATTCTCACGATTTTTAGTGGTGTTTTCCGTCTGCAACCACCCGAAAACGTTACTATCAGCTTCAAGAAGTTCCGAGAAACGCCTGGGCACCACTCAAGAGGATGTTTTGCCACTTGGAGGTGCCAAAGGACTTCAGAAAGCTCGTCACTCCTATGACGCTCACCAAACGCTGACCTGGGGAGCCACCGGCAGCTGCACCGACGCTGGAGACGCTCGCGTCGGAGCTTCATTTAGCTATGGCTCTCAACGCGGCGACCGACCAACAATACCACCTCCTAGACCAGGATGGTACAGCAGACGACCAAATGGATCAACTCCAGGGCGACTACGATACGGTGAGCCGAGACGCTATCGGCTCTTAATCGCATGCAGAAGACGACGCTAGCTGGCAGGCAGCGAAATCCACCAAAAACGCAAGCAAGAGGCACTGGAGCGGAGGCGCGGCAGCGCAGGGCTCCAGGACCAAGTTAAGACAGGCACGCCAACATTCAAGAAATTGCCAAAGCTACCGCCGTTGCCGAAGGACGATTACAAGGTCGTCATTCGTCCAAACCAGGGCCTCCCGCTGAAAAACATTCTGACTCCTACGCTTGCGCAAGCAATCATCGAGGCATGCCAAGCTGGCATCAGAGATGACCATTTCATCCTTAGAATCAACCCAGGTTCAAACATAGCGATTCTGTCGACCAAATATGAGGAAGTGGCGGACAAAGTGCGTCTGATACGCGCCCTTGTGCTTAACGGTAGGGCTCACGGTGTCCGTGCCTACGCCGCAAATGGAGACAATACTCTGAGAGGGGTGATTCACGGCGTACCGATGAACACCTCCACCGAAACTCTCATGGCGCACCTACGTGTCAGAACGCACGGTGTGGAGATCATCACTGCCAGAATGATAGGCACAACGAAAAGCGCAGCCATTACATTTTTCGGTCCAATGCTACCTCGTACCGTCTACTATTACGGGGGTGAACTCCGCTGCTACCCCTTCCGACCTACGATTCAAGTCTGCAAGGTCTGCCGAGAAAAAGGACACCGCGCGGACGTTTGCCCGCATCCGGATCGCCCCATTTGCCGGCTGTGCGGACTGACTAATCCAACGGATGGACATCCGTGTTGTATTAGTTGCGCCTCGTGCGGGGAGGCTCACCCCACAGGAGATCCAACTTGCAAAAAAAGACTTAAGCCGCCGAAGCCTAAACAGCCGCAAGTACAAGCAGGCTACAGTGATAAGCTTCAACAGGGCGCTAGCAACGACCACCGAGGACCAAAAATCTCCGCTGGTTCTCCTCTGAAGAGGAAGAAAACGCCTACAAGTCAGCCGATGACAAGCACAGTTCCCGGTCGCATTCACGGTCCCCGGGCAGAAAGCCGCGCTCGCCATCCAAGAAGAGCGCGCCAGCACCGACTCAGCAGAACCTCCACCGCGGTCCTCCAGGAGGGGGAGCCAAAGGCAACGGCGGGGATCAAGGATGCAACCAACAGGCATCATCACTTCCGGTAAGCTGGGTGGAAGCCGTGGCTCCCAAGTCTGCATGTACTCCCCCCATCACACAAAACGTACACTATCAAGCAGTAATCGCTGAAAACAAACAGCTTAAGCAACGCCTTGACAAATACGAGAACAAAATAATGTGGCTCGAAAAACAGCTGGCCCAATTAATGGGAGCCACCCCGAAAACTACAGTCCAGGCCTCTCAAAACCTAACTAGCCACCCAAGCGAAAAGCTACGGGACAATGGGCACATCCAACTGCAATCGACACCACCACGAGATCCTGTAGCCAATATAGGAACAGAACAAACAGCGACAAACCTCACTTTACAACAACAACTGCAGCTAATGCAACAGCACATACTGCAGCAAACAGAAGCCCAAATGAAACAGTTCTTTTTCGAATTTCAAGACCTGAAGCGATACGTCCATGAAAGCCTCGACAAAGAAACGAAGCGTCGACGTAAGCAGAGCCAACCGCGGTCCCAGGAGTCCGACGCCAAAAGCATGCTTACCTCGGACGCTGAAAGCACACCCACCTCCTCGCATCATGACAATTAACCGACGCATAGCAAACGAGAATCTCACTATATGGTCCTGGAACTGTCGTTCCCTGCACAACAAGCACGCTACACTCACTCTATATATAAAGGCGGCGCTGGTTCCTCCTGACGTAATCTGCTTGCAAGAGGTGGGAGCCAGGCCTAAAACAGTTTCTGGCTACAAACTGTACATGGATTCAAATACACCTAAGATTGCGACACTCGTCTGGAAAGAATTGGCAGCTACATGCTGTAGCGATCGGGCTATGCCTTGACTCAGCGAGTCATTTGCCACGCCGGATTAGTGCAAAAAGGACAGTCTCGCCACGTCTGGACGGAGGAAGCAACAGAGGCCGGCCCCACGAGACGTCGCCTGCTGATTGACAGCGGCGCCAACGGGATGGAATGTCGCCAAAGAGGGTTTTGGAGCCGCCACTCTATCTCCCGCCTGGGCCAGTCACGCATCGTTAGCGCGTTAACCGGCAGACGACGACGGCGCTGGTCAAAGGGCTCTCCCCAGAGAATTCCACGAACCTGGCACCTCTCAAAAGGCCGCTCTAAGATCTCCTCGTGGGAACGCAGCCCGCGGCCGGCATCAAAGGGGTCGAGGCGCCCGTGCGTCTTCCACCCTCCCCCTCCCTGTTCTACGGCAGCGCTGCGACTAGTGGCAATAGTGTGTGTGTATGTGCAAGCCTGTGTTGTGCCTCTATGAACAGACATGATGGGCGGTACTTCAATGAGAGGAACTGCCACATCACCATTGGTCTGAATTGTTTTATATAGTGATCCCCAACCTAGGGACCTAGGGAACGGGGGTCAACAAAAAGGGCGTGGAGTGCCTCGCCCAACGTTCTTCTCTTCTCTTCTGTCATCTCGACAACTCCCTGTAAAGATGTAAATAAATCCGTTAAGTTTGCTCAAAGCTCTCCCCTAGTCCTTGGCTCGACGGAGCGACGGCGATCGGCCCCGCTACCCGCAGACTGCGGTCGCCGCGACCCGCAACAACTGGATGGCAAGCGGTTGGATGTGAGCCTGGAGGACGGAGAATGAACAACACGCCGATATCATGGAGACTGGCAGCTGTGGACTGGTGAGTGCTGGCTTTGGTTTTGGTTGCCAGGCTGATAAGATAGAAGTGCAATCTTTTCGCTGGTAGAGGCTACCACAGAAGCAGTTGTTTACGGAACTTCTGGGTGGAGAGTGAGCTGCACCACACTAGTTCTCTATCATGGATTGGAAGCGTTTGTTGAAGAATCAGCTCCTCATTCTGGTGGAGGAGCTGGGAGCAGAAGTAAATGCGGGGATGAAGAAAGACGCAATTGTTAGCGCTATCGATAGCTTGAATCTGAGCAGTGAAGAGATTAAAGAAACATGGAGCGAGATTCAAAAGCGTGAGGAACAGGAGCGTCAGGATAGACGACAGGAACAGGAACGCCAAGAAAAGCGTGAGGAACAGGAGCGTCAGGATAGACGACAGGAACAGGAACGCCAAGAAAAGCGTGAGGAACAGGAGCGTCAGCTAAGGCAAAAAGAACTGGATATAGAACAGTTGCGACTCGAAGTGGAAATGAGGAAGATGGCAGGGGTCCAAGGAGTGGAGGTAGAAGGCAGACAAAATCTTTGTGATTTATCTAAACAACTGCAACCCTTCAAAACAGGGCAAGATGTGGGCCTCATTCTTGTGAACTTTGAGATAACCTGTGAAAAATCGAAGCTTGGTCGTAGCACATGGGCTCGAAATTTGTTAAGTTTGCTGCCATGTGAAGCAGCGGATGTAATCGCGCGGCTTCCGGTGGAGGATGCGGACAACTACGACAAAGTGAAGGATAGCCTTCTAAAGAGGTTCCGACTTTCGCCAGACGCGTTCCGCCAGCGGTTTCGCAATCTGACAAAGAAGCAGGGCCGCACGTATTCTGATTTAGCCTATGAGTTGAAGGTCAACTTAATAGAATGGATAAAAGGAGCCAACGCTTTTGGGAACTTTGAAATGGCTCTTGAAGAAGTGGCTCTCGAACAGTTTTTTTTTTCAAAACTTTCCGAGCCAATGAAGCTCTGGATCCAAGATAGGACCGGCGTAAAAACAATACAGGCAGCGGCCGACTTTGCTGACGAGTACGCGTCACGCCGGGGAGAAAGAGACGAGGTTCCTCCAACAAAAGCGGGAGATAAAGAGAAACCTTGGACGGCAAAGCAGGGAGCTGGCGCAGGTACGACTGCACAGAAAAAGACAGACTTCGCTGCAAGTGGTCAAGGATCACAAAACAAACAGGGGGGAAAGGTTTCGGGGTATTCTTCCAAAAAGAGTCCTTTTGAGGCTCGGAAACCACCTACTTGCTACAAATGTATGGAGGAAGGGCATATTGCCGTAGGTTGTCGTAGGCCCAGGCCAGCCTTTTCGTACACTTCTGACTCAGCCACTAGCGAGGAGCTTCTTAGTCCGTACCTTTTTAACCTAACAGTGAACGGAAAGCCGTGCCGCGTCTTACGAGACAGTGGGGCAACCATGGATCTGGTGCACCCGGACTATGTGGCACAAGCAGACTACAACGGCAAGTGTGCATGGATTAAACCAGTTTTGGAGGATGGAAGCATTTGTCTTCCGGTAGCTCGAGTAATTTTCACAGGACCAATCGGAGAAGTGGAGACGGAAGCGGCGGTGTCAGACAAGCTGGCCCCGCAGTACTCCTATGTGTTCTCGAATCGGACCGACCGTCTGCTGAGAGAACAAGGGAAAAGTTTTCACGAGGGAACAGTACAAGCCTTGACACGAGCTAAAGCACGAGCGTTAGCAGCCGAACTAGAGCGGCAGGAACCGAGTTTTACCGGAAGTCCCGCAACACCAGCTATAGTCAGCGCAGTTGAGCCTGCTATCCCGTCGCCTACTGAAAAAGAAAGAGAGGGGTCAGAGAAGCAGACTAGCACTGATACAGCGGAAAGGGAATCGGAGGAGGGGCTGCTCGCGTTGCCGGTATCAAAAGCGCTAAGCAATGTACTGGGGAAAGTGACAAGAGACGAGCTCATCGAGCAGCAAAAAAGCGATCCTAGCCTTAAGGAGATTTGGAACATCGTCAGGGAAGGGGTGGCGAGGAAGAATGTCAGTTTTCCTGTCAAAGATGGCATCTTGTACCGCCACTACCGGACTGCAAAAGGTCGCACGTTCGACCAGATTGTAGTGCCGGCTAAGTATCGGTCTGACATTGTGGATCTCTGTCACGGAGTTGGTTGGTCGGGGCATTTAGGAGCTCGGAAGACCAAAAATATGCTCCTAACGGAGTTTTATTGGCCAAGATGCTTCAAAGAAGTTGAGAAGCACGTAAGAGCGTGTGACACTTGCCAGAGAGTGGGAAAACCGCACGAGAAGGGAAAGGCACCACTTAAGCTTGTTCCGCTCATTTCGGAGCCATTTCGCCGGCTGGTAATAGACGTTGTGGGACCACTCCCAGTGACAAAGTCAGGCTACCGGTATTTGCTTATTTGTCCAGCAACCAAATTTCCTGAGGTGATCCCAATGAAGGAGCAAAGCTCCGTAGAGGTAGTCAACGCCCTACTGTCTATTTTTTCGAGAGTGGGCTTTCCTCAGGAGATACAGTGCGACCAGGGCTCAGTATTTACCAGCGTTCTCACTACGGGATTCCTGGAAAAGTGTGGAATGAAAATAATCCACAGTTCCGTGTACCACCCGCAGTCCAATAGTGTAGAGCGGTGTCATTCCGTGATGAAACGAGTTCTGCGAGCCCTTATCTTTGAAAGGAAGTGTCAGTGGGGTGCTTGTCTTCCGGCAATGCTGTTTGCGCTGAGATCGGTCACTCATGAAGCGACGGGTTTCAGCCCCGTGGAGCTGGTTTACGGACGGACGCTCAGGTCTCCACTGCGACTTTTGCGCGAAACCTGGGAGTCGAAGAGTACCGACCCTACGGTGGTCGAGTACATTCTGGAATTGCTGGAAAGGCTGTGGTGTGCTCGCGACATTGCTGAGGCGAACATGAGAGAGGCGCAAAATAGAGCCAAGAGCTACTACGATCGAAACGCGAAACTGAGAGCTTATCAGGAAGGCGATCAGGTAATGGTCTTGCACCCCTCGCGAGCAAATAAGCTGGAGATTCAATGGGAGGGGCCCTTTCGGGTTGTGAAAAAGCTCTCGGACACAAATTACGCACTGGAACGTAAAGGAAGACGCCGAGAGGTTGTCATTTACCACCACAATTTAATGAAGAGTTATGTGGGAGAAGTGCAGAAAGTGAACTTGGCTCTTAACAGCACGGAGGAGCTAGCACCTGAAATTCCAGGCTTGGTGGGGGTTTAAAGATAAATAGATGTTACCGATGTCATGAAAGCCGTAGCACCGGCCGAGGGCTTGACTGAGAGGCAGAAAGTCGACTTACGCAACTTATTGTCAGAACACATCACTGTTTTCTCGGACAGGTCAGGGCGAACTGAGGTTATCACTCATGACATTGAGCTAACTTCTGACACCACTGTGAAGTCGAGGCCGTATAGACTAGCCCCGCGACAGCAGGAGATCTTGAAAAAAGAAGTAGATCGAATGCTCGAGCTTAAGCTTATCGAACCTTGCGAAAGCACCTGCACGTCCCCTATGATTCTCGTTGAGGTTCCGGGAAAGGATCCACGGCCTTGCGTGGATTACCGCAAACTTAACGCGATCACGAAAGACCAAACCTATCCTATACCCAACGTAGAGGAGCTGGTGGAAAAAGTGAGCGCCGCTAAATACGTCTCGACTTTGGACTTAGTAAGAGGCTATTGGCAAGTTCCAATGACTAAACGAGCTAGTGAATATGCGGCCTTTGTGGCGCCAACGGGCACATTTAGGCCCCTAGTTCTGAGCTTTGGCCTTAAGAACGCCCCTTTTTGCTTTTCAAGGCTAATGAACCGAGTTCTGCAGGGGGCTGAAGGCTACGCTGTTGCCTACTTAGACGACATCGCTATTTATTCCAATACATGGGAAGATCACCTGTACCATCTTAGCGATGTCCTTAGACGTTTGACGCACGCTGGACTGACAGTGAAGCCTGCTAAGTGCCAGCTAGCTCGCGCCGAAGTACGGTACCTAGGGCACGTGGTAGGGCAGGGCAGGAGGCGACCTGATGAGTTGAAAGTAGAGGTGGTTAGCGAGTTCCCGCAACCAGAAAGCAAGACGGCTATCCGCTCCTTTTTAGGCCTGACAGGGTATTATCAGCGCTACATCCCTCAGTACTCGGAGGTAGCTGCTCCGTTAACGGATGCACTGCGCAAGAATGCTCCAGAAAAGGTAGTTTGGAGTGCGGAAATGGAGGGCGCCTTCCAGGGGCTCAAAGCGGCTCTTGTTAGCTCACCCGTACTGCATGCACCGAACTATGATCGTCCCTTTATTGTGCAGTGCGATGCCAGCAACAGAGGCTTAGGAGTAATACTGTGCCAGGAGGATGAGAACGGGAACGAGCACCCTGTGTTGTACGCCAGCAGGAAACGCTCTGTTCGTGAGGAGGCCTACAGTGCTTCGGAAAAAGAATGTGCCTGCATTGTGTGGGCTACCCAAAAATTAGCCTGCTACCTCTACGGAACTTCTTTTGTCTTCGTCACTGACCACTGCCCACTGACATGGCTATCGCAAATGTCGGGAGAGCATCCACGACTACTACGTTGGAACCTTACGCTTCAGGAGCTTAACTTCACTGTGAAGTATAAGAAGGGTTCCGCAAACGCCAATGTTGACACATTAAGCAGAGCTTTTTAGCTTTTCTTTTGCTTTTGCTTTCTTTTGTGTTCAGTTGAGGGGCGTTTTTCCGTAATGATTTAAGGGGTAATTGGAGTAATCGAAATTTTTTAGCTATGGGCAAGAGTATTAGTGTGGTTGCCATTTAAAAAAAAGCGTAGGTGCATTGTGGCACATTTGAAAGACCGGCCTGGTTGCCGAAAACTCATTGCCGGCGCTTGCTGGTTCTAGCGGTGGGTCTTCGTGGTTTAAATGGTGTTGGGAGACTGCGGTTACTGTGATCTCTCCCGTCGAGCAGCTGATACTACCCGACGTCCGAGATCTTCCCGTCGGCGGAGGAGCTGTAGCGATCGGGCTATGCCTTGACCCAGTGAGTCATTTGCCACGCCGGATTAGTGCAAAAAGGACAGTCTCGCCACGTCTGGACGGAGGAAGCAACAGAGGCCGGCCCCACGAGACGTCGCCTGCTGATTGACAGCGGCGCCAACGGGATGGAATGTCGCCAAAGAGGGTTTTGGAGCCGCCACTCTATCTCCCGCCTGGGCCAGTCACGCATCGTTAGCGCGTTAACCGGCAGACGACGACGGCGCTGGTCAAAGGGCTCTCCCCAGAGAATTCCACGAACCTGGCACCTCTCAAAAGGCCGCTCTAAGATCTCCTCGTGGGAACGCAGCCCGCGGCCGGCATCAAAGGGGTCGAGGCGCCCGTGCGTCTTCCGCCCTCCCCCTCCCTGTTCTACGGCAGCGCTGCGACTAGTGGCAAGAGTGTGTGTGTATGTGCAAGCCTGTGTTGTGCCTCTATGAACAGACATGATGGGCGGTACTTCAATGAGAGGAACTGCCACATCACCATTGGTCCGCATTGTTTTATATAGTGATCCCCAACCTAGGGACCTAGGGAACGGTGGTCAACAAAAAGGGCGTGGAGTGCCTCGCCCAACGTTCTTCTCTTCTCTTCTGTCATCTCGACAACTCCCTGTAAAGATGTAAATAAATCCGTTAAGTTTGCTCAAAGCTCTCCCCTAGTCCTTGGCTCGACGGAGCGACGGCGATCGGCCCCGCTACCCGCAGACTGCGGTCGCCGCGACCCGCAACAATGCATAACGGCACCGAACGAAGAGACGCAACACCTTATCGTAACGCTCTGGCCAGCGAAGAAAGGACGCCCGAGGCAGGTTATATGTAACATATACAGTCCCCCACAAGACAGAAAAGCAGAATTCAGCAATATCTTCCACTATTTGAACAACAAGCTTCAACCACGCGACCGCTTGATCATCACTGGGGACTTAAACGCTTGGCACACCACATGGGGTTATAGCGCAGACAGACCCAAAGGTACGCGACTTTTAGAAGCGATACAGCGCTAGGACTACACACTCCTCACGACACCGGGCATACCGACTCGTATAGGAAACAGTGTCAACAGGGACACCACTCCCGACCTTACCGTAACCAACAATGCCGCGACCATGCGCTGGAGTGTGCTGGACGACAATCTGGGCAGCGATCACAATATTATGCAAATAACATATGAAACAGCTCGACTGCGACGCCCGCTCGGAAAAGCCAGACTGACTAACTGGACTAAATATAGAGAGCAACAGGAAGTAGACGGGCCCAAGCCAACAACTATAGCCCAATGGACACCGTACATTAAGGGTCTCTATGACAAGAACACCAAGATATATCAAACAACTACCGACGCACCTGCCATTGACACCCACTTGACACATCTTTGGGAAGCTCGTCGAGGCCTCACGAAACGGTGGCGCCGACAAAAGCTAAATAAGAAACTCAGACTCCGTATAGCGAAAATCACGGAGGAAGTAAACGCATACTCAAAGGAACTTTACAACAACAACTGGCGCACCTTCTGCGATTCCTTAAAAGGCACATTAAGCACGAAAAAGACGTGGAACATCCTACGGAGTCTTTTGGATCCCTCTGCAACAAGAACCGAAACAAACGCTACCCTTCAACGGCTAGCTGGAGAATTTCAAGGTGATCCGGATCAGTTAATAGAAGAGCTGAAACAACGCTACACAGGAGAACGCAAGCGAAACGTTAGCCCAACACCCAGTCAAGAATACAATGGAGAACCCAACACTGAGCTCGACGCCCCCATAACCTTTGCTGAGGTTTATGCAGCGGCTCAAAGCTTCAAAAGAAATACAGCGCCCGGATTGGATGGCATTACAAATGCCATGATACGGAACCTCAGCGATGAAGCATTACAAGCCATCATAGACTACTTTAATCAGGAAGTCTGGACACCGAGTGGAAAGATACCTGCAGAATGGACACTGGCACAGGTTGTACTCATACCTAAACAAGGCAAACGGCGAAGCCTTGATCAGCTACGACCAATTTTTTTAACGTCATGCATTGGCAAGCTCTTCGAAAAAGTTATACTCACTCGCCTTGAGCAATACACAGAAGAACGGGGGCTTCTACCAACATCTATGTACGGATTTAGGCGAGGAGTGTCTACCCAGGATATCTTCTTACTGCTCAAAGAGGAAGTGCTTAACCCAGCGCCAGGTAATCTCAACAATCTACTCGTTGCACTCGACATCGAAAAAGCAATTGATAATATTGCGCACTCTGCCATACTAGACGGTCTTGCAGCCATAGGATGCGGACAACGCATATTCAACTATGCCTCTGATTTTCTTGGAAATCGCAAGGCGCAGATTGGCATAGCTGGTACCAAATCATCACCATACGACCTCCCACTGAAAGGCACACCTCAGGGCTCCATCTTGTCTCCATTTTTATTCAATATCGGCCTCCGGAAACTAGTCCTCCAGCTGGAGGCTGTACCAAACCTGGGCTATGCCTTTTACACGGACAATATTACGCTATGGGCAACAAAGGGCTCCTATGGAGAACGACAAGATGTACTGCAAAGCGCTATAGACATGATTCAAGGCTACCTCACTGCTGCAGGCATGTCGTACGCATTTAGCAAATCGTAATATTTGCAAATAAGACCCCCACGCACTCGGTCCAACCGTGCACCCACGCTGCAGCTAGAAATTGCCGGACAGATCATCAACAGGACCCCAGTAGCTCGAATATTAGGCATGCACGTGCAAGAAAACAACAGCGTAAAGACTGCAATAGGCAAACTCAAACACACCGTAAAGAGTATTGCATCCCTTATAGCTAGAATTGCGCGAAGTAATGATGGGATGACAGAGGCCGACACGGTACGCCTTGTACAGGCCTTCGTTCTCAGCCGAGTCACGTTCGCTCTTCCCTTTCAATCAACACGCAAGCTCGAAATAGAGCAGATTGACAGACTCATCAGAATTGCGTACAAAGCAGCATTGCGACTTCCGAACAGCACAAGCACAGAAAAACTCATGGGACTCGGCATGCATAATACGTATGAAGAATTGGCCGCCGCCATGCTAATCGCACAGCGAGAACGACTCACCACTACGCTCCAGGGAAGAACACTGCTACAGAGGCTGGGATACCCTCTCACCCCTCAATACTGTGGCGATGAGACAGTCATTGTACCCAAGCAAATACGTGATCAAATAATCGTGGAACCAGTTCCAAAAAACATGCACCCGCTCTACAACAAAAAGCGCCGTCAAGCGCGAGCACGAAAACTCCTGCAGAGAAGTAGCGATCCAGACGCTTACTTTACCGACGTCAGTCTTTATCCCGCGCCACCACAAGGCTCCAGAAAACAAGCATATGCATTGGCAGTGACTAACCAAAGCAAACTCGTGGCCTGCGCGTCCCTACGCACCAGATCAAGCGCCACCGCAGAGGCAGCAGCCATAGCCTTGCCAAACAGAGAAGCCGAAAGAAGGGGGCGCTCAGCGTATATTTTGACAGACTCACAAGCTGCATGTCGCTTATACCTTAGAAGCACACTTCCAAGGTGCGTCACTGATATTTTGGGGTCCATGCCGTTTGGACTGTGTAATGCGCCAGCAACTTTCGAGCGCATGATGGACTCCCTTCTCTGAGGATATAAGTGGTCCATCTGCTCATGTTACTTGCACGATGCCATCGTCTTTTCACCTACCTTTGACTGCCATATAACACGTCTCTCAGCCGTTCTGGACGTTTTTCGAAGAGCTGCTCTCCAGCTCAATTCTGCGAAATGCCATTTCGGACGTCACCAAATCACCATACTCGGCCACCTTGTCAGTGCCGCTGGTGTTCGACCAGATCCCGACAAGGTGCAAGCAGTACAACAATTTCCTGAACCAAGCTAAACCAGGGACGTCCGAAGTTTTGTAGGGCTATGTTCCTATATTCGTCGATTTTTCCGAAACTTCGCCGACATCGCTCGACCGCTTACTAATCTCCTAAAGAAGGACGTTTCCTTCGCATGAGGCATAGAGCAAGCGGGCGCCTTTACGGCTCTTATCCATCTGCTGACTACGCCACCAATACTGCCCATTTCGACCCTGCATGCCCATTTCGACCCTTCACTGTCAAAAATGGTGCTAAAGTGTACAGCGTTATGTACCGTCCACCTCATGCGAGTGTGTCAAATTTCTTCACATTTTTAGATAGTTACCTTAGTTATTTTAATGATGATGCCAGCACTGTCATTCTAGGAGGTGACATAAACATAGACTGCTTGCAACAATCAACAAGTCATGATGAACTTTCTAGGATCTTGGACGCGAACAGTTATATTAATGCAATCAGTCTACCTACACGAATACAACCAACTTCTTCGACACTACTAGACGTCTTTATTACAAATATTTCACCCGAGCATCTTAGTTCTGGCGTCATCAGTTCTTCTGTGAGCGACCACCTACCCATTTATCTACTATCGGCGCAAACAAAACCCTCCACTGCGTCACGACACCCGTCCACTAAATCTTACAGACAGATAAACTCTTTCACGCTGAATAACTTTCGCTCTCATTTGCGTGTAACAGATTGGGGCAAAGTATTAGAAGTTGATGAACCCGAGACAGCGTACAATGAGTTCATAAATGTTTTTAAGGCAGCGTATGAACAATGTTTTCCACGTAAATTAGCGAAACGAGCTCGGAAAGCCCGTAAGCCATGGGTCACCGGGGAACACCTCAAGAGCATGAAAGAAAAAGACAAACTGTATCAGATCTTTATGAAAACAAGAGCTTTAACAGATTTACACGCTTTTAAGCGCTTCAGGAACCAACTGAACAAACAGCTCCGAGAAGCGAAACAAATTTACTTAAGCAATCTTTTCACCCCAGAAGTCCTTAAAAAGCCACACCTTATGTGGAAACGATTGAACACTGTGCTACACGGTGACCCCCAAGAACAATCCACTTTATCAATTAATAGTAACGGCGAAGAATTAACGAATGCACGCTTGGCGAATTCCTTCAACGACTTTTTCACATCACTTGTGAATAGTAAGCACGATCCGAATTGCATTCAATATTTAACAGCACCGATACAGAAAAGCGCATTCTTGTGTCCGACTACTGTGCATGAAATTATAACATCTGTTTTGTCACTAAAAAACAGTATGTGTACGGATGTTCATGACTTCCAAATCAGACCTATAAAATTTGTAATCGATATTATCGCACCAATTCTGGAACATGTTATTAACCTCATGTTTTCTGTTGGCACATTTCCCAAACAACTACAGATGTCAAAGGTAACTGTAATATTCAAGGGTGGTGACATCAATAATTTCTCCAATTACAGGCCAATTTCAATTATTCCAGTCTTTTCTAAATGCATTGAGAAATTGATATATAAACGCATGTCCAGTTTTTCAACGAAGCATAGCATTATTACGCCTTGCCAGTTTGGCTTCCGGAAGGGATGCTCCACTGAGATGGCTCTATTACGCTAAAAGGAGCTTATCTTACAATCTTTCGAAGATCATCTCTGTACACTAGGCATATTCATTGACTACTCAAAAGCATTTGACTCAATTAACCACGATTCCTTGTTTGAGAAACTGCAGCATTATGGCTTTAGAGGCACTTTCTTAAAACTTATAATTTCTTACTTTAAACATCGCCACCAGCAAGTCACTATTAATGGTTTTGTATCCGAATTCAAACCAATTAAGGCTGGTGTACCTCAGGGTAGCATTTTGGGCCCATTGCTCTTTAACTTATATGTGAATGATATAGTAAATATTTGTGCTAATACTAAATTTATCATTTACGCAGATGATACAAGTGTTTTTATTACAGGACGTGACCCTTCAAACCTCATTGAAAAAGGCAACGTCGTCCTAAATAAAATTCACACTTGGAGTATCGCCAACTCTTTGAACCTAAACGCGGCTAAAACGAAAGCTGTTATATTTCGGCCTCAAAACAAAACACTGGGCATCACAAACAGTCTAAAGTTAGGTACATCAACTATAGAATTATCACGCGTTGCTAAAAGCCTGGGAGTCATTTTTGAAGAGCATATGACGTGGACAGATCAAGTGAATGCCACCTTAAATAAACTTTCAAAAACTGTAGGTATATTGTCAAAGTTTCGTTACGTCCTGCCTCAAAACATAAAATTGTTAATTTATAAATCACTATTTTTGTCTAACTTATCTTATTGTCACTTAGTCTGGGGCACGACCACCAAAACCAACGTTCAGAAATTACACAAACTTCAAAAGAAAGCCATTCGTAACATCGTTAGTGCCGCATACGATGCCCACACGGAACCGATTTTCAAGGCTCTGCACTTATTCCCAGTACATGAGCTATATCACACAATTTTAAACAATCGCTATAAGTCGGCTATAAAAAATAACGACACATTTTTCACAGAATTGTCGGCGCTAACTCGCGCTGAACATGTGCGAATTTTGAGGACTCGTGAAGTCTGGAGATTACCAAGACCACGAACCAATTACGCAACACAGATGTTGAAATATCAGCTACCGCTACTACTTAACATATCCGAAAAACATAAGTAACACTTCCGCGTACTCAATTCGCATGTGTATGATGATAAAATGTACCTGTGAATCTCTCTCTCCCCCTTCATTTTGAACGAGTGCATCTCTGTATACTGTACCAGTGCCTTTTCTCGTATACCAGTGCCTTTTCTCTGTATACTGTACCAGTGCCTTTTCTCTTTATTGTGTACATTTTTCAGTTCCACTAGCTCGCTTATGTTGTTGCAATGAAGATAACTGTTATGTGCCCGTTTTTGCCTTTGTACGTCACGATTGTACGCCACTCTGTACGCCACGTTTGCCAAGCCCGGGGGTACGGACCCTGTCAAGCCTCATCTATGGCTTTTTGTCCGTACCCACCAAGCTCCACTGAATGTCTTTGAAGCTGAAATAAATCATGATTGATTGATTGATTGCATCACCTACAGAGCTTCGGACCGATGCCAGTGGCCATGGAATTAGAGCAGTCCTTGGCCAACGACAGCACGGGAAGGACCGCGTGATTGCTTACGCCAGTCGTCTTCTTTCACCTGCCGAACGGAAGTTCTCCATCACTGAGCGTGAATGCCTAGCTTTAGTGTGGGCCGTGGCAAAATTCAGGCCTTACCTGTATGGCCGATCTTTTTCCGTTATTACGGACTATCATGCTCTTTGCTGGCTGTCATCGCTAAAGGACCCATCTGTACGTCTCGGTCACTGGGCGCTCCGTCTGCAAGAATACTCGTTTATGGTCCACTACAAGTCGGGGCGCCTGCACACAGACGCAGACTGTCACGTTATCCGGTTGAAACGCCCGACTTGACAGACCTTGATTCAGACCCCTGCGTTCTCTCCATCCACGCTTTGGGTGATATCTCCACCGAACAACGACGTGACCGGTCGTTATTCTCCATCATTGAGCGTCTGACCTCTGCTCCAACAGACCCTTCCGTTCACCTGTTTGAACTGCACGACAACATTCTGTACCGTCGCAGCTTGATTGCTGATGGCCTGGAATTACTACTCGTGCTTCCCCATCACCTGCGTACCAGCGTTCTCGAACAACTACATGACGTACCTGCAGCCAGTCACCTAGCCGTCTCTCGTACCTACAATCATGTGCAACGTCACTTTTTCTGGCCCGGAATGTATCGTTCTGTGCTTCGCTACGTCACTGCTTGCGACCGCTGCCAACGCCACAAGCGCCCCTCGGTTCTACAGTCTGGTCTTCTACAGCCCATTGACATACCGACGAAATCATTCTTCTGTGTGTGCCTTGACCTGTTGAGCCCGTTTCCTACGTGCACCTCCGGAAATAAATGGGTTGCAGTCGCCACAGACTACGCGAGACGCTTCGCAATCACTAAATCACTGCCGACAAGCTGTTCCATTGACGTCGCTGACTTTCTCTTGTATGAAGTCATTCTTCATCACAGCGCTCCGCGGCAGCTGCTTGCTGATCGAGGAAGGTACTTCCTTTCACGTGTTGTGGATGACATTCTCCGCGCCTGCTCCACTGAGCACAAGCTTACCACCGCTTATCATCCACAGACAAATGAATCGACCGAGCGTCTTAACCGAACGCTGACGCAGATGCTGTCAATGTACGTTTCGCCAGATCCCCGTGACTGGGACAAGGCACTCCCCTTTGTCACGTTCGCGTACAATTCTTCACGGCACATCACAGCTAGTTATTGGCCGTTTTATTTCGTATTTGGCTGACATTCAGCACTACTATTTGACACACTCCTTCCTACGGCTGCCCCCTTGTCTACTCAGTACGCCAGCGATGTCGTTTCTCGAGCCCATGCAGCCCGTCAGCTAGGCCATGATCGGCTGCACTTGTCGCAAGCGCACCAAAAAAACCGCTGTGACAGTCGCCACCAAAGCGTGCACTTCACGCCGGGGTCTCTGGTACTTCTCTGGACACCAAACCGCCAAGTCAGCTTATCAGAGAAGCTACTATCACACTACCATGGTCCCTACAAAGCGTTACGACAAATTAGCGACATGAGCTACGAGATTGCACCCCTAAACAATGCCTCTTCGACCCCCTCACTCCAGACGGACGTTGTACACGTTTCCAGACTCAAACCGTATCACCCTCCTCGTTCGTCGCCGCCGTACTAAGCGCCGTGACGGCGCTTCCGCCGCAGGGGAGTGATCTTACGGTGCATCATCGACAGGAGCAAGCATGGCACTTTGCGAAGATGAAGCAGACGCCTGTGCGTTAGGCGCTTGCGCGATAGGCAACTCAGCCATCTTGTTCGGCTGCCTATTCTCGGTGGACGCTATCCTACAAGCCTAGACCTCGCCCCGTCACATTATTACTGTGTACTTCTGCTACATCAAGGGTTTATTTACGAATAGTGCTTATTTACCTTGAGATCAAGTTACGCACTATGATCAACGTAGGCGTGTCCACATAAAACAGTGCTATAAGCACGCCAAACACCACCATGCATCCTGCAAGCTCTGATTTATCAAGGTACAGTACGGGCCCTTTTTATGGGGAACATTCGAATTAACACTTTTCTTAAGGCGGGCATCCAAACTAAAAGTGAACATGAAAACAAGGTTTATGCATTGCTCTAGCTTGTCAAAAGTCATCACAACTTCCAATCAACAGTAGTCTTAGTACAAATCTTAGTCACTATGCTTTTGTAGGACAATGAAATCGGGATAGGCACAGCACGCAACTGTTTCTTTTGACCATGGACTCATCTGTTGAATAAAAACTCAACTACTGCTCTCGAGACGCGTATCATCGTCTTTTCTAAGCGATTCTTACAGTGGAGTGATCAGACACGTTTGTTCTTGTTTTTTTAGAAATGACATCTTCCCGTCAGTACCAAGAGGTATATCTGTATATTATTGATATTTATTTTAAAATAACAATAATCCAAAAGATTTACTTCAAAGAATCCCTTAATAAACGTTCAGTCCTACTTATAGCAATTGACTTTAGGTGAAATTGATTAAGTCCTTGGTAAAATATACGATATTCACTAATTTTCTGTTACTTTGAATGGGAGAGTGGTGGGCGCTAAATAAAAGCGCAAACACTTTTTAACGTCATGTGAGAGAAGAAATCATTTTTTCAAAACATTTGAACATTTGATTGCCGTGATTGCTAATACAATTGCCATGATTACATATCCAGCTAATCTTGAATCCCCTTGCTTCCAGAATGTTTTCAGAAATATAGAGGCGAAGTACAGCTTGCTTTAGCTACTTTATTTCTAAGCAACTTTGCAAGGGGCATAGAAAATTGGTCGATAGGAAAACGCACTTTCTACTAACCTCAGGTTTTCTCCTTTTTGAGACACGCAGAATGAAAGACCCTCAGGTGACTTTTCGATGAATTCGCTTAGGTGGACGCTTCAAAGAACCCTCCAGAGAAAATCATCTGAGTGCGAACCCTGTGGATCCAAACTTTCTCGCAACGTTCCAGTAAACATGGAATAGCCCTAAAAGAAATGTAATTTCATTGTGTCGACTGGTTTAGTTGAATATCATTGATTACCTTGGTCTATGGAACACTAAAAAGAAAGTGGCTCAGGCGAAAATGGAAATTTTCTTCCACAGCAGCAAAAAGTTGTTGTCACTGTGCTAGCAGAAAGCTTCGAAAGCCTTAACGAATGCTTAAGTAACACCGTAAAATTTGAACTTGAAACTTCAAACTTTATTTTTCACAAAAAAAGTTTTGGTCTCCCCCTAGACAAAAAGCTGCCAAAAACAACTTGATGACGCTTGGGGGACCTTACATTCAGCAGCGAATAAATAGTGACAAAAAAGTGAGGTAACTTTTATCACTTAATTATTACCATAGCAGGACTACAAAATAGGATGAATAATAAAATACAGCAAAAATGCACAAGTAAGGCAATGTGCACAATATATAGAAATACGCATCAAAGTAAAATGAGCCCATATAAAGCAGAGTGCATATTCAGGTTGGGTAAACGTCACTTCGCGTACATTAAAACAACTTAAAATTGTCTACTTAGGTGTATTGCTAATCATGCTGCAATAAATGCTGACAACAATGCAAGCTAGAGAAACCGAAACACAACGAAGTTTCGGAAGTATTTGCACTTAAGAACAGCCAAAATATCAGAACGCTATTAATGCTATTTTATTATGAGAAAGTTACTTGAAATATGCCCGAAAAACAAGGTGCTCACTCACAGAAACATGTCCCTATACTTTTATCACTTTGACAACTTAGAGGCGAGCAATATTGTTCAAGTTAACAGCCGCAGAGAAATTTCACTTTGCTACTAATGTAATGTTTCTCAAGTATTTCTCCACTGGCCGGTAAGCCTGCGATTGATTTTCAGGTGTACATCCTGAAACAAACGCCATTCCGCCGTAACCTTCATTCTAGTGACTTCAACAAAGCAATGGGTGGACGAAATTTACGGAGCCCTCCACTACGTCAAATAGACGTTAAACCACACATATCAATCAATCAACAAGGCAATAAACTGGTTGATGCAACAAAAAGCAGTCTTGTGAACTAAAAAGTGTACAATGCCTCACTACAGACCCGCGTGAAGTCTAGGAGGAAATGCGCAAGTATTGCTTCTTCTCGCTCACCTGCGGGATGACGCTCATTGCAGTACGAAAGCGTTTCAGTGGAACTGAGTTTATGTCAATTCCGTCAATGGTGATCGCTCCCGACGTGCACTGAATTATGCGAAGAAGCGCTAGGACCAGCGATGACTTTCCGGCCCCAGTCCTCCCCACCACAGCCAATTGTGAACGCGAGTGAAATCAGAAACTATAGAGAAAGGTGGCCCACATCATCGTTCCTGTGTCTCTGTGACATTGCCGATTCACAAGATAACCGACCGGCTTCTCTTTACTTATAGTCAGATTTCATTAGCAGAAAATGAAATTCGCAGGCTTGAGCATACATAGCTACATACATAGCTGCACATAGGTTACATCTTAAGCCAAAAGCCTCACTCTAGGGCGTGTGCCTCTACAAACCTCGTAGCTTACAAACACTGATACACACAAACTGGTTATGAAAGCACGAATATGTTCTTTAGAGTAGCATGCCGAAATGATTCAGTTAATTTTTACCTACCCATACTACGGACGTTCCAGTAGAGAACTTTAGCAATGCCTAGTTACAAGCCGTGTTTCCACGAGACACGAGATCCGTAGGTGGCGCATTTCGATAAGAACGTACCTTTTTTCCCGCCTCTGCTACCAAGGTGATACCCTTGAGCGTGTCTTCGCCAATGCCTGGGCGATAGGACGCGCTGAAGTTTTCGAACCTGACGACCCCTTTACTGGGCCACCAGTCATCGAAAGGTTGAATGAAAATTCCAGGACTTCTTTCCTTTGTGTGGCCGATGGAATCTTCGCATTTTGATAGAACCTCCTGGGGGAAAAAAGAGTGGTACATGGCTTGCACGAAACTCGCACAATCTTCCGCATTACTCTATCTAGTGCTACAGCAATCTCAAGATTAATAAAAACGGCGGTGTAGGTGAGTGGGTGTGTGTCGCTCTGTCATCATGTCGCTTCCTCCTTCCTCCCTTAAATTTCAGCAATTCATTTTTCAAGCGCTTCACTGTCAATCATTGTTTTGTCTGAGTAGAAGATGACTTTTCGAGTCTTGTCAGACAACGATGTAAGTGAAGACATGATACTTCACAACTAGTTGCGATGTAATGGTTCACTTTTCCCGCCCTTTTAGAGAAGTCGTGATCCTATGTTTGCAATCATCATTTCACCAAACGCCAAGCGTTTCGTTCTTTTATTCTTTTTTTATTCAGAAATACCTTGCTTTGCCCAAAGGCGTGTAAGCGGGGGGGGGGGGATCACAGCTTTGAAAAAAACAAGTCTTCTTTATGACAGCACACTTGGTCACAAGACAATTGATTCCACTCTTGTACAGTATGAACAAAAAAAGAATTAGCATAAAGTTTCGTTCCAGTCCGATATTTTTGAATCTTAAGGTGGTGATCAGACATTCTAGACAGATAATGTGGTGCTTTAGGGTGTCCTTATTGATTCCAGTCTTCTTCAGGTATATCTGAAATAACAATTCCTAACGCAATTTTCTTCTGCGAGAGGAGGGCGCTTCCCATCCCAGCTCGTTTTTCATTTCTGTACAGCTGTCATCTCGCTTATACCGACTGAGAACGAACCTTGCCGCTCTGTTTTGTATTTTCTCGATCAGATCAATCAAAGACTTTTGGCGCAGATCCCACACACAACATGCATATTTCAAAATTGGCGTATTCTTTAAGTCGGAAAAGGCCACATGCGTCGCGAAACACACAATGCTGCACAAAGGTGCAACCACCATGCCACTCAAATAGAAAACTTTTAAAATTGAAAGATCATGAGCTGTATTTAATAACTTTTAGTGCGCTTGAGCTTCGTCGTCGATACTAAAACGCGACAGTGGGCTCCATGCCTATTACCTTCTCAATCGCTAAGCCGGCTTCGGATCTCGGTGCATGCGTCAACTATGCCGCAATGAAACCAACAGCTGAATGCGTTAAATTGGCTGTTTCAAACTATTTTAATATGCTTTCTCCAAACATAGTTGCACTGTGCCCACTACGTCCGAGCTTTTCGCTTTAAAAATCAACGAAGCGTCACTACATGTCTGCAGGGCAATTTTGAACCTGCACTGATGCTCACTTTGTAGATGTTTTTTTGTGATGATGGTTAAAGATGTTTCCAGCTTGTTGTTGCTATTGTAGTTGGTGGTGGTAGCAGTGATGTTGCCGTAGGCGAGGTTAGCCAGGCAGGTCTGACTGGCAATTGCTCCGCCTTAGTGACTATTTTCAAGTAGTTCAGCTCTCCATACTTTGCTTAGGGCAACCGTGAATCTGCGCGAATTTTCGCTTGTTGATGTTTTTTTGATAATGATGGTCATGCATAGATAAAGCGCTGCCAGAAAGACGAGAGCTGCGAGACAACCAACAGAATTAATTTAATGGCGACAATGAAACACTGAACAGTACACAATAATGATCGTGCTGTACGCACTTCTTGGCGCTCGCTGGTTAGACAGCAGCCCACAATCACTTCTCCATCGTCTGCTATCTTCGACATCCTCCGGGATCTCGAATGCGATCACATCTAGTTCCAGACAATGTGGCTTTTGGGATAGCCTTTTGAACACTGCCACCTTATAATCTGATTATGCAGGCACAAACTCCATCGTTTCTTATGTAGCTCTTCAACACGGAAAAGTGGCCATAAATACTTGGTTGCGGACAGAATGTTAAGACTTATGGTCTCACCGACTTGCAACTTCTTGTTTTTGTAGTAGCCAACTCCTCTCGTCGGCAAAATTTCACGTTGAGCTTCGAATCTTGCGAGTAACTGCGACTCTACAGTTGTCTTGGAGTAGCTGAGTATCTTTGTCTTCACATCTAATGGATACTTGGTACCGTTTTTCAATCTTTCTAACCTTGCTCTGGAAAAGAGCCATGGTGTTTCCGGGTCTGTGAACACCTTTTTTCGTGCGATGTCCTTGGCATTCAACGATTAAAATGATTTCCGTTTGTCTTGCTCTAATCCTCTAACTTCAGTCGCTTGCACTCCAAGGACGCAGATTATTACTTCAGATGTTTTGTTTACGGAGCTCGCTTCTCTGACAGGACCTTACAATGTCTACTCGAGAGGGGTCTTGACCGTTACCAATCCTTGCACTTTCCTTCTGCGTATCATTGTCGCTCACAACCTTCCGCGATTGGCCATAGCCAATAAGCAGGCCTTTCTCGCCGCACTGTCGAGGTGCAGTTTGCAAGTCTGCCAACCGGTAATTTTGCCCACGTAGTTTAGCAGGAAAAGAGCATTCCAGAGCTGGGACTGGGATGTTGTCGCGAACTAAATGCTTGCTTTGGCTTCAATGCGCTCGTTGCTGTCAAATTGGCTCCGCAGGCGAACCTTGGCGACATTGCAAGTTTTCACACGACAAGGAGAGGCAGACGCAAACGTGTTCACCGATAGGCAAGTCTAATGATCTTCAGTCCCAAGCGCCTCTCCTGGCCAACTTTAAAAAAGCAAGCGTTCACTGCTTCCATCTATGAATTTCTTATGTGTAACGTCTTGTTGAAACCAACGATGAAAGAGTAAATGTCTTTAAACTGGTGGTTTTGTGAAGTTGACAACATTTAACGGCAGTCAATCACGAACCCTCTGCTTTTAGTGGCTTGGTTGGCCACTGAAAGCAGAAGGTTCTCGCCTCTTTTCGTGCAATAATCTAGGTCGCACAACGTTGAAGCATGCCTGCCTCTGCATTTCCCGCTGACCAACCTCCGCCCGACCTCGTTCGCGCTGTGGCCCTTCATTGTACACTGATAGCAATGCATACTATTAGGCAGACGTTTCTTTTTTTTCTGATATGGTCGTGGTTTCGCTGCATCCCCCGGTTTTATGTTCTGTAGGTTTGCAAAAGAAGCGTTCGTAGCCTACTTGCTTCGATTATCCTAATGCATGTAGGACAGATGCCAACGTCTGATGTTTTCTGCGGTTCTCGATGCCATTGTTAGAGGACGTCTATGAAGCACACTGCCCTTTTGTTTTGATCTCTATCTGTGTATATTGTAAGAGCTTCTTAAGTTTCTCGAAATACGTTGTGGGTACCTACGCTGAAGCAGCTGTTTTCAATCCTTCTTATTCTTTTTGGAAACGTCTATGGCGGCGAAAAGCAATGAAGATCGCTTGTGCCAGGAATCAAAGCATGATGTCATCGAGAATCGCTGAAAAACAGCTGAGACGTGTACGACGTAGAGGCAGTGGACATTAAGCGGAACTGCGTCGTAAAGGTTGCGCCGCCCCCTCGTATCAGACGAAGGCGTCACTCGCAGCAGTCCAGGAAGTGCTCTGGAGTGCTTCCGTACGATCCTGCTTTTGTATCCAAACTTCTGCTTTAGCAGCTGGATCGCACTCTCATAGCACACTATTGGCAATCCGGTAATCGCACATGCGGCTTGACTTACCTGGTTTTTGCGGAGGTAATGAAATTTATCTGTTGTAGTCATAGTTGGGTTCGTTTGGATAGCTTCGTTGAACCGCTCGAAAAACAATATTCACTGACACATGTTCCCAGGAAATGGCTTGATTGAGAGTGTTGGGATACGTGGTCCAAAGTTCTGAGACACAGCTGTGGTTGGTAAAGGCGACGTGCTGATCGCAGTAGTAGAGGTTTGCCTCTAGTTGCAGAGGCTCAGATCTTCAAGACGGCACCGTTGGCGTGTCAGGGTCTCAAGTGCCTGGCCGTCATATTGCGCTTACAACTCATACTTTTTCTCCAGTTCCTCGACTGAAATAACGTCCTCAATTTCGGCAGCGATCTTCCAAAGCTCGTCACGGCTCGCGACGAGCTTGTCTATAACCTTGCTGAACAACATTCGTTCGTTGCAGTCGCTTTCATTCATGAGGGCGCCTCATCCATGACTTTTGTTCTTGTGTTCGTCTAGCAGCGCGTTTAGCTTCAGGGTGGTCCATATCTCGTTGGGACCACGGCTTACTTGCTTTTAAGGTAGCCGGTTAGGCTCGCTGCTTCCCTGGGTGTGGTTCCAATGAAGACTAGGTTGCTGTGACTGCGGTTTCTAGTAGAAACTCCTAGTCACCGTCGCTCATTGTCCACGTCATTGGGAGCCACTCGTTGCTCCGTGGATTTTTCGCATTATTTGTCGTGAAACGCTGGACATCACTCCGGTCCATCCTGAGCTTATCGCTCCAATGCTGTTATGGATAGGCCTTCAAAACCTCCCCTCATTGCACATACACACGTTTTGATGCCTCCCGTGACCCTACGATTCTGTCACGCAATATTACATGCGTAGGAGACTCGTTTCACCCCATGACATTAATTTACTGTTTTTTTAACTTGAAGTTACAAGCAATGACCTCACTCCGTGATTAAGCACCGTTCTGTCGCGCAGAAGGCCTGGGTTTTAACCTCACTCAGACATATTTTTAATATTTATTTTATTTGCACCTTTATCAATTTTGCGATCACAGATTACGCTGATTTTTTGCTCAGAGCCAATGACGCCAACACTGAAATCACGTAAAAACAATAATCAGCAGAATAAAAAGGACATGCACCCACAACTGTCAATGTAAGCTAGCCGGCGCATCAAATGTTTCCAACGCAAATATGTGCCTGTTCTCAACGACATGAATGGATTCAAACTTAAGATGCTCTACAGGCTGCATTTGTGTCCAAGAAATCAGATTTTGAACGAAATGTATTCTAAGTGTTAACACAAGCATACCGTTGCCTGCTTCTACAATACGCCACAAAAGCGTCCAATTCCCATTGGTCGAATCAGTATTGAGTGTCAGATCATTTTCTTGATAATGACCTATGTCACTAAATGCACAATTACACATCATTGTTTCAGAAATATATTGCCTACAACATGAGATGTTGAGATCAAGTGGCAAAGCAATGACAAATTAATTTTTAAATCAACTTGGTCATTTTTTTTTCGTTGTGACCGGTATACTAAGAAAACACGCACCTTTTCCAAAGGCAGCTTGGTATACTCTAGCGCCCTCTGAAAAGCGGCTTCACCCAAAGCGTTCCAAAATCCACTGACGAAAAACAACACTAAGGCAAATGGAACCTGCAGAATGGTAAACAAATATTTCATGACGTCTGCTGCCATCTACGGGCACTGTGATTCATACTTTAGTTAATTTCTTCATCTCACTATCAGCGCATTGAACCCACCGCAAATTATAGCCGGCTATGTTTCACACACCATCTGTGGTAGCTTCGTGACTAAGATGTTGCGTTGCAAAGTTGTTTTAGTCCCTAGCCACGTCGGCTCCATTTAGACGCAGGCAAATAGCAGCAACACACACGCACTTACGTATATTGCACGTTGATCAAGCCCGGCTACTCAAATCTATTCAGCTTCCTTTACTATACGACCTACCCAATTGTTACCTAGTGCGTTTGGTAGCTACAATCTGGACCTGTTCTTCTTGCGATCCTAGACGCAAAGCACCCTTCATACTGCCGGATTAAGGCAGTGCCAGCCTTAGTGGCCACGCCTGAACCTTATCCTATGAATCCGTCAATCAGTCAATCTTTAGTTGCAATTTTTTTTTCATCAAGTTGCGGGTCCTTCAGGCAAGAAGCGGCTAAAAACCACTTGAGAATGTCTGAGGGCCCGCGTACATGGCAGCAGTTTGGGAATTGAAGCTTTTAGCAAATGTAGTGCATTTAGAGCAGAATAAATGAACAAGAAGTTAAAACATGATAATCATGGCATGACTGTCATGTAAGAACATGGCCACATACCTCGCTTATGATGCACTCGTGGCCCTATCGCTTGCTTCACATATAACGAATTTGGTATTACGTGACAGAAATGAACGACCAACACCAATGCCAGGTGCAAGCATGATAATTATGACATGGAAATCATGCGTGGCATTATTACGCCCGCCTCATAACGTTGTGCTGATTTTAACGTGACATATGAACCTTCCTCATTCGTTCTTCGCATATCATAAATTCCCACTGTACGTGGGATCTCCTAATCCTTTATAGAAACATTAGGAGGCCTTTGGTCGCTTTCAGCAGCGATGTTCTTAATGGACGACATTCAAGAATAGATTCAATAGATATTGATCATTTGTAATACAGGTATATAGGTGCTCGAATATTCTCGCATATATTCATTTATTCATAACTGAGGCCTGCTATTGTTTTGTTTTAGTGTGACTTCACTAATTTAGGCGCATTACAGCAATCAAGAACTGAATACTAGTTATAAGAACTGTGGTCGGGGTGGATAATATAGAAGCGTCACAGGGCTCACAAAATGCAAGTATGGTGACCATCATCTATAGTTTGCAAGTACCCTTACTTAGGATGTTTGCAGAAAAAAAAGGAAAACTCAGTCACCATTTTTGACATTTCTTCTTCTTTTATGACCCTGATTGCTTGTTCGTCTTTTTCTGACTGCGGTACGCTGCAACGGAAAAGAATACATCAGTGGCACTTTACAAACGCCATTACGAAGCTACATAAATTTCAGAAATTTCAGTATTTCAGTATGTCACACGATTCAGTCACCCGGCCAAAGTTTAAGCATTCGCTGGATGCCCAGCCATTGAACAAGTGGCCGTGTTCATACTTGTGAACATTGTCCATCAAAAAGCTCTCAATACTCATATCTGAGGTGGAACATCAATACGAAAGTATCCCATGGCGTGTTCTTCTGGTAAATAATATATAAAACATAATTCGAAGGACCCTAGTGTTTCTTAAGCTGCTCTGAATTTTATGCACAAAAAAGCCCTCTCCCTTCGACATGGTGCTGCCACCTGGCAGTGGTCCTGGGTTCTGACCAAGCTAATCTTTCCCAATAGCACTGCCAGATTGCGTCCTTATCTCACGCATTGCCTTCTCGATTTTATCAATGCCAGCCAGATGTGGCTGATTCGACACAGAGAAGGCGCAGCCTGAGGCAAGGCAAAATATAAGTGGTCGCTTGATAAAATACAACCCACTCTACAAGACATGCCCCGGGACTCATGTAGTACAGCCGGTAGAAGACTCTCGTCTTTCGACATTTGCAGCGAGGTATGCCGATGCGCAGGCAATTATTTGTAACACATATGCCTTGGGCAAAAACGGTCGCGGCAAGCTTTTGACCACCACCCTTCTAACTACTTCTGAGATCAATTCAACGACCTTTCTATGCCCTTAATAAAGTTGTTTCTGTCTTTCTTACCAGGTTCTTTACTTTCAGTGTGATCACGAGCGCGTGGGTGCGAACTTGGCTGCTTCTTGCGGTGGCCTCAGTAGCTCACGCCAAGCACAAAAAACATCACACAAAACACATGGAGAGGGCACAGTGGAAGACAGTGCCGAAATAGGTTCACGAACGCACCGCATCAACATATTACACACGGCACCAAAATTTTGGAAATGGTCCAGAAACTTGGCGTGGCATCGTCCCAAAACTCTCCTGGCAAGGAGCTGGGAGGGGAAAGTCCAAAGTGAGAGGTGGGAGAGGTTGCCGAATCGGAGTGATAAACGCAAGGCACAACTGTGAATTTCCCGTGGCTGCGGTCTTGTGAAAAAGTGCAGAGGCGATCGGAGTAGCCTGAGCTGCCACCACAAGCAGCAGTGCTACGGTGGGCGTCGACGTATGCCTCGTTCTTCGTACAGAGCCGTGTCTCAAGAGCATTTGCTGTCTTGTTGGTTTTCTTTACGTAAAACCGGCCCATCGACATATTTGTTCTCAACTAGGACGTGTTGTTAGGTTAGTTGTTTCATTCGGAAGAAATATTAGGGATGCAACCAACATATACGAAAATAAGCCCCATCCTATCCCCTTTCTTACTTTCATCTATGTTGGTTGCGTCCTCAATATTTCTTCATATTTGTTCTTCTTTGACTGCGAGGTGATCAGTTTGTTGAAGGTACATGCCCTTCCTGCAAATGCGTCAACGAACCAGTTTTTGGGTTCGCAGTCACCGGGAGAACCCCTATGCTGGTGACGGTCATAACAGGAGACACCTGTTGTCCGGGCGATGCATTGTCACTGCAAAGCAGGAGCGCTACCGTAGTGTTTTACACTCTTTGCGTACTGTATTTTCATAACTTGTTAAAATATACGAGGGTATGATTTATAGCTGACTTCGAAAGAAAAAAAACCGCCAGACCTGTGCGCAACTCACAGCATAGTCACAGCGAAAGCTCAAACAGCGGCCTTTCAGAGCTTTTGTTTTTCAAATATACGTCCCAAAACCACCATATGATTATGAGAGATGCCGTAGTGGAGGGCTCCGGAAATTTTGACCCCCTGGTGTTCTTTAATGTGCACCAAAATCTGAGCACATTGGCCTACAACATTTTTGCCTCCATCGGAAATGCAGCCGCCGCAGCCGGGAATCGAACCCGCGACCTGCGGGTCAGCAGCCGAGTATCTTAGCCACTAGACCACCGCGGTGAGGCACTACGCCATGAATAATAGTAATTTCGCGTACTATGCCAGCATACACTATATATGCTATCCTTCGTCATTCTTCAGTGAAGCATGGTATCCACCACACACTTCAAACGAATTTTGTGAAAATTTTTTACGTAGTGGCTAACGATGATGAGAAATTATGGCTGAAGTGCGTATGCGCCACAGTTATTAAATCATCAAAAACAAGCTTTTGTAATGCCTTTGAGCGTTGGAAGACCCAATCGTTGCGCCATTCAAATTTTGCTGTTCTAAAACGCTTTAGTACTCGTGATAACGCGATCTTTTCTCGACATCAAGCCTCCATAAGGCGAGTTTGCAAATGAGTTGCAAGCACCGGCGTGGCTCAGTGATATAATATTGGGCTGGCACGCAGGGTACGTGGGTCCAAATCCCATTGTGTTCTGAATGTTTTTTTTTATTTACTGAGCTTTTTTGTGATCCCAAGGCGGAAGCTGTTATCGCCTCGGGATCTTATAACAGCTTTCACTGTAAAAAATATCTCTACAGGCCCATGTACCGCGCTATCATCTTGGCTGGCGTGTTTTCAGGAGCCCCCGTCACCGACCAGCCTCATTTTTTGACCTCACCGAAAGAAGCATGATAAGGCCCTTTTAGGAAACCGGGGAGTAAAAATATATCCGGATTTTTCTTAATGGAATCTTCATAATAATTGGTGATTTGAGCTTGTAAAACCAAAGAAATTACGTATGCAGCACAGAAAAGTGAGCGCAATACAGGAGCTTGTGTTAACAAGTTCTTGACACGTCATTATGCGTACAGTGTTTACAGTAAGGTAATAAAAACAACCAGTGCGTAATCGCTCCATCTGCTGTGGACTTCCTTCATGCTGCTTGCGAATTCTGGCAGGTGCTTTGACGTCGATTCCTCAAACAATTTCACTGGCGCACCGGGGTGGTTTTTAAGGTCTTTCAAATCATGAAACGTGAATCCTTTTTTTCCGTGCGTCAGCACCCATTTATTTGGAGACAAACGCATTCTTGAGTTATTTTTCACAAAAACTCGTGTCTGTGAAAAAAAAATAACAGTGCAGTGAATGTCACTGCATAAAATTGTTATTCGTCCTTCTGTCTCAATTTCTAACAAAATAAAATAAAAATTTGTACAGACCCACCTAAACAAAGCTAAAAATTTCAACGTCAGATGCGTTGACGTCAATGAATATCTTAAACTTCAATAAATACATACCTTAGGCTGGGTCGTCCCACTTAACTTGAAGCTTACAATATTAAGCAAACTCAATAACACATGATTCTAACATCAAAATCTTTCTTTTGTATGTTCCACGAAATTAACTTAACGAAGCGACATAGATTATTTGAAGCAATATGTCAAGTCTCTGATACATTCATACCTAGGATTTACATGTATTTGAGTAAATAAACCGATACTAGGTCTTTAGCTGAAGCATCTTATTATACAGGGTATTTTTTTAATCTTTATAATTTGTTAATAAAAATCTTATGACGGTAAGGCTCCTGTCGCCCCTGCGCACGAACCCTATGTTGAAAAGGAAATAACTTGTCGCAATCAATATAACACGCTTATGACTAATTAGCTAGAATTCGTTCACTACCTTTTTAATCAGGGACTTCAGGGCAGGTGTTTATAATAAGTGTAGTTTGTGCAAATTTATGGCATACCGATTTTTTATCTATGCAAAAGTTAGCTCGCAGTTCGAGATATTTATCGTTGAACGTGACGGGTAAAATCAATACTCATCGCGCCCAGCGTGCACAAGCTGCGGCGGAACACAGGCATGGCACGTGAAATTGAAGTAACGAAATTTGAATGAAGTGGCCCTAAAGCAAGATCTGCTAAAAAAACTGGCAAGCATTCCGAAAAAAGTTAGCAGACACCTTAGTGTTTGTCTCCGATTGGTTGTGCATATCTCTTTCTTTGATAAACTATAAAGAGACACGAAAAATATTTTTGCAATAAAAAGTGACACTGTGTCCGGCCCAGAGTTCTGTGCTTCCCAGACAAAGCGAAAGTTGCTATCCCAAATTTTGTGAGCTTAGTTCTACAGCAGCAGGCAAGCACGACGCATTACGCACAAAGTAAGGTGATGCGCCTGCCTAATGGCTCGTTCACACATAGCGTTCCGGCCACCGTAAGTGTGCCGAATCCGGTTCAGCGGTGGCGAGATCCGCCGAGAAGGCCTGCTCCCCGCCGATCGCTCTCGGACCGATTTTTGTGGCGTCTGCCGCTGAATCGGCTTGCCGAGAACCAATAGGAGCACTTGTCGGGGAATTTCAGAGACCGAATCGCTTGTCATTTAGCTCACTGTGTTTATTATATATGCTTCAGGTCCCAATCTCGTGGAAGAGGAAGAAGTTGGCGTAACCGAGCATGTCACTGTCTTGCATAGCAAGACGAGCCTGGCAACACCACTGACGTCAACAATTTTTTTCTGCTCTTTCGTGCAATTCAAGACAGTGACTTGCAAGCAAAAAAAAAAGCAGTGCGGCATCTTCCTGTCCAGTCGTCAGCATACTCTTTTTTTTTTAGCAGTGAAACTCCGCGAAAGACCTAAGACTGCACGAACCGATTTCAATACATACTCGCGTCTGTGAGCTGCGGCAACGGTATACATCTTGCGTTCACCCCGTGGTGGATTGCTCAAGAGGCAGATGGCGCGCTATGGCTATATTCGGTAGAGTTACTGTATATGCTACCTTTAGGTAGCAGACTTGCGCCAAGGTACGCCATCTTTAGTTCAAAAGTTTCGCGGGAAAGCCACTCACCACCCACGTAGGAGCAGTGCTTGCACTTCAGAGTACTAGCGTAGCTTTATTTATTTTCTTCACTTTCTTTTCTTTCTAATTCTTATGAAGGTACGAGACAAAATCAGTTGCTCTCGTCATGCCTGGAAGTCTAGATTTTATGTTTCCGAATTTGGTATGTAATAACGAAAAAAGTGCGTCAGCTCGTTGAACTAGTGATACATATGTACAATTATAGTGAGATGACCATTATAAATATGTACATTTATAGTGAGAGATTTGTACATTTATAGTGAGATTTATCACTTATGTAGATTTGAGTTGGCTGGTGTAATGTTAATTAAATTTCCTTTTGTTCAAGATTCTGCTGCCATTTTTTTTCATAGCCATGTATAATTACTGTACGTTGTTTCATTATCATTTTTACAGGAATTTATATTACTAGTTTGCCTTGTCTTTATTCCTAAAAATGCATTTCAATTCCACAATTATGAACGTGCTAGAAATTAGTCATTGCACAGTGGAAAGTACAACCAGTGCTAGAAAACTTGATGTGGGTTCGACTTTACTATCACCTCTGATGCCAGACTGTACTGTGGTGTAACTGTGCTTAAGGTGACTTAACAGGGCAGATTTTGCTTGTTTAAGAATAAGTGAATGCAAAAACATCCAGCCCTACAAGCTTCATTTGCAATTTTGTTTATTCAATGCAAATATGAAGCCTCAATAGGAGCAGGTTTGCTCTGGCAATTGAGGGGCGCATTTTACATTGTCACATGTTAGCAAAGGTTATTCTGCATGACATTTTTGTCTAGCAGAATTAGAAATTATGCGTACTAAACACCTTCAGAAAGAGTCCATAATAACACATGCTGTCCTCATTGAAGTACTCGTCCACACTGAGCCGAGCAGCAGTACCCGGCAGAACTCCAGCTTGGCCACTGATCCACATTACTTCGTGAGCCAGCTTTTAAGTGTGGGAGGCGAGAACAAAATGGTTTTGAATTCTGAGTTCAGTAACCTGCTGTCTAGCGACATTTTCATTTGTTTTTCAGGACAGTTGCATGCGAAGAAGTCTGCACATTTAGATGTGTCAACATCACGGAGCAAGTCACAGAGATGGTATAACATTGAGCACAAGAACCGACAGCTGCACAAGCGACTAAATCAAATACTGAACTCAAGGAATGGAAGCATAGAGAGGTTTGCATTGTTAAGAAATTTTTTGATGTGATCCCATACCTAATCAACTACACTGCTGTACCATTCAAGCTTAATATAAATGAATCACAATAGTGAATAGGAGTGATACTTTAATAGTGAGATGAAAGACTGCCAAGTCGTTGCTAACTTTCTGTGGTTGGTTACCACAGCTGCACGTTTAGCGAAGTGGAAGTTAATTGCACGACAACAGAGAGAAAAGCACCGACCACCGTAAAATCACCCAGAAGCTTCAACAAAAGACGATGGTGCAGTATCCATATTGGGGATTCCACTTGCTGATGTGTAAAACAGTACATGCTCTCAAGTTTTGAGGAGAAACTGAAGTTGTAAAACTGACACAAGCAGGATTGACAGCAGAGACACCTACACTGATTTTAAAAAAAAATCAATCGTTATCAAAACCACTGTCATCATGACGGCATCCGGTGAACGTACATGAAGCTAACCAAGCAGTTCATATGATTCGGCTCAAAAAAAGACGCAACAAGATAAGTACACTCATATCACGAGTGGCAGATTAATAAAGTAAAGTTTAGACAGCTGACTCTACAAATGGTGCAATCAAAATACTTTTCTGCGTTGTTGGAGGTCATTCACGTTAACTTCTAAGAATATTGTGAAAAAATCCTAAGGTTATGGTTTGTAAAAGGATGGTGGCAGCAAAAGCAGAAAAAGGGATACCAGCAGTCTGATCTCCTACTAAACTAATAGATGTTTGACAAAAAGCCAGTATTAGTTAGAAACAGTGAACTAGATTTACAGAGTCAACCCAATACATAGCAAACCAACAGCGAATTGCGCTCAATTTTACTGCTCCATGTTACTCTGCAGCTAATGGCCTAGTGAGGGAAGCTAATTGAGATATAAATCAGTAATTAGGCATGTGTCCAGACTTTCCGGGAAGATAGAAGAGCTGCCTTTAAATGACGTATCTCATGATGCACAGCCCATCATGCCCTAAAAAGTGTCTCTGGGGTGCACACTGCTGTGCCAACACACCAACATCAGCAGCCGCAGCAGCGCCACCACAGGCATAAGGGAAAATCTACTTAAACACCCGCGTTATCTGAATAAAGGACATTCCTTCGTTGGCCTTAGCGTGCGTCTGTGTTACTACATCATCTGACGACGAAGATGGGGGCGTATGCCTAGCTATCATCGGCACCGTGCGACTGTCCTGCGTATCACCTGCGACAGAGTGGCTCAAGATGTCAAAGTTTTGGTAATTGGACACTTACGTCGAAGAATGAAAGCAGGCGTACCGATGCGGAACCACCTAGACCGGTCCCTCTCCGGAGAAGCACACGACAGCGAAGGCAGCCCGATCGGTTGGGCCGCAGCAGCACCACCACATGCTAAAGGGGAAACCTACTTAAACGCGTGCGTTATCTGAATAAAGGGCATTCTTTTGTTAGCCTCAGCGTGCGTCGGTGTTACTACATCACACACCACTTATGTATTCTTACATACTGCAGCCTCAATGAGGCAATTGCAGGAGAGGAAAAGAAAAAAAAAACAAGAAATCAACATTCATGAACAGACTTTCCACAGTTACTGCAAAGTAACATATTTACCAGCCAACATGATTGTGAGTTGAAGTGATGATCAGCCTGACAGTAGCGATAACTAAAGAGGGTGAAGCTAAGTACAGAAAGAGAGTGAAAAGAAACTCCGACCAAAAACAGAATACAGCTGTACCAAGATTTGAGATTCCGGACTTAGTGCTAGTGATAAAATAATTGCAAAACTCAGCAGCGAGTCGCAGTGGGCCATTCTATTTTGTAAAAATGGCAAGCCAGCAGGGACGTTTATAGACTCCATGGTACGTTGGCCTCAACGGCACCTTCGAATTGGCCTCCACAGCCAACATTCTAAATAAGTACGGCACCACTTTTTAAAGCGAGTTTACTCAGCATGGCTGAGGACACTCGCCATGCTGAGTAAAATATGCTGAGTAAAAAATAAAAAGGAGGCGCCGCTCTGAGCAAGTGAGAAGCAAATAAAATCGCGATAAAATATAATATTATTTATAATAGAGTTATGTTTCCTGTGGCACATCGGGCGATTCTAGAGACTTTATGCTGCCATCTGGCTAGTTGCGATGACATAAGGTACGAAAATGGCCACTCAGCATCACAAAAACTATCGAAATGACTGCTTGTGGGTCGGCAATGAAACCACAGTGCGTAGCAGCCGAGCGAGTTTCACGATTTATCACACAACCACATGACGAGGAGCTCATATTGTGCTACGATGTCAGGGCACTATATGAATAAAAACTAGCTTTTAAAAGCATACTTAAATTACTTTTGCAGAAAGTGCTCGCACTTTGCAGTGCATTTCCTAGATCATTGAAAGCTGGGCTTTTCATTTGTGGTTTGCTGTCAGTCATCCCAGGAGGTTTGAAAACAAGTGCTGCGGAAGTGAAAAAAGCTTAAGCAGTTGCAAAAGACAATTGATTTCTTGCATAGGAAACTGCGAAGACTGAGGTATTGAAATAAAGAAGTATAAATGATGGCAATAAGAGTGCTGTGTCATTGTATTATCTGCAGTCTCTTTACATACCTCCAGTTAGCAACTTGTACAATATGCTAAGGTTAGCATGCATTGAAAGAAAATGTGAACTAACTTTCCCAAGGTTACCAAATTTCAGTATGTTTTATAACAATGCATGACATATATGTGTCAACAGCGTAGCACTGTACCATTTTGTTAGTTACATCTTTGAGTTCATTTAGTAGTAGTAGTAGTAGTAGTAGTATTTTTATTTACAGTAAGCCGGATACAGAGCTCACTGCAGGGGCAAAGGGCTAAAGGCGAACAGCCTGACAAAGGCCCTTGACCCTCTGCAGTCCGTGACAGTGCAAAGCTTAGACATCAGCACTGACAAACAATTTATATATTCAATACATTGGTTTCAAGCAACCTGCAATTGTACATACAAAATTCAAACATAAATAGCATATGAAGTTTACATAACACATTTTACGAATTAGAGGTCACTCTCATAAAAATTCACAACTAAACGATATTAATGAAACAACTCAAAAACAGACACACAATTCATGCGGATACAATGAATTGCGCTGTATACACTCGTATAATTGACATAGAAACTTATGAACAATTTAAGCATTTGCAGAGGCATGAGACTCCATTACGTAGTTTCGATAGTGTAGAGCGGTGGTTACGAATAAGTTCTTTATTTGTTTCTTGAAAGTCGCACTACTAGCCCTAAAGTTCAATTGATCTGCAAGGGTATTTAAAACCTAAGGTACCTGGTAAGCAACACTTTGTTTTCCATACTTAGTTCTTGTTCTAGGAGCTCGTTTCTTTTGTTCTCGCAAACTCTAGTGTGGTCTTTCGGTGCAACTTTCTTCATATAGCTTAGTCTTTTCTATTAACTGAAGCAATTTAAAATGATATAATTGATCAATTCTGAGTATGGAATGTTTAATGAATAGTGGAGCAGTGCACAAGTCTTGTAGATTCCCCCTGTAATTTTCAAAGCAGCGCAATATTTTCTTTTGTATAGTTATCAACTTATGGTAATTCCCTTGTGATGTCGTTCCCCAGACTAACATCCGATAACTTACTTTAGAATGGAAGAGTGCATAGTACATACTTATTTTTAACTTCAATGGGATTAAGTGCATTGTTCTAAAAAAACAACCAACTATTCGCGCTAATGCGGTAATCAGATGATTTACATGTGTGTTCCAGTTTAATTCCTCCTGAAACCATACACCAAGAAACATTTGTTCCCTAACATGTGCGATGCAATTTCCTTCGAATTTTACAGCTATGTTACTAATAGGTTTGTTTAAATGTCGGAATATCATATAGGTTGTTTTTTTTTTGCATTCAAGCGCAGTTCATTTTGCCTTAACCAATTTGAAAGATTGCTTAGATAATTATTTACACTGACCTCAAGTGATATTAGATTGTCTGATGAAAAGAGAACATTCGTATCGTCAGCGTATATTATAAGTTCATGAGAATGAGGTATATCGACAATATCATTTATATAGGCAAGGAACAATATTGGCCCCAGTATAGACCCTTGGGGGACTCCTTGGTTCAAATTTATCTTTGCAGAAATAGTTTTATTCAGTTTTACATATTGATAACGATCTTCTAGGTAACTTTTAAACAGTTGTAGTGCAACTCCATGCACCCCATAACTTGATAATTTATGAATCAATGATTTGAATTGTATGGAGTCAAATGCCTTTTGAAGATCGAGGAAGAGCCCAAGAGTATATTTTTGTTTTCCATATTTTCGATTATCTTATCTTTGATATACAGTAGAGCTTGTTCTGTTGATTTATTTTTTTGAAAACCATACTGACTTTTTGTTATTATTTGGTGCTTATCAAAAAAGGATGCAAGTCTGTCATAAATAACCCCTTCAAATATTTTTGATAATGTTGGAAGCACGGATATAGGTCGATAGTTCGCTAAAGTATTGATATCACCACCTTTATGTACTGCAGTGACTTTTGCTACTTTTAGCTGCTCTGGAAATACACCGTTAGTGAGGGTGAGGTTGATGATATAGGCCAAGACATTAGATATCAATGGTGACACCATTTTTAACTCAACAGAACCTATCTCATCAATCCCTGATGCAACATTGTTTTTAAGTTTTCTGATTAATCTTTCTACTTCAACCGGATCTGTGGGTGCGAGAAAAATAGAATACGGCAAAGGAGACTTATCAGGAGTTGGAGCATTATCTCGCTTTTCATCCGTTAAAATAAAGGAACCCGCATTTATGAAATGTTCATTCTTGACATTGGCCAACCTTTCACTACTGAAAATCTGACCATTAATTGTTGGGTCCTGTGTCCTATTACAACCCTTATTTCTGTTCGTAAGCCCATTTATGACCTCCCATAGCTTCCTCTGGTCATTGTAAATGCTTTCAAATAATTTTTCATAGTAGTTCTGTTTAGCCTTCCGTATTTCTGAATCTAAAACGTTTCTGTATTTCTTGTACTCAGCTAAGGCGTCTGTGTTCCGCGAACGGATGAAATCATGATACAATTTATTCTTTATTTTTATGCGTCGGTAAAGATCACGATTTATCCAAGGCTTTCTGCATTTCTTATTTCTGCCACGTGAGCGCTTCTGAAGTGGAAATGCCGCATCATAGCTAGTACTCAATAACGTCATGAATGTGTTATAAGCATAATCAGGATTTTCTTGTCTACAAACAGTGGTCCAATCTATGTTCTGAACTAGCTGAAAAAAAATGTTTCCGAGTTTTGCTGTTTTTAATTCGGTGGTAAGATGTCTCTGTTTTCTGACTAATTTGAGAAGTAACTCGTGCAAAAAAGAAGACGGCAATAATGTCAGCATAATCCGCATAAATTGCACATTACCTGTCGACCTGAGGGGTAATATTGTTTTTTTTTAATTTTTGCATGGAGTCAGAGCTGGCAGCGTTGCAAAGGGCCCATGTCATTACTCAGCAAGGGGCTGTAAATAGATTATAAACTGTTCATAAACTGACCATTTACAACCCTACAGCTAATGTAGCATTCCCTGTACCGTGCACTCGGCACACTATCATAATTCATTTGCCTTACTCTAACATGCATTGTCTGTAAAAAGGAATGCCGAGGAGAGTGTATTTTTGAACACTACGTGCACCTTAGCTGCAGCTGGTTACTCTCTTCATTCAGAGTACACTTGTCAATTAATTGACGTGTAAAGAATGCAAGCTCAAACCACTAACAATACCGGATAGCAGTTTTGATGTACACACTTCAGTATTTCCCACACTAACTACAGTGATTTCCGACATGATGCTTACTCTGGGTGCTTGATTGTGAATATTCACACATGCCTTCAGCAAAATACCCAGCAGTATTGCAGAAAAGCCTCGATAAACGCGTGCATACTTTTTTTATTATTTTATAGCTCTCAACAACCACTCGAAGCTGTGGGTTTAGTTTACCATTTTGTTGTTGTTTAATTTATTCGACTGAAGTCTATGCGCACTAAAGGCACTGTGCGACAGCAGCAATAGTCGTGCTCTCGCTGGGTAGCGTAGTAATCGAAGCTGCGCCTGCCCGAGCATCGTTCGTGAACTTGAGTGCACCGATGGTCTCGTAAAAAAAGCATTTCATAGCTTTGTTCGGAACTGCAAAGAAAAAAAAAAGTCTTTACCGAGACCGGCATCTCGACGTCTTCTTAATCTTCATTGGATACGATTATCCACTTTTTGGTGTCTCCTGCAGTCGATGAAAACGGACCGACACTGCCGACAGCAGTGAAGTGCAGCGTCGATAGAAGCACGCTCACAGAGTTTTTTGGCACACTTGAAATTTCTACGCTTGCCTCCAGATGATCGGGAGGCATTTTTAAATGCGAAGAATTTTTAGCGAACTTTGGCGACATTGAGCGTGTCTATCTATCTATCTATCTATCTATCTATCTATCTATCTATCTATCTATCTATCTATCTATCTGTCTATCTATCTATCTATCCGCCTACGACATTTAGCTCTCCTGGCCTTTTAAATAATGGTATCAATACCAAACTGGGTATGGCATAACATGACTGTATGAAAAACATATTTGAGTAGTCGTAACACGAAAATATTGACATGTATGTCATGAATGTCATAATTTACATTTCATGGTCCTGCAGCTGTTGTGGTGGTTTCGTTCACATGACATGGTTCAAAACTGGTAAAGTATAGCATGATTGCATGGCGAACACAAGCAACAGACCCTAACATGAAAATCATGAGATGCGTGTCATGTAAAAACTTCAACATGCCACGCTCATGATGCGCTCGGGGACGGTTCACTAGCGTCACATATACCAAATTTGGTATTACAGTACGTGAATGGATGATGAAGGTATGTGACTGGTGCAAACATGATAATCATGAGATGCGTTTCATGAAACAACATGGCTACAAGCCACACTCATGATGCACTGGCGCCATTTCACTAGCTTCACTTATACCAAACACGGTATAATGGGTCAAAAATGGATGACGAAGGTATGATACTGGTGCAAACATGATTAACGCGAGATGCGTGTAATGTAACAACAAGACTACATGCTACGCTCATGATGCTCTCGCAGCCAATTCGCCAGCTTCACATGTACCAAGCTCGGTATTGCACGACGCGAACGGACGACGTCGGTAAATGACACATCCAAACATGATAATCATGAGATGCGTGTCATGTGAGAACATGACTACATGCCTCAGTCAAGGCGCCAATACATTTTGACGTTACGCGGTGCCCATGCTTGCCGGCGTTCATTTCGTCGCGTCACACCAGTGTTGCCACGCCAGGTGTCGGTCCTGTCATATACTCGCAGGCGCACGCCATGCTGCGTTGCTTTGACGCATGCGCGTTTCAGCGCGTCCGGCGTCCCTCCGTCACGAAAAGATGGAGACGCAGTATTGGCTGGGTAAGGCATCCGCGGAAAATGCAGCATGTCGCATTTTGCGCAGGTTGGCGTCGGGCAGCACCAATGAACGCTGGTCGCGTCTGGCGTCTGATTGTAGAGTGCTTGCGTTTTCCTAACGTAGCGTCGCTGTGCCCAGCGTACGCGTGCGTGAATGCTACATTGGCTTATAATAGGCACTTCATTATGCGCTCATGGCGGTTTTGCTAGCTTCACTTATACCAAATTTCGTGTTACGTGACATCAAAGGATGAAGAAATATATGACTGGTGCAAACATTATAATCCTGATGCGCATGTAAAGTAAGAACATGACAATATATGTCACAGAACGAGCGCTAAAAATGGGCGCGCCGCCAAATTCTTGCGGTAACGCGCGGAAGAGACGCCGGGAGGTCAAAAAAAAAGAAAACAAACATCCAAGGCTCCCCGGGCGCGCGCTCTCCCCTTGGAAGCGTGGCTTCGCCAACGAACCTCCTCACCCCACATCGGCGGCCGAGATAGGCCGCGAAAGTTCTAGAACGAAAGGGGCGTGGTCATACCGAGTTGAGTCATCGGCCGCGGAGGGCGTTCCAACCGTCTCACCCGCTTCCCAGCCTTCGCTGCGTATCGCGCCGACGAAATGACGAGAACCTTCTGGAAAGTCGCGCGCAAGGTATTTAACCGAGCAGCCAAGATGAGAGATCAGGAGGAGACGGAAGTTAGCGCCAGAGTGCGTAGGGATTCCGCCGTGTAGTCGGCGAAGGTTTTGTCCGTAGGGACGAAGCAGGAGATGAAGAGGATTTTCACCTGCGGGGTGAAGGCTCGAGCTACAGGCAAGCGCGTGTGTTTACCGCTACCGAGCGAAGACGCGTGGCAACAGCTGCGTGTGTGAAGCCGACGTGTTTCCGGCGAAGAAGTTGAAGCTTGAAGAGTGGCCAATTGAAGGCGCGAGGTTTCCTGGAAGAGAAACTTCAGGGGGCAGCGGAACGACAACAACGCTGGACTTCGAGTGAGTGATTCTCGGAAGAGTATCATTCAGACTTTTGTTCCAAGGACTTTGGACTGAATAAGTTTTCTATCTCTTTAGTCTTTAAGTGTCTTCGTTGTTAAATGCATGCGACTGCATTGTAGTGCGTATCGTTGTCTGTGTCCGTTGTTTTGAGTGTGGCTGATTTTCTGTGTAGTACGCTGTTTGATTGGTGACGTATTGTATGTAACTATTGTGGAGTGTGCATTCTTGTATATTGTTTTCGATCTGCCATTATTGAGAATATAATTTTGTTTGTTTAACAACTCTCGGCTCTGACTTGTTCTTTGGGGCCACAGCCGGCGTCTGCTGGCGCGCCAATAAGAACCACTTCTAAATTGTCCACGCTTTCGTGGTGCGGTTCGGGGGGCCGATACTTCGGCCCTTGGAATTAGCCCGGCGATCGCCTCCCTAATAAACGGGACCTGTGTGTGACAATTAATCTGGCGTCTGCGACAGGACCTTTTGGTGCACAGTGTGTCCAAAGTAGTGAGAAAGAGCCTCGAGTGTTGATAGTGCTATCGGAACGATTTTGTGTGTTGTCCAGTGTTCTCGTTAACGAGTGCAGTAGAGTGTTCCAATAGAGTGATTTAGGCAGATACTTTTTACACGTGGCAAGGTTTTATTTGCGGGACAAAATGGATCTCGAAAAGTTAGTAGCTCTTGGTGAGAAGATGGGTCTTTCTGGCGCCGAACTACAGAAATGGGTAAGCCAGAAGGAGAAAGAGGCGGTGGAGCGATAGAGGTTGGCAGCTGAGAGGGCCAAGGAAGAAAAAGCAGCTGAGTTGGAGCGAGAGAGGTTGGCAGCTGAAAGGGCGAGGGAAGAAAGAGAAGCAAAGGAGCGACAGCTGAGAGAAGAAACAGAAGCAAAGGAGCGACAGCTGAGAGAAGAAAGAGAAGCAAAGGAGTGACAGCTGAAAGAAGAAAGAGAGCAGCAATTGAAGTTGGAGCTGGAGAGAGAAAAGTTGGCAGCCGAAAGGGCGAGAGAAGAAAGAGAGCTGCAATTGAAGTTGGAGCTGGAGAAAGAAAGACTGGCAGCTGAGAGGGCGGAAGAAGAAAGAGAGGAATGGGAACGGCAGCGACAGCATGAGATGGAACTCGAGTGGCTCCGTTTGCAACAGCGAAGTGAAACTACCGTCCAAGCTAGAGTTGAAAGCAGCGAACGGGAGGACCACGGCTTCCGCTTGAACCCAAGCAAGCTGCTCGTAGCGTTTGATGAAAGGAAGGACGACCTTGACGCGTACCTTCACTGATTTGAGACGATTGCGAGGAGCCAGAATTGGCCGGAGCATCAATGGGCAACTGCTTTGAGTAGTTGCTTGAGTGGTGAAGCGCTCATTGTGTACGGTAGGCTGACGCCGACCGATGCAGCCAACTATACAAAGGTGAAAGCTGCTTTGCTGAAGCGATTTAGGTTTACTGTCGAAGGATTCCGGGACAGATTTCGGACAGGAAAGCCAGCTGATGGTGAGACGGCTACGCAGTATGCCGCCCGACTTTGCCATTATTTCGACAGATGGATTGAACTTTCAGGGACAGCGCAGGAGTACGATGAGCTTAGAGAGCTCCTAAATAGAGAACAATTTCTTACTAGTTGCCACCCAAGCTTGTCGCTGTACTTGAAAGAGAGGAAGGCTGACTCACTCGAAGACATGCTTGAATTGGCTGATCAATTCTTGGAAGCGCAAGGTGGCACTAATTTGGCCAAGGTCAAGAAGGAGTGTCCCGATGATTCGAAGAAATTGGCTCCCGAAGAAAAGAAGCGTGCACCAGAGAGCATTCCGCGATGTTTTCTGTGCAACCGAGTGGGTCATCGCGCGAAAAACTGTCGAACGATCTTCACGAGCCCTACGGCAGTAAAATGTTTCAAGTGTGGCCAGACTGGGCACAAAGCAGACGCTTGTCGGAACGGAGTGAATCAAACTGACCAGCTATCCTGTGTGCAAGTGGCACCGAAATCTGATAATAATGCCGTCAACAATGGATTCGTAGAGTTGAAGAATGGGGAGAAAATTCCTATTGTGGGTGCTGTAATGTCAAAATAGCCAACCGGTGTTACGAAGGGAATGCCAACGCTGCCTGGAAAGGTTGCAGGCAAGAAGATTACGGTTCTAAGAGACACCGGCAGCTCCACGGTTATCGTGCGGAGAAATTTGGTACGGGAAGGTGAGTTGACAGGCAGAACGAAACCGGTTTGGCTAATTGACCGTACGGTTCGGATGCTTCCCGAAGCAGAGATTGAGGTGGAAACCCCGTACTTCAGCGGGAAGGTTACTGTTTTATGCATGACGACCCCCCTTTACGACCTTGTCATCAGAAACATCGCCGGGGCGCGAGAACCGAATGATCCGGAATGTTTGGGAGAAGACCCTAAGATAGAGCCCTCGCCAACCCAGCGACCGCGCGATACAGTGGAGGAGCATCCCGTGACGGATCTCACTAGAGCCCAAGGTGAAGCCGCGGCGCAAGAGACAGCGAATGAGAAGACGATCGTGTTGAATGAGTTCACGCGCTGGGCAGCTGGACGTACGTCGGCACGACCCCAACCGACCGATAGTGTAAGGAGACGGAGTCGGCCAGCCAGGCCAAATGTAGAGACATGAACAAGCTGGTAAATAAACAGACCGGACCCGTCGAACGTCATGACCCGTTAGCAGGGTCGGAAGTGACAACGATGGCTGAGACGCTGCCTCAGATACCGTTGTTGGAAAAGGCTCGCCGAAAAAGAACAAGGAAAAACAAGAAGAGATTGAGCGAGCACCGCAAGAAAGGACGCAAGCGCAGCTCGAAATACACAGGATAGGTGCTGAGGTCGAATCAGAATGTGTTTAGCAGTGCTGAGTGCCATATGTTGGGTTAATGTTGTGTTATCCTGTGTCACAAGTGTCGAAGTGTTTGTGCTCTGATGTGATGTATAGTGTTGTACAATTGTTGTAAAGAGAGAACTTTGTACATTTGTATTATTGGGAATGTGTGGTGGAGTGTTGTACTCATGCGCTTGTGGTTATATTTCATGTGTTGTGTAGTTGAATTACAATGTACAATTGTATTGAGTGAACTATTGCGAATGTGACGTGTCATGAGCGACGGACTATGTGACAGTCTTTGAGTGTGTGGGGACTGTTCGCGCTCGTTTGTGTAGTTCTGAATATTATGAGATAATATTCTTAAAGTGGGGGGCAGTGTCCCAGAACGAGCGCTAAAAATGGGCGCGCCGCCAAATTCTTGCGGTAACGCGCGGAATAGACACCGGGAGCTCAAAAGAAAAAAAAAAGAAAACAAACATCCAAGGCTCCCCGGGCGCGCTCTCTCCCCTTGGAAGCGTGGCTTCGCCGATGAACCTCCTCACCCCACATCGGCGGCCGAGATAGGCCGCGAAAGTTCTAGAACGAAAGGGGCGTGGTCATACCGAGTTGAGTCATCGGCCGCGGAGGGCATTCCAACCGTCTCACCCGCTTCCCAGCCTTCGCTGCGTATCGCGCCGACGAAATGACGAGAACCTTCTGGAATGTCGCGCGCAAGGTATTTAACCGAGCAGCCGAGATGAGAGATCAGGAGGAGACGGAAGTTAGCGCCAGAGTGCGTAGGGATTCCGCCGTGTAGTCGGCGAAGGTTTTGTCCGTAGGGACGAAGCAGATGATGAAGAGGATTTCCACCTGGTGGGTGAAGGCTCGAGCTACAGGCAAGAGCGTGTGTTTACCGCTATCGAGCGAAGACGCGTGGCAACAGCTGCGTGTGTGAAGCCGACGTGTTTCCGGCGAAGAAGTTGAAGCTTGAAGAGTGGCCAATTGAAGGCGCGAGGTTCCTGGAAAAGAAACTTCAGGGGGCAGCGGAACGACAACGCTGGACTTCGAGTGAGTGATTCTCGGAAGAGTATCATTCAGACTTTTGTTCCAAGGTCTTTGGACTGAATAGGTTTTCTATCTCTTTAGTCCTTAAGTGTCTTGGTTGTTCAATGCATGCGACTGCATTGTAGTGCGTATTGTTGTCTATGTCCGTTGTTTTGAGTGTGGCTGATTGTACTGTGTAGTACCGTCACCCCCGGAAAATTTTTTCAGGCCTGCGCCCAGCAATCTGACGTCATTCCTGGCCGGCCGACTCTCGGGGAAGCCGCAGCGGCAGCGAGCGCAGCGCGGGCGGCGGGGGTGACGGTTCGGCGGCGTGGTGTTCACGGTGTTTCACGTTTGTTGCTTTCCGTTGTTGTTTTGCGGCAATTTCGTTTCCGTGCGTGATGCTGGAGTGATGCGACAATGCCGAATAAGTGTTGTGTACCCGGATGCACCGGCAACTACAAAACAGGAAAGAAGATACAAGTGTTTTCTTTCCCTAAAGACGCCGACGCTCTCAAACAATGGCTACGCGCCATTCCTAGGAAGGACTTCGTGCCGACTTCGTGCACTAAGGTAAGAATTCGAGATGCTCCTGTTCTTAGCTTGTCGTTGCTTGTTCGGGTAGAAATCACCTATGATGGGAAATACTTGAGCGTGTGGCCGCCGGGCCTCGCGAAGCGCTGACGCCAGCAGTTGAGAGTCGCCCAGAAAGGCACGTTCGCAGCAAGGATGGTCAGCGTCGCTTTGTTCACTAACAGTGCCGTGGTGTCGTCCATTCTTGCAAGCTCTCGGTGGAAGCGCTTCGTGGAGTGCGGTGACATCACGCTCCCGTGTTTCCTTTCGGAGTGGCTATTAAAAGAGAGAAAAGAAGAGAAAAGCGAGCCCCGTTATTGTCTGCTTCAATGAGCGACACCGCCACAGTAGCTCACGAGGGATGGGGGTGAGGAGGGATAAAAAGGATAGGAGTAAAGATGTGGGAAAGCCGAAGAAGGAGAAGAGAAGAAGAGACGTGTGGTGGTAAGCCACAGCGAGCGAGGACAAACCGAGGGGATAGAAGAGATAGGAAAGATTGAGCACGGTCACTGGAGTCCGAGGACGGGGCGCACCTGCGAGAGCTCCTTTCGGCGTCGGTGGATGGCGTAGAACAAGTCCAGTAAATCAGAGCTGCACTGTCGTCGGAGGTGGAAGGTCGTCGGTGGCAGGAGATGACGTAGGGCGAGTCCAGTCGGCCAGAGCCACGCTGACGCAGGAGATCGCAAGCGCGCGGAGCGCGCGAGCGCACGACCCGTCAGCTCGAAATCCAGCAAGTGAGTCCGTGTTTCCTTTCATGTTGCTTGTACCGCTTAGCGCAGCGCTTTTATTTAGATGCTTGCGAAACGTAGGTAGACTTTGTTTTAGCTGCACGGACTGTAAACACACTCATGCAAACGGGAGCGCATTTTTTTTTTTGAGAAGTGGCGTCTCAGACGTTCTTGAAACGTTTGTGCAGGTGTGCGCGGATCATTTCGACGCTTCATGCATCGAGAAGACGACATCGTACACGGATCCAAGGACAGGGAGAGTTATTGAAGTTGCACTCCCAGTACCACGGTTGCGTCCTGGATCTGTCCCAACGGTATTTCCCGGCTGTCCGTCCTACCTATCAGTACGAGACCAGAGCACGAGAGAAACCCCTGACGCCAAGAGGAGCCGACAAGAAGCCTCCCAACTCGCCCGTGCTGTAGAAGAGTCGCTGGCGTCATATGAAGCGGAGCAAGAACGAGACCGGTTTTCGTCCCTCGAAGAACTAAGGGCTCGCCTGCAAGGGGTGTCAGTGTCTCCGAAGTGGACTGTGATTCATAAAGAAGAGTGCTCCATGTTTTTGAACATTATCGACTATCGTGAACCTTGTTTGAATGCGTCATTGACCGTGTTTGCAAACCTTGAAGTCTTTGCCTGCTATCAAGGTTCACCAATCAAGAACCTTGGTAGCGCTGTTGTACCAGACTCAATTCAAAAAGTAAGTTCCTTGTTGGAAATTTTGAACAACCTGTCGATGCTGTCTGAGGAGCGCTGCACTTATCACCACCTGGCTCAAGCAATACATTCCCTTCTGGACAAATTGGAAGCCAGCATTGATGAAGGCAAGAAAAAGATGGTGAACTTTATGAAGGAGCAGCTACTACTCCTTTCTGCAAAGCGCATTCAGTATAGCGCACAGGTGATGGTCTTTGCATGCATCTTGCGTACAATATCACCACATGCCTACAAGTTCCTGAGAAGCACAGGTGCACTAACTTTGCCCCACCCAAGCACTATTAGAAATGTGTGCTCGTCTATTCAAATGTGCCCACAAGTTGATTCTTCTAACGACACTTTCCTTCAGTATGTGTCTCAGAGATTCAAACATCTGCAGGCACATGAACACACTGTGACGCTGATGCTTGACGAGATTCACATCAAACCTTGTTTAGATTACAAAGGTGGGAACATATGTGGTGCAGCAGTTAACTCCAACGAAGCGGCCACATCGGTGCACGTGTTTATGATACAAAGTTTGCTGAGCGCATTCAAGGAGGTGGCGCACATTCTTCCGGTAAAAACCTTACAGGGTGAAGATCTTCATTGCATGCTGAAGAAGGTGATCTTGGGCTTAGAAGAAATTGGATACAGGGTCATAGCCGTTGTCTGTGACAATGACTCGCTGAACAGGAAGGCAATGAAGATGTTTCTGCCAGAACCAAAGCTTAGCCCTGTTTACCCGCATCCGGCAGACCCAGATCGGCCGTTACTTTACGCGGTGGATGCTGTACATCTATTTAAATGCATAAGAAATAACTGGCTCAACCAGAAAAATGCTGGAACTCGCTTTTTCTACCCACGCTTCGAGCTTTCGAACAATGAAGTTCATCCCGAATTCAAGATGACTGCTTCATTTAAGCATTTGAGAGATTTGCATAAAGAGGAGTCACCCCTGCTTCTGAAGTCTGGGTATGGCTTGACGTCAAAAGCTCTAAATCCAAGCAGCTTTGAACGACAGGACGTCAAACTCGTACTGCAGGTTTTTAATCCGCACGTAGCCGAAGCCCTGGCCACTCGCAAAGGTCATACTGATTTTCAACATGCTACAGCAACCGCCGAGTTCATCAAAATAATTCTTCGTTGGTGGAGCATTGTCAATGTAAAGACACCTAGTAAGGGCTTCCATCACCGTAATGTTTACGAAGAGCCCATGTCAAACCACACAGATGACCCAAAGGCAAGCTTTCTAAGCGCTTTTATCACAAGGCTCAATGTGTGGGAATTTTATAGGCACGACACCGGAGTACTTACCCAGGACACATTGAGTGCTTTGAGGCTCTCTGCTCAATCCTTTTTGGCATTGGCGAAGTACTGCGTTAGTGAGCTTCACTTTAAGTATATTCTGCTAGGGAAAGTCCAGACGGATCCCCTCGAGAGTCGCTTTGGACAGTACAGGCAGATGGCTGGTGGGCACTATCACATATCTGTTCGCCAGCTTTGTGAAACCGAGGGAAGGATTCGCCTTCAAAATGCCCTTCCAAGGATGAGCAACGATGATCTCAGAGGCATCGAAGAGACGGACAGTGTCAGGGATGCGGGCACTTCTTTTAGTGTTCATGTTAGCGATGCTGACCTTGATGAGCTCAGAGCACAAATGCCGGTGATTGGTTATGTTGGTGGGTATTGTGCACACGCTGCAATGCAAGTTCTCAAGTGTGAAAGCTGCCAGAGGCAGTTGGTCGTTACCGGAAATACGGCCGAAACAGGAGAGGACACCCATTCTTTAATCGCACAACTGGATCGGGGTGGCCTCAAATTTCCTTCTGCTCTTGTAATCTCAGTAGTTATGTACACGGAGGTTGTAGTTAGAAAGCTCATGACGGAAAGTACCTCTACCCAGTTTCTCCATGGGCCGAACCAAAAGAATGTCGTTCGGCAACTTACACTGTACTCTCTGCCAAGGCTTGAGGACATAGATACGTGTGAAAACGGCCACACCTACGACCTCCTCATCACATTGGTTGCAAACTGTGCAGCAAATGTAATGCTCAACAACTTGTGCAAGCAAAGGAACGATCTTTTACGCATTGAAAAAGATCAGAAGGCGAAAAATAGAAAGGCCCGAATTTTTCTTGGAAAGTAATTTTCCAAGCGTTGCGTCTTTCTCTTCACATTTATTCTTGTGAAACTGCACAGAGTGTATTTGATTGCATGTCATGACTTGATTTCCTTGGTATACTTCTGCCTTATGTAAAATGAGCCTTGTTTCCAGTTTTGTATCTCTTTACAAGTTGTTAGCTTTTAAAAGTGCTGTACTTTTTTCTTTTTTTTTAACTCGAACTGCCTCGGTGCCTACTGTAGCAGTTGTACAGTCCGTTTTGGTACCTAAGCTGTGTACACTTTCCTTGTGCACTCTGTGTACAGACATGTTGTGCACTGTGATTTGTTTTTTCTTAGATTTTTGTTTGATTTTTTTCCTTAGGAGATGCACCTACCTGTGGCAGTACAATTACTTTTCTTTCTGTCATTTATCATGCTGTGGACCACAGTTTAGTCACCAGTGTTCTTATGTATTGTATTTTTTGGCAAGTGTTTGAACCTGATACCTTGTGTTGCTACTGCTACTATGATAAACAAATGGTATGTTTTCCTCTAACCTACAATTTAAATGAAAGTGTGCTTTTTCTGTTCCAAAGCTCGGGGATGTTTTTGCTGTTACAATCTGTTTTGTTTTCTGAGTTTTATGTGGCAAGATATTGTGTTTTGTACTTTTGGCATATTTTCAGCATTAAGGGCAACATCTCGTGTTGCCTGTCGTCTGCCTGGATCGAGAACAATGCGCACAGTGATATTTGTACAGACAGCGTCTGGCTGTGATAAATAAATATGCATTATTCCATTTACGATATTCATTATTTCTTGATACCTTGATAAGTTCCCCCGCCGCGGTGGCTCAGTGGTGTTACGACCGGCCCTAGGGAACGAAGCAAGAGGAGTTTGGGGGAGAACCGGTTCTTGACCGACTGTGTCGTCCACCCCCACCTCCGCATTCAGGCTCCCCCTCTCGCCGGGAGAACTCTGGAATCTGCTGTGCGTTCGTGACCATGTTTGGAAACAATTTAGGGCGCCGTGACCATATATGAACCTCGTGTTAGCTTGTGCCACTCCATGTGTTGTGAGGTGTGTTTCCCCCTCTCTCGTGGCCGAGGTGCCGGAGACACCGTATTGGCTGACGATGCGGACAGTGCGCCCAGTGTCGGCCACGCGGCGCTATAAAATGCTGAAGACGTTTTGTATCTCTCTCTCTTCTCTCTTTGGATCAGTTCATCACTTCTCCACATGTAAATAAATCTCTGTCGTTCGTTCGGGCGCTTCTTCTCGCTGAATTGTTGGACGATGGATCCTGCGACGGGGCCAGCTACCGAAAACGAGACCGGCAGGACCCGGAGTCCCAACAACTGGATGGCAGCGGCGGGATGCCGATAACCCCGAAAGCGACCGCTGTACGGAGTGAGCCCGAAGTTCAACAACTGGACGACAGGAGAAGGATGACACGAGCTTATCGACTTCCAAAGGGAATCGAACGGCACTTCTGAGAGGCACGACGCCTGAGACATGACTGCGAACTGGGTGAGTGCCGGTTTTCTCTGTTAAATTTTACCAGGCATTTACTCTATGTGTTAAGTAAAAGCTGGTAGAGAGGGGCTGTCTTGGTCATTGGGTTAACAGGTAACTTGCGTCAGGCAGAAATTGTGTAATAGCTTGGTTAAGCTCTTTCTGTCAGTAGCGTCAAGGTTAACAGTGGCAGGGCAGGATTCCGTATAAGAGCTGTTTGAAGCTTTATTTGTAGACTAAGTTAACGGAAAACTTGAGGCAACGCAGGAACCTAGAGCTGTCGTTGCCGTCAAGGTTAATTAGTTGCAGGACAGGAATCTTTGTGGAACAGAGACAGCGGTACTGGAGGCAGCCATGAATCTGAAATCCCTGCGAAAGTCCATGTTGTTGCTACTTGCAAAGGAGTTGAATCTGGAGGTGTCGGACTCTCAAAGAAAGCCAGAGCTGATAGAGGCGATTCTCGCATTGGGGGCGGAGGATGACGAGCTGTCAGAATGTGTCGAGGAGATTCAGGAGAGGCAAGCGGCAGAGGCCGAAAGAAAGGCGGCCGCGGCCGAGGCCGAAAGAAAGGCGGCCGAGGCCGAAAGGAAAGCGGCAGAAGCCGAGGCAGATAAGATGCGAAAGCACGAGCTTGAAATGAAGCGCCTCGAGCTAGAGATTAGCCATAATAGTAGAACAGGAGGCAGCGAGGCATCCGGTACCGCAGAGCGGGTCAGGTTCAAAATGACGGACCTAATGAGATCGTACAAGCTAGGGGAGGACATTGGGCTGTTCCTCGTCAACTTTGAGAGAACTTGTGAAAGGCAAGGTTTTAGCCAGGATACATGGCCTCAACGCTTGTTGTCCCTACTTCCGGGGAGGCCTCAGAAGTAATCGCGCGCCTCACGAAAGAGGAGTCTGACGAGTACAGTGAGGTAAAGTCGAGCCTTCTCAAGAAATACAGGTTGTCAGCGGAAGGTTTCAGACAAAAATTTCGCAACGCCGTAAAAGAGAACAATGATTCATACCCGGAGTTTGCTTACAAGTTAATGGCCAACATGGGGGAGTGGCTCAAAGAGGCAAAGGCGTATGGGAATCATGACAAGGTGCTCGAGTGTATCGGTCTGGAACAATTCTGTCAAAGGTTACCAGAAAAGGTGAGGTTCTGGGTGCAGGATAGACCGGACGTGAACACCGGAACGAAAGCCGCCGAGCTCGCTGAAGAATTCGTTACGCGCCGCGCCCTCGGGGCAAACAGCGAGCCTAAAAGGGAAAAATTCCTACTACCGAATAAGGCGCCGTTTAGAAAACAACCGACAAGTCTCGCACGAAAGGGTGAGGAAAACAATTCATCTAACCATGGGGCGTCGGCAGAGGCAAGCAAAAGGTAATTTGAGGCGAGAAAACCGGCTGCTTGTTTCAATTGCCACGAAAGAGGGCACTTCGCGAAACACTGCCCGAAAGAAAAGGTGGCCTTTTTATCTATAAATGAAGCCGACGAGAACATGAAGTTGTTAGAGCCCTATATGTACGACCTTACCGTGAACGGCAAGCAGTGTCGGGTTCTTAGAGACTCCGCAGCCACTATGGACGTAGTTCATCCGTCTTTTGTTCAGTCCGGACAGTATTCAGGAGACTGTGCCTGGATTAGACAAGCCGTAAAAGCAAACAGTCAGTGCCTCCCCGTAGCTAAAGTTGTCCTTAAAGGCGCATTTGGTACGTTGGAAACGGAAGCCGCGGTATCGCCATATCTACCCCCTCAGTATCTTTACTTATTTTCAAATAAGTCAGATCAAATGCTGAAGGAGAAAGGTCTAACCTTGGGAGAAGGCATAGTGCAGGCACTGACTAGATCGAAGGCACGTGCGCTGGCTGCGAGAGCAACATTACTGAGGCAAACAAGCCTCAAATCGACAACGGGCCTGGTTGCGAGTTGGACACCACGGTAACAAATCGACTTGTGCAAGAACAGGCTGCAGAAGCCGTAGTCGCGGAGGCAACCACTCCTAAAGGTGACGATGAACCTCCTCCCGAATTGGAAGGGGTCACTTACGCCTCGTTGACCGAGCAAATAGAAAATGCCATTGCTCCCAAGCCGATTCCTGGTAGTACAGAGGATAGCACAGAGAGTGACACATTCCAGGTACTAGGAAATACAAAAGAGTTGTGTGTCATGCCAACTTCGGATAATTTCAGTCGGCTGCTGCAGGTGAGCCCCGCTTCATTAATAACCGAACAAAAGGGGGACCCGACGCTTAAGCAATTCTAGGACAGTTCGAAAGAGGGAATCGCCAAACGAAGTGTGAGATTCCAAGAGAGGAGCGGCATACTCTATCGAAAATATCTAGATAGGCGAGGAGTAGAGTTTGACCAGGTAGTCGTACCTCAGGCGTATCGTCAGGATTTGCTTAGTTTGGTGCATGGAGAATAATGGTCAGGCCACTTAGGCGTAAAGAAGACGAAAAATCGTCTTTTACAGGAATACTACTGGCCTGGATGCTTTAAAGATGTAGAGAGGTTTGTAAAATCTTGCGATGTGTGTCAGCGAGTGGGTGAGCCGGCAGATAAGGCGAAATTTCCAATGAAGCTGGTACCCGTAATCACGGAGCCCTTTCGTAGGTTGGTAATTGACACAGTAGGTCCTTTGCCCAAGACAACTTCAGGCTACCGTCACATCCTGACCTTGATCTGCCCAGCTACTAAATTTCCAGAGGCGGTCCCGCTAAAAGAGCTAAGTTCCGTCGAAGTAGTGAACGCACTTCTGTCCGTGTTTGCCCGGGTAGGCTTTCCTGCCGAGATACAATCAGACCAGGGCACCATTTTCACGAGTGCCTTAACGACAACTTTTCTAGAGCGGTGTGGCGTGAAATTATTGCATAGTTCGGTCTATTATCCGCAGTCGAACTCGATAGAAAAGCTTCACTCCGTGATGAAGCGAGTGTTAAGAGCCTTATGTTTTGAACGAAAAACTGACTGGGAAATGTGCTTACCTGCAACGATGTTTGCAGTAAGAACTGCACCACATGAGACAACAGGGTTTACGCCAGCGGAACTTGTTTACGGCCGCAGACTGCGGTCTCCTCTTCGTATGCTGAGAGAGTCGTGGGAAGGTCAGGGTGATGATCCTGTAGTAGTGGAATATGTCCTCACCTTATTGGATCGTCTAACAAAAGCCCAAGAACTGACCGAGAGTGCGATGACCAAAGCACAGCAGAAGGCTAAGCTTTACTACGATCGGACAGCTAAAGCGCGACACTCTGCTGTAGGAGACAGGTTCATGTTGTTGAGGCCCTCCCAAAAGAATAAGCTTGAAGTGCAATGGGTCGGCCCTGCCCAGATCACTCGAAAATTGTCTGACACCAACTATGTGGTAAAATTACCAGGAAGTCGTAAGGTACACCAGGTGTATCATAGCAACTTACTCAAACCCTATAAAGAGAGGGAAGCTATCGTGAACATGACTTTAAATGTTCCGGAAGAGGTTCCGGCAGAAATTCCTGAATTAGCTCCCGAATCGGACGAAGTCCCGATCGAGAAAACAGTTGAGGATTTAGTATCAAAGTCACAGCTGACAATGAAGCAGAAGCAGGAATTGCGTAGTCTTTTGACCGAGTTTCAGGACAGATTTGTAAGCGAGCCAGGCCGGACATCCGTCCTCACTCATGACATAGAGCTTACCTCGTCGGAAACGGTAAGATCTAAGACGTATCGGGTGTCACCTCGCCAGCTTGAGCTAATAAAAGCAGAGGTTAACAGGATGCTGGAATTAGGCGTGATTGAGCCGTGTGAAAGTGATTACACTTCCCCGTTAATTCTTGTGGAGGTACCCGGCAAAGAACCGCGTCCTTGCGTAGACTATCGTAAGTTAAACCTCATCACCAAGGATCAGACATACCCAATTCCCCACATTGAGGAACGCGTCGAGAGGGTAAGCAGCGCGGAATTTATCTCAACGCTAGACCTAGTGAGAGGTTACTGGCAGGTGCCGCTTACCGAGAGGGCGAGCCGGTATGCTGCCTTTATTTCACCATTCCGCCCTAACGTATTGAGTTTCGGCCTAAAGAACGCGCCTTGCTGTTTTTCAAACTTAATGGATAAGGTTTTGCGGGGTCAAGAGGACTTCGCATTGCCTTACTTGGACGACGTCGCCGTGTTTTCCTCGTCCTGGCCAGAACACTTGGCGCATTTCAGAGCAGTACTGACACGCCTACGCGAAGCAGGTTTAACGGTAAAGGCGCCCAAGTGTCAGCTAGCACAAGCAGAGGTACTCTATCTCGGGCATGTTATCGGTCGAGGGCATCGCCGTCCCTCTGAAATGAAAGTGGCAGCTATCCGAGACTTTCCCCAGCCCCGAACGAAAACCGATATTCGGGCTTTTCTTGGAATAGCTGGTTACTATCGTAAGTACATCCCTAGATATTCCGACATTGGCAGCACTCTTACTGACGCGTTGCGCAAGACCGAGCCCCAAATGGTCGACTGGGATGAGGAGAAAGAAAAGGCTTTCCGCGTTTTGAAAGCGGCCTTGTCGAGCCAACCTTTGCTTAGTTCACCGGACTACTTCGAGGCCTTTCACAGTCCAATGCGACGCTAGTGATAGAGGCATGGGGGCAGTTCTTAGTCAAAGGGATGAGGGGGATGAAGAGCATCCCGTCCTCTATGTTAGCCGGAAACTCACCCTTCGCGAGCAGGTTTACAGCACTAGCGAAAAGGAATGTGCGTGCTTGGTTTGGGCAGTCCACAAACTGGCTTGTTATATTGCCGGAAGCAAGTTCATTGTGGAAGTGGACCATTGTCCTCTCACCTGGCTACAGACCATGTCCTCTAAAACGGCCGCCTGCTGCGTTGGAGCCTCGTTTTGCAACAATATACGTTTGAAATACGCTACAAAAGGGGTGTACTCCATGGCAACGCTGATGGCTTAAGTCGATGCCCCTGACGCGAGAGGATGTCTCGAGAACTCTGTCATTTTTTTTCCTGATCTAGACAACAGCTAGTGATTGTTTTCTTTTTACTCTTTTAGGTGTACTTGTTTGAAAACATTGAAGACACGGCTATCCAGGGTTTCGGGTTCGGTGTGCTTCCAGTGTTGTTGTTTTGTCACCTTAACGTGTGAGTAACATTTTGAATAAATTGTGTATTTCCTTTATATCAGTTAAAGGGGAAAATTGCCTGGTGGAGTTTGGCGGAATTGTCCGACGCTCACCGGCTGAGTAGTTGTGTTTTCATGTGCGAATGTGATGTCTGTTGAGCCCACAATGAAGCAGGTGTTGCCCTCTACTTCATCAAAGACGGTCGTCACCAAACCGACTGCCGGCGCTGATCTCTCCGGACAGTGGCTGCAAACCTCAGCCCATCGAGATCTTTACCCCCCCGCGCGAGAGACTGTTACGACCGGCCCTAGGGAACCAAGCAAGAGGAGTTTGGGGGAGAACCGGTTCTTGACCGACTGTGTCGTCCACCCCCACCTCCTCATTCAGGCTCCCCCTCTCGCCGGGAGAACTCCGGAATCTGCTGTGCGTTCGTGACCATGTTTGGCAACATTTTAGGGCGCCGTGACCATATATGGACCTCGTGTTAGGTTGTGCCACTCCATGTGGTGTGAGGTGTGTTTCCCCCTCTCTCGTGGCCGAGGTGCCGGAGACACCGTATTGGCTGACGATGCGGACAGTGCGCCCAGTGTCGGCAACGCAGCGCTATAAAATGCCGAAGACGTTTTGTATCTCTCTTTCTTCTCTCTTTGGATCAGTTGATCACTTCTCCACATGTAAATAAATCCCTGTCGTTCGTTCGGGCACTTCTTCTCGCTGAATTGTTGGACGATGGATCCTGCGACGGGGCCAGCTACCGAAAACGAGACCGGCAGGACCCGGAGTCCCAACAGTGGCTAAGGCGTAGCGCTGCTGAGCACTAGGGCGCGGTTTCGATACCCGGCTGCGGTGGCCGCATTTCTGATGGAGGCGAAAAGCAAAAACGCCCGTGTGTACGAGATTTCGGCACACAATAAAGATTCCCAGGTAGTCAAACTTAATCCTGAGCCCTCCCCTACGGCGCGCTTCATCGCCTGCGTTGCGTGGGCGCGTCAAACCATACAATCAATCGATACCTTGATAAATCGTGCGGACATGGTGTCAAGGAACCTCGCCTGAGTCGGTAGGCGTGAAGGGCGCGCGCGGCAAGCGCTCGCGGCTGGCGCAGCCACTCAGCGAAGGGCGGCCGGCGCGATGTGACGTCGTCGACGTCACGTCACGTGACGCGCAGACCTGAAAAGCTTCCGGGGGTGACGGTAGTACGCTGTTTGATTGGTGACGTATTGTATGTAACTATTGTGGAGTGTGCATTCTTGTATATTGTTTTCGATCTGCCATCATTGAGAATATAATTTTCTTTGTTTAACAACTCTCGGCTCTGACTTGTTCTTTAGGGCCACAGCCGGCGTCTGCTGCGCGCCAATAAGGACCACTCTTAAATTGTCCACGCTTTCGTGGTGCGGTTCGGGGGGCCGATACTTCGGCCCTTGGAATTAGCCCGGCGATCGCCTCCCTAATAAACGGGACATGTATGACAACATACCACGCTCATAGCGTACTCACTGCTGTTTCGCTAGCTCCCCATATACAAAACTTGGTATCACGTGACGTGAGTAGATGACGAAGGTAAATGACGCATTCAAGCATGATAATCATGACACGGAAGCAACGTACGGCATCATTTGCCTCCACCTCGTAACGTTGTGCTGATTTTACACTGACATATTAACATTTCTCATTTGTGCTTCACATATCGATTCCCACTGCAAGTGAGTTCCGCCAATTTTTTCACGATCAATACTGCTACAGCGAACAGCGTGCTTATTTAGCCTTGCCTGGTAGCTGCCTGCAGCATCTCTTTAATCTCCCCCATCCTTCTCCCATGTGCAGGGTAGCAAACCGGCTGCCTATAGGCTGGTTAACCTCCCTGCCTTTCTTTTCCCTCTATTTTCCTTCCTTCCTTCATGGGCGTGGCCATGTTTGTTGACGACATCACGCACGAACCAACGCGCAGCTTCCGAGAACCCCGTAAAGGCGTCTGGCACAGTGCGTTGGGGAGTGGGGGGGTCTATCTGCTCGCTCTTGTAAACTCGCCGCCCGCCTCTTCGTCTCGAAGAGAGGCTGACGCAGTTCTGTCTGAGTAACGTCGTCGGCACAAAATTCAGCATCACCGGTTGCCGCCGGGCCGCGCCGGTCGCGTCTTGGTGTTTTGCTAACGTAGCGTCGCTGCGCGCAGCTTGCACGCGTGGTGGATGGATGGAAAAAAATGGCAGCATCTCCACGGAGTGAATGATCGGGAGTGGGGCGAAGCCATCGTCCGTCCATTCATTCTTGCTTCCGTCCGTTCCTGCGTACGTCTGTGTAACCGTCCATGCGTCCATTCACCCGTCCGCGCCTGCGTCCGTCCATGCGACCATCCATACATCTGTCTGTGTGTCCGTTCGTCCATTATCTATTCAGCACTCCAAGTACCACCATCTCGCATCTTTTCATCATATATTCTCCATATAGAAGCACCGCCATCCAGCGGACATTTCAAGGACTAAACGGGAGGTGGCACATGCACACTTTCTTACGGCTTGCGCTTCGGGTTTACTTCCCACCTTTAACCACCTCGAGTTCATGGTATATACTAGTATATACTAGTTCCCTGTATTCATGGCTATGCGGCCCAACGCTCGCTAAACCTTTCTAAAACCAAGGAGGTTACACCCAGCGAGTTTAACGTAGCAACCCTTTCTTGTCAGATTGTGCTCAATGTACATACCGATAGCTACTAATGGGGATCGCAGCGTGCGCGTTACCTAAAGGCCGAATGCTCCTGTCTCTCATTCCCTCTTAGCAGCCATTAACGTTTGCATTCAGCACTATCTTTTATTGTTCAACAACGCACAGAACAAATCTCTCACCGGAACCACCTTTGAGGTCGAAATCGTAAGGACCGCTATTTCGGGTATGTGTCACTGGTGGTTACGTACTATGAGGTACGCACAAGCCACGCCATAAGGATCGTCTTAGCGTCTCACGTCGTCGTTAGCGTCTCACGGCGTCCCTGGGCTGGCGGACTCCCGTCATGGCAAGCCAGCCCCCGAAGAAGGCGCTAGCCTTTGACGTAGTCGTCCCCGAGGGGACTAGTCCCGAAGACGTCGTTGACGCGACGTCTTCAATAGTAGGAATCCAAGAAGTATACTGCGTTCAGCACTTTGGAGGCCGGAACTACCAAGTTACCGTCAACAGTGAGGCCACACTGGCCCAAATCATAGACGCGTCGCACCTCATCATCCGAGGAGAGCGCGTCGCCATCGTACCCCTGGGACCCCAAGTGACCCAAGTGACCGTCCTGTTCCTACCGTGCCGCGTACCCAGCGAAGTCCTCGCACAAGCACTTTTTCCCTACAGGAAGGTGCTGCACATCACCAGAAAACTCATGGGATCTCGCCCATTCGTGACCACTGGGACGCGATACGTCCGCATGGAAATGAAGGCTTCGTCACCGGTGCCCAACTACCTCAAGGTCGCGGGCCATCGAGTAACCTGTGACTATAAAGGCATCCAGTGAGTGTGTCGTCGATGTGGAGACAGTGGGCACTTCCGCATGAACTGCACAGCTCCGTTTTGTGGAAGGTGCGGCGTTTATGGCCATGACGGGAAAGGCTGCTCGCTGCCGTGTCGCCGTTGTGGGGACCCGCATGCCACCGTGGCCTGCACCATCAGGCCATCGTATTCCGAGGCGGCATCCAAGGATTTCCCCCCACTTCAACCAGGAACGCCACCTAAGAACAAGTGTGACGATTCGTCAACGCGAGCCGTGGTAACCGACCACGACCAAGGTGTGCCAATCGCGACGCTGCACCAGACGCCCACTGCGTTCCCAACGATTCCGGGCCTGGTAATTCCTCCAGGTACTGAAAACTTAAGTTTCCCGCGTCCCGTGGCCACTTCTGAGGAATCGCAGGCCAAGCCCTCGTCAGACGAAGCGCCTCGTGAGGACGGCGTCTCGGATGGGAATATTGCATCCGAGGCTCCTCACGTTGCTGCTCTGTCGACAACAAGTTCAGGTGTCATCGAGGAGTCTACATCTCAAGACGACAACGCCTGACTCTACGAGGACTCCAACAGCACCGCGAGTGAGGCGCCCCTAAAAATTGACGAAGACACCAGCCCCAGTGACATAAGCCAGGACTGTGGAGACGACTTTGTACCATCCTCGCTCAAAAACCCGGACACCAAACGCCACCGGATGTAGAAGCCCCCACCAGAGACAAAAGTCCCCTGCGGACTTCGACGCGATCCTGGAAGCCCCGAGCCTCCGGTGGATCGCCTGGCCGGAAAAAATGACTCAGCCACTTGCGGAGCATTGGCTCCCGCACCTGATAAAGGTACCCCTGCCTTTGCGTGATCCTATATTATGTTTTCATTTTCCCCATGGCTCTTACTCTAAAAGTTATTACTTTTAACGTTCAAGGTTTCCGAAATCCACAAAAACAGGCAGAGGTATTGGCTTTTGCACGTTCAGTGCACTGTGACTTGCTGTTCGTGCAAGAAACAAATTTTTTCAAGCTTTCTGATGTACTCTCTTTCAAGCGCGCGTTCAATTTTGATTGCTTCTTTTCGTACGCCAGCACGCATTCGACTGGCGTCGGAGTTGTTATTTTTAACCGAGGTCTTTTACGTGACCATCATGTTTCCTTCGATGCCTTCGGACGCGTGCTGGCGTTCGACTGCACCTTTTTCTCGTTAAGAATAAGATTTGTTGCCGTGTATGCCCCAGCGGCACGCGAGAACTCAAACGCGTTCTTCCAATCTCTTGATGCGTTTTTTTAAATTCCCGACATGTGGTACTTTTAGGGAATTTCAATTGTGTCTTAGACTTACACGCATACGTTCGAGGTCCGGGTCGTGGCCGGTCAAACTGGAATGCCAGAGAACTCGAACGTCTAGTGCAGCAATTGGCATTGACGTACATTCATCAAAGTGTGCATGGCAGTAATTATGCCTGTGCTTGGCGTCGAGCAGCATCGAGCAGCCGAATTGATCGCGTGTATTTCATTTTTCATCGCGTGTAACTCTGACCCCCAGTCTCATTACCTACGTTCACGACACCGGGGTAATGTCATTGCCACCGACACCAGTATACATTAGCGACCATCGGCCGGTTATGTTCTTTCTCCGCCTGCCAGCGGGCACGCCAACGGTTCACAGACCATGGCGTCTCGATTGCCGCGTCCTCCAGGACTCTCAGGCTACGGAGAAATTATCCCGAGCGTTACGCGCATCGCTCATTGGGGCCGATGTAGCTGATTGGGATCGCCTCAAAGAACTGTGGCTGCATCATTGCAGTGCATCGGGCAGAGGACTTTGCACCCGTATGCCAAAAGATGCGTCATTGTTAATTCAGAAGATATGCATTGCCAATCGAGATCCCAGTCCTTCCACTGTAATGCGGGCATGGCAAGAAGAGTTCGTTGAACGGTACCAGCGTATTATGCGCGCTTCTTCACTCTCGGCTGCAGCTTGGCGCTCTAGACATGCACTCTGTGCGCACCCAGAGGTGCTAAGGTATGCACGCAGAGCTCTCCTTTGTCCACCAGGCTCGCCTGCCCACTCGCTGAACTTTATCACCCCCGCTGCGGCGTGTATGCGCGACTTTCAGGGATTCCCTCAACACTTTGAGTCAATAGCTAAATCTGGTGCTAATGTCTGTTACCCAGGATCCGTTTCTTCGCATCCTCTGCTAACAGAATTACCTCATGATTCCAACATGTCAAATGACGTCTTCCTATCACCGCCATCCGATGACGAAATCAAAGGCGCATTAGACGCAATGAAAAAGGGATCGGCCCCAGGGTCTGACGGACTCCCTGCAGAGTTTTATGTACAGATCTGGCCTATGATTGGTCCAACTATGTCACGCGTCATTCGCAAGTGTTTCCAAGATATTACACTTCCAACTTCTTTCCACAAAGGCCGTATAACACTAGTTCCCAAGAAAGACCCAATGTCCACGCGACCAAAAGATTGGCGCCCTATTACCCTGCTCAATGTAGATTACAAGCTCTTGGCTAACATTTTGGTGCGCCGAATCAGTCCATTTCTTGCAACATTAATCGCTCCCCACCAGGTCTGTTCTGTTCCGGGCCGAGAAATACACACCCATACGTGGTTAACGCGTGACATCATTCAATACATCATTAGCCGTTGTGCGCAAAGACTGTTGGTTTCATTAAATCAAGAGAAAGCTTTTGATTTCATAGAACATGGCTACATACTAAATGTTTTACATACATACGGATTCCCGGATAAGTTCATTGACCTTATCAACGCGATGTACACTAATTTAGAAAGTACCCTTTACTTAGATTCCCGTGAGAGTCACGCATTTAGAGTGACGCGTGGGGTCCGTCAAGGGTGTCCCCTCTCCTCAGTGTTATTTATCCTTGCATTAGAGCCCTCCTTAAGGGCCGTTGAACATCACCCGCAGATTCGTGGCTTACCTCTACCCGGTAACACTCAAGTAAAGGTCGCTGCATATGCAGATGATATCACTCTATATTGCCACCAGCACGTAGTGGGTCGACTGCAAGAGCGGCTCTCAATCTGGAGGAAAAAGATGATCGCGTGCTTTCTTCTCTGCTCGAGAGCCAGCCACGACTGACGCATCGTCCTAGAGCTAGCTACCCGGTCGTTCAATAAATCCCCCAGTACTTGTGACTCATCGTGACAAACTGGTGGAAGGTGCTGGGTAGCCTCACGGATGCTGCAGACCCCCCCCCCCCCAGGAAGCCGTAATACGAGTCCAGTGCCAGTCAACACTCCCGTGCATCGGACCAGCCGCCGAATCAGGGGATTGCCTCCGGAAGTCAACGATACTGCTCCCACCACGTCAACAAACATGACCAGCACTTCGGTACAAACCTTGGCAACCGGCACGGGAAGCACGTCGCCGAACCGCTATACGTTGGAAAGCCCACGGGCACCGCCGACGTTCCATGGTACGGAGCGCGAAGACGTTGAGGACTGGTTGGCGGACTTCGAGCGCGTAGCCAACTTGAATCAGTGGGACGACGCGGCGAAACTGGGTCGTGTCTACTTCTATCTCGAAGACGGGGCTCGCACGTGGTATCAAAATCGGGAGGAGCAGCTGACGACGTGGCCTGAATTCTCTCGTAGACTTCTGCAGACATATGCCAGCACTGACCTCCAAGAAAGAGCTGAACGAGCTATTCTTGCCCGCGTCCAGTCGCCAAACGAAACTGTGACCGCGTACGTCGAAGACATGACGCGCCTCTTCCGACGGGCCGATTCAAGAACGACGGAGGACAAGAAGTTGCGTCACTTGATGCGCGGTGTCAAGGACCAGCTTTTTGCCGGCCTCGTGCGAAGTCCTCCAAAGACGGTCGCGGAGTTCTTGTCCGAGGCCGTGACAATGGAAAAAATGCTGCAGCAGCGATCCAACCAATACGACAGGCAAGTCAGTGGCATGTCTACTGCCGACATTTTCACCGCCACTAGAACCAACAACGACTGTCTACGTGAACTCATCCGTGATATAGTACGTGAAGAGTTACAAAAGGCTGGTGTAACACCTCATCCTACAGTCAACTCTATTGCAACTGTGATCAAGGATGAGCTGCACCAGGCCCTCCGGGACACCTTGCCTCATGATACAGCTGTGCCAGCTCCTGCTGAATACCGCCGTGAGACAACCTACGCGGAAGCCTTGAAACGCCCTGCTGCAACGCCGCCATTATTCGTCCATCCTGTTCCTGCTGTTTCACTACAGTCAGCGCAGCACATACCGTACTACGAAGGCACGTACACGCCACCGCCCCTGCCCTTTGTCCCTGGTGCTTCTGTCGCCCATCGTTCAGTGCAACCAGTTCAGTACATCGACGATCGGCGCACGTCTCCTCGAAAGTCTGATGTTTGGCGCACACCTGATCGCCGGCCTCTGTGCTTTCACTGCGGAGAAGCTGATCACTTGTACCGCCAGTGCCCATATCGCCATCTTGGGCTTCGCGGCTTCTCTGCGTACTCGCCGCCACCCCGTTACGGTCAGAGACCACGCGACATCCAAAACTACTTCTCCCAGCAGCATGCACCACCGTCTGCCGGGTGCCAGTCGCGCTCGCCATCACCGAGGCGATTTTCATCAACGCCCCAGCGGTATTCTACCGCACGATCTCCCAGCCCCCGCCGGGAAAACTAGCCGAAGCGACCTCTGGGGGCGGAGTCGCTGAACGTCGAAGCGCTGAAGACCTCCTATTGACGCAGAACTGTACAGAAACTGGTCCGACATCACCTGCTGCTGCAAAGGATAGCCGGCTTTCACTCGACATAGCAGTAACAATTGATGGTTGTGTAGTTAATGCGTTAGTGGACACCGGCGCAGACTATTCCATACTGAGCGGGAAACTCACAACGCAGCTGAAGAAAGTAATCACACCATGGCATAACTCGCAGATTCGGACAGCTGGTGGCGATGTCGTTACTCCACTGGGTGCCTGCACAACTAGAGTACAGATTCAAGGGTACACATTCGTAGCAAGCTGCCTTGTTCTACGTGAATGCTCCCGTGACGTCATTCTGGGAGTTGATTTTCTACAGGAAAATGGAGCTATCATTGATCTGCAAGAGCGCCGCGTCACGTTCTCAGCCCAGCGAGCAATCAACGTGCAGGATGACGGAATGCGTGTCGACGTACTCCGTATTTCTGAACAGAGCGTGACGCTTCCTCCCCGAGCCAGTGTTCTAGTCGACGTAACATGCTGTGGTTTGAGCGATGGCGATGTGGTGGCCGAGACAAATTTAGAACACCTCCTGCAGCAAGGCATATGTGTAGCGAGAAGTGTAATACACGTTCGTGACGTCTGAATTGCTCGTTACCAACTTTAGCAACGAGCATCGACACCTTTTCCGTGGCACTTCGATAGCGTTTGCCCACGAAGTAGCAAACGTAACCAACTGTCTCACGTCAGAAGTAGTGGATAACGCAGACACATCAATGAGCAACATTGACATCAATCCTGATCTGTCCACCGATAACCAGACTGCGCTGCGAGCGCTCTTGTTCGAGTACAGGTCTTGCTTCGCAAGTTGCTCGAAGATCCGCCAGACGTCCATCACTCAACACAGGATCATCACGTACGAGGACGCACGCCCAATACACCAGCACCCCTACCGCGTGTCGGCTAAAGAACGTGAAGCGATACGTACGCAAGTTCGCGAGATGCTTGACGATGGCGTTATCGAACCATCCAACAGCCCGTGGTCATCTTCAGTCGTGCTTGTCAAAAAGAAGGACGGGTCGCTACGCTTCTGCGTCGATTACCGAAAGCTTAACAACGTGACCAAAAAGGATGTGTACCCGCTACCGCGTATCGACGATTCGCTAGATAGACTTCGTCGTGCCCATTATTTCACTTCTCTCGATCTCAAAAGCGGGTACTGGCAAATCGAGGTAGATCAGCGAGACCGCGAAAAGACAGCCTTCGTCACTCCAGACGGCCTATACCAATTTCGAGTACTCCCTTTCGGCTTGTGTTCAGCGCCGGCGACTTTCCAGCGAATGATGGACGCTGTCGTCACAGGGCTGAAGTGGCAGACTTGTCTTGTCTAAGTTGACGATGTGGTGGTCTTCTCTGCCACGTTCGAACAGCGCCTTCAGCGCCTGCGCAGCGTGCTGGAGGCTATCCGATCGGCGGACCTCACACTAAAGCCACAGAAGTGCCACTTCGGCTATAAAGAACTAAAGTTTCTTGGACATGTAGTTAGCGCTGAAGGAGTCCGGCCCGATCCAGACAAGCTTGCCGCTGTTGCCGAATTACCAGCTCCTGTTGATAAGAAAGCCGTCCGGCGCTTCCTTGGTTTGTGCGCCTACTATCACCGATTCATTCATGGCTTTTCACAGACAGCAGAACCTCTGACTCGTCTCACAAGGGACGACACACCGTTTGTCTGGGAAAACGAGCAACAAGCAGCTTTTGATGAGCTGCGACAGCGCATGCAATCAGCGCCCGTTCTCGCTCATTTCGACGATGATGCTGACACGGAGGTCTTTACCGACGCTAGTAACATTGGGCTCGGTGTAGTGCTCGTTCAGCGTCAAGAAGACATCGAAAGAGTGATAGCCTACGCCAGCCGCTCTCTATCGCGTGCTGAGGCGAATTATTCCACTACGGAGAAAGAGTGCCTCGCAGTCGTGTGGGCAATCACCAAGTTCTGCCCGTACCTTTATGGTCGTCCCTTCAAGATAGTGACGGACCACCACGCCCTCTGCTGGTTGGCAAGCCTGCGCGACCCTTCAGGACGGCTAGCACGGTGGAGCTTGCGGCTGCAGGAATTTGACGTCACCATCGTCCATAAGTCCGGCCGTAAGCATGAAGACGCTGACACACTGTCACGCGCGCCCCTTCATGTCGTCAGTCAGGAAGCAGAGGAAGACGAAGGCTTTCTGGGCGCCATTAGCTCATCAGACTTGAGTAAACGGCAGCGGGATGACGCAGAGATTCGTCCGATCATCGATCATTTAGAGGGCCAGGACACAATCATACCACGTCATTTATTCCGCTCGTAGCCGTCGTTCTGCCTTCGAGATGGTGTGCTGTACAAGAAGAACGCTCGTTCGAACAACCGTGCCTACCTCCTGGTGGTTCCTCGAGACATGCGAGACGACGTCCTCTTCGCTTGCCATGACGAACCCACACCCGGTCATCTGGGCTACTCACGAACACTTACCAGAGTGAGTGAGAGGTACTATTGGCCAGGACTTTCGGCAAGCGTCAAGAAGTACGTGAAGAGCTGTCGGGAATGTCAGCGCCGAAAGCAACCATCTGTTAAGCCAGCTGGTTTGCTTCAGCCCATTGAAGCACCTTGCACGCCATTCGACCAAGTCGGCATGGACATTCTCGGGCCATTTCCCCTGTCTGCGGACAGCAACAAATGGGTGATCGTCGCGACCGACTATTTGACACGCTACGCTGAAACCCAGGCGATCCCACGAGCCACGGCTTCTGAGGTAGCACGATTTTTCATGCGCCACATCGTGTTACGACACGGTGCCCCTTCCAGTTTAATAACGGACAGAGGGACGGCATTCACGGCGCAGCTTACGGACGAAGTTTTCAAACTGAGCAACACCATACACCGAAGAACAACTGCGTACCACCCGCAAACCAACGGACTTACCGAGCGACTGAATAAGACCCTCGCAGACATGATCTCAATGTACATCGACGTACAGCACAAAACATGGGACCGGATCTTACCTTACGTGACCTTCGCGTATAATACCGCCGTGCAAAAGACCACGCGATTCACGCCATTTCGGCTTCTCTACGGCCGCGAAGTGCAGACCATGCTAGACTCTATGCTACCGTGTCAAGACGAAAACGAGTTGGCAACTGACGCCGAAGAATTCGCAGAGCGTGCTGAGGAAGCCCGGCAGCTCGCGCGACTGCACATCGGCCAGCAACAGCAGGCAGACGCACGACGCTATAATACCCGCCACAGAGAAGTGTTTTACAGCCCCGGAGATCAAGTTTGGGTGTGGACGCCCGTCCGCCACCGTGGCCTTACCGAAAAATTGCTGAGCCGGTACTTTGGCCCATATAAAGTGTTACGCCGCGTCAGTGACGTGAACTGCGAAGTGGTTCCGGACTCAACACCCCATGCACGGAGCAGGACACGGCTGAGGCCGGACGTCGTTCATGTGTTGCGCATGAAACCATTTATTGCGCGTTGCTCGTAACTTTTCCTTTACCGTACAGCATTCTTTGTGTTTTTTGTTTATTTGTGCAAACTTGCTTTCTCGTTCATTGACGTTTCTTATATTGGCACGCTCTTTAATTTTTACTTTCACATTATCCGAATTTCCAATTTCTTTTTCACGTGCCTATGTAGTAGCATCGCGGTGATGCTATGTACTTTTCTTTCCTCTTTTTGGGACTTGTTTTTTTTTCTTTTCGGAAGGGGGGATAATCCCACCAGCACGTAGTGGGTCGACAGCAAGAGCGGCTCTCAATCTGGAGGAAAAAGATGATCGCGTGCTTTCTTCTCTGCTCGAGAGCCAGCCACGACTGACGCATCGTCCTAGAGCTAGCTACCCGGTCGTTCAATAAATCCCCCAGTACTTGTGACTCATCGTGACAATATGTACATAATGAACAGTCGCTGCAGCATGCTCTTGATACATTCCATGATTTCGGTATTATCTCCGGTGCAAAGTTAAACTTTTCTAAAAGTCAGTATTTTTTCATTGGCAACCCCAGCGGTCGTAACAGCATCACGTCGCCTTTACAGTGGTCTCCTGAGATTTCAATACTCGAAGTTACTTTCACTGTATTTGGTATACAGGATAGCATCTGGTCATCCGTTGTACAAACTCTTCTAAATGATATCAAAGCAGCCAGGCAATTCGAATTCCCCCTCTTGGATTGCCGATACTTAACTCAAACGGTGTACCTAGGAAAATTTTGGTACCTTTGCCATTCTGTTAAACCACCGCTCTACGTCTGCAGGAAAGTGCAAAGCTGCATCAGTTCATTTTTTTGTCTGGTGGCAGAGAATTGTTATCGCGTCCAGCGTTAGCTCAACCGCGAAATCTAGGTGGTTTTGCCTTCCCTGATGTTTCCATCGTGGCTTCTACATTGTGCCTCCGCACTCTATCGCGAATACTAAGCAACGATGACATGCCCGCTCAGACACTGGCTCGCTACCATCTGGGGCCATCACTACGTGTCTTCTTGCCGGATAGCCAAATAAACAAAGGTCCCCAATCAACTGAATTACCATCTTTGTATCGAGCCCTTCTGACATTTCACCGACGTTTGGAAGCTACGTGCCCAGAGATAGAGGTGGCCTATTCTAAAGTGGTAGACACAATGGCCGCCCTTCTACGGCCCTTGGTGCCCCAGCATCGTCAATCTGTATTGAACCGCGCTTGGAAACCAATAACTGCCGCAGTGTTGCCAGGGCATCTCAGAGACTTTGTCTGGAGGTTGGGCTGGGACTTGCTCCCCACGCGAGATTGGTTGCAGCGATGGCAGGTAGTTCGCACTTCCACTTGCCCCAACTGCGTCATGGTAGAGACCAATCGACATGCGACGTTTAATGTGTGGTTTCCCGCCTTTTTGGCGTGCGGTTAATGCTGGTTTTCGGGGACAGGGTGTGCGAACTTTCATGTCCAACGGCCGATTTCCGCGTAGCCGCTTCTCCGCTCTCTTAATAGTTGCGGGGCTGTTCAGCCTTTGGAGAAACCGATGTGAGGCCGTAGCTGCCAATTGCCGCCGGCGTGCCTTGTGGCCGATACTGGGGAGAATGAGATGAGAGATCCTCGCGTTCCTTTCCGAACAGCTTTTCTTCCTCGGGGAGCAAGAGTTTCTGCGGCATTGGTCGTGCCCTTTCGTAAAGGTGGAACACGAAAGGATACAACTCATTTTTCGACCGGGTTGGTGCTAAGCAAAGCCCGTTGAGTTGTTATATATGATTTCATTTGTTACAAATTGTGTTTCATTTGGATCTATTGTATCGTTATACCCTTGTATCGTGATATCACATTGAATTTTTGTGTACATGTATGCCAACATAATCATGTATATTAGAGCAAATGTCTTCACTGTAACGAAGTGATGTTAGTCGTGAAATATAGATGTGCCGAAGTGTATGTGCCCTGTTACTGGAATGGTATGAAGCCTTTGTGTTCTGTACATGCTGTAAATAAACTTTTTCTAAACAAGGAGTTTCGCCCCTAATAACTAGTAGGAGCGATCTCTGTGGCATTACTCCCCCTCCGAAATGCGCATCATCTCGATGCGCGAATTCGGGTGGTTAATAGTCGAGTAATGCCAAGCCAGCCCCCGAAGAAGGCGCTAGCCTTCGACGTAGTTGTCCCCAAGGGGACTAGTCCCGAAGACGTCGTTGACGCGAAGTCTTCAATAGTAAGAATCGAAGAGGTCTACTGTGTACAGCACTTTGGAGGCCGCAATTACCAAGTCACCGTTAACAGTGAGGCCGCTTCGGCTGAAATCGTGGACGCGTCCCACCTCATCATCACAGGAGAGCGCGTCGCTGTCGTACCCTTGGGACCCCAAGTCACTCAAGTCACCGTTATGTTCCTGCCGTGCCGCGTCCCCAGCGAGGTCCTCGCGCAAGCATTGTCTCCCTATGGGAATGTGCTGCACATCAGCAGAGGACTCATGGGATCGCGCCCATGAGTCCTCTGGGATCGTCTGAGTCCTCTGGGACTCATGGGATCACGCCCATGACGAGGTTTCCATCAACGAGGACACGAGCAGTACTAGGAGCGACACGACATTGAAGATAGACACCGACAGCACTCCAAGCGAAATCAGTTGGCCAGTTTTGACGAATTTGTGCCATCTTCACTCAAGAGCCTCGCCACCAAGCGCCACCGAATATCCAGCAGCGACTCGGAGGCCCCCAGCAGAGACAGAAGTCCCTTGTGGACTTCGATGCGGCCCCGGAAGCCCCGCGCTTCCGGTGGGTCGCCTGGTCGTAAGAGGGGGGGGGGATAAACAACAAAAGGGAAGGCAGGGAGGTTAACCAGGCACATGCCCGGTTTGCTACCCTACGCTGGGGGAATAGGAAGGGGCATAAAGATGAGAGAGAGAGAAAGGAAAGAGAAGAGAAAGAGAGAGAGAAAAAAAGGAGGATTGTCAGTCAATCGGCTGGCGCGTATGCAGTGGTGGCACTACACAAAAGTTAAAGGTGGTCACATAGGCTTGTAGTCCTCAAAAAGCCCAAGACAGCTTTGACTGCCTTTTGAGCCGACGAAAGGCGATGACGGTGTTTCAGTAGCATCTGCACAGAGAGTGGCCGATCGTCCAATTGTCGCAATGCGTCCGAAAGCTTCTGTCTTTCAGAAGCAAATCGAGGGCAATGATGTGTTCTTTGGTACAGCAGACGTCGCATTCCGCATTGTCGGTCAATCCGATGAGGGTTATATATGCTTTTGTGAAGGCAACCTCCAACCAAAGGCGACAAAGAAGTGAAGCTTCACGTTGACGAAGTCCGGATGGAGGTCGAAGTTCCCGTCGAGGGTTTATTTGGTATAGTCTCGTATGACTAATGCTTGGGGTGTTCCACTCCTGCAGACTTAGACTACGTGCCAGGTAACGAAGTTGCTTTGCAGCATCAGTCCTTGACAAAGAAATCGGAAGGGTGTGTTCTCCTTGGTGCAATGTGTGAGCCGCGTTGTCTGCGGAATCATTGCCACTGATCCCACAATGGCCAGGAAGCCACTGAAACTTGACCTCGTGGCCTGTTTCTGTGACGAGGTGAACAAGCTTGACAACTTCGTAAGTTAATTGTTCATGGTAACCTCGTCGAAGGACCGACTGCATGCTCTGTAGGGCTGGTTTTGAGTCGGAAAACACAGCCCATTTACTCGGTCTTTGGGATTTGATGAACTCTAGGGCACCACGCAAAGCCGCAAGTTCTGCCGCTGTGGACGTAGTGACATGTGACAGTTTGATTCGCAGAGTGATTCATCTAGCTGGAACCACCCCCGTACCACCAGAGCCAGACGCTGTGGTTGAACCATCGGCGTATATGTGCACGTGGTTGTTGTACATTTCGTGCAGATGGCTCAAGCTCAATTGTTTTAGGGCTGATGAAGGCAAATTTGATTTTTTCTGTATTCCTGGAATTGAAACACGTACTTGTGGAAGTGTCAGGCACCACGGAGGATACACCAGTTTCTCAGCAGGCGTAAAACCTGACGTAAACGACGTACGATGAGCACAGACAATTGCACTAAATTTCGTGTGGGGTCTCTCAGTAGCGAGGATTGCCAAGTGGTGGGAAGGATTCCTAGCATGTTGCCTGAGGTACGTACACATCGTTTCAATGGTGATGTGCGTCATGATTGAGTAGTCCTGTGCAATGGCAATTGTTTCAGCTGTCGATGCGCAGCGGGGTAAACCAAGGCATATCCTAAGCGCTTGGGCTTGAATATTTTGGATTGTGCGCAGGTTCGTTTTGCACGTGTTAGATATAACAGGTAGGCTATACCGCAAGAATCCAGTAAATAATACCTTGTACAGCTGTAACATAGACTCAACAGACATTCCCCAACTTTTCACAGCAAGAAACCTGAATAAGTGACAAATGGCAGTCAGCCGCTTTTTCACATAGTTTACGGGGGATGTCCAAGACAGGTTTCGGTCTATTACGACTCCCAAGAACCTGTGACTCCAGCTGCATGACACCAACTGCCCGTTAATGGATATGCCGTAAGCGGACATTGGTTTTCTGGTGAAAGCCACAACTGCACATTTCTCACATGCAATTTCAAGCCCTTGTTTGCGTAAGTGGTACGATGTCACTGATGCTGCCTTCTGAAGTCGAGCGCGAAGTTGAAGTCGAGTCACACCTGATGTCCACACACAGATGTCTTCAGCATAAATGGAAAGTCGTACACTGCTTGGTTGCTTGCCATCTAGTTCAATGAGTGTCAGGTTGAACAACGTCGGGCTTAGCACTCCGCCTTGTCGTAAGAAGTGATTGAGCTGCTTGCGAGGCACCCGCTCCCGCGTCTTTCAGAACTGTGAGTCTAGTATCCAAATTTTTCTTTCTTGTTTACGATGGCTACCGCCTTGAATATTATTTCCTTCAACGTAAAAGGTTTTCGCATTCCGGTAAAGCAGGCCGAGGTGATTAGTGTGGCCCGTGCTGCAAATTGTGATGTTTTATGTTCTGCAGAAAACTAATTTCTGATCACTATCTGACGTTAGGGCTTTTAAACAAAAGTTTGACTTAGATTGCTATTTTTCTTTCGCTACAACTCGTTTTACGGGAGTAGGCATCATTATTTTTAATCGGGCTTTATTGAGAGGTCACCACGTTGTTTATGACGGCGTTGGTAGAATTATTGCTCTAGATTGTACCTACTTTTCTTTTCGAATGAGGATACTATGTATGTATGCGCCTGCACAAACCGGACAGTCTAATGATTTTTTTCGAAATTTGGATGTTTTTTCCTAGACGGTCGTCATGTAATTCTAATTGGAGACTTTAAGTGTGTGCTAAATACGCGATGCGATGTACAAGGTCCTGGCTGGGGTCGGTCCGCTTGGAATTCACGTGAGCTGCGACGCCTTGTCCAGCATTTTTCATTGCTGGATGCGCATAATGTCATACACGGGAATACTTTTGTTTGGACATGTCGCCGCGGACACTCCTCCAGCAGACTCGACCGGGCTTATATTCCACATGCTTTAGAGACGTTTGTCTCCGACTTACGTGTTCCGCCTATCCTACCTTCGCCTGTGTACATCTCTGACTATCGTCCGATTCTAATAGAACTAAAAATTTCATTTTCTTTTTCGGAGAAACCATGGCGTCTTGATGTTCGCGTCCTCCAGGACGCGCGCTCTCACTCAAATTTGTCCCGTGCAATACACGTGTCACTCGCTGCGTCTGATTTATTTGATTGGGATGTGCTTAAAACGCAGTGGCGCCTGCACTGCTCAGTTGAAGGGCGTTCCCTTCGTCGTCGTGTTTCTGAGGAGCTGGCCGATACTGCGGCGAAGTTACGCATCGCATTGCGCGCTGAAATGCCGTCTCCCTTGATGCGAACTTGGCAACATGAATTACGTGAACGCTTCCAGCGCTTGATTGCCACCTCGTCTCTGGCGGCGGCTGCATGGCGTTGTAGGCACAACCCTTGTGCCCACCCCGAGGTGCTACGCTATGCGAAGCAATCGTGTTTTGGGCAGTCACAATCAACTGTTTTTACGACCATGCAGACACCACCTACACAGCCGCTTCCTAAGCGTGATCGATCTCTCTTTCTGGCGCATTTTTAAGAGATGTTATGTTCGGCCATGCGGACAAACTGTGAATTAATACCGCCTATGCTTAGGGGTTTGCCTCACGTTCCTCGACAAGCTGCTCATTCTCTGCACGTGCTTCCATCAGTTGAAGAGGTAAAGGCAGCACTACAATCTATGAAACGGGGGACAGTCCCTGGGCCAGACGGTTTTCCAGTTGAATTTTACTTATCATTTTAGAATGAGCTTGGTACTGCATTAACCACGGTTATCCGGCGATGTTTCGAGGATGGTGTCTTTCCATCAAGTTTTCGAGATGGACGCATTGTGCTTATTCCAAAAGGTGATGCTTCTTCTGTGAATCTTGAAGATTGGAGACCTATCACGCTTATTAACGTTGACTATAAGATATTCGCGACGGTGATCGTTTAACGTTTGAAGGCTCTGTTGAACACCCTGGTGGGTCATCGCCAGGCTTCATCTATGCCTGGACGGGAAATACACAGTTTGTCCTTTACAACCCGGGATATCACAGTCTATACTCTGTCGCAATCTGCACGGAGTCTCCTTTTGTCTTTAGACCAAGAGAAAGCATTCGACCGACTAGAGCACACTTATATCTTTGAAGTGCTCACAGCCCTTGGTTTTCCTGGTACTATTGTTGAATTATTTAGACATACCTACTCTGGTATAAAAATCACACTAGTTTTAGATGGTTGGGAGAGTGCTGCCTTTTCTATTACACGTGGGGTCCGTCAAGGATGCCCCTTGTCTCCTGTTCTATTTGTCCTCAGCCTTGAGCCATTTTTGTGTGCTCTAAAAGCAGATTCCCATGTCAGTGGTCTGGCGCTTCCCGGCAGCAGTACCGTAAAAGTCACAGGTTTTGCTGACAACAAAACTCTGTACCTTTCAGATGAAGATAGTCTTTCTCATAGCCTGTGTTTATTTTTCCAGTATGGGGACATTTCAGGTGCCACGCGAAACCTCTCTAAATCCCGGTATTTGTTCATCGGCTATCCCAACTCCACACTTAGGTCCACATCTCTTCTTCAGCCGGCTGCGTCTCTTCGCGTTTTAGGAATTCTGTACAACCACTACGGCATTTGTAACTCCGTTTGGTCAAACGCCCTCGATGAAGTAAACCAAGAAATTGAGAACGCCCGGGAATTCGACTTCCCGCTTCTTGAGCGGAGGTACCTTGCGCAGACTGTGTTCTGCGGTCGCATTTGGTACCTTTCTCACGTGGAACAGCCGCCTTTACGCATCGTGAGGTCATTGCAGTCTGCCTTGTGTTACTTTTTTTGGTCTGGCGGCACTGAGCTGGTTTCTCGTGCGGCGTTAGGACAGCAGCGTTCCCAGGGAGGTTTTGCTTTCCCTTCGGTATCAATACGCTGCCGGCTATTGGCCCTGCGCTTCCTGTTGCGCCTCGCACAAGGAGAGGAATCCCCCGCGCGAACTCTGGCATGTTATTTTCTAGGCACTCACCTTCAATATTTATTGCCTAATGTGCGCCTTAATCAGGGCCCACAATCATTAGTACTTCCTTCGTTTTATGCAAAAGCTGTCGCGTTTTTTCGTCATATCCAGTCGACTTGCCCTGATTTAGATGTGTTAGACAATTCTATCGTTGACACAACAGCTGCGTTGTTGCTCCAGTTAGTTCCTCCAGCACGCCGCGCCCGCTCTAGTCGTGTGTCTTGGAGCACGCTGACAGCATCATTTCTACCTGGCACCTCCGGGACTTCATGTGGCGGCTTGTGTGGGGCATTCTTCCTACCCTTGACCGCCTAGAAAGGTGGAGAATGGTCCAGTCATCAACATGTCCGAACTGCTCCCAACGGGAAACAAATCAGCATGCGTTAAGGCAATGTGTCATTGCTCGTGTTTTCTGGAGGGCTGTGCATGCAGGATTTTGTGGCCTCGGAGTAAACCGCTTTGCTTCTTCTGGACGTTGTTCTCGAGGCCGCTTTGGTTGCCTTGTTATTGTTGCTGGTGCCTACTGTCTTTGGCGTAACCGTTGCGAAGCTGTTGCAGCAGGTCGTCGCTGCCGTGCTCTCTTCCCGATTTTGGAACGACTGTACAAAGAAATACTATATGTGTTGTCGGAGGAACTCTTCTCTCTGTGTGAGGAGGAATTCTTTCGACACTGGTCCTGCCGTTTTGTGTTCGTCTGTGAGAGACGTGTAAGGCTTGTTTTCAGGCTTGCCTGGTATTGGTAGGTTAATCTTTGTTTAGTACTCATACAAATACCTTATAAATACTATGTAATTATCTGACATATAGATCTCTACATTTCATTTGTGTGTTCTTTGTTTACCATGTATTGCGCATATGTAGACATTGTTTTTGTAACAATTCCTGTGTAGTTGGGTAAGTTGTGTATGTTGTGTTACGTTTACATATGTACACATATCTTTTTGTAACAACTTTTGGTGTGTCTGTGGATGTTGTGTTCTGTCGCAATGTTCTGTTGGATTGTAATTGATGTTCACTGTCTGTGAGAATAAATTTCTCTAAACATAAGAAGCTTCGCCTCTAAAACTTTATTTCGTCACAAAGAAGCTGCGGACGATTCCGTGTTTGATGGCCACCAACCCATGGTTGGCAGTGACCTGTGTGGCCCACTTCACGACCCTTGACTGGATGACTGGGTCTGAGCTGGTCAACACGGCCTCCCAGTGCTCAAGAGAGGGGTCACGCAGAATATCCACCGGCGGCGGCACTATGCTACATTCCCAAAGTATGTGACCATATGCTGCCACAGCCTGGCACCATTTGCATTGTGACTTTATCTCCTCCGTGTATATTTTGTTCAGCACGTAAGGGTTGGGAAAAGATCGCGTCTGCAGTTTTCTCTAGACGCATTCTTACACCTTAGTCAACCACTTGTGCGGTGGCGGATAAAACATCTGCTCTAGTTTATAATGATTCCTTCTGTTGTGAAAGAATACTAGCCCATCTCTCGCGGACTTCCCTGGAACTGGCGGCTCACCTACCCGGCTGACAAAACCTTGAGCATTCAGGTGAGCCGCCTCGTTCCCAGGGTTTCTAGAGTGTGCGGGCACCCAGCCCGCACGCGTGTCAATGTTATGTCGGAATATATTGGGCCCTTCATCATGCGCTCACCGCCGTTTCGGTAGCTTCACCTATACCAAATTTCGCGTTACGTGGTGTCAATGGATGAAGAAGTTATATGACTGGTGCAAACAGGACAACCATGAAGCGCGTGTCACGCAACAACATGACAACATACCACGCTCATGACGCACTTGTGGTCGTTTTGTTAGCTCCACATATACCAAATTTGGTACCACGTTACGTGAATAGACGACGCAGGTATATGACACGTCAAAACATGATAATTATATGTGTGTCACGCAAAGCATGACTACATGCTACGCTGATAGTGTGCTCGCGGCCGTTTTACTAGTTTCACATATACCAAACTTGGTATCACTTGACGCGAATGAACGACAAATATAAATGACAGGTCCAAACGTGATAATCAAGACATGAAAGTCATATATGGTATAACTTACCTCCAAGTCGTAACGTTGTGCTGATTTTAAAGTGACATATGAACCTTCCTCACTCGCGCTTCGCATATCATCGATTCTCACTGTAGATAGGATATGCCAGTTTTTTTCACCGAGAACAATGCTATGTTTACTTCATATTTAGCCTATGTCTACAAATTGAAGTCTATTTTAGTGCGCCCCATATAAGTTTCGACTTTTGCAACGGTTCTATACCACAACCACAACGTGAGACAGGGCTAGGTCTGAAGGATCTTCGACCCCAGAATTGTAGTTGTCGGCTATATTTTAGAGTGCTTTAGCGCTTCTCCCCACATTCCTGCCACGCCCGATCGCCCCCTACATGGAGTACATGGTTGAAGGAACCACGATTTTGGCAGAAGTATGGTCGGACGGCTCTTGGCAGCCATCGCCCGGTTTTCGCACCGAAGAGAAGCGACGCCTCGAGCTCCGCCAGGCAACGCCGCACCTGAACGGCGCCCAGAAAACGACATCCCCATGTAACGACCTGAAACTGCACCCACCGCCCCTGCAAAGGCATGGTCCACTACCTAGGATGACAACGCCTAGCGCCATCTACATCGTGGGACGTCCAAAAACTCCCGTTGACCTTACGAAGTTGCCGCCATGGCAACTGTACGAAGCCGTGCTGAAGGCCGCGTCACTACCAGATCAGCCACCAGCGTCCCGCGACAAAGTGAACATTCACCCCACAAACTGCACCTTCAACCTTAGTGTGCAAGAATCCGTCCGAGCACAAGCCTACCTTCGCGTCACGTTACTGAAGATCGGAGTCCAGACCTTCGGATTTCACGTTTACGCCACACCACCCAACGATGCATGCATTTCGTGACAACCTGTTCAACACCTACGACAGCTTTACTGATGCAGAAATCTTGGAGCACTTGCAAGAGAGCAACCCAACTATGCCTGCCCTGGGTGGCCGACGCATGAGAATGACCAACCACGTACTCGCCAGCAAGCTTGGAAATTGTTTGCCGAAATGGATCTTCTAGCACGGCGTCTACATTCGCCTCCACTCCTTTTACCCAAGAGTAGAAGCATACTTTAACCGCCGCAAGGTGGGCATCGAACTGAGGTTTGCCCTTATCCAAAACAAAACCGCTGTGCGCGTGTGGCGAGGAACACCCGCCGATCTCACAGGGCACCCAACCGACATGCCGCGCCCGCTGCATCGTTTGTAAGGACGGGCACGCAACGAACAGTTCGAACTGCAAATACCGTTTCGTTAAGAAGCCTACCCCATCCAGCTACGCACCGGTGCAAGCACCCGACAGCAACAAACCGACCACTCCAGACCCCACAACCGTGGCCGGTCCCGGTCGACGTCCCAGTCCAGGCCCCGGTCCAAGTCCAGATCCAAGTCTCGGTCCAAGTCACGGTCCAAGTCCCGATCGTGGTCCCGTTTTGCTAGCTACCTAAACTCATCTTCGTCGCCTCTTTCCCCTCCCCTGGTTCGTCACAGGGATTGTCACTGACACCTTCCGTGCCTGGTCCCAAGAAGCTTGCCTGGGCCCAAGGAACTCCAGCATCGCTGAAAGCGTCACCGACGTCGTCGAAGGATCCACAGGTGAGAGAGTTTGTCAGGTAGAACTCCTCACTTAAGGCACAATTCCTCGCAGCAGTCTTAGCTCTCTTGACTAATGTCCCAGATAGAAAACCTCACACAATACATCCAGTCATTAGAATCGAAGCTAGAAAAAACCCTTGAGAAATCAGCCGCGACCGCGTCGGAACCGATGGAGGCCGACTCTTCTCTATCCCAGTCGCAATCGCTGCCCACGGGTAAGCACTGAGCAAACACCTCCACCACGTCGCTTCATGCCGAAACCGATATGGCTACGGTGGTCTCTAAAACAGTATCTGCGGCTCTCACGACTCTAGACGCGAAATTGAAAGTCCGTTTCAACACTCTGCATCAAGCTATTGCGGACACGAGCACCTCACTGAACGCCCTAAAGAGTTGTGCGCATGCTACCAATAATTCACTGAATGCTCTCAAAAATTACACAGAGTCTGCCACCGCAAAAATCCATGCACGGCTCGAGCGCCGCGAGCGTCCACCCACGTTCGGCCAGCCTGCCACGCTGCAGGCGGGCCCCAAGCCCGGAATGGCTGAATCAGGGAGTGTCCCACACTAACCATATGGCAGTGGAACTGCAGGGGCTACCGCAAAAAATGCCACCTGCAGCCGCTCGCACAGAAACTGCAAGCTGATCCACGGGCGACGGAACCGGACCCGCGGATGTTATCACCTTGCAAGAGACGTCTACTTTTTTCACCCTCCTCGGTTACGTAGCCTACCATCAGCTTGATACGCACGCTTCCACTGCACATCCAAGCTCGTTCACAGCAGCCTCACAGGTGTACAGCACAGATTGGAAGCAACGGGCATTCAGCTTACGATCGTAGAGAATCTTCCTCACAGACACACTGGCAAGTCGCTCTTCGTCCTGATTGTATACAGTTCACCCCGTGAGAAAGCGGAAGACTTCTCTCCTTTCTTCACTGAGACGATCGCTCTCGTCGGAGATGTGCAGCTCCTCTTGCTCGGCGACTTTAACGCACGACATCCCGATTGGGGCTACACATATAGAGAAAAGGACAAGCCGCCGTCCCCATGGCGAAGCCCACCCGTTCACCTCTTCTGTTGTTGTTGTTCTCCTATTGTTAGTGGCGCATACCCACTGTGGGGGATCGGCCAAGAATCGAGTGGTTTTAAAATTTACTGTTCAGATTTGTAATGATGGAGGTATAACAGAAAGATTTCTGATAGCCTAGGAAAGTGTGGTGCTTAATCTAATGCATACAAATATTTACATAAACGAATTTATTCTTAGAATGGAGCAATAATATGATTTTATACGTATATAATTATGTGGATATGTTAGAATAATGGAACTGGTTAATTAGTCAACTTCTTAGTTTCATCAATATAGTCCCAGACGGCCGCGCATACTGCTGCATTAGAGAAACCAGAAATGGAAGCTCCAAAAGACAAAATGACAGGCAGAGATAAGTCCATACCAATACCACGTAAAGGTATTTCTAATAGAGTTTTTCGTGATGTGTTAAACCGCCTACAGGTCAAAAAGAAATGGTCTATTGTTTCCAGTTCATCACAGAATGCGCACAGTGGCGAAGGTGCCTGAGCAGACCTGTGTTTGTAGAAATTTAGATTTGGTACCCGGCAACGCAGCCTTGTGATAGCTACTTCTTGTTTTCGAGTGCGGCAAAAGTCTCTTCGCCAGGGATATAATAAATGGCGATATTCTGTAGAATTTGTTAGTGCTGAACCTTTAAAGACTTGCAGAAGCGTACGTCAGCGGAATCAACCTGCAGTCACATAAGTGGATGACGGACAGAGCGGTAGAATTGGTTCGCTGGTTGACGTTTTAGCTGAGGAATCGGCTTTTCATTTAGAAACAAACCTTTATGTCCAGGCACCCAAACTAATCGTACTTTTCTCAAATGCGCAGGTACTAATGCACGGAACGCCTTTGTTACGTGATTATCAGCACCAACAGAAAGTGCCGCACAGAGAGATAGGGAATCTGTTATTATGACAGCTGATGTAATTGCTGTATCTAACTTGCGTAAGGCGAGCACTACTGCCAGAAACTCGGCCACGAAAACGGGTATGAAATCGGGTAGTCGAAGGGAATAAATCCAATTTAAAATCGGGCTGAAAATACCAACCCCTGACTTTTCGTCGTATCGCGATGCGTCTGTAGCAATAATAACGTTTATTGTAATACGGCGCAGGTGATCTTGTCGTAAGCCATCCAAAATATTATGGGGAAGTAATTTGGCATTATTAGGAAAAATGTCGTCGAACAGAATTTTCACCGGGGCTGAATTATCACCACTCGGCATGATGTCGCATTGTGATGCGATGGTGATGCGACTGGTGCGCGTAATTGTGAATGATTGAAAAGTGCGCGAAATTAAAGGATGACCGAGTGCACGTGCTGGGTCGCCTGAACAACGACGACGCCGAGGACCGGTACACGTGAGAGCGTGGAGCGCAAGCATCCAAGACCATAAAGCAAACAAGGGCCAATGGCTGATCACCACGGAGTTTTGAAAGGCCAATCGGGACGAGACAAGTGTGCCCCAGAGGAAGCCAATCCTGAAGGGCAAAAGAGCTAGGAATTCGAGGCAGGCAGTGCAAGCGGAAGGTCGTCACCGGACCGGGCGCTGAAGATGGGCCGTTGGGTTCCGGACCCGAGCCTACAGGACTTCCACCGGCCGGGGCCTCCTGCTGTCGGGTTCCCGCTCCAAAGGACCGTGGCCATCCGGTCCTGAACTCCTTTCCAGGGCCTGCGGACTTTGGTTCCGGCAGGCGAGCTACAGCCGTCGGGCTCCGGGCCCGAGCTGTGCGCCCAGCTGCTTGACTAGGTCGACCCTAGTTCCCGGACGCGTCGCCACCAGCCTGCGTTCTCCCGTCTCCGACGTGTCCACGCTCCTCAAGCCGAAACCATCACGATTTGGTAGGGCTTTTCGACGTGTCGCCAGCAGCCAGCGTTCCCTCGTCCTCGTCCAGCCCACGCACTGACGCAGGAGTCACGGCGTTCCGGTTTCTCATCACCGCCGAAAACCAACTTGTGGGTGAGACTGCACCGATACTCTTGCGCTACTCCCATCACTCAGCCTCTTTCGAACGTTAGGTTTAGTTACTGACTTTGAACGTTCTTGTTGGGTGTTTACAGATGTGTTTCGTCATGTCCAGTCAACTGTTTATTAAGTGTTTTGTTTTGTGAGGAATCTTTGCCTTTTTACTTTTCAATTAAACTTTTTGTGTGTTTCTTGGAAACCGAACGGCTTTGTCCTTATTAACAAAACTCTCTGAGGCTCAGCCCGGGAGAAAAACAAATCAGCAACAAGAACCCGCATCACAAACTGGCGTCCGCAGCGACAGGACAAAGCCGTTGGTTTGACACCTTCATTTATTGACGCGGTTGACATCATGTCGAATATGCGAGAGCTAATGGCCTTGGCGGATCGCATGGGAATTGATGGGGCGGATTTTAAAGCATGGTACGAGGAGAAGGAGGCACGAGCACGAGAGGAACGGGCTGCGGAACGAGAAGCTCGAAAGGAACAGTTAGAACGGGAGACGCAGGCCAAGAAGGAGCAGCGTGAGCTCGAGACGCGCGAAAAAGAAAAACAGCTCGAACTGGAGACACGCGCAAAGAAGGAGCAGCTGGAATTAGAGAACCAAAACCTGCAACTGCGTCTTAGACTTGCCGAAGCTGAGAATAGCCGTGTAGAGACAAGAACTGTTGACTCAGCACCAGGCTCAGCACAAGAAAGGAGTGTTTCATGCAGCGTGAATCCTCATAAGTTGATACCGGGATTTAATGAAAGCCGGGACGACTTGGACGCCTATTTAAAAAGGTTCGAGAGAGTCGCCATCGGTCAAGAATGGCCTAGGGACAAATGGGCCACAGCTTTAAGTTTATGTTTGAGCGGAGAAGCCTTAAAGGTGTTTGGAAGACTTTCGCCGGAGGATTCACTCGATTATGATAAAGCCAAGTTGGCGTTGCTCCAGCGTTTCCGTTTTACGGCCGAAGGGTATCGGGAAAAGTTCCGACAAAGCAAGCCACAGGACGGCGAAACAGGCAAGCAGTACGCAACTAGGCTACTGAGTTTTTTCGATCGTTGGGTCGAAATGTCGAGGACCGGAAAAGAATATTCGGCTCTTCGTAACTTGATAGTTACAGAACAGTTCTTAAGAAACTGTCATCACCGTTTGGCACTTTTCCTGCGAGAAAAGAACTTCAACAAGCTAGAGGACATGGCCGAGGCCTCAGATAACTTTTTAGAAGCTCAGAGGCAAGTCAACCTGTTAGTTTTCCGAGAAAAAGTGGAATCTAAAAGCAATACGGAAAAAAGTGGTAGTTACTCGGAGAGAGGAGCAGTACGTTGTTTTGTATGTGGCAAAATGGGTCACAGGGCATCGGAGTGCCGATCAAGGCCAAAACAACCTTTCTGTGGATATTGTCAGAAGGCGGGGCATGATTCCAAAACTTGCTCAAAGAAGAACGGTTCAGCCAACAAGACGTCATGTCTTGTGTCGCCAGAGGAGCACTCAACGGAAGTGAAGCTTTCACCGGACAAAGAAGAGGACATGGCGGGCGCCGTGAATACTCACCCGAAGTTTGCCACACACAAAATGCCCGTGTTGCAGGGCCGAATCTTTGGCCGAACCGTCTCAGTGTTGCGGGATACGGGTAGCAATACACTGGTGGTGCGTCGTTCTCTGGTACCCGATGAAGCCCTCATAGGTACTACCGCTACGCTATTCTTAGCCGATGGCAGTAGCATCATCGTTCCTGAGGCGGAGGTGGAAATTCATTCACCTTATTTTTCTGGTACATCTATTGTCAAATGCATGACAAACCCACTCTACGACCTTATCGTCGGAAATGTACCAGGTTCACGTGAAGTCCATGACCCCGATACCAAGTGGGAGGAAAGGATTCCGGTAAAAACCTACCCCAACTATATAGCGAGTGGAAAAGGAGCAGATAGAGAGGATGGTACCCTGAAGTCTTCAGTGGTTGGTATCAAAATCCGAGAGCAACGGTCAATCTCCTCTGAAATCGATGTACCCACCTTGAAGACGACCCGAAAGGATCTTAGTGCCGCTCAAAAACAGGACAAGACCCTAGATTCTTGCAGGAGTAAAGTAGGTCAAGGGCTACAGGGAGGATCAAAGTCCTATTCGTTCGAGATAGAAAAGGGGCTGCTATACCGCTATTATCACCTACCATCTGGTAAGGTGATTCAACAAGTAGTAGTGCCCCAAAGATTGCGCAGCCAAGTGCTTACTTTGGCGCACGAAACCCTGATGTCGGGGCATCAAGGAATAAAAAGAACGATTGATCGTGTTCTACAATCATTTTACTGGCCAGGAGTTCAAGAGGCAGTGAGGAGATACGTGCGCTCTTGTGACGCATGCCAACGAACCTACCCCAAGAGCAGAGTTGGTAAGGCACCACTAGGTCGAATGCCTTTGATAGACACCCCATTCGAAAGAGTGGCAGTGGACATTATCGGGCCTTTAAAGCCAATATCACACATGGGTAATCGATATATACTAACACTAGTGGACTTCGCTACTAGATACCCAGATGCAATAGCCCTGCCATCCATCGATTCAGCCACAGTAGCCGAGGCACTGGTAGAGATGTTTTCTCGAATCGGGTTCCCGCGTGAGGTACTTTGTGATCAGGCATCATGCTTTACATCGGAGCTAATGAGAGAGGTCAATGACTTGTTGGCGATCAAGCATCTCAGCTCCACACCCTATCATCCCATGTGTAATGGCTTAGTGGAGGGATTTAATGGCACACTAAAGCAAATGTTGCGTAAATTGTGCCAAGAGGAGCCCAAGACATGGGACCGACTATTAGCCCCACTCCTGTTTGCGTACCGGGAAGTCCCGCAAGCCAGCTTGGGATTTTCGCCTTTTGAGCTGATCTACGGTAGAAATGTTCGAGGACCTCTCAGTCTACTTAAAGAATTATGGACCGGAGACAATCAAAGCGAGGAAGTGAAGACAACATATGGGTATGTCCTGGACCTATTTTAAAGGCTCCGGATCTCAAACGTGGATTTGTACTCAGCAGTGACGCCTCCGATTCTTGCATCGGTGCAGTCCTTATGCAAGAGCACGACGGTGTTTTATACCCGGTAAAATACGCCAGTCGTCAGCTACTGCCTCGAGAACAGAACTACTCAACAATCGAGCGGGAGTGTCTCGCGTTGGTGTGGGCAGTGGAAAAGTTCCACATATTTTTATATGGGACATATTTCACGGTTCAAACAGATCACCAACCGTTGCAGTACTTATCTCGAGCAAAACACCTCAACAGCAGAGTTCTGCGGTGGAGTTTAGTACTGCAAGAGTACAACTTTCACGTAGAACATATAAAGGGATCCGAGAATGTTGGAGCCGACTACATGAGTAGGTTGCAGTGAATATGTTCTGTGTGTTATTATTACAAGGTTATGCTTGTGTGGTGGACTGTTACTGGAGTTAATGACTGTATTTGTACTGTTCTTAGTTGCTGCCAAAAACTTTTTTTATTGTTGTTGGTTGAATGTTACGTTCTGTGGACTCGGTGTTTCGACGTGAGACATGTCAACGAAGAAGCGGTGTGGTGCCATCGGTGTGTTGTGATAGCTTGTGTGGTGCGCATCGAACGACAGTTTTTCAACGGGAAAAACTTCTTCGAAAGGGGGCCATTGTGATGCGATGGTGATGCGACTGGTGCGCGTAATTGTGAATGATTGAAAAGTGCGCGAAATTAAAGGATGACCGAGTGCACGTGCTGGGTCGCCTGAACAACGACGACGCCGAGGACCGGTACACGTGAGAGCGTGGAGCGCAAGCATCCAAGACCATAAAGCAAACAAGGGCCAATGGCTGATCACCACGGAGTTTTGAAAGGCCAATCGGGACGAGACAAGTGTGCCCCAGAGGAAGCCAATCCTGAAGGGCAAAAGAGCTAGTAGTTCGAGGTGAACGAGGCAAGAGGAAGGTCACAGCTGGGAGCTGAAGACAGGCAGTCGGGTGGCAGACCTGAGCCTTCTGGACTTCACCCGGTCTGGACCTCCGGACAACGCCTTCCAAGGACGGCGAGCTGCCTCAACGGTCGAGACCAAGGCCTGCAGATTCCGGTGCGGGTGCAGCAACGGCAGTTCGGGTCACGGGCCTGAGCCTTGCAACCAGCCACCTCATCGGGCGAATCTGGGCCGCCACAGGCATCACCGAGCGAGTCCCGTTCCATCGTCGCCGCCAGCGAGCATCGGTACACGCCGTCGCCACCATTACAGCAGCAACGTTTTGGTGAGATCGAACTTGCTCTCTTCCCTGCACCGCCGAATCACCGCGTCAGAACTGCATCATGTAGCTGTGACTTTCCGTCGGCAGTTTCGGGACTTTAGATGTTTGTTTTCCTTCTAAAACCCGCTTTTAGCCAGCTACTCATTTCTTGTAGTTTGTATTTGAGTGTTGCTTCAGTTCTGCAGTAAATGTTTAGGTGTTGTTTGTTAAGCAAACGGCTTTGTCCTTATTAGAAAAACTCTCCGGGGCTCAACCAGGAGAAACAAATCAGCAACAAGAACCCGCATCACACGCATATACGTACGTTTAGAGGCTATAGTAAACTTTGCACAAATATAACTTGTGCCGTGTGAAATCGCGGCCATCTAGCAGCAAAAAATCATTCCGGGTTGGAAATAAAGGCTGTTTCTGAATGTCGTATTGGTGATTCATAAATTCTTTAGAGTGTCTGAACAGTTAGAAGGCGAATTCTACAAGAAAGCGGAGGGACCCTTGATTCGAGATACAACACATTGTGGGCAACTGTTTTGGGAAGGCCAAGTCATAAGCGCAAAGCTTCTCTTTCTAGAAGAATTAGACGCAACTGTAAGCTGGAACTCCAGAGAAAAGTTCACAACCAAATTCCAAAATGGGACTAACGTACATGCGATATATCATTATTAATGTGTCTCTTCTCATACCTATGCAGTAGTTGCTTAGCCTACGTAATATGTCAATGGCCCGCACACCTTTTCCAGCGATATATTCGATATGAGGTCGCCAGCTAAGCGATTTGTGATAAATTACTTCATGGAATTTACCAGATTCCACCTGTGGTATATCCTCATGATGGTAAGACAGAGAGATGTTCACAGGGTACTGCAGCGGGAAAACAAAGAAGTCACATTTGCTCTGATTAAGTGAAAACCTGTTGCCATCGAGCCAGCTCTCCAATATATTAAGGTAAGTCTGCAGCCGTTCATTCTTTATTCTTTTTTATTTCGAATGCTGGTATCACCCCCTAATGATGATAGCGACTATCTTCGTCGTCCACACAATACTTAACATCCTCCGCGTCCGCCTATTAACAATTGTTGATGAAGAACACTAACACACACCAAGTTCGAAGCACACGCTGTTCAAGAGTACTTGTATAAGTCTAGGTCAGTCCATGTGGGAAAATCCGTGATATCCAAACGCGGCTGCTTTTGCAGCGGTGCTTTCGGCGCTTGTTCCTCACTCTTGCTTCTGAACACATTGACCTTGATGAACCTGCATTGTCGTTGAGCGAGTTTCTTTGGCATGAAAATCCGCAGATAAGACTCTTCCGGAAAGATCTCGTGTAGCTATACTTGAGTAACCTTTCTCTTTGCTTTCAGTTCGTTGCTGCATTTACCTTGTAACCCTTCTGCTTCCGCCTTCGTCTGGTCTGTCTCATTCGCCGCTGTTGCGATGAGTCGGCATTTATCAACTTTGTGAAAATAAGATGTGCCTTGCACACTCTCTTCAATATTAACTCCTGTAGCTTTCTCGAAGAACCTAAGCTTTCAGCAGCGCAAGGGGCTGGTTTTTGTGTCGTCGTGGCCTTCTGTTTTTTTTTCTTCTGTTTCTTGTTGATTTGAGAATTGACCTTGATTTTCTTTCATCGGGCACTGGTACGCAGGGCGATGAGGACTTTACAACGTCTAAATCTTCCACCTTTGGCTTGGACGTATCCTCAACATCTAGTGGGTGGCCCTTTGGGTCTACTAAGTCTTCCCCCTTTTCAATCATGGGAATGCCTTCCACCTCGAACACCGGAGTTGTTGTCGATGTCTTGACAACCGGTTCATGGGTATGGGACGCTGACAACAGCTCTGTAGGCGCTGACCAGGTCCTCGTAAGTAGCGGTTGTTCTGCGCAGGCTCCTTCGATGGTCGTTACTTCACTCAAGGTCCTGATCGACTGGCTTCCACCACGTTCAAGAATATGTCCTGAGGCTGACTCGACTGGCATCTGGGCTGCAAGATTACTGTCTAATAGGCCTTGGCTGGATGGTGGTGACGCAAACGCAGAGAGTGCCTTTCTTTCTGCTTCAATTTTAATCTGTAGTCTTGTTGTCTCCAAACAGGCCTGCTATGCCTTTAATGCGTCAGCGATCTTATATACGGTTCTCACTTTCGCTAGAATGATCTGACGCTCATAAACTTCCACCTCCCCCATCTCAGCTTCCAAATTATTGATGTCAACTACATCGTCTATTTCGTGGTCGATTCTTCTGAGTTCTTCATATTGCTCAATCAAAACTCGGTCAATACGTGGTAACTCACAGATTGATGGGCAATCTGATTGCCGAAGACGTTCGACGTCTGCGATGACCTGCGTGACGGCCTTGCGTGTTTTACTCCGCCTTTCGTAGAGGGCCTCCATGATCCGGTCCAATGTCGGAAACGTGAGAAGTCACTGGCCGGCCTTGTCATGAGGCGAAGTCGGAGTCGACATGGCATCCATCGCAGAAGGTTCACACAACGAATACCTGTCACTTGTCAGGCTGTCGTTCTTCGTGATCTTGTGCATATCGGGCCATCGTCGTGAACGGCGAGTCAGTACTGAACCGGCAAAGACGTGAGGGCTCCCGTCTCGCAAGCCTCCACACAATGCCTGCCCTAATGGGGCTGCACTGCCTAGATGTAATTTATTTACCTATGGACTGCCTTGCCTAGTGAATATCGGGCCGTCGTCGTGAAGAGTGAGTCAGCACAGAGCTGAAGTAGACGGGAGGGCTCCCGTCTCGTGAACCTCCCGACGATGCCTGTACTCACGTCAGTCCATTGGTACTCCTAGTGGTCTCAGTTGCAACCGGAGTCACGCTCCCAGGTCTCAGTGGTGGTTAGGCTTCGCACATCAGCTTTAGCCACGGCGGATTCACAAGAGTCCTCGAGGCTACGACGGCGCTCGAAATTCGTGAAGTTCACTCCGTCTCACCTCCGAAGGTTCTTCCTGCCGAGTTTCATGGCACCAAAATGTAAAGAAAAGGACAAGCCGCCGTGCCCATGGTGAAGCCCACCCGTTGACCTCTTCTTTATTCCGAATGCTGGTATCATCCCCTTATGATGATAGCGACTATCTTCGTCGTTCACACAATATTTAAAACACGTACACAGATCCGAAAGGCATAAAGCTATGCTCGTTAGTACAAGACCTTCGGCTTACCCTACTCGACGATCCGCAGCAGCTGCCCACACGCATAGGCAAAAGTGTGTTCCACGGCACATGCCGGACCTGACACTGTGCAAGATCGTTACGCGTGCTACTTGGAACAATACGGGCTTTTTAGAGGGCAGTGAGCACAACATCCTCGCAATAACAACTCAAAGGCGCCTCAGCAAGAAGCCAAAACCCACAGCTCTGCAGTTGCGCCAGTTGCGCAACCCGAAATTCCGCCAGTTGCGTGAAGAACAAGCCTCCGACACACTTACGAACATTATTGAATGGATCGCTTCCTTGCAAGAGCACGTGCAAGTCACAACCCATGAAGTGGAGACTACCACCGACTTGCCCACAACCGACTCTCGCATCCTCCACATGTGGGACGCACACGCTGGCCTCATGCGCAGGTGGCACCAGCAGCGTCACAACAAGATATTACGCCGTCGCATCAAAGCGCTAGCGTGCGAAATTGAGAACCACAGCCTCGCCCTCTTGAGACAGCAGTGGGGTCAGCTGTGTTACAGTCTCAACGGACAGATGAGCTCCAAGAAAACGTGGCACCTACTACGACACTTCCTCAATCCCTGTGCGTCCAAGTTGTCTGCGAAAAACCAGCTTTACCGGCTGCTACATCGTTACCCTAGCACGGAAGCTGAGCTGCTCGAAGAGTTGGCTCGTTGTTACGTGAACCTCGCCCGTCCGAACGCGCCATCGGAGCGCTTTCTACCGTATAGCGGCAAACCAAACCTCCGACTGGATGAAGATATTACGGAGGCGGAAATCTACGCCACAATGCTCAAACTTCGCACAACGTCGGCGCCTGGTCCTGATGGCGTAAGCAACAAGTCCCTCCGAAATCTCGACGTGAAATCGGTGGCTGCGCTCACGTAGTGCGCTTACGAGTGCTGGCGCTCGGGCCACATACCACAGGAGTGGAGACACGCGAGGCTCGTATTTATCCCCAAACCAAGCAAGAAGATGGACATCGCCAACCTACGCCCCATATCGCTCACATCTTGCATTGGCAAGCTAATAGAACACGTTGTCCTGGCCCGATTACAGACGTACGCTGACGAAAACGACCTTCTTCCTACCACGATGCTCGGCTTTTGCGCCCACCTATCGGCGCAAGAAGCGCTAGTGCAATACACCATGACCGCCTTCGTACCCCGCCGAAGGCCGGCACTTGCGCCGTGCTCGGTCTAGATCTTCATAAGAAACTCTACTAGGTGTGACACAAAGCCACCGCCTCAAACCTTGCTGGCATTGACCCGGGTGAATGTACGTATAACTACGTATGTGACTTCCTTTCGAACTGTACCATCGAAACTGGTGGCTCCGCCTCTAAACACCTCACACTAGGAGACAGAGGCACCCCTCAAGGAGCGGTTTTGTCCCCATTTTTATTTAACCTTGCTATGCGCATGCTGCCTTCTGCATTCATGGCACCCCGGGCCTTCGTCATACCATCTATGCAGATGACGTCATGCTGTGGACGACTACGGCTTCAGATGGCGAGATAGAGGAGACCCTCCAACGTGCGGCCGACGCCATCGTTAGCCCCGCGACGCAGGCAGGCCTCACGTGTTAGCAGAGCAAGTCGGAGCTCTTGCTGCTTCGTCCTTCTGAAATCCGTCGGAACAAGTACTCTCCCCAACCGGCCATCCAAATGTATGTCAATGGTGTACTCGTACCACAATTTGACCACATGCGCATTTTAAGCATATTCATTCAATCAAATCAACGGAACAGCACCGAACTGGAACGCCTCACCGTTGCAGTCACTCAAACAACCCGCCTCATTGCTCGCGTGTCCGCTCAAAAGCAAGGCGTAAAAGAAAAAGAGCTACTCCAGCTTATCCACGCCTCCATCACATCTCGTCTCACGTACGCGCTACCATACCTGCGTCGACTGGGATGCGAGAGGAACAAACTGGACCAACTTAATCGCGAAGTGTACAAGACGGCTCTTGGACTCATTCGCACGGCCTCTACGTCGCATCTCCTAAGTCTCGGCATCCACAACACTGTCGACGAACTCATCGAAGCTCATCGCATAGCACAGATTCAGAGACCTCGCGGTAGCAAGACCAGCCGCTGGATACTCGCTCGCATAGGACTCACCGCCTCGCCGTCGGGCGCAGACCCGGTCTTTATACCTCCGACTTTACGTCGACGTTTTCTCATCAAACCACTGCCAAAAAACATGCTTGCAGGACATCACGACGGTAGATGGCGAACACGACCCCAAGCCTTACATGACGACTACGCCTCGTGGTCCGATGTGGCCTTCGTGGACGTGGCCCGCTACCCCTCTCAACCAAGCGCGCACGCACTTAGCGTAATAACTACTCGCACCCCCTTCAACACCGACGCAATATTGCGAGTAGCAGGCTCTGTCCGTGCCCTCCACCCCGCCAAAGCCGAGGAAGTGGCCATAGCTCTCGCGGTGTCCTCCGAGTTCACTACGATCCTCAGCGACTCCTAAACCGCTTTCTCCCATTTCGCTCGCAGTACTGTTGCTCCCGGTACCTTACGGCTTCTTGAGTCCCTCGCCTACCCCTAAGACGAAGATCCGTCTACCATATCTCATCTCTGGGTCACCGCGCTGCAGGAAATCCGGGGAACTGAGGCCGCCCACCGACAAGCTCGAAGATTCGTCAACCGAGCGGTAGGCCCCGCCACGAACCCAGAGAACACCGGCGAGCCCCTTATATCCTATCACGAAATTGCTCAGCACTATCGCCTTGCACGTCGACCAAAACCACCGCCGCATCCCAAACTAACGAAACCACAAGAAATCACATGGCGCCGCCTCCTAACAAACTCATTCCCGTGCCCGCGGGTATACGCACACATTTACCCCGATCTGTTCAGTCCTCATTGCTCAAAATGTGGCTACCTCACTTCCCTCTCTTATATACCATCGAACTGCAGCAAGGATGAGACAGACCAGGCACAGCCTGATCGCCATTCCTCTGTGAATTTTTTCACTTAAATAAAGCTGTTTCTCTCTCTCTATCTCTCGGCTATTAGGGGCGAAGTGCGTTATAGCGGCATCCGTTCGTCCCTCGTAGCCGGTGTGGTATGTCACAAGTATAACATTTTGACCTCCAAGGTGGTGCCTGTGAGATATTTCTTCTGTGCGTTGTTTAATAATGAAAAGATAATTCTCAATGTACAAGCCAATGGCTGCTAATGAGGAATGAGAGATAAGAGCATTCAGCTTCTAATTAACGCGCACGCTGCGATCCCCATTAGCTGTCATTGGCATGTACATTGAACACTATCTGACAAGGGAGGGTTGCTACGTTATACTCGTTAGGTGTAACGTTCTTAGTTTTTAGAAAGGTTTAGCGAGCGTTGAGCGGCAGTTCCGTGAATACAATGAACTAGTATATACCATGAATGAACTCGAGGTGGTTAAAGGTGGGAAGTAGATACGAAGCGCATGCCGTAAGAAAGCAAAAGCCGAATTCTCCTGTCTCTCATTTCTCATTAGCAGCCATTGGCACGTACATTGAGCACTATCTGACAGGAAAAACTTGCTACGTTATACTCGCTGGGCGTAACCTCCTTGGTTATAGAAATGTTTAGCGAGCGTTGGGCCGCAGTGCCATGAATACAGCGAACTAGTATATACCATGAACTCGAGGTGATTAAAGGTGGTAAGTAGACCCGAAGCGCAAGCCGTAAGAAAGTGTGCGTGTGTCACTTCTCGTTTAGTCCTTGAAATGTCCGCTTGATGGCGGTGCTTCTATATGGGGAATATATGATGAAAAGATACGAGATGGTGGTACTTGGAGTGTTGAATAGATGTACGAACGGACACACAGACAGATGCATGGATGGGCGCATGAACGGATGCAGGAACGGACGCACAAACAGACCCACGCACGGACGGGCGGATGGACACATGGACGGTCACGCAGACGGGCGAATGGGCGGACGGAAGCAAGAACGAATGGATGGACGAATGCTTCGCCCCACTCTCCATCATTCACTCGGTGGATATGCGGCCATTGTTTTTATAATGCGAAGCATTTCTTAGCGAACTTCGGCGACTTTGAGCGTATCTATATCTATCTATCTATCTATCTATCCATCTATCTATCTAATTGATACCAAACTTGGTATGACATACCATGACTGTATAAAGAAAATATTTGAATAGTCATAACATGAAAATGATGTCATGAATGTCATGATTTACATTTCACGGTCCTGCAGCTCTCGCGGTGGTTTGGTTCACATGGCATGTTGCAAGACAGGTATGGTATGACACTATTGCATGGCGAACACAAGTGACAGACCCTGACATGAAAATCATGACATGCGTCTCGTGTAACAACATGACAACATGTCACGCTCAGGATGCACTTGCGGCCGTTTTGCTAGCGTCACATATACCAAATTTGGTATTACGGTACGTGAATAAATGACGAAGGCATCTGATTGGTGCAAACATGATAATCATGAGATGCGTGTCATGTAACACCATGACTACATGCTACTCTCATGATGCGCTCGCAGCCGTTTCGCTAGATTCACATATGCCCAATTTGGTATTACGTGACGTCAATGAATGACGAAGGTATGTGACTTGTGCAAATATGATAATCATGGGATGCGTGTCATATAAGAACATGACTACATGCCACAGTCAAGGCGTCAATACCTTTCGACGTGACGCGGTGCGCGTATTTGCCGGTGTTCGTTTCGTCGCGTCACGCCAGCGTTGCCACGCCAGGCGCTAGTTCTGCCATATACTCGCAGGTGCGCGCCGCGCTGCGTTGCATTGACAAATGCGCGTTTCAGCGGGTCCGGCGTCCCTCCGTCATGAAAAGATGCAGTGTTGTCTGGGTAACGCATCTGCGCGAAATGCAGCAAGTCGCATTTCGCGCCACTTGCCGTCAGGCCGCGCCGACGGACGCTGGTCGCGCCTGGCGTCAGACTATACAATGCTCGCGTTTTGCTATCATAGCGTCACTGTGCCCAGCGTGCGCGTGCGTCAACGCTAGATTGGAGTATATTGAGCCCTTCATGATGCGCTCTCGGCCGTTTTGCTAACTCCACATATACTAAATTTGGTGTTACGTGACGTCAATTGATGACGCAAAATATGACTCGTGCAAACGTAATAATCTTGACACGCGTGTAATGTAAGAACATCACGACATAGCTTGTTCAAAGCGTGCTCGCGACCGTTTCGCTAGCTCCACATACACTAAGTTTGGTATCACGTGACGTGAATAGCTGACGTAGGTACGCGACACATCCAAACATGATAATCATGAGACGGAAGTCATGTACGGCATCATTTGTCTCCACCTCGTATCGTTGTGCTGGTTTTAAAGTGACATTTGAACCGTTCTCATTCGTCCTTCGCATAATATAGATTCCCACTGTACGTGGGATCTGCAGTTTTTTTTTAACTTTATTTTTTGTAAGCAGTAGTAGTGTTCTCCGAGTCATCTACAGCTGAAAGAAAATTGGTGTTTTAGCTTGAGCTTTTCAAAAACCTCTTACAAAAGTTGCATTTTATTTAACCTATTAATGCCTTGTCACATTGTAACGTACTGGCAAGGAGAATTTATATTCACATGTGTATCTGTATAACGTCAGGCAAACATGATAGATGTCATGCGTATGTGGCCCTGGAAGTCCTTCTTCTCGAATGTGGAGCTCACAGTATCGATGTTCTGTTGATGAGAAAAGTAACAACGTTCTATTTACTGCTGTGATCGTTACTAAGTAAATCTTCATAATAGGTACTACATGTACCAGGTAGTGTCACTAGATGAAAAACAACACTTTTTTTGTCACTCATCTTACTGGTACCTATTTTGTACTTCAGAGTTCCTTCTTTTTTTCGTGGAGCTAACAAATAAATGCTTATTAATAAATAATGTGATTCATAATGAAGCTTACAGACGCACCTCATTGGGGAAGTCCCTAACAACCTGCTTTTGCACATGCAGAGTGTATGCCAGATAGCAACGAGGAAGCAAGTGTTGGTGGGGCGAAGTGCAATCATGAAAAAACAAGCAATAATTGAAGAAGGAAGTGGAAATTAGGGCACTCGTTTTTCTTCAATAAACACAGTATTATGTTCAACTATAGCAGACACTGATGCCAAGGCAAATATATGGAATGTTATTTGTAGGGATTATGATATAAATAAATGTAAAGAAGTAATGTCGGCGAAAAGATAACTTGGCGCTTGTAGGTACCGAACCTGAGATTTTCAATTAACACGTGTGGTGTTCTACTGAACTCTAGGGTTGGTCATCTCTCCGTTCACTTTATGTGATATATAAGTTAATTTCAACTTAGTAGTGTTAGTGAGCGCCGCTGGTATCCATGGCGGCCCGTGTGAGACACTCTTTTCTGCCTGTTGGCGTCACATATCGCGGGTACTTATGAGTCAGCAGCTAAGAAATATATCCTCACATACTTCCTAGAGCCATGAAGTCTGCCAGAACATTATTTCACCACGTGTTTCCATCTGCTACTTCCATCTTGATTTCGGATTTCTACTTAAAGGAAGGTTGTCACTGAAGGTAATGCGCCTATATACAAGCAATAAAACGATTTCGATGAAAACCATTACATCAAACTCGCTATGAATTACGTAAAAACAATATTGTCCAATCCTGATCAGGAACAATCTATGGCTTGCTACTATTTACAACATAATTACCAGACATCTTAAACGAATACTTAAGTATAATAAGCCTACCACGAAATAGTCTCCACAACTCAATTCCAAAAGCAAGTAAAATAATTGTTATTTCCAGAGTTTTAAGGTGTTGTTCCTAACTATATGTGAAACTGTGGGTAAATGTTGTACATTGTATGTCGTAGAATATATATTTTATTCTTTTTTAACAGATACTGCTACATTTACACAACTGTCTTGTTGCTTTTCGTTTTCTTGTTTGTTTTCCTTCCCAAGCTACAGGGTCAGATTTTGTATTTTTTTTTATTTCTACTATTGTAACATTCAAGTGCTATTGCGGTTATATGAATTGGGAATGACACAACGTACTATCACAATTGCTGCCTGAGTGATGTAGCCTAGTCAGGCACCTTTCGAGCCCTTTGCTGTGTCTCCTGAGAATATTGCGAATTGTCTTGAATAATGTCTGAATGAATGAATGAATGAATGAATGAATGAATGAATGAATGAATGAATGAATGAATGAATGAATGAATGAATGAATGAATGAATGAACATCACAAGCAACGAACTCGGCCACTCGCATTCTGAAAGCGGTGTGGGGCGGATTCATAAGCACTAGTGTAGGTTGTCGTAAATCTGGGGAGCGTACACTTTGGCGTTTGTCTCTTCAAGCGACGGCATTTTGAATGAGCGCATGTCACGCACTAATGTTCATGTGCTTGTTAATGTCATCTTTGCGATGGATAATGCTGCGCGCGCGTGCATGTTAACAAATTAAGCAACTTCAAAGGCCTAATCACTATCATGAACATCAGTCATAGGAGAGGTGTGCCACTCTGAACGTGGGCACGCCCCGTTAAACGTTGGTACAGCGGTTAAGCACCAAGTTACATTGTCCAGGCTCTCGTATATCAATGTAGTTTTACTAGTGAAGTACTTCTCTAAAAGCAAGTTTTACTTCCGTGTTATACAGATTGCTGTGACGCTGACATCAACTACTTCTTTTCTTTCCGTTTCAAGAATACTGAAATAAAACAGTCTAGTACAGTTCAATAAATAGCCACAACATTACTAAAAGCCATAAGGTCAAGTACCCCTAAAGGTGTTTTTCACCCGTTTGAACTGCTGGCTAAAGGTGCTTCTTGTAAACAGGAGGAACACACTGATGAAAGTAGTAGCGCAGGACATCATTGTGTCTGGTCACACTTTCGATGAACTTAGTTTTTGCAGCGTCCAAGATTTACATTTTTGTAATTATAGTATATCATTTCAAATTTCAACACACGCCCCCAAACAAGCTTCCAAAACTACCTCTTCAATGTTTTCGCTGCAGCAGAGGGAGGAGTGGTTATTGTTGGGAAAAGAAAGGCCGCGCTATCATTCGCATCCCACCAGCAAGCACGGCTTACCCCCAAAACCAGGGTGGTTGGCGAATACAAAAAAGAAGCGAGACGAGCTAGTACTAGTGAATGAAGAGGTGAGGTAAAATTATGAACATTTGGAACCTTAATCGACGCATTAGCGATCAACTTCACAGCAGAAGATACAACACTATATGTGCAGCTTAAAATGACACTAAAGGCAAAGAATTCATATCAGAATGAAAGCTCATCGTATGACAACGTTCGAAACGGGCATATTATCAAGATCATTCTCCTATTTATTAAAAAACACTCAATTATCACACGATATGCACCACAAGTGGGGCATTTTAGGAATGATCGCGACGTTGTGAGATCGGCCACTTACAATTATTCACTAATGATCAAAGTAGCTGCTATAAAAAACATTCCGTACATCGAGAGATGTAATTAACTTCTACTTTTCAGTTTCTGTTTGATTTATAGAAAAAAGAGCCCCGCGGTGTTACTTTTGAGAATAGCTCGAGTTGTGCAAGAGTTGTGCAAAAGGCTAGATAGCTGGTGTCATCTGAAGGCACCCACTTTGAACTAAGCAATCAGAAAAGTGTTCAATGGCCATTGTTGCTGTTGTCGCTCCGCTACTTTCACTCTGCTGCTTTTATAGTGTCGGTGCTTACCCAGTAAAGGCAGACAACGTTGAGCACGGCAACAGTGACGTCAGAAAGACTGCTTTCAGGCGGGTGATATGAAGAGTGCCAGCGTGATGCGAATAACTTAAACAAGTTTTCATATCAAAATAAGCGCTTTTTTACACAAAAGTAGCACTAAGAATTTTTAGACCACTATTTCAACAATCAGCGTCAACAATGTATTTGCGTTTAATGTCCCTGTAAGACTTTTCATTCCCGGTTCGTACTCCCATTTGAATCCAGCTTGTCATTCATCCATACATCCAACATCTCATGTCAGATTTCTCGCAGTGTTCAAAGCAGGCCTTAAAATGCTAAAAATGCTCAAATATATGATAATATTTATTGTGCTTCCACGTCCCAAAACCGCCATTTGATTATAACAGACGCCGTAGTGAAGGGCTCCGGAAATTTCGACCACCTGGGGTTTACATGAACCTAAGGCTGGGCACACAGGTCTCAAGCTTTTTCGCCTCCATCGAAAATGTGCCGCCACGGCGGGAGTTTGATGTCGCAATCTGCGGTGAAGCAGCCGAGTGCCTTAGTTACTAGACCATCGTGGTGGTTTAATGCTCAAAATTAGTGTGAAATGATCTAACAACGTCCATGAGAACATGAACTGCATAAGTAACCCCAAAGTATCACCATTACTTTGCGAAATTTTCACGAAAACAACTGCTTTTTAAACTTGGCTATTGATGGCGTCGTGCTATGAAGAGAACCACCACCTCGGCAAGCACCTGATTAACGATGCTATTAATGATTAACGATATGATTAACGACATTCTTGGTAACTAGACAGCTCATTAGAACAGCTGGTGAAAGGGGCTCTAAGGGGAAACGTTAACCTTAGTACAAGGTAACATACGGAATCTTACCATCTGGCTAACCATCCTGCCTTGCTCTTTTCCCTCTTTTTCTCTCCCTCTAGTTTAGACTGATAAAGTATATTCTGGAAGTATTGCTGTTGTAGCGGAGCCTCCGAACTATAAGCTGGGTCGAACTCTTGAGTACCTTCTCTTGGGGCTACCCAACAAGGACACCTTTCGCGCTGTGAGTCCGTGCTTGACCGTCCCTGTCACCATAGCGTATGATCGCTGGTTTCCGGCTAATAAACGCCTTAACAAATCGGTGGATAGTGCTGCGTTCCCTTTCGATGCCCTTGGAGCTTCGATCACAAGCCGCAAGAAAGTCACAAGCCGATTGTCCCGGTGTCCCCAGGATCCGCGATCCACCCATCTTCACTGGCACCGTTGGCACTGACGTGGAAGACTGGCTCGCCATTTATGATCGCGTGAGCGTCCCCAACTAATGGGACGAGGACGGCAAGTTGACGCATTTGGTGTTATACCTTGCAGGCGTAGCCCGTTTGTGGTACAACAACCGCGCGTTGGATTTGGCAACCTGTTGCGATTTTAAGACCACTGTTCTCAACGTTTTTTGCTGCCCTGCCGTTCGTAAGCTGCAAGCCGACCAGCGCTTACGTGAACGCGCTCAGCAGGCTGGCGAGTCCTTCACCAGCTATATTGAAGATGTCCTGAACTTATGCAACAAATCCAATCACAACACGTCCGAGTTTCACAAGATCCGAAACATCATGAAAGTCATTGACGATGATGCCTTCACAGCGCTGCTCGCCAAAAAAAAGCCCGGCTAAGGTAATAACACTGTGACAAAGCTACGAGTAGCTCCGCAGGCAGCGTTCGATGACCTGTCGCTCCCCACCACGAGTCAAAGCTTGCTAGCTTGGAGGCCAGTTGTGAACAAGTGGCGTTGATGGCATACCTCAGGCCCTCATCCGTGAAAATCGCGCGTCAGTTCTCTCTCTTACCCTTTGCTCACCCACCGGCTGTTCAACAATCAGCCACTACCCTTCTCCCTCCCAACCGTTGAGTGATTGAGTAGGAAATAGCGGAGGTCATGCCTGCGTACCACCCTCCGTAACCTCCGTCTCCTGCGCCCCTGAGTTACGCTCAAGTGGTCGCCAGGCTGCCTCAAGCCGTTCCAGCACCCGCCCCTCTGATTTGCGCCGAAGCTGCCGCTCGACCTCCATCCATTGCAGCGGGTATGCCCGCTACCTATGTTGACGCAACCCCTCAGCCTCAGCTTCAGCCCACCATGCAGCCTTTCCAGCCACCATTCCGTCCTTCGGCTCTTGAGACGTGGGTGAAACCTACCCCGGCGAACCGATGGCACACACCCGACAACCGGCCCATATGCTTTGCCTGCGGTTACAGTGGTCACGTAGCACGTTATTGCCCTAGCGTACAGCCGGCTCCCATTTTTTTGCCTGTTGCTGGCCAGCTCAGCTATCCCTGTCACGACGAACCGCCGTCTATGCCACTGCCATCTCTCCCAGGTCCATCTCCTCGAAAGTCGCCGTCTCCACGACGTCATTCCCTGTCGCCCATGCGGCCAAGTTCGGCTGCTCATGAGCGGGAAAACTAGTCGTCGCATTCCCCGAGACAAGGACTGCAACGCTATTGCAATGTGAAAGCCCTCAGAGCAGCCCCTCAAATGTCATTGACGTGTTTGTGGACGGTGTTTGTGCATCGGCTCCTATTTACACAGGAGCTGCCGTATCAGTTATGAACGAAAAACTTTGCCGCTTACTTCAAAAAGTGACGACGCCACTTTCTTGGTTGTCCCTCTGTACTGCTAGTTCGCATCGTATTCATCCTACAGCAGGGTGCACAGCTCGCATTGTCACTCAGGACGTTCTGTATGTCGCCCAGTTCATCATCATTCCGGCATACTCTCATGGCGTCATCCCTGGATGAGATTTTCTCTCCCGCCACGACGCCATGATCTATTGTGCCTCCGCCGCAATTGAACTCTCACCCTTCTCGCATGTGACGTCAGATGACAGTCCCTCGACACTGAGCAAGGTTCTCATGGAAGACGATACAACAGTGCCTGCAAACTCGATGGAGGCTGTGTTGGTCTACTGCACCGATCTCTCCGACACAATTGCACTCGTTTCTCCATCTGCCCACGCTTGTAGCAGGAAAGGGTTGCTAGTACCTTTCGTGACTGTGCAAGTCACCTAGAGCAACGCCGCTATTTTTGTAACCAACCCATCCTCGTACACTTTTACCTTGCTTCGAGGGGAATGTCTCGGCAGAGTGGAACCAGTCGACGATGCACAAGTCCTGGGCGTACCCGAACACTCGCGTTGTCCCAGTTCGTGTACCATCAATGCTGTTTCCACTTCTGATCAGTCATCTGCTGATTTGTTTGCCCTCTTCATTGCTGACAACGTTACGGTGGTACAGCGTTACCAGCTTCTGGACCTGTTGCAAGAATATCGTTCTTCTTTCGATATCGGGTGAAGTTCTCTCGGTCGCACGTCCACTGTTGCGCATCACTTTGACACTGGTGCCCATCTACCTTTACGGCAACGTTCATATCGCGTGTCGCCAGCTGAACGTCGGGTAAATAACGAGCAGGTTGACGATATGCTCCGACGCAACGTTAATTGGCCCTCGCACAGTCCATGGGCGTCTCTTGTTGTTCTTGTTGCGAAGAAAGACGGTTCTGTGCGGTTCTGTGTGGACTACAGACAGCTCAATAAGATCACTCGCAAAGATGTGTATCCACTGCCGCGCATCGATGACGCGATTGACAGTCTTCACGGTGCCGAATTTTTTTCTTCTCTCTATCTGCACTCGGGTTCTGGCAAATACCCATGGCAGACGACGCTCGACCGAAGACCACCTTCATCCCAACCGACGGCTTGTACGAGTTCAACGTCATGCCGTTTGGTCTATGTAGTGCAGCTGCGACCTTTGAGCACATGATGGGCATCGTTCTGCGCAACTTGAAATGGTACACGTGTTACCTCGACGATGTCGTTGTCTTCGCTCCAGATTTCTCCACGCATCTCGAAAGTCCTAAAGAAGTTCTCGCACGTGTGAGCAATGCTGGCTTGCAACTACATCTGAAGAAGTGCCGCTTTGAAGAACGGCAACTCACCATTCTAGGGTACGTCGTGTGCAAGGACGGCATTCTTCCTGATCCAGCCAAGCTTCGCGCCGTGGACGAATTCCCGAAACCCGCGTCCGTCAAAAAACTGCGTAGTTTCGTGGGCCTGTGCTCCTACTTCGGACGCTTCATACGAAGCTTTGCCATGATCATATCACCGTTGACGAAGCTTCTTAGAAGTAACGGGCCCATCAATTTATGGTCATCCGAGTGTGACGACACGTTCACAATGCTCCGCCATTTGTTGACATCTCCTCCCATTCTACGCCACTACGACCAAACGGCCCTAACGGAAGTTCACACGGATGCCAGCGGCGTAGGCCTCGGCGCTCTCCTGGCGCAGAACAAACCCGGATTCCCTGAATATGTTGTAGAATATGCAAGCTGTATGCTCACAAGAGCTGAGACAAACTACACCGTCATGGAGAAGGAGAGCCTGGCAATCGTTTGGGCCCTTACAAAGTTTCGACCTTATTTGTATCGTCGCCGATTCGATGTCGTCACCGACCATTATGCACTATGCTGGCTGTCATCATTGAAGGATCCCTCGGGCCGTCTCACCCGGTGGCTCTTTGCTTACAAGACTACGACATCCACGTGCTGTACCGCAACAGACGCCAGAATGCGGACGCCGATGCCCTCTCGTGCTCCCCTCTGCCTGAAGACGACGTGCCCTGCTCAGTAACCTCAATTGTTGTTTCTGCCATCGATGTTGACATCCTTGATACCAAAAAGTGAAAGGATAATTGGATCGCCCCACTGATCAACTTGCTCTCTGCTCCGTCCGCAACATCATCGACGCGTGCCTTGCGTCGTGGAACTCACCATTTCGCCATCCATGACGGCCTCCTACACCGACGCAATTACGACGCCAATGGCCGGCAGTACTTACTCGTGATACCCCGCAGTCGGCGGGCGGAGATATGTGAATCTTTCCATTATGATCCGCAATGCATGAACTCTGGAGTATCCAAAATCTACCGCCGCATTCGAAGACGCTACTTCTGGCGCGGGATGAACCGCTATGCTCAGCAGTTCGTTCGCTCTTGCCTCACTTGCAAATGCCGCAAACCATCAGCACACATGTCGCACGCCGGTCTGCCACCGTTACCTTGCACGGACCGTCCGTTTGTGCGCATTGGTACCGCTTTGCATGGACCACTTCCTCTGATATCGGCTGGTAATCACTTGGCCATCGTTGCCGTAGACCACTTGACGCGATACGCCGAACCACCGCTGTACCTGCGGCTACTGCGCGCGATGTTGCGTCCTTCGTGCTGTATCAATTCATACTGCGCCACGGACCACCCTAAGAGCTTCTCAGCGATCGAGGCCATGTCTTCTTGTCGAAAATCGTCGAAGCCATTCTGACGGAGTGTCACTCTGTCCAGCGCAAAACTACTGCTTACCACACGCAAACGATTTACCTCACCGAACGCTTCAACCGCACCCTCAGCGATATGCTTTCGATGTACGTCGCTGCCAACGACATGAATTGGGATAATATGTTGCCCTTCGTCACTCACACCTACAACACTGCCCTTCAGAGCACGACCGGTTTTTCACCTTTCTTCTTGCTGTACGGAAGGCGCCCATCGCACACCATGGACACGATACTCCCGTACACGCCGGATCCATCTAGTGTTAACCTATTTCAGAGACAGCCAGGCTTGTTGAAAAGTGTCGCGAGCTTGCCAAAACTTTTACGACGCATGAGCAAGAGCAGCAAAAAAGTATTCGGGATGGCTCCACCACTTCTGAGCCCACGTTCCTTCCTGGTGCACTTGTATGGATCTCGATCCCGACCTCTTTAGCTTTGCTCTCTTCCAAACTACTTCCCAAATACGAAAGCCCCTACCGCGTCATCGAGCGCACATCTCCGGTCAACTATCTGATCTAACCCGTCGAACAATCTTCGGACATGTGCCGCCACGGGCACGACCTCATCAACGTGAAGCTCCTGAAGGCTTATTATGACTCGCTCATAGTAACAAGCTCTACGGTCGCCAGGCCGTAGAGCTTGTTACTTGTTAAAGATGGCCCCGCTACCCCGGGGCCATCTTTGGCCCCGGGGTAATTGTAGCGAAGCCTCCGAACTCTGAAATGGTCGAACTCTTGGGTACCTTCTAGTGGGGCTACCCAACAAGGACGCCACTCACGCTGTGAGTCCGTGCTTGGCCATGACTGTCGCTGTAGCGTATGATCGCTGGTTGCCGGCTAATAAAAGCCTTAACACTGTTGTTAATTTTTCCACGGTAAACCTATCTTTACAAGAAATAGTAAATCAGAAATGTTTCGCATTTATTTTTTTCGCTGATATTTCCACTGTTGATGTCACGTTGCACAAATAGTTTTTTTTTTCGAATTTGGCATCTTCGGCTCAACGAAATTGATGCAACTATGCTTTGTCATTTATGGTGGCGTGGCTTTCACGAAGTCATTTTCCTCTCGTACTGAATTCACTGACAACCCCTTTCGTGACAAATTTTGTAGCGAGGAGAAAAAACAGCAGATATTCTACGACTGTCATCGCTATAATGCACCACCGACCAAATCATCTTCAGTCGCGCTAGCTAGCATAGATAGCACACCAATGATGGTAGAAATTATTCTGGGATGTCATCCTGAAAGGTATGTAAAATTTGAAGATTTATATTTTAGATAACCGGGTTCAAAGGACCAATACGCCTGGATATGAAGAGCAGAACGCATCTACGCTGCCGTTTATTGCAGAGCAAGACCAAGAACAACCTCACGTGCCTCGTGCCATTCCTCGTTCTTGTCTTCCTGTAGCGCGCGCGATGTTCACTGTTTTTAACAAAGTTATCGTGGGTGAAGACGACGAAGGTGGTGCTAAACATCTTTAGGTCATCATACTTTTACCGGTGATCATAGACCGACGGCGGGGGTTATAATGACTGGGAGGTGTGACTTTGTGTGTGCGTTTTTCTCCTCTCTCTGTCTCAATCTTTAAAACTCTTCCCGTCTCATTCCCCAGGGTAGGGTAGCATAATGGTCCCTCTAGACAGGTTAACATCCCTGCTTTTTCTTTCTCTCTTGTTCATTCCTTCCTTCTATAACTTGGTCAGTCAAGTCTGTGTCTCGCTCACAACAATCTGCGCCTCATTCTTACCGTTTAACAATTACCTAGGTCCAATAGACATCATCAAAATTTATGACGTCACGGTCAGGCTTGTAGCCAGATTTCTTGGGGAAAAGGGGGGGGGGGCACTTTTTTGATTCCGTGATGAGCACCCTGTTCAAGTCAGCTTTCCATCTCTATGACGCTTCGAAAAACCCGTCCTGCAAGGGCCGAGTGAGCCTGCAGTATACTTAAAAAAAACAATTTCTGAAATACGAGAAGTGGGGGGGGGGGGTGCACGGGCCTGGTGTGTCACCCCCTGGCTACGCCCCTGATCACGGTTACTGGTACGAGATCTTCAAGGTGGCCTCACGACCAAACTTTTTAAAATCGAGTTTCTTCGCTTACCAAGTGTCTCCTCGCAAAAAAAATGCTGCGATTCGGGTACTGTGAAAGACTAGTTTTTCAGTACGAGGAAAATGTTCTTTCTCTTTAGTGTTCCTCTATGTGCAGAATTCATAAGTACACCAATGCCTGGACACTTGTGATGTTAGTGCAATTTTTCTTTTCAGTTTCTTTCTCTCCTTTTCATTCTCCTCAGTCTTCCTTTCCTTTTGTCTTCCTGACTTTCTTCTAATTTTCCTTTGGTTTTCTTTGTTTCTCTTGGTGTTGATCTTTTTTTTCTACTAAGGCATTTTCAGATCATTTCTTATTAATTTTTGTCTTCTTGCTTCTTACTTTCACAAGCTTTGGCCTCATTTTTGTTTTTGCACTTGCTCCAATATTGCCGCGTATGTGAGCATTTGCCATTCCCCATGCTATACCACCTGTATATGTAATACACTCTTAGCCTTTTCATTCATTTATGCATACATACATACATACATACATACATACATACATACATACATACATACATACATACATACATACATACATACATACATACATACATACATACATACATACATACATACATACATACATACATACATACATACATACATACATACATACACACACACACACACACACATACATGCATACATACATACATACATACATACATACATACATACATACATACATACATACATACATACATACATACATACATACATACATACATACATACATACATACATACATACATACATACATACATACATACATACATACATACATACATACATACATACATACATACATACATACATACATACATACATACATACATACATACATACATACATACATACTGCGTTTTGAGAACGCCAAGCAGCATGGGTTTACAATACCAACTTTCCCAAAAACTCTTCATATTCTGGTTCATAGACAATTCTTGGAGGTATCTAACAACAGTGTTCCCCCTCCTTTGTTTATCCTTTACTATACAACAGCAGGTGTGTTATTATCGCTCCGTTTTTTTTTTTTTGTTCATCTTTCGTCCACAGCATCTTTTTTTTTCGTATGCATGCTTAGCCAACTCTTCTGCCAATCACATCGTTGGCGGAAATTCAACATGGTATACACGATAACACCGCTAAGTAGATCAGTTGCATCCTAGACAAAGACAATCCTCTCGTGTTAACGTTAGTTTAAGTTGCATTCTTCGTCCCAAAATTGCGCTTCCTTATTTGTTACGGCATCTAGTAGATGAAAGACGTGTTTGGTTCATAGCTAAGGAGCCGAAATGAACTCTCAGAAATTAAAATTTTGTAAAAGACACAACTTGCTATGACAAAACTCTTATTCATAGCCTTGCGAAGGGGGTTAGCACCCTGTAGTTGAGCTATCTAACTCACTGCCAGTGGACTTTTCTCCTGCATCCCGGCCTCAACATCACTCTTCTTTGCCTACATGTTTCTTTTTTAACAATTATTCCAGAAGCTTTCGATCGGTAACAGACAGCTGTGTGCACCAGAAAAAAACTTGGCTAGCAAATGCGAGCAAGATTTTCCTGAGATTTCGAAATGGCACTTGTAAATTTTTGTTCCTTACTACTAATAATAAAACTTTATTAGGTTAAGCTGCGCAGGCGCAAATGGTCTAGTGCACCTGAGGGCACCTGAGGTCCGCATTTGTTGAATACTGACTGTGGAACAAAACTGATCATTTCAGAATAGGACTTGAGTCATCCTATACACTGGCATCAATATGTTGCTCGATGTCTCATGCCAATCAACTTCAGAACACCTCTCAATAAGATATTGAAAGGGTCTCTTAAATGTAATAGCTACATGAGCTAGCATTTGGTTTAAACGTTTTTTTCAATCTAGGCCCTGGCAATTAGAAATTTTCTGGATCACTCACCATACATCCAAAATAAAAAAACTCCGCATTCTCCTTGATAATCATACGTCCAAAGTACCTTCGAGACATTATTTAATCCTGAAAAGCAAACGGCAAAACTGAAAATTAAGCAATCTCCAGAAATGGACTCCCATTGGCTAAGCGATAGAGTATTTTGTGAGCAGTTGGTAAGGAATTATCATCAGTGATCTCACTTACAAAAAGGTTAGTATTATTTATAAGGACACTCCAACACGAATTTCCCGTGGACGTAATCATCTATATAATGTTTGGAAGCGTTAACAACACGCGAGGGGCTGTTGGTGTGAGAATACAAAGTGGTGTGGTGCGAGGGTCATTCGAAACGGGGACGCTTGCCCTGTGCGGAATTTCAGGGAACGCCACAGGACTAGTTGTCGCTGTTAGCGCATCTTAGCAGCAGTGGACTATAGTGCATGGCCAGGTTTCAAGAGAATCACAGAAGTCTTAATCTTGTCTTCCGTCAGCCCGCTAAAACAAACGACTTCCGCGAATCAGCCTGATACGATGCACCACATACTAAGGAAGAAGCTTTGTTGGTCGAGCCTTGTTCCTCCGACGTCGCTTGTTCTGGCTTGCACGTGCTGAAAGCGCTGGCCACGATCGCGCCGACCGTAAGTAGAATAGGGGAACTATGATTGTGGGTGCACTCGTGGCACGCTGTTTCTTTCGCTGCGGTGACCTAAGAGCTATAAAACCTGCTCACTCCCGGCTCTCTTTCTCATTATTATGGAGTACACTTCGTTATGAATGAAGACATGACGCGTCGCAGCGCGGCAACGCAGCCCAGAGTTTGGCGCTCCCAGAGCGACTGCAGTATACGGCAGCGCAGACAAGCGGATACAGGCTTGCGGGCGTGCGAAGCTGCAGCGAAACAGCAGCGCCGGCAAGCCAACTAGCAGCTGAGGACTCGCGAAGCTGCAGCGGCGTGGGAACCTCATCTTCTCAAACTTCAGGTTGTATCGCTTACAAGAACCTTTAGCTTTATATTTCACCGATAATACGGGGGTCATAATGAAAGAAAAACGTCGCCTTGATCACATCACCATATCCGTATCGTGTTTAATAAATAGTTTTGTATATACCGTACACACCTGTCGTCATGTTTTTCCATGATCGGGTTGGCAATGTACGTTGACTAATGATCCCCCGGAGCTTCGCCCACTCACCATCATTCACTTCGTGAATATGCTGCGATTTTCGCCAATATACCAATATAGCCGGAAATAGTGGTGTTGCCATGCCCTTGTTGGTGTTATACCTAGCAGATATTTCTTATATTGATGCGTAAATATAAGATTTTTCTGCTTTTTGAGCACGTGCCTTTGCTTCTCGTGCTCTAAGGGCGAAGCACCGTGGGCCCTAGCCACGTCGGCGTCCTTGACGCTAAACATTCAAAGCGAAACTTAGTAGCTGCACAAAAATAACGGAACCATCTGTGTAAACAGTCGACTTTAAAAGTGCATCAATCGAGTATATGGCAGCCCAATATATGATCACACGCGCCGACCATGCGTCCATTCTCCTGACGGTCCATCCATCTTTGCGTAGTTCATGCGTCCATTTGTCCATGTGCCCGTGCGTCAGTCCATCCGTCCATACGTCTATTTATTCATGCGTCCATCTGTTCATCCATTCGACCACGTGAATGTCCGTACCTTTATATGCCTATCTATCCATCCATTCATCCATCTGTCCGTCCTTTGTACTAGTCGGTGAGGTCAACTTACTCGGACCATAACGCCCACTCGTCATTATGAACTTTGAGGAGATGCGTGGATTTTTTCGGCCTTCATATTATTCATGTCTTCAATAAAATTATCTATTTTTAGTATGTGCTTGATCTAATCATGTCTCCCTCCACCCACTTTTTTTTTCTGCTAATATAATACCATCTCGCCCCACATTCCATTCTCTTCAGTGAATTCCTGGGCTGACTGTTTCGCGTAGGGGCGGAGCGAATCTCGAGGGTCAAGTAGAAAGGCTTGCGTATTAGTCATCTGCACCATCAGATTCCGTGCCACAACAATCCCACTCGCTCACTATCTTCCAATTCACTCAATCAATTATTTTTCAGTGATTCGCTTGACAATTAAATGACTGTTATGATAATTATATAAAGTTATTTGCACATATCACACGTATGAAACCTAGCTCTTAACTTGAGCAAAAACATTGGTATTTTTTACAAATTTTATTTTTTATGAACTATAGGAAACCTGGAAGTGCTCTACCTGAAGTGCTGAACCAGAAGTGTTTGTAAAAAAAACGGTGTTACGGCATCCGTGCTCCTGCCACTAATAAAGTGCTTCTGGAGAGATCAGCAGCAGGAAAACTTTATAAAACTTTAATTGAACATGCTACATGAATGGGAAGAGCTAAATGAGGTTTTAAAGTGTAGTAGCCTTAGTTGAGTGAGGGCCTCTCTAGCCTTAGCCTTTTGTTCTACCTGGTAGATCAGTGCTTGCCCCAAGTATTATGATATAGTGTACGACACTCTCCGAACAAAGCAGAAGAACATCGACAGCACACCGTGAATATGATGTGTAACATTTTCAAATGAAGAGAACCTAGGTTCAAACTTTTCTCCAATTGGTGGCCTCCTCTCCTGTGAATGCACGCAAGAGGTTGCAGAAATCGTAGGAACAAAAACATGTAAAATAAAAGATGAAGCTTAAACTTACCTGGCCAATTAGGCACCTGCATGCATGGACCGGCCGGGACTTGCGTTTGGGTGCAATTAGCCAGTTTCGCATGCAACTTGTAGACATTTGATTTCTCTTTTTCTGTGCCATTATTGGACCTTCGCCCGTTTATTCTGGAAAACATATCCTGATAAACTCAGTGCAGGAAGCGGGAAAGCGATGTGCTTTCTACGCTTAATATATTGATGAATCAGAGCGCAAAGAGCAAGACAGAAATTACATATAGGTGGACGAAAAATGCTTTGTCTAACGTTCCTTCAAAAAAGCGTGAATATGCTTAATCCCTCCATAGTATGTGCGCTGAAGTTCATGATTCATCAGTAACTCGCCCCAAGTTTTTACGCTGCTAAGGTTAATATATTGCTCACTTTCTTAAGAATACAAAGGGATTAACCTGAATTCCAATTATTTCCGGTAAGTTCAGCTGGATACCTTACCTTTGTTAGCTTTGATGTGGGGTACAAGCCTATAAGCTTGAACTAATAGTCTATTCATGGGCCATCTGCTTGAATCTGCTCGCGGATCAGGCGACGGCGACGCGCTTCTGTGTTGTTTGCCAGACACCGCTCAACTTCACCATGTCATTCTGTATATGCAGACAGCCCGCGTGAACCGGCTGCTTTTGGGTTGATATATTTCGCGTAAAATGAAATGGCATGGTCATGTGCAGTCACATAAGGACCTGCCTTCGAGCTCTGTTGTTGGAAGATTAAATGTTATAAATAGTTTTTATTGAAAATTTTTATCTCTGCTGGGGATCCTTACGGCAGTTAGTAAGCTCCTGCAGCGATGTAAATACATTGATGTCCCACAACGCCAATGAAGGAATTCTTCTAAGTACAAGCTTTTTTGACCCGAATCATTTTACATGTACAGGATAACCCTCACAATGAAACATCTCAGGGTATACATACCTATCAGAAGAAGGCATAACTAACTTGAACATATAGTCTGTTTTATTCAGGGCTATCTTCGTGTAATATGTGTATGCTTCCTTATCAAAGGCTTTGTAATATTCAGCCGTTCTCGCGAATATGTATATTTTTTGTGTAGTATTCAGCATCTGAAAAGAGTCACAGAATATGTACTTAAAATATTTAGGTGCCAATTCAAAAAACACACTTTATTTAACTCAATTCCTTTCACTGACTACTGGTATGCGATCGCGCATAGGCCATTAGATGGTTGTTTATGTTTTAAACTAAAAATAAGTGGTTATCGCATTTTAGGAGGTAATGTTAAAGATTTTTTATAGGGTGCATAGTATGTATTTTACGGATTTTTAAGCAATCATTGTTGTTCTTTGCATAAACGCGGCATTGGCTACTTACTCCTACAGCACAAATTACGCGAAAAGTGGGCCTAATACTGGAGAATCTACATTCGATAAAAAATGTTGTCACAGTATTTCGGCGCATGGTCTCTTTGATGTTCCCTAGTTACACTGAATATACACATTGCACCAAGTGCGTCTGTAGTCCGAAGTTTCTCGTAGAAGTTTAGTTGGGTTGACACAATCCATCAAATGTGTTTCAAGAACATTCTGTACTTTTTATGCTTGCGGTATGGTCCTATGACGCTATGAAAGGCATACACGCGTGCAAATATGCGAAGTAACCATGTCATGAGCTGGCCTCAGTGCAAGCTTACCGTCGTACTTTAAGCTTTTTCCAAATAGATTCGTACCCTTTGCATGAGACTCCACAGCACAGAGAGTATGCCTCAGCAAGGCTGGATTGTTCTGTCGTCTTTGATGGAAGGTTCTTCAGGCGCCAAGATCAATTGTTCATCTTAACATTGTCAAGTTCACGTTAAGATATATTCAACAGCCCGAACATTTATTACTTATGCTGTGCAGTGTAGGATGATTTGCACATAAGTCTGGAACTCGAACGAAAACAAAAAAAAAACTCAATTAAACATTAGTACAGCGCTGCCTCCAATGTAACGAAACATGATCGGCGTAAGCATGGGAGATACGAATACGGAATAGTGCACCAAAGAACAAGCGGCGGTAGGCAGACATTAGGACGGAAAACATTCACGCATCTCCACGAAGTTTATCATTATAAGTGGGCGATGCCCAGGAGATAGATCTTACCTTAAATCTGCCACGACGTTGCCCTCTCACGCATGTAAACAAGTCGCAACGGGTGTGTAGACTATATACAACGTGTTTCTTTCTTTTAACCGCCACTTCCCGTGCCCTCAATTGTGGGGTAGCATGTTGTCGTCATCGCCGTACCGCTGCTTCACGGGCGAGTGCTGTCGCCTCCGGGATAGCTTGCTATCTGTGTATCCGTTGAGCCACCGCATGCCGTGATTTCGTCTGCAGAGTAGCAGGTTGTTGTCGACGTTGTCGCTTGAGCTTTCGTCTCCGGGCTAAGTTGTTGTCTGCGTCGACGAAATCTTTCACGGGCGACAGCGCGTTTGTTTTCATCAATGAGGGAAAAGTAATGTGTGGTCTGGAAAGTGCTTGTTCTTCATAGTCATTAGCCTCATGGTCATAATTACCATGAGTGCGGACAACGCGCAATGGACAACTCTAGACCATAAGGCGCTTAGCCCATCAATTCTGGAAAATTCCCACGTACCTAAAGAATCGACTTAATGTGAAGCATGCGGAGGGAGGTGAGCATTGTGTGATGTTTTCTTCTGCGCAACATTACCGAATGACACTAAAGATATGTGCAAATGTAGTACGCACAGACATATGTTGAACAGTCGCGTATGTTTCATATAACCAGTTCTCTAATGTGACGTAAAGATGCCAAAGGCGACCATGCATTACCACAACCTGTAGCAGTAAGCTGATATGTAGCGTTTGCGCTGGCGAGGATAGTAGCCCTGGTTAGTGCTACGTAGACCAACTTCAGTAGACAGCGCTTAATAATGTAATGGTGACAGTGCAAACCCGTCAAGACGGTCATCATATTGATATCGCGATAAAATAGGTTGGAAATCAATATGATTACTCCACAAAACTTAAGCTGAAGTTTATAGCTTATAACGGCCTCCTAATTCTTTATCTGTGCCCTTAAGTTTTTTGTGCGCATATCGGAGGGTTTTCTTCCAGTTATTCCACGGTGCTGACGCATGACTTTAGTGAGCTTGTTATTCTAAGGTGAGAGGGGTAGAAAGTGATCAGCGTGGTAAAAAACAAGTGAAACTGCATGTTGCGCACATTATTTTGTCATTTCTTGTTTTACATAAGGTACTGAAGCTCATGACAACAAGATTGCCACCAGAAGAAAACCACACGTTGCTACAGTGTTTTCTTGTTAAAAAAGAAAAGCTAATGATCCGCATGCCTCAATATGTCCACACGTTGACTCAGGCATCGTGTTTTTCCTAAGATACGCAAACAAGTACTTTTCACTTTAGAATCTTGAATTCGTAACTCTTCAAAGGAAAATCTCTTAGCTATGTCAAACATTACATAAGCCCCTCCTAAAAATTAGCTCTTAACGGGAGATGTCAAGTGCATAGAACTGCTTACATTAATGAGGTCGCTGAATGCAGCATAATAAACGACGTCATAATCTTCGTCGTGCGCTGCAAGCCCCAAAATTGTGCCTAGAGCCATCATAAGAGTAAACACTGTTGCGCAGTACCGGATCATTTTACAGTACTCGTTAAGAGTCGCGTGAACGCGTCCTAAGTCTCCCATAAATACGAGCGTAGAATGCAAAGTCGCAGCTAGGAATAAGCGAGCAGATGGGTTTTTCGCGCCGGTATCTTAAAATGTACGGCTCCAATGAACATCCTGCTTTACATTGTCTATAATTCCTTTCTAGCTGCTTAGGAGGGGTGATTTCAATGAAAAGGGGCAGGTAGCGTTATAGTGCCTCTGTGGTTACGACTGTGTTCTTTATTTGTTCTTCCTTGAATGTGAATGTCATTTCATATTTTCTACAAGTGCGCTTCTCTGGGCTGTACAATGCGCATTGTCGCCAACATACTTATGCAAATATAGTTCGCGCATTTCTTTTATATGTGGTTAGATCACAATATTATTGCATTTTATCGCGTCCCTTTGCATCTGTTATAAATTCACACGCGCTTTCATGCTTCAACAGTTGGCACTACTTTCGAAACAGTTCTGCTTCTTTTGTTAATATGAATTGTTAAAGTTGTTATATATGAAGCGTACTACCCGCCTTTGTACCATCTCGAGCCTATAAACATCTTTTTTTTTTTGTAGTTAGAATCCCAAACTACGCTCGCGTATTCAACCTTAGGCAAAACATAGGTTCTGTAGGTGAGATGCTTTGCATAAGGGGCGCATTTCTCAGTTTGTGCCTAAGTAAGCCAAGTTTTCGGGTGGCTGCTTTACAGATGTATGCGATGTGAGGGGACCATGTAAGTTTGTTGTAGATTTTTAATCCCAAATATATGTACTCCGTGGCTTCTGCGACGGGGTCATTACTTGGTAGACGAAGAAAGTGCTTAACAGCGCAAACGACAGGAGGAGATAGAAGAGACAGTTTCTTCTAGAAACAATTTCTTCCTCTACCATGCAGCATCAACCAGCCTAATCAAGCACCTTGTTAGAGGTTATTACTAATTTTATATGTAAATACGATAGGTGGTGTTTTAATAATTACGCGTAGCAGCACAGTTTTCTTGGAATTCGTGGACATTGACCATGCTGTGCACCATTCGTGAATTTCCGCTAGCCTGGTGTTAATTGAAATTTGGTCGATTTGGCGAGTTGTTCTTTTGGGAATCAAACAATCATCGGCTAACAGCCTAATTTGAACATCACGGCATGCAGCTGCGGCTATGTCGTTCACATAATTAAGAAAATAAATTGGTTCCAATACTTTTTCCTGAGGCGCACCCGACGTAACTGGCAAGCGCGTGGATGAGCACACATTGACATAGAAAAACTGAGTACAGTTGAACAAGTACTGCTTAATCAAATTAATTATAAAAGATGGTAGACCGAATTTATGAACTTTGCTTGGCAGTTTACTGTGAAATAGGAGGGGGGGGGTAGAAAAAGGGGGTAACGATTTAGAGGCCAGGGTACTCTTCTATGGGAGAGCTTAAAGGCATCCCGAGTCAGCGATTAAGTACGGACTGTGGGATACACGGTCAAAAGCTTTGCTGAAACCCAAAAATGATAAATCAATCTGACCGGTCAAGTCGAGGGTTACAGCGACCTCATGAATAGTAGCAGTAAGCTGTGGAATAGTTGAATGGTTTTGCGAAAGCCATGTTGTGGGTCAGATGCCAGTTTATGCCGTTCAAGGAATTCGGTTATGAAATGTACAAGTGTATGTTCAAGTATTTTTCAGCAGGATGACGTCAGAGATATCGGGCGGTAGTTTTCCTCTTTTTTTTTTTTAAGCGGTCTCCTTTTTTGTTAACTGCCACTACCCGGGTGACACGCCGATCACCTGAAATGATAGCTAGCTTTAAACGTGCAAAAAAAAATCACACAGCGAATGTAGGACACAAGCTCGGCATACCGGCGCAAAAAAAAAACATTTGAAATGTTGTCTCGGCCACCTGAAAATCTTTCTTCAAAGTTCAGTTAAAGAGAAAAGACGCCCTCAAGTTTTCATCAAAGTTCCCATCAAATTCTGATAGCCCAAACGACTGGACGCCGCTTTCGGCTCGAGAAAATACAGAATGAAAATATTCATTCAACACGTCAGCTATTGATTGATTGATATGTGGGGTTTAACGTCCCAAAACCAGCATATGATTATGAGAGACGCCGTAGTGGAGGGCTCCGGAAATTTCGACCACCTGGGGTTATTTAACGTGCGCCCAAATCTGAGCACACGGGCCTACAACATTTCCGCCTCCATCGGAAATGCAGCCGCCGCAGCCGGGATCCGAACCCGCGACCTGCGGGTCAGCAGCCAAGTACCTTAGCCACTAGACCACCACGGTGGGGCAACACATCAGCTATGCCACTAGGTTTCGTTATTAGCACGTCCACTTCTTTTATTTTGTCTATTTGTTTATATTTTGAGCAGAAAAAACACCAAAACTTTTGAAGATAATTGTTATAAAATTTGGCAAAGTAGTCCCGAAATATTTGTTTTTTTGCACACGACAGCACACTGTGCAATCTTCTCCGAAATTGAAGCAGTGATTCGTTATTGAAGACCTTTTTTTTACTTGTTTAATCTCATGCTTCAAATGAATATTGTTTCTATCAACCCTGTGGTTGTGGCAATTTGACTTCATACGCTTCCTAGAAACAGAATTTTCAATGCACTTTTCAACAGTTGCTTCAAACGTATTCTACAAAGTACAGCATCATGGTCTCGCAAGTTATCTGCAGGTTCCCACAGCTCGTCGCGAATCACGTCATCTTTCGCCCTATTGAAGTTTTTCAGTTTCAATTTACGGCCTAGCCTTCAGGCAGCTATTTATGGTCCGATATACCATCTTGTATACCTATTTATATAAGATGGTATATATATATATAAGATGGTATGATATACCATCTTATATGCTAATGTATATCATCGATATACTTACGGTCTGATATACCATCCTCTGCACGAACGAAATAATCAGAAATGCTTCTGCCAACGAATATAACATCGAGAATTTCTTGCGCAGTAGGATGTTTAGGAGAGTATCTTCAAAAACAAAAAAAACTGATGTGAATGCAACCCTCATGCATTTATATGCCTAAATTCAAGTTGAAAGTTGAACTAAATTATGGTAAAAATGCATCTTGCATTTCCTTTGGCTACGTATAACGCTCTTCGATGTGCAGAGAGTAAATTTATCGAAAATTTCATGAGTGCACAAGTGAACAATTTATTTGGTGCAGTGTTTGCAAGTGTGAAATAAATCTCATGCCATACACCCTTAACGGGCATACGTTAAGAAGGGTGCATCTGACTCACACATGATACACATTTAATGGACCATGTATTGAAATGCTGAAGCTTTATTGCAACCTTTAACGTAAGCTTCAGAATTCACAAAACTTGTAGTTTGTGTGGGTGTGTCATTATTTGGTCGAGGTCACACATGCCTCGTGTAAATTAGCTTAAATATTACTTTACGAATACAATTAGCATGAGCGAATAAGGACTGGCATGATGTCTAAGCCAAATTCTACATTATGTCAACAGCCCTATGTAAAGATAGCGAAGTGAATTTCATGAATCTGGAAGCTGTGTTAAAGCAGCTTCTTGAAACAGTCTTCCTAGTCAAGGAGAAATGTTCATTTTTCTAGCAGGAACTTCACTACCTCGGTTACGGAATCAGCGCTAAAGGCATCTCGGCAACAACAGTGAAGCTTGGCGCACTCTTCAAGGGCCAATCCATAAAAACAGGCAGCAGCTGCAGTCGTTTCTGTAGGAGTCGTCAATTTCTATGGCAAGTTCTTTTCTAACCCAGCAACGGTAGGGCAACCATTTTTCATATTGTTACGTAAAATGATTCCTCAGTGCGGGGATAAGGGTGGCCGGGAAGCTAGATTCACACACGAGGGCTAAATCCCGCTGCTACGCAAGCCGAATAGTCACGTGATTAGTTTCATCCGTCGCAGCAGCGGAGACCTCGCATGCACACAGCCGGAGCTACGCTCACGGCATCCTCGTGCATACTGTCGACTCCTATGCTTATGCAGCGCGTTTATGTGGTGACGCACGCCACGCGCTATGAATGAAAACCACCAATCCACCACCGGGAGCCACTCGCCTCTTCCACTGTCACACGAAACACATTTGGTCGTTGCCGCAAAACTAAAACATGTGGATTTTAAGCCGGATGCCTGCTTCCTAGCCACGCCAATCCAACCAATGTTGACAGATTTGACGCTGAATCCTCTCGATCGAGAGGAGACGACCGTCAAACGGAGGGACCGAAATAGCGACGACACATTTCCATCCGTGCCGCGAGCGGAGGAGAGCGGACGAAGCGAGGACGGCACGTTTCGATGACGCGCCCGTCACGTGATGAGCCGTCCGCTGCGCGAATTTCTCCTCCGTTCGCTTGTGTGAATCCACCTTAAAGGTAAAAAGCTTGCTAACTTCCCCGCTCCTTCTAGCACACTACGATCGATGCCGACCACTGCACACATGAACGACGTAATTGGTTTTGCCTAACCATGTACAGCTTCGCAATGAAGAAGGAACAGAATAAGCCCGAATCATGTTTTCTTTCCAGAGTACTGAAACAATTATATTGACTTCACAAGCCATCAATATTGCATGAAAAGTGTTACAATAACGTTATTTGGTGATCGCCAACTTCGGCTTCCTGCCAATCACTTCGTTGTGAAGAATAACTACAATGTATTCGAAAAGACCCTGTACTGAACTAATATTCTCGAACATTCCTAATATCACAACTGTTCAAAAAGAAAAAATAACCTTTCAAATCCGTGACTGTGAAGATATGAATTGAAATGTGACCGCAAAACTACGTTACGCAGCCGCTGTTCACGTTTTTTTTTTTTTTAAGCTAGCAGGACGCTTGAGCTTCGGCTTCACCCAGGGGCTCGGAAACCGGGAGGGCAGTGGGGGCCGCCGCCCCCACAGGTTAGAAACCTGGAGGGGGGCATTCCCTCCCACTAACAGCTGCTACAACCTCATCCCCCCCCCCCGCATTCCTTGCCTTACGAAAAACAGAGACATGTAATAACGCCCACCTGCCCACAAACGTCGCATTCACACTTCTGATATACTTCTGGAGCCCCTGGCTTCAGCAGGAGAACACGATAGCGATATCGGCTCTCGAGCAAATCGCCTTCTCTATATTTAGTACTGCTTCGCTTCTCGGTGCACACTTGCTTTGCGCTGAAAAGAGGCGACCATTTGTGCACATAATACTGGCTGATTCAAGCTATCTCAGAAAGCCTACTCCAAGCATGGTTGCTAAGTGCCCACTACGCCTTAGTTCCTTTGGCGAATCGGTGAACTGCTTCTACGCATCCACCATGTGTCACGTACCACGCGCACCTGCACAACTGCACACTTTATTGATGTTGTTGCTGATAAGGATGATCAATTTTGCCCGAGTGCTTTGTAATGGCTGTAGGGGCTCTTAAATACCGACTCATTCCACAATTCAGATGTTTCTATATGTCTGGGAACATTTATTTTGTCACGTGGCACCTGCCTTCAGAGGCTGCCACTTTTGTCGACAAAGACCAGCAACGCTACCTCCACAATCATGCCGTCAGCGGCATCGTGGGCATTACCACATAGGTAATTTTTTGCTCGAAGCGAAACTATTGCAGCCCTTCCTTTGTCGCCTACAGGCGGTGCACTCTTGCTTCTATAGTTACAAAAAAAATAAACATCATCCCCCCCCCCTCTTGTAAACACGGCTCAGTTTATTACCCCCCCCCCCAAAAAAAAAGAAGTAGCTAGATACCCATGCCCTCAATAATAACAATCGATACATCGTAGAAGCATTTCACTACTGACGTACAAATACATTTTTCAAAAGTATCTGCACGTAATGGCGAATTCCCCTCGTCAAGCGGGAGCAAGCTTTCTTCCTCCGCGGCTGAGAATCCGCGTTCCGCTGGTAGCTTCGAAGCAAGTTTGCGTTTTCCACAGGCAGATCCGAAGCAACCTACTCTGCGATGGAGCGTTTTGCAGGGACGGATTTCACCGAAACTCCGAGAATGCATTGCCCTCATTATCGGTATACAGTCGAGCAGCTACGTTGTCTTCAGAGTTCTTCGAGACGGTTTAGTAACCCTGTGCACTTGTTTTCATTCCTAAATTTTGAAAGCGGTTCCCCTGCTTTCCGCGAATGTATGGTCAAAATGCGTGCTTTGCAGTGCCGACACAGAAAATCGTTTCCGGTACCGGTCTAGTGACGTATGCGTAAATAAATTCCGGAGGGACCTCACGTGGTGCACTCACGTGTTCCACCCGCAGATCTGGCTTTGTGCAATCAGAGCACTCGCTCCAAGATTTCGGCAGCTGCTCCGGATCTATCAGTGGAATTCTCAATAATGTACTATCGCGATACCCTTGCATCGCGACAATGCGTAGGCTTGGTAAAGAGAGACAATAGGCCTTTGCTTTCAAAATAATATTGACACACCTCGATGGGCGCATGAAGAGGAAGAGGTGGAAGCGGTCTGGCTCACGAGCAGCTCGGTCGCCGGTTTTCTGGCTCTGAGCTGTACCGATCTCAACCATTTCCTGTAAATAAACGCGTTCCTTCGTCACAGTTGTGGTGGAAGGTGCTGGGTAAGCCAGCTACTGTCAAGCGAGACCGGAGAGCAGCCGTCTACTAACGACGGAACCGCAAGAGCACGAGCTTCGCCGCAGCCGTCGACTAGCGGGCTTGCCACCACTACCTCAAGATATGAACTTGGACGGAGACATCCAGCAGCCGGTCGCGAGGGCGCCGTCTTTCCACTACCGAGAGCCACGCACATTTACAGGAAAACCTGGCGATGACGTTGAAGAATGGCTCAGCCACTATCAACGGGTGAGCCGAGCCAATGGCTGGAATGCGGCCAGCCAGTTGTCCCACGTGGGTCTATTTCTCGATGGCAGTGCTTTAGTGTGGTTCGAGAATCACGAAGACACCTTGACAACATGGGACCAGTTTATGGAGGAGATCAAGAAGTGCTTTGGCGACCCTGCGACGAAGAAGAAACGTGCAGAGCAAATGTTGTCGCAGAGAGCTCAAGCTTGTGGTGAGACATGCAGAACCTACATTGAGGAGGTACTGAAACTGTGCAAATGTGTGGACACCAACATGACGGAAGAGGACAAGGTGGGCCACATTCTCAAAGGAATTGCGGAAGATGTCTACCACTTCCTTATCGGCAAGGAGAGTCTTGAGTCTGTGGCCGATGTGATTGGGCACTGCCGAACGTTTGAGGCCCTGAAGACTCGCCGCATCACTACGAAGTTCGGACGCCTTGCCAATGTTACGACCGTCGCCACTGTCGATGTGTGCCAAGACTCCGTGCCTACCGACCTTTCGTCAACGATTCGCCTCATTGTACGTGAGGAACTTCGTCGTCACCTTTACGCGCCCTTGAACGCCCGAGAACCACCGTGCGATACACCGTCCACAAGTATCAATGCTACGAGTTTCGAGGAGCGCAGCTATTCCAACCGCGGCCCTCAGCTAAGGGCTCCACCACCGGCGTCTTCTTATGTAGAGCCGCCTTATGCTCCCCACAGTCGTTACGGCTACAACAGCCATCCACCTCCTTTTGCGTCTCAGTGGGAACAGAGCGCCGCGTACCCTCAACATCCAGCGACGTTCCCTATGCCCCGTGAACGGCCCGTCTGCTACCAGTGCGGTGTTCGTGGACATATCGCCCGATTTTGCCCAATGCGACGTAATCCACGTTCGACATTCCCTCAAAGATCCGCGACGTTTGCACAACGAGGCCAACGGCCTGACTACACCTACTGGCCCCCCAACCCAACTGACGAGCGGCACGCCTACCAGCCGATCAACCGGAGTGATTCGCCCGGATCTGTGCGCAGCTTAACGCCGCCCACCACCCGTCCACCTCGGTCACCATCTCCACGGCGCCGGTCACGAATGTCGTCTCCGCCACCGGGAAACTAGCCAGCGCGGCCGACGGAGGTGAGGTCGCTGGACGTACCGATTTTCATCAAAGAATGCCTCCACCAGTTTCTATGCTTCAGAATAAGGTTCAGGTACTTGTTGACGACGTTCCCACGATGGCATTGATAGACACTGGCGCAAGTGTTTCCGTGATGAGTTTAGTTTTTAAGCAACGACTAGGCCGTAAGGTTATGTTTCACTGGGACAAACCTGCCACATTTCGGGCAGTGAGCGGCGCATTCTTGCGTCCTGTCGGCGTCTGCACTGCGTCTGTTAGTGTTGCCGGTAAAACGTTCAAGGCGGAATTCACAGTACTGGCTCAATCAACGCATGACGTTATACTTGGCATAGACTTTTTGCGAGAGTGTCGTGCGACCGTGGATTGTGGAGCAGGTGAGGTTCTGTTGTCTACTCTCGCCCAGCAGCCTGATTGTGAGAAAGGTAACCTCACTGTAGCTAAAGATGTACTTCTGCCAGCGTGGTCCACGGCCAGCGTACAAGTGACCACTTCGGAAACCAATTCGAGTTTGAATTCACGTGACATAGTGATTGAGCCGTTGCCTGTAGCTTGTCTCAAGAAAAACATCTTTGTACCACGATGCATTGTATCTCTCGCAGACGAGACGGCTCAATTATGGGTGATAAACAGCTCACCCGAGTCGGTTGTACTACCGGCTGGTATGCGCCTTGCCCTGTTCGAAAAGCAGAGCAGCACCTGCATTGGAGCTTTAAGCGATCTTGAAAGGGCGGGTCCGGAAACTTCTGGTATGGAAGCTGAATTTTCAAAAATGGTTAGCAAGTCCATTTCCTCACAGAAGCGCAAAGACCTGGTTGCACTGCTGGCGAGACATGCTAAAGTATTTGATTTTGCACGGAAGGTGCCTAGGGCTCAGATACCGACCACGCGCGCTCGTCACAAGATCGATACTGGCTCTGCTCATCCTCTCCGACAAAAGCCCTATCGCGTGTCCGTGTCCGAACGCAAAGTTATTGCTGAACAAGTTGGCGAGATGCTAGCCACTGGTGTAATTCAAGAATCGTCAAGTCCGTGGGCTGCGCCTGTTATTTTGGTAAAGAAAAAAGACGGGTCCTGGAGGTTCTGTGTTGATTATCGGCGTCTCAATTCTATAACCAAGAAGGACGTGTACCCCCTCCCCCGCATTGATGACGTAATTGACTGCCTTCATTCAGCTTCCTACTTTTCTTCGGTAGACTTGCGATCCGGGTATTGGCAGATTCCCATGGATCCAGTTGATAAAGAGAAGACGGCTTTTGTAACGCCAGACGGTCTATTTGAATTTAATGTTATGCCGTTCGGCTTGTGTAATGCTCCGGCAACATTTGAACGCTATATGGATACCGTCTTGAGAGGCCTTAAATGGGAAATTTGTTTATGTTACCTGGACGATGTGGTTATTTTTGGACGAACTTTTGAAGAACATAATCATCGCCTTGACGTTGTTCTAACATGTTTGGAGAAAGCCGCCTTGACACTGAACTCAAAAAAATGTCGTTTCGGTGAACGGCAAACACTGGTTTTAGGACACCTTGTGGACAAAGCTGGTGTTAGACCGGACCCGCAGAAAGTGGACGCCGTCAGCAAGTTTAAGCAGCCACAGTCTATCCGCGAGCTACGAAGCTTTCTGGGCCTATGCTCTTATTTTCGCCGCTTTGTACCTAATTTTGCTGAAAAGGCCCAGCCACTGACTGACTTGCTGCGCAAGGACGTCCCTTTCCACTGGACACCAAATTGTGAGTCAGCGTTTAAGCAACTAAAGTTCGCTCTCACTTCCGGGCCAATACTATGCCACTTCGATCCCTCTGCTTCCACGGAAATCCACACCGATGCCAGTGGAGTTGGTCTCGGCGCGGTGCTTATTCAACGACACAACAATGCTGAACACGTCGTCGCCTATGCAAGCCGGTCCCTGAGCAAGGCAGAGCGTAATTATACGGTTACCGAATTGGAGTGCCTCGCCGTCGTTTTCGCCGTACACAAGTTTCGCCCCTACATCTACGGTCGTCGTTTCTCAGTTATCACAGATCATCACTCTCTTTGCTGGTTGGTGAGCCTACGTGATCCATCTGGTCGACTTGCGCGATGGGCCATACGGTTACAAGAATTTGACTTCACGGTCCGCTACAAGAGCGGTAATCGCCACGCAGACGCTGACTGCCTGTCACGGCTTCCTCTACCAACGACCGAGTGTGAAGCTGATAATTTTGACGATTTTATCACAGCTATTGACTCTCATTTTCCTGACATCGCGGCTTTCCGGACAGCACAGCACGAGGATCATTGCTTAGATCACCTGTTTGCCTCCGCGAATGACCCGGCCAGTTCAAGCTCTTTTGTAGTCCATGACGCCGTCCTTTACAAGAAGAATTATTCTGGCCAAGGCGCCCGTCTGCTTCTGGTAGTTCCACGCACTCTACGTCCCCAAATTTTTCGGTTCTGCCATGACAACGCAACCAGTGGGCACATGGGCTTCGCCAGAACGTTTCATCGCATCCAGCAAAGGTTTTACTGGCCCAAGATGCGACGCGACACAGAAAAATACGTAGCGGGTTGCGAACAATGTCAACGTCACAAGCGTCCCACGACTACATCACCCGGACTTCTCCATCCCGTACCACCTCCTAGCTCTCCCTTCGAGATTGTTGGTGTCGACCTTCTAGGTCCGTTTCCGCGTTCAGCCAGTGCCAATCGATGGGTCATCGTGTGCGTCGACCACCTGACGCGCTACGCAGAAACTGCGGCTATACCTACTGCAACAGCCTTTCACGTGTCGCAGTTTATGCTTCGGCATATCATTCTCCGTCATGGCCCTCCACGAGTCGTCATTAGCGACCGGGGACGTCAGTTCGTCGCTGACGTCGTTGAAGAGATCCTACGCCTGTCTGCCAGCCAATTCCGCCACGCAACCCCGTATCACCCCCAGACGAATGGCCTCGTAGAGCGGACCAACAGGACGCTAACGAACATGTTGTCAATTTATGTTGATGCCAAGCACAAAAACTGGGACGAAGTACTGCCCTATATCACATACGCCTACAACACCGCGAAACACGAGACAACAGGGTACGCGCCCTTTTTCCTGCTCTACGCCCGCTCCCCCCGCAGTTGCCTCGACACCATTCTGCCTTTTACGTTAGATGTGGAAACATCGGTTGCCGAGTCACTATGCCGCGCTGAAGAAGCCCGTCGCGTCGCACGCCTTCGAACCATTGCATCTCAACAGCGCTCCAAGACCCGGTACGACGCCCACCATCACTCCGTTGCCTACACAAAGGGTGACCTGGTGTGGTTGTGGACACCTGTCCGCAAACGTGGTTTATGCCAAAAGTTTCTGGCCCACTACTCCGGACCATTTGTAGTCATTGACCGTCTCAGTGACGTCACATACGTCATCTCCGGCGTCACAAGCAATGGTCGGCGCTCTAGCAAGACACAGCTGACACACGTCGCGCGCCTCAAGCCATATCACCACCAACCTTCCTATTGACTCGCCCAGTGGGCATCGTCTGCGAACGGGGGAAATGACACACCTCGATGGGCGCATGAAGAGGAAGAGGTGGAAGCGGTCTGGCTCACGAGCAGCTCGGTCGCCGGTTTTCTGGCTCTGAGCTGTACCGATCTCAACCATTTCCTGTAAATAAACGCGTTCCTTCGTCACAATATTTTAAAGACTTTTTTTTTATCCAGACTGTGTAGCCTTGTTTGAAAACTTTAAAGGACAATACTGTTTCTTTTTTACCACGTCGTCAGTCATAAAAACATTTGAGCTTAAAATTTTGATTCCACTGCTTCTTGCCTGCGTACCTTCAAGGAGTGCTTAAACAGTCACAATTAATTTTAAGATGACTGCTATACCTATTAAAATACATACACTGAGCTGCTATTCTTTCCCTAGGTGTATGCATGTGTCCAATAAGTGAGAATGATACCGCACACATCAGAACAATTTAAACAAAGACAATTGTTTATTCAAGCTGCACTATTTTATAGCTATGACAACTTCATTGTAATTTGTTAATGACAAATCGGAAAATAAGATGAGCAAGAGGTATATGTGTTATACTTATTTCAAAAGCACTTTTACACGCAGGTATTATGCAGAATTCTTCGTTCTAACTGACCTGCGGGATGACGCTGATTGCAGCACGAAGGCGTTTCAGTGGAAATGTGTTTATCTCAATCCCATCAGTGGTGATCACCCCCGACGTGCGCTGAATTATGCGCAAAAGTGCTAGGAGTAGGGATGACTATCCGGCCCCAGTCTCCCCACCACTGCCAACTCTGAGCGTTACATCAGATACCAAGGAAGTGTAGCATATGTATTTGTTCCTGGCTAACTGTGGTGCTGACAATGCAAAGCGCGAGACATGATTGGCGTCTCTTCAGCTAGGTGCCCATCGGCTCTGCTCTGACCCAGCCTTGTGCAAGCTGCACTCATTTCTTTTTTCTACCTATGAAGTTGTGCATCATAAAGTATCGCCAACAAGCAGTTTCTTTGTTTATACTAAAAGCGTCATTTAAAATAAGACAATTTGAATTTCTAAGTAATTATGTTATCTGTCGCGGTGTCCGTCATCACCTAACCAAGCATACAAACTTCCAGTCGGCTACTCTGTACTAACCACCCACCCTCACCTATACGGCCATTAATCAGATAGCCAAAAAAAACGGTGGCCTCCTAACCTCAACCACTTTCTTTTTATTTTTGTCAAGTGGTCACGCCTCAATAATTATTCGCATATGCAAGTTTACACAAAACTGGGTCGTGTGTTTGTGCAAGTTAAGGTTCAGCTCTACGTCGATGGCTTTTCTTGTCAGCAGTGGCCGCGCCCGCACCTGTCGTTCTATACATAAAACAATCCCCACCGATGTAGTTGTAGTTGGTACTCTTGTAGTTGGTACTCGGCTTCACAAGAATTTCTTCAAAATATTTAGGAGCCCGTATGTCGAGATACTCATCATACGAATGCATTATCGAGACCGTGTCACTCATTTTGCGCCATCCGACAAGCCGAAGATGCCGGCCGAGTACAACAATTTCGAGCTGTCACCTGAGGCACCATCATCATCGTCGATGGACGTTGGAACGGAACAGGGGTTAACACTCTTTCCCTTTCGCGTCATCCGTGAGCAATGGCCGGACTAGCCCTAGATAAAGCTTGCTCATTCATTCATTCACTTCCTCACAGTGCTTACCCTGATTTCTTTACCACTTCATGCATATCATGTGAGCACTGTAATTTTTATATATAATTCATCTCTGCTGCCAGCTGCACTTGGCACTGTACGCGCTGGGCGAGCGTTGATTCGAGTAGTTTTTACCACTCGTGTCTAGCGTATTGTGCCGCTGCGCGGAAACTAAAGGACTATATTACAAAAAAGCAATATTTGTTGGCGTAAGAAGCGCAAGAATTTAAAAAGGCTTTCGATCTATCCTGCTGTCATGTATGAGAAAACTTAGCACCCAATGATTAGAAAACTTAGGTTAGGTTAGGATGTTGTAAGTAGCGAGCAGATCTAGCCTTGCATAATTTTCAGGCGATTGCCCCGCCCGGTTTCCTCTTTGCTAATGGCAGTTAATGTACTTTAGTTGTTTTTAACTAAGACCGAACAAGCTCTTAAAATAACAACCCCTGCATAGCGCGACGTAAGCCCGCATAAGATGGTGGCCTCTGTGCTATTCCACATGCAGTATTGTGCCGGTACTCCATCTCGCTGCAACATACCCCAAACATAATTGTCACTTATCACCAGTCACATGCGAGATCTGTAGCATTCAAAAATTTCAAAAGGAGTCCTGCCACCTGTTTCCTGAAGCTCGAGTGACCACGCGGAAACACAATATCAATCAAACTGTCACATGGCGAGCCTAAACGTGCAGTTCCTCAAATAAACCTTGACATTCCTTCTTAAGCTTACAACACTTGAATAAGTAATGTTCTTTATCACCATTTTCCTTGCACTTCGAGCACAAGGGCGTCGCGGAGAGTCTGATCTTGACGCGCTGATCCCGTACGGATGCGATGAAGCAAGCAGGCATCTTCCCTTGATAGCCCTTCTGTCACACATGGCTGGTGAGGCGTCAGCCATAACGAGTGCAAATGCTTGCTAACAGCTTCTCGTAAAAGACAGTGATTGTCTTTGGGAGCCTTCTTCGTTGGTGTAAGTTCCAGAGCACTCCGGGCAAGTCTGTCAGCCGCCTCATTACCCGCTATACCCACATGTGATGGAATTCATGGAACCTAATGTTTATACCAACGCCATGCGGATCTTTCAATTTTAAATTAATTTTTTCAATTTAAAAATTCGTTTCATTGTTTTCTTGTACAAGATACAAGAAACAAAAGGATGTTGGGGCTAAAGGCATATAGCCTGACAGAGGACCCAACACTCTTGTACACAGTTCGTACATCAAAAAAATTAAAATACAAAGCAGCTTTCGTGGCATCAGACTTTCATGAACAAAAGAAGCAACAGAGAAAAGATAGCTGCCAAAAAATATCATGTTACATTGAATCTGACTGACTGTACAAATCTTGTAACATACTTACTACATAACATTAAGGATTCGCAGTGATCTTTGGGTGCAACAATCCAAAACTAATCCATGCTTTAGCCGCTGCAAAGCGGGCTTTCTGTGCGAAAACAGCACGACTTGTTGCTGCCTACAAAACTTTAGTTTCTTCAGGGCTGCCTGAATTGCCACGCGTTCACATGTTGTTGATGAAACAACGCACTGGAGTCGCGCTGCCCAGGACGACTTTAAGAGTCCGGATCACAAACGCTGCAGCGCTTGCTCCGCCGATCCATCAGTCGACTGATCCATCAGTGAAAACGTTCAAAGGATCGGCGTACTTCTCTTCAATATATTCAAGTACAATAGAACGTACCTCTGCTGTGGATGTGGAATGCTTGCTGTGCATTCATGGAATCGTCACCTGATAGTCCACATCCTCATGTGAACATCATGTGGCTCTTGTCGAAGTTTTCTCTGTTTGGGGAATTCGATGCCAAGATGGCGAAGGGTGTTGAGGGCCACGAAAGCTCACGATTCCGTGCGGCGCCAAAAGCGACTGAGTAGCGCTCGTTGGGCCCGACTCGCCAAGTCGTCAAAGCTGTGTCAGCAGTCGTTCAGAGGCGAGAAGACGTAATGGTGGAACTATGGCACTCTCAAAGCAACTCTGAGGCCTTTACAATGAAGTTTTTCGAGTCGCTCGTACTCTGACTCACTGAAAGAGATCAGAGGCAATTGGAAAAGCACACGATTGAGAATTACTGCCACGTTTAACTTTATCAATGATGTTGGGTAACTCCCTCAGCTTGTTCCTGCCATCCTTCGAAGAATGTTTACACGGGGTGACAGCGCTGACATTGTCTTGTCTACTGCCCATCGCCAATTCATTCGTGTGTCTAGTGTGACTCCAATTGATATCATGTACTTGCTTAATTGATGCATCAGGAAGTAATATTTTTATCCTTGTTACTCGTATTCGCACACCTGGGAGTAGCGTGAATCGAGACTTTTCAGCTGATATTGTTAATCCAATAGATTCAAGATAGGTTTGTGTGGAGAGTATAACTCTTTGGGCAATCACTTCCAATCGTTTGTGCTGATATCCAGACAACCAGATTCTTATGTTGTCGGCATAAATTGATGTTGGAACTGCCTTTCTCACAGTTTTGAGAGCATTAGGTAAACCAGCCATGGCCACATTAAACAACATTGGTGACAGGACACTGCCCTGTAGCACTCCTCTGGTGATTTTTTTTCAGCTACTGAGCACTGTCCCTAACTTCACCTGCATCGAGCAATCACTAATAAACGCCTGAACAAAGCGTAAAAGGTGCCCTGTTATTCCCATAGACGCAAGACCACAAATTATCGCACCTTGTAACACGTAGTCATATGCTTTTGAAACGTCCAGCAATATTGCCAGAGTTAAAAAGCCGTATGCTCTTTGGTGCTCTATCTGACTCACCAAGTCCAAGATGTTGTCCTGTGCACTCAAAGGTTGCAGAAACCCAGTCATCCATGCTGGAAGGACCTTCTGATTCTCCATCTACCATTTCAGCCGAACACAGGCCAGATTCTCCATCAGCTTCGCTACACACGAAGTTAGTGATACTGGTCTATATGATGCCAGTTCTGTTCTGTCTTTGCCTGGCTTCAGCACTGGCACGACCCAGACTAGTTTCCAGGCTTGAGAAATGTTTCCCGACTCCCAAACATAGTGTAAATGCATCATAAGCCTGCTTTTCACTTCTGCAGGCAAATTTGAGATAATTTGGTTTATGCTTCTGTCAGGTCCAGGAGCACTGCGTCGACGGAGACCACTTATGGCTAATGTAAGTTTCCGCAGATTGAAAGGTTTGCCAATGGCAGATGTAGAATGAGGCGAAAATGGGTAAGGTGGTTCCCTTTCTCTTCCAATTACATACACGTCTTGAAACTCTTCGGCTAGAGACGGCATTTATGTATCCTTGAATAAGGCGATTACAATAAACGGTATCAAAGGCTGGGGCGTGCTCGCGACAGTATTTACTACTCGCCATATCATTGACAGGGGAGTAAATACACTTCCACTCTCACAAAACGTTGCCCATTGTTTTCTTCGAAATTTGTTGCTGTGTCGCCGTATTGCTGCATTAAGTCTGTTGAACTGAGTTTTGCTAGGAGGTTCGCCACCTCTCTGCATAAGCTTTTTTTCCACCCTTCTTCTAGCCGCACACAAATTATGAAGTTTTAAATGCAGGGCTGGAAAATTAGCAGGAAGCTTAAGTATAGTGGTTGCAGCCGCTTTGCTCGCCAGCATATTGTGAAACATATCCCCTGGTCGGTGGTTTAGGCACTCTCGGCAACAATCCCAATCAGTTACATTGCAGAATTTAGCTACCGTAAAATGGTAGCCAGCAGTATTGATAAATAAAAGGAAATTATCACTTCCCATTCTGTCCCGAGCTGTGCAACACGTGAGTTGAACGTCTTATGAATACAAAGTCAAGTCAACACTATTTGTACAAGCTGGCGGCCTAAATAATGTTACATTGCCATCTTTCACAATGCATAAGTCTAGTTTATCAAAAGCATTTTCCAGACAACGTCCACGTGCATCCAAACTCTTGTTCCCCCGCGACGTGAAATCACCACAAATGATGCGCGGAGCTGGGCAACGATGACACAGGTTTTCAAAACATTTTTCAATGAAAATTTTCTTGTGAGGTGACGCATACACCGATCCAATGCTGACTTTGCGATTTCCTATCTGTGCCCTTCATCGCACAAACATTTATAACTTCTGTGCACAAGTCAGCCACATTCAGTGCTACACGTGGTATCTTTCTTCGTATATACACAGCGGCGCTTCCATTTGGGAAAGTCGTTATGGTGGGGTTCTTGTGAGTGACGTATCCAGTGATTGATCTTTTTCTCGGTAATCCGGCTTCCGACAGAGCCAAGATAGGAATTTGATAGTCTCTCAATAAGAGATGTAGTTCATTCATACGAGAAGCATTACCGGCAGAATACCACTGCATTCGGAAAGGCCATTTTCGGTGATCTAACTTGCACTGAGGCTTGGCCTTCGGCATCCTACTACTGGTTGGGCCCGAAACAACCAAGCAGCACTGATTCTAGAGCCAGCACGGCCTGCAGCATGGTCTTCGAAGTACCTAATGGCATTGCCGCTAGGTGAGAACGTAGAGCGGCAAACAGAACATGAACAATTTCTGCAGTGTCGTGTATGTTTTCCTCGTTTCCCCTTGTCTTCAGCTCATATTCTTGTCTCAGTACTCTGCATAGATAGTTTTTGTAGAAATGTTCTGAGCAGACTCAGTTGGCCTGGCTTCTTGTTTTGCTTGACTCGCATTGCTTGGTGTTTTCAGGAAGCATTCTTGTGATTGCACCTCACGTACATTTTTGGACTAGTTGATATTGTTTCTTTTATCAATGGAGAAAAATCCTCAGGTGATTGAGCAACTGACCGGGCAGTAGTTGGTTTATTCGGTTTAGGTCCCGTAAGAAAGGCTTTTCGTCTATGCAGCGCTCTCACTCAAAATGGGCACCCACTATAACTGGCTGGATGGTCACTATTACAGTTTCCACATTTAAATTCGCCTTGCAATTTTGAAGTCATGTGGACTTCCACAGAGTTTGCATCGCAGCTCTTATTTGCAGAATTTTGCCACATGACCAAAACGTTGGCTTTTAAAGCACCTCGGTGGTAGCTCCGTGTATTCAGTGGTTCCATGTCGAGTGAATCATGTCGAGACAATCCAACGTTAATAGTGAGAGGTCGCTCGGTCCTTGGGGTAAACGCAAGTACCACCGCACCCGTGGGTCTAACTTTCCACTTATTTGTAGAAGAAATTTCTCTTCTAATGATTCTCCTGACGTGAATCACGCCTTGAAGTTTCGTGTATCCAATAAGATCCGCCTATGTGTACCCCTTCGGAACACCTCTGATCAAGCAGGTGTTTCGCAAGTAGGCATTAGGAGGACGAGCACTAACTGCTATGCCACACAGCTTGCCACACCTGAAAAGCGCATTTACTTCATCTTCAGTGGCCACGCCAAGCATTAGCGATTTTTGCGCAGTGAAATATCTCCGAACTGGCTGAGCGTCAATGACGGATGTCACTGCAGAATGTAAAGCACTAGGATTCACCTGCTCTATACAGGTGATATAATACCAGAATACCCTCAGTTCTGCTTTTTCGGAAACTTATCATCTTGAAGTTGTCCTCCTGTATGTCCAACCAATCGTCCACCTTCTCGTCGAGTCCCAATATTTTGGATGCGTCGTCATCAGTTGTAGGTTCATTGGTGTCACCACAGTTACGTTCGCCCGCTCGCTGATCTGGTTGTTTCGATGGCGGGTGGGGTGTATCAGACGTCTGTCTTGGTCGTTTGCTTGGCTAGGCCATGGCCAAAGTCCCAGAATCTTATCCTTCTTCTGGTCGCGTCTTTTCGGAAGCGGCCTAGTAATGGAAAATCTTCTTGATGCCACAGACGTCTTTGAGAGGATGACGGAAAATTACACAAAACAAGGAAAAATAGAAGATAGAGGCTAGAGTAAGCTGCACTCTCAACGTCATCGTCCAAATTATTACAAAACTCATGCGGGAGTTTGCCCTACGGCATCAAAAAGTACACCCTATTGACGTTCATAAAAGCTTTATTTTGGCAATATATTTGGCATTCTGTTATGTACATCAATTCCTGCACTGATAGCAATATCGCGAAACAAAGAACATGGGTTGGACAACAGGTCTTGTACACCACCAGTCTCCAATACTCGACCGTCTCCCATGACGACAACCCTGCATTGCGGGAAGAATTAGCGCACATTATTATTATTTCTCATAACTACTAACAAGCATATGGGGCAGGGTCTAATACCAAAGCACAAACAGAAAAGGGGCTGTACGGTATTGTATTCTTTTCTACCAATAAAAATCACATAGAGACAAAGGATCGTATACAGATTCAGCATATAGCTATATACACACACGTCGCAGGGTCAGCCGATGCCTTTTATAGGCTCGCACGGTCTGAACCTCTAAAATGTTATGGCAGCACTGGCCAGATGACAGAAAGTTTACTAGCAAACGCAGTTCCATGAACTTGCTTTAGAAATTCCGCCCCTTTGAGGTGCTTTCAATTCATTCTCACTCTGAAATCATTTATCCATCCCCTTTGCAAAGATTGTGATGGTACTGTAGAGAGGAACCACAGTTCTTAAATCCGATGCTGGAATATGGAGAAAATTTCATCCAACTGCGCAGCTTTTAATTGGAGAAAGCTGGATTGGTTCTGCTTGCAGCTTCGTGGTAGATTCGGGAGGATGCCAAGCTTTGCCGCACAAGCCTTCAACTTGCTCTATTACATACCGTCCTTTTGTAGTGAGAGCAGTAACTTTATATCAGAAGCCAGAAAACGTTCCGCAAGCAGCCTGTATCAGTTCTTATAGCAAAACAGTATAGGCAACAGGAACTGAGAACAGCTGTGGCCACATTCAATTACGCAGCTTGCTAGAAAGGTTAGCTTAAAACTGCAGACATGCTGCACTTTAGCCACGTGTTATATTGTCTCTGGCCTTGGGCGTAGGAAACAGGCGGACAACGGTCAGTCGGTCGGGAGGGGGCGGCGGTGCACACAGATTCCAGGCCGACGTTCGAAAGCTCTTGACGAACGATGGCAATACCAACAATAGCATTGTCTCTACTTTCCTGGTTTGATACTGTGATCTGCCAATGTGCCACACTAGAGTCACGACACCTGTACCCGCGCAAAGGTACTGATGGAAGAAACGCTCGACGTTGAACTCTTTTGCAATTTTCCATGGCGGCCTCCCGTTCCTGCAGGCTTCAGACAACATGTCCTTGTCATGACACCCGCGACATAATACCGCGGGATGCTTTCTTGTGCCGATACTGTGTGAATGTTTTCGGACACAAGGGCCTAAAGCTGTGCTCAGGACTATCTCCAAAATAAAAATTAGTAACTTGAACGACTGCCTCACTGAGTCCAGCTAATAATCCTAGCAGCATGCTCATTCAGGGTGTCCTGGTACGATGGTCACAGGGAGCTCAAAGAGCATCGTGCGTGCCAGCACGCTGCAAGGAGATTATCAGTCAAGCGCCTAGTTTATTTTGGCCTCGCGCTTTTGTCACTTCAACATGTTACGTACAATGAAGTATATTTAATATTAGTAACGTAGTACACCACATATCTCACCTGTCATAATCAAGTATGGTGTCGATGCGGTGTGCTATCGTGATAATGGTGCAGTGCGAAAAGCTTTCCCTCAAACTAGCCTGCACCCTTCGCTCTGTGTCGGAGTCCATCTGGGAGGTGGCTTCGTCCAGCACCAGAATCCTTGTGGCTCGCAGAAGGGCACGAGCGAGTGCCACCAGTTGTCGCTGTCCAGCACTGCATGTCGTCGAGGGCAATAAGTATTGGCCTTTCCCAGTTAACCTTCCAATACATTGTTACGGGGAGTAATGTTTACTTGGATTTTTCGAAAGCTATTTACAGTTTTAGCACAAAGGTGTTTTACGCCGAGGTCCACCAAGACTTCACTGGCGTAATTCGGCCAAAAAACACGACGGTGATATGCTGATCACAAAAAAAAACTAAAAGAAAAGTTTCATTGATTTGGATGACATAGGAGCCGAACCAACAATCTCTGCCCACAACGAATAAGCACCGGGCACTGTACCCACTGCACTACCGCCAACGTACTTTAAGGTTCACAAACACGCCTTATATATCCCACACCCCTTACCTCTGATGATGATCTTGGTTTGAAAAGGCGCTGTCGTTGTCTAGGAACACTGTCTTGAAGTACTGCATGATATTACTACCGAGCGCTATCAGAGAACGTTTCGGCAGTGTCAGCGCAGCGAAGCTAGGCTTCCCGATTCTCATTCCCATTTCATTTCAATGAAGTGTACGCAACGACAGAGGCTGTAGGTCCAAGGCAGCGTTAGCGGTGATTCGATTGCGTAACTGCCCAGCTGTGCGCTTGGCTTTTTGGCGTCATGTCAGAGTGCGCTACTTCATCTAAAGCGTAGTGGTGCTTGAACATGCACCAATGGTGCTTCCCGGCTGTCTAGCGCGTTGGGCGTGATGGCACCAACTTACAAAACTGCTTTATCTAGCACCATAGAAAGGCGACGACGCCTACGGGTGAACATTGAGCTATAATGTGTTTTGGTGTAGCAAGAGGCACGCCAGTGGGCAGCGGAACACCTTGGTATAGTCACGGCTGAAGCTACAAGCTTCGTATTTCGCGTTTCTGAAGCGCTGTGTGGCAGTGTATGCCTGATCAGTAATGTAGGTTACCCAATTGCTAGATCATGCACACCTTGCCGTTCCTTTCCTCCAATAGAGACGCACTCCACGAGCGCTGTCGCCAATTAGTGATTGTGTGCTTGTTAATGCCATCTTTGCGTGGTATTCGCCGCATGCTGTTTCCGCGTTTATATTACTGCGTACTTTTGCTACATCAAGGGTTTATTTACGAATAGTGCTTATTTACGAATAGTACTTTGAGAACAAGTTACGCACTATGACCAACGTAGGCGTGTCCACATAAAACAGTGCTATAGGCGCGCCAAACACCACCATGCATCCTGCCCCGCCGCGGTGGTCTAGTGGCTAAGGTAATCGGCTGCTGACCCGCAGGGCGCGGGTTCGCATCCCGGCTGCGGCGGCTGCATTTCCGATGGAGGCGGAAATGTTGTAGGCCCATGTGCTCAGATTTGGGTGCATGTTAAAGAACCCCAGGTGGTCTAAATTTCCGGAGCCCTCCACTACGGCGTCTCTCATAATCATAGAGTGGTTTTGGGACGTTAAATTCCACATATCAATCAAATCCACCACCATGCATCCTGCAAGCTCTGATTTATCAAGGTACAGTACGGCCCACTTTCATAGGGAACATTCGAATGAACACTTTTCTTAAGGCGGGCATCCTAACTAAAAGTGAACATGAAAACAATGTTCATGCATTGCTCTAGTTTGTAATCACAACTTCCAACCAACAGTAGTCTTAGTTCAAATCTAAGTCACTATGCTTTTTCAGGACAATGAAATCTGGATAGGCACTGCACGCAACTGTTTTTTTTTTAAGCATGGACTCATCTGTTGAATAAAAACTCAATTACTATTCTGGAGACGCGTATCCCTTTCATTTATAAGCGATTCTTACAGTGGAGTGATCAGACATGTTAATTTTCTTGTTTTTAAGAAAGGACATCTTCCCGTCAGTACCAAGATGTATATATTGAAAAAGGGTTTATTGACGACTGTTGCGACGGTGGTCCTACGAAGAAACACGATCGTGCAAGAGCAACGGTCAAGCAGATGCCGGCGATGATCAGCACGAGCCGAGCGAGCGAAGCCCAGCACCCAGTACCCAAGCGGTGGCGATGTTGCTTGCCAACGACGCTCTTTCTTCTTCACAATTTGCCCCCGCCGAAAAAGAGCCATCCTGGCGACCTAAGAGTCTGGAGGCAGAGGGCTATAATATGGCTTAAGGCGGGCGACGTGGACGATGTCACGTCCACGCCGGCGCATGTCGTCAGATGGGGAAAGTGGCTCGATGAGAAAATTCACCGGCGAGGTTTGCTCCAAAACGCGGTATGGGCCCTCGTACTTTGGAACGAGTTTTGAGGAAATGCCGGGGGTTTGGTAAGGAACAGCCAGCCATACAAGTGATCCCGGGGAACAGCTGGGGCTTTGTGAAGAGTCGACGTTGTTTTCTTTCTGGCGCTGTTGTTCTCGAGACGTAAAGGTGCGTGCGAGTTCACGGCACTCTTCCGCATTTCGGGCAGCTTCGGACACAGATGGGCATTCGGATGCGTCAGGACGGTATGGAAGGAGAGTATCGATGGTGTGGGATGGTTCGCGTCCATAAAGAAGAAAGAAAGGTGAAAATCCAGTGGTAGACTGTGCCGCGGTGTTATATGCGAACGTAATGAATGGAAGAATGCGATCCCAGTTAGTATGATCGGATGTCACATACATGGCGAGCATATCGCCAAGGGTGCGGTTAAATCTTTCCGTGAGCCCGTTAGTCTGCGGGTGGTATGCCGTGGTCTTGCAATGAACAACATGGCATTCAGAAAGCAGAGACGTGACGACTTCTGATAGGAAGGCTCGACCTCGATCGCTTGGTAGTTCTCGAGGTGCACCATGTCGTAATATGAAGCGATGAAGGATGAAGGATGCTACGTCCCGCGCAGTGGCACTTGGAAGGACGGCGGTCTCAGCGTAGCGTGTTAAATGGTCAACAGCGACTATAATCCACCGATTTTCATTTGATGTTGTTGGTAGAGGACCATAGAGATCAATTCCGATCCGATCGAAAGGTTTGGCAGGGCACGGAAGCGGTTGAAGCGCACCGGACGAGTGGAAAGGCGGTGATTTGCGACGTTGACAGTCAGGACAGCCCATAACGAATTTTCGAACGAAATTATACATTCCGCGCCAGTAGAAGCGATGGCGAATGCGTTCGTAAGTTTTGAAAACTCCGGCATGACCACATTGGGGATCGTCGTGAAAGGAGGCGCAGATTTGTGATCGCAAGCTGCGCGGGACAACCAAGAGCCACTTACGACCTTCGGGGGCGTAGTTGCGTCGGTGTAGTAGCCGATCACGAATGGCGAAATGAGCAGCTTGACGTCGGAGAGATCGTGGTACCGCAGTGGTTGACGATCCAGAAAGACAGTTAAAAAGAGAAGCGATCCACGGGTCCTTGTGTTGTTCACTGGTAAAGGAGTCGAGGTCGAGAGATGCGATGGAGATACCAGTGGTTCCGCAGGCCGAGTCGGGAGGTAAAGGCGAACGCGACAGGGCGTCGGCGTCAGAATGCTTGCGTCCGCTGCGATAGATGACACGAATGTCGTACTCCTGGATTTGCAGTGCCAACCGAGCTAGGCGGCCAGAAGGGTCTTTCAATGTGGCGAGCCAACAAAGTGCATGGTGGTCCGTTACCAGGTCGAATGGGCGACCGTACAAATAAGGGCGGAACTTGCGAAGCGCCCACACTAGCGCCAAGCACTCTTTTTCAGTGACGCTGTAATTGGCCTCAGCTTTAGTAAGTGTGCGACTCGCATAAGCGACGACGTATTCGGAGTAGCCCGGCTTGCGTTGGGCGAGGACGGCGCCTAGACCAACCCCACTAGCGTCTGTGTGAACTTCCGTTGCAGCTGTTGGGTCGAAATGCCGAAGAATTGGAGGAGATGTTAGCAGACTACGGAGCGTGGCAAACGCGACGTTGCAGTCAGAAGACCAGGATGAAAGGTCTGCATCACCGCGTAGGAGGTTGGTCAGTGGTGACATGATCGATGCAAAATTTCGCACGAAGCGCCGGAAGTACGAGCATAGTCCGACAAAACTGCGTAATTCTTTCAGTGTAGTAGGTTTCGGGAACTCAGCGACTGCTCGCAGTTTTGCAGGGTCGGGTCGAACACCATGCTTGGAGACGATGTGCCCTAAGATGGACAGCTCTAGCGCGGCGAAGCGGCACTTTTTAAGGTTCAGTTGGAGCCCAGCGTTGGTTAAACACGTCAGAACCAGTTGGAGCCGAAGCAGATGCGTAGGAAAATCGGGAGAGAAAACGACAATGTCGTCGAGGTAACATAGACACACAGACCACTTCAGTCCACGCAGTGTGTTGTCCATGAGCCGTTCAAACGTGGCAGGAGCATTACAAAGACCAAATGGCATTACGTTAAATTCGTACAGGCCATCTGGTGTAATGAACGCAGTTTTCTGGCGATCAGCTTCTGCCATAGGAACCTGCCAGTATCCAGATCGTAAGTCTAAGGAGGAGAAGAATTCGGCTCCTTGTAGGCTGTCAAGGGCGTCGTCTATGCGCGGTAATGGATAGACGTCTTTCCGCGTCACCTTGTTTAATCGCCGGTAGTCGACGCAAAATCGAATCGATCCATCTTTTTTTCGAACTAAAACGACAGGAGATGCCCAAGGACTGTGCGATGGTCGAATAACGCGACGGCGTAGCATCTCTTCGACCTGGTCGTTGATGACGTGACGTTCTGCAGCAGAGACACGGTACGGCCTTTGACGCAATGGCTGGTGCGAACCGGTGTCAATGTAATGGTGCACTGCGGAAGTCCGACCCAATTGCGGCTGAGAAACGTCGAATGAATTCGCGAAGTGCTGGAGGAGATTAAGAAGCTCGGCGCGTTCATGGGCACTTAAGGTGTCGGCGATGGAACTCGAGAAGGTGTCACTCGATGAGCACTCCAGTGGGGAAAGGGCATGAAGTTCGGTCGAGGCGCTACTGCACGATTCGTCTGGCATGTTAAGGAATAAACAGGAATCGAGGTACTCCACTCGACCGAGACATCCACCGGCAAGTAGCGTAAGCGGGGCAGAAAGGGGGTTGTGGACGAAAATATCGCTTCGGCCCGCAGTGACGTCGAGTGTAGCGAAAGGCAAGGAAACGGCTCTGCGGCTCATGAAAATGTCGGAAGGTGTAAACATTACTGTAGCATCGTTATAGTCATCGCAGCAAACCGGGACAACGGCAAGAGAGGCTGGCGGAATTTCAGTGTCCTCACGCACGACAAGTTTTGGCGACCGCTCAAGGGTTTCGTGCAAAGGTTCGTCACACAGGTGCGAAAATTGAACTTCAGCGCGTGCGCAGTCGATGATGGCATGATGATTTGACAGAAAGTCCCACCCGAGGATAACGTCATGCGAGCACACCGAAAGAACGATGAACTCGACAACGTACATAGAGCCTTGGATGAATATGCGGGCCGTACAGGTGCCAAGAGGTCGAACTTGTTGTGCGCTAGCTGTATGAAGCGATAGTCCAGAGAGCGGCGTGGTCACTTTGCGTAGCGAGCGGCAGAGCTGGGCGGCTATAACAGAAACGGCAGCACCTGTGTCGACGAGGGCAAAGGTAGAAACACCATCGACAGATATAGCAACGACGTTAGCTGGTGAAGTGCGAGGACTTGAGCATTTCGACGACGGCGCAGTTCTTGCCTCTGGAACTGCGGCGTTCAGTTTTCCCGGTTGGAGGAAGCGGGTCTAGGACGCATTGGGGACAGTGATCGCCTGCGAGGAGATGGGGAGCGGGGAGAGTGAGTTTGAGGCTGGTGTGGACCGAGACTCAGGAAAGTTAGTGCATCCATACTGCGGTGAGGGATAGGGAGCAGGTATGTGCATGGGCTGTGGGTCATACGGTAACGGCCGAGTAGCGTCGTGGAGTGGTTGGAAGCGACGGCGACAGTATCGTGCCACGTGTCCTGGAGTACCGCAGGCGTAGCAGATCGGTCGATTGTCAGGAGTGCGCCAGGAATTGCTGACTCGTGGTGCGGCCCAAGGTGTCGAAAATGGGGCGGAGTGGGGAGCGACTGAAGACATGGGTGGCAAATGCTGCTGGCGGGGTCTGCTACGTACCACCTGGTCATACGTAAGGGGCGCGGCCACGGGCTGCATAGCCGGTGCATGGGCAACAGGCATGGCCACAGGCTGCTGGTGGGCAGCGACGGGAACAGCCTGAGCTACCTCTTCGGCAATAACGTTGCGGAGTGGTGAGGGCAGACGAGAGGACGGCGGCTGCTGCGTGAAGGGAATCAACGACAGTTGCCGAGCTATTTCTTCACGCACAATGTCTTTAATCTCTTGCAGGGTTGGTGAGTGGTTGGGAACAGAAGTGAGACTGGAGAGCGAGTCGGCGTGTGAGGAAAATGGGCGAGTCAGGGCGCGCTGCTTGCTCAACTCGTCGAAACTTTGACACAAAGTGACAAGTTCCGCAACGGTGGCAGGATTACGGGCCAGGAGCAGCTGATACGCACCGTCATTTATCTCTTTGAGGATGTGTTGAATCTTCTCCGACTCGGGCATGGTGGTGTTCACACGGTTGCAAAGACCAATAATGTCTTCGATGTAGCTGGTGAAAGATTCCGTTGGCTTTTGTGCGCGAGTCCGCAAGCGTTGTTCGGCTCTGGACTTGCGGACTGCGGGTCGGCCAAAAACGTCAGCAAACAAGGTTTTAAAGATGGACCACGTCGTGATGTCGTTTTTGTGGTTGTTATACCACATTTCGGCCACGTCAGTGAGGTAAAAGATGACGTAAATCAATTTGTCCGCGTCATCCCACTTGTTGTTAGCGCTCACCAGTTCATAGTTAGCGAACCAGTCCTCCACGTCGGTCTCATCAGCTCCGCTAAAGACCTTGGGCTCTCGCAAACGAAGAACGCCGGGGTTGCTGGGGGATGGAGGGGAAGAGCCAGGTTGCGCGTTGTTGGTAGCCATGATGGGAGGTAGCGTTCGGTTGCGCAGCTCCAGGTTCAGGCGATGGCGAATGGCAGCACCCAGGTTCAGGCGACGGGGAATGTCAGCACCTTCCACCAATTGAAAAAGGGTTTATTGACGACTGTTGCGACGGTGGTCCTACGAAGAAACACGATCGTGCAAGAGCAACGGTCAAGCAGATGCCGGCGATGATCAGCACGAGCCGAGCGAGCGAAGCCCAGCACCCAGTACCCAAGCGGTGGCGATGTTGCTTGCCAACAACGCTCTTTCTTCTTCACAATATGTATATTATTGATATTGATCTTAATATAACAAAAATACAAACAATTTACTCCAAAGAATCCCTTAATAAACGTTCAGTCAGACTTATAGCAATTGACTTCACACGAAATTGATTGGGTTCTTGGTAACGCCTACGATATTCAGTAATTTTTTATTACCTTGAATGTAAGTGGTGGGTGCTATTTAAAAGCGCGAACACTTCTTTAACGTCATCTGAGAAAACAAATATTTTTTTCAAAACATAATATCATTTGATTGCCATAATTGGCAATACAATTGTCATAACTACATATTTAGCTAATCTTGAATCCCCTTGCTTCCACAATATTTTCAGAAACATGGAGGCGAACTAGAGCTTGGTTTAGCTATTTTATTTCCAAGCAACTTTACAAGGCGCATAGAGAATTGGTCGATAGCAGAACGCACTTTTCACTAACCTCAGGTTTTCTCCTTTTTGAGACACGCAGAATGAAAGACCCTCAGGTGACTTTTCCACGAATTCACTTAGGTGGACGCTTCGAAGAACGCTCCAGAGAACCTCATCTGAGTGTGAGCCTTGTGGATCCAAATTTTCTCGCAACGTCCCAGTAAACATGGAATAGTCCTAAAAGAAATGTAATTTCATTGTGTCGACTGGTTTAGTTGAATATCATTGATTACCTCGGTCTAAGGAACACTAAAAAGAAAGTGGCTCAGGTTAAAATGGAAATTCTCTTCCACAGCAGCAAAAAGCTGTTGTCACTGTGCTAAAAGAAAGCTTCGAAAGCCTCAACGAATGCTTAAGGAACGCCATGAAATTTGAACTTCAAGCTTCAAACTTTATTTTTCACAAAAATGTTATGGTCTCCCCAAGACAAAAAGCTGCCAAGAACAACTTGATGAGACTTGGGGGACCTTACATTCAGCAGCGAATAAATAGTGACAAAAAAGCGAGGTAACTTTTATCACTTAATTATTACCATAGCGGGACTACAAAATAGGATGAATATTCAAATACAGCAAAAATGCACAAGTAAGGCAATGTGCACATTATATAGAAATACGCATCAAAGTAAAATGAGTCCATATAAAGCAGAGTGCATATTCAGGTTGGGCAAACGTCACTTCGCGTACAATAAAACAATTTAAGATTGTCTTCTTAGGTGTATTGCTAATCATGCTGCAATACATGCTGACAACAATGCAAGCTAAGGAAGCCAAAACACAACAAATTTTCGGAAGTATTTCCACTTAGCAACAGCCAAAATGTGAGAACGCAATGAAGACTATTTCATAATGAGAATGTTACTTGAAATATGCCCGCAAAACTAGGTGCTCACTCACTGAAAAATGTCCCTATAGTTTCATCAGTTTCACAACTGAGAGGCGAGCAATATTGTTTAAGGTAACAGCCGTAGAGAAATTTCACTTTGCTACTAATGTAATGTTTCTCGAGTATTTCTCCACTGGCCAGTAAGCCTGCGATTGTTTTTCAGTTTTACATCCTGAAACAAACGCCATTCCGCCGTAACCTTCATTCTAGTGACTTCAAGAATGCAATAGGTGGACAAAATTTTTGGAGCCCTCCACTACATCATAAGGACGTTAAACCCCACATATATATCAATCAAGAAGGCAGTAAGCTGGTTGATGCAACAAAAAGCAGTCTTGTGAGCTATAAAGTGTACAATGCCTCACTACAGACCCGCGTGAAGTCTAGGAGGGAATGCGCAAGCACTGCTTCTTCTCGCTCACCTGCGGGATGACGCTGATTGCAGTACGTAGGCGTTTCAGTGGAACCGAGTTTATGTCGATTCCGTCAATGGTGATCGCTCCCGACGTGCGCTGAATCATGCGAAGAAGCGCTAGGACCAGCGATGACTTTCCGGCCCCAGTCCTCCCCACCACAGCCAACTGCGAACGGGAGTGAAATCAGAAACTTTAGGGAAATGTGGCCCACATCATCGTTCCTGTGTCTCTGTAGGGTCGCCGATTCACAAGATAACCAACCTGCTTCTCTTTACTTGTGGTCAGATTTCATAAGCAGAAAATGAAATTCGCAGGCTTGAACATACATAGCTGCATACATAGCTGCACATAGGTTACATCTCAAGCCAGAAGCCTCACTCTAGGGCGTGTGCCTCTACAAACCTCATAGCTTACGAACACTGATACACACAAAATGGTTACGAAAGCACGGATATGTTCTTTAGAGTTGCATGCCGAAATGATTCAGTGAATTTTTACCCACTAATACCACAGACGTTTCAGTAGAGACCTTTAGCAAGTCCTAGTTACAAGCCGTGTTTCCACGAGACACGAGATCCGTAGGTGGCGCATTTCGACAGGGCCGTACCTTTTTTCCCGCCTCTGCTACAAAGGTGATACCCTTGAGCGTATCTTCGCTGATTCCTGGGCGATAGGACGCGCTGAAGTTTTCGAACCTAATGACCCCTTTACTGGGCCACCAGTCATCGTAAGGTTGAATGAAAATCCCAGGACTTCTTTCCTTTGTGTTGCCGATGGAATCTTCGTGTTTGGATAGAACCTCCTGCGAGAAAAAGGAGTGGTACATGACTTGCACGAAACTCGCACAATTTTCTGCATTACTCTATCTAGTGCTACAGCAACCTCGAAATGAATAAAAACGGCGTTGTCGGTGAGTGGGTGTGTGTCGCTTTGTCATCATGTCGCTTCCTCCTTCCTTCCTTACATTTCAACATTTCATCTTCCAAGCGGTTCACTCCCAATCAATATAATTACGAAACACACAATGCTGCAGAAAGGTGCAATCACCGTGCCACTCGAATAGAAAGCTTTTTAAACTGAAAGATTATAAGCTGCATTCAATAACTTTGAGGGCGCTTGAGCTTTGCCTTCGATAGTAGAACATGATAGTGCGCTCCATGCGCATCACCTTCTCAATCGCTAAGCCAGCTTCGAATCTCGGCGCATGCCTGAACTATGCCGCAATGAATTAACAGCTCCGTACAATGAATTGGCCGTTTTAAACTATCCCAATATGCTTACTCCAAACACAGTTGCAATTAGCACACTGCGGCAGAGCTTTTCCCTTTGAATATCAACGAAGCGCCCCTATATGTCTGTAAGGCAACCATCAACCTGCGCTGCTGCTCTCTTTGTTGATATTTTTGATGCTGATGATTGTTAAAGATGTCTGTGGGTTGGTGGTCGTGGTGGTGGTGGTGGTGGCGGCGGCGGTGGCGAGCTTAAACACTGCTACCCTTTCGTGATGGCCTCTTGAAGACTGCCACATTCTAATCTGACTAAACAGGCATGAACTAAATCGTTTTCTATGTAGCTATTGAGCGTGGAGTACTGGCCATAATAACTTGGTCGCGTTCAGAAGGCCCAGAATTATGGTCTCGCTGACTTGTAACTTCTTGTTTTTGTGGTAGCCAACTCCTCTCGTCGGCGAAATTTCACGTTGAGCATCGGCTCTTGCGAGTGAGTAACTCCGGCTGGACAATTTTCATGAAGTAGCTCGGTGTCCTTGTCTTCACATGGAACGGATACTTGGTACCGTTTTTCAATCTTTCTAACCTTGCTCTGGAAAAGAGGCAAGGTGTTTCCCGGTCTGTGAATACTTTTTTATTTGGTGCGACGTCCTCGGCATTCAGCGATTAAAATGTTTTCCATGTGTATTGCTCTAATCCTCTAAGTTCGGTCGCTTGCACTCCAGCACTCCAAGGACGCAGAGCATAACTTCAGACGTTCTGTTTACGGAGCTCGCTTTTGTGACAGGACCTTGCAATGTCTATTCGAGAGTGGTCTTGACCGCGACCAATCTTCGCACTTTCCTGCTGCGTATTATTGTCGCTCACAACCTACCGCAGTTGGTCATATCCTATGAACAGGCCTTTCTCGCCGCACTGTCGAGGCGCAGTTTGCTAGTCTGCGAGCCGGTAATTTTGCCCACGTAGTTTGGCTGCGAAAGAGCATTTCAGAGCCGATATTGAGATGTCGTGGCAAACTACAGGCTTGAATTTGGCTTCAATGAGCTCGCTTTTGTCAAACTGGGTCCGCAGGTGAACCTTGACGACATTTTAGGTTTTCACACGACAAGGGGAGTCAGACGCAAACGTGCTCACCGATGGGCAAGTGTGTCTAATGATATTCAGTCCCAAGCGCCCCACCAGGCCAACTTTAGTAAACAAGCTTTCACTACTTCCGTCGATGTTGTCTCTGATGTATAACGTCTTGGTAAAACAACAATCAAGAACGAAAGTTCTCTAAAGTGACGGTTTTGTCAAATAGACAACTTTTAACGGCAGTCCACCACGAACCCTCTGCTTTCAGTGGCTTGGTCAGCCACTGAAGGCAGAGGCTTCTCGCTTCTTTTTCTGCAATAATCTGGGTCGCACATCGTTGCATCATGCCTACTTTTGCATGTCGCGCACACCAACCTCCGCCGGACCTCGTTCGCGCGGTGGCCCTTCATTGTACACTGATAGCAAAACATACATTTAGGCACACGTTTCTTTTTTTTTTTTTTTTTGGTATGGTCATGCTTACGCTGCATCCCCCAGTTTCATGTTCTGTCGACTTGCAAAACAAGCATTCGTAGCCTGCATGCTTCGATTATCCCGATGCATGTAGGACTGATGCCGAAGTCACATGTTTTTCGTGGTTCTCGATGCCTTTGGTAGAGGACGTTGATGAAGTACACTGATCTTTTGTTTTTATCTCAATTTATGTATATCGTAAAAGCTTCTCAAGTTTCTCAAAATACGTTGTTGGTACCTCCGCTGAAGCAGACGTTTCCAATCTTTCTGATTCCTCCTAGAAACGTCTATGGCGTTGGAACGAAATGACAATTCCTTGTGGCAAGAATTGAAGTATGATGTCATAGAGCATCGCTGAAAAACTTCTGAGACGTGCAGGACGTAGAGGCAGTGAACATTTAGCTGAACTGCGTCGTAAAGCTTGCGCAGCCCCCTCTTATGCGATGAATGTGTAACTCACGGCAGTTCACGAAGTGCTCTGAAGCGCTGCAGTACGATCCTGCTTTCGTACCCAAACTTCTCCTTTAGCAGCTGGATGGCACTCTCGTAGCATGGTATTGTTTTTGACAATCCGGCAATCATACCTGTGATTTACTATTCGTAAGATTTATCTGTCGTGGTTATAAATGAGTTTGTGTGGACAGCTTAGTCGAACCGCTGCCAAAACGATATCCATCGACACATGTCCCCATGAAATGGCTTGATTGTCAGCGTAAGGATACGCGGTCCAAAGTTCTGAGACAAAGCTGTGGTTAGTGCAGGCGACGTCCTGATCGTAGTCGAAGCAGAGGTCTGCCTCTAGTTGCAGAGGCTGAGATCTTCAAGACAGCAACATTGGTATGTCAGGGTCTCAAGTGCCTGGCCGTTATATTGTGCTCACAAATCATACTTTTTCTGCAGTTCCTCGACCGAGATCACGTCCTCAATTTCGGCACTGATCTTCCGAACCTCGTCACGGCTTTTGCCGAGCTTTTCTATAACCTTGCTGAAAATCATTCGTCCGTTGCAGTCGCTTTCATTCATGAGGGTGCCTCATCCATGACTTTCCTTTTTGCGTTCGTCCCGCAGCGCGTTTAGCTTTAAAGTGGTTCATGTCTCGTTGGGACCACGCCTTGCTTGCTTTTAATGTAGCCGGTTAAGCTCGCTGCTTTCCTGGGTGTGGTTGCAATGAGGATTAGGTTACTGTGGCTGCGGTTTCTAGTGAAAACTCCTAGTCACCGTCACTCATTGTCCACGTCGTTGGGAGTCACTGGTTGCCCCATGTGATTTCGGCACCATTTGTCGCGGAACTCTGGCCTTCGCTCAGGTACATCCTCAGCTTATCGCTCCAATTCTTGCGGGTTTGGTTACGAATAGACCTTCAAAACCTTCACGCATTGTACATACACATGTCTTGATGCCTCACGTGACCCTAGGATTCTGCCACGCAATATTACATGCGTAGGAGACTCGTTTTACCCGATGACATCAATTTACTGTTTTTTTTTTAACTTGCAGTTACAAGCAACCACCTCACTCTGTGATTGAGCACCGTTCTGTCGCGCAGAAGGCCTGGGTTTTATCCTCACTCAGACGTATTTTTCATTATTCATTTTATTTGCACCTTGATCAATTTCGTGATCACAGACCACGCTGCTTTTTTACTCAGAGCCAACGACGCCGACACTGAAATCACGTACAAATATAATCAGCAGAATAGAAAGGGCATGCTACCGACAACTGCCAATGTGAGCCAGCTGGCGCATCAAATGTTTCCAACGTAAATATGTGCCTGTTCTCAAAGACATGAATAGATTCAAACTATAGATGCTCTACAGGCTGTATTTGTGTCCAAGGGATCAGGTTTTGGACGAAATGTATTTTAAGTGTTAACATAGGCGTAGCGTTACCAGCTTCTACAATACGCCACAACAGCGTCTGATTCCCATTGGTCATCAGTATTCAGTGTCAGATAATTTTCTTGATAATGACCTATGTCACTAACTGCACAATTCCACATCGTTGTTTCAGAAATAGATTGCCTACAACATGCGATGTTGAGCTCAAGTGACAAATCAATGACCAATTAATTTTTAAATCAACTTGGTCATTTTTGTTCGTCGTGACCGGTATACTAAGAAAGTACGCACCTTCTCCAAAGGCAGCTTAGTATATTCTAGCGCCCTCTGAAAAGCGGCTTCACCCAAGGCGTTCCAAAATCCGCTGACGAAAACCACCACTAAGGCAAATGGAACCTGCAGAATGGTAAACAAAGTAGTTCATGACATCTGCCGCCATTGTACTGTCTACGGGCACTGTGATCTATACTTTAGCGAATTTCTTCATCTCACTATCAGCGCATTGAACCAACCGCAAATTATAGCCGGCTATGTTTCACACACCGTCTATGGTAGCTTCGTGGTAAGATGTTGCTTTGCAAAGTTGTTTTAGTCTATAGCCACGCCGGCTCCATTTAGACGCAGGCGAATAGCAGCAACACACACGCACTTAAGTATAATGCACGTTGATCAAGCCTGGCTATTCAAATCTATTCAGCGTCCTTTACTATACGACCTAACCAATTGTTACCTAGTGCGTTTGGTAGCTACAATCTGGACCTGTACTTCTTGCGATTCTAGACGCAAAGCCTCCTTCATACTGCCGGATTAAGGCGGTGCCAGCCTTGGTGGCCACACCTGAAACTTATCCTATGCATTAGCGTGCCATGGCTAGTATAACCATATGTCTTTCCATCGTAATGTGTCGTATGTAGCCTGTTGTTGAATCATTCAATCAGTCAATCTTTAGTTGCACAAGTTTCTTTCAACAAGGGTTGGGTCCTTCAGGCAAAAAGCGACTAAAAAACCACTTGAGAATGTCTCAGGGCCCGCGTACAAGCCAGCGGTTTGGGAATTCAAGCTTTTAGCAAATGTGGTGCATTTAGAGCAGCATAAATGAACAAGAAGTTAGAAGAACATTATACAAATAGAGCAGTAGAACAAAGAGACGTAGAGCAAACAAAATAACTGCACCTGCTTCATGAACAATACTCATCGACGCAATACAACGTGTAGTACTATGATACAAAGTGTAAATACGTGATCAAAATGATTTCATTGCGGTGACGTGTTTTAAATAACAAAAAACACATTACAAAGATCACTATGCAATGGCACGTCTTTATCTGCGTTACATGCCTAAAGGGACACTAAAGTCAAATAACAATTTACGTCATTGTTAAAGCTCAATGTATGACATCTAAAACGACTATATTATCTACTACAGCGCCCCATACTTACCAAGAAATCAAGGTAAATGCACAAGAGCACAAGCGCCGCAGTAGGACATTTTCAAAATGATCCTGACGTCATTACATGGACCGTCTACAATTATTCACTAGTAATCATTCTAACTGCCCTAAATAAAGAACCTTCCGTGCATCCAGAGACGCAATAAAATGCTGCTTGTTCGTTTCTGTTTGATTCATGGAAAAAAGAACCGCCGGACGGTACTATAGGAATGACGCGAGTGGTTGAAAAATTCAATTTTCGTGTCGTTACACAGGACAGGTGGTGCCATTTAGCGGGGCGCAGTTGAAACGAGAAACAACCTGCAATCTTGAAGCCAATGTTGGGAAATTGATGAATGGCCGTTTTCGCTGCTTTCGGTCTGCTGCTACTAGCGCAGTAAAGCCGGACAACGTTGTGCACTGCAACAGTGACGTGAGTCAGTCCGGTTGGTCTGCTTCTTGAGGCAGGTGATTTGAAGTGCGCTAACCCGATGCGGACCACTTAAGTGTGATTTTATTTTAAGATATGTCCTTCCTTGGCACAAACGTGCCACTACATGGTTTCTGGACCGCTATTCCAACAATCAACGCCGACTTCACAGTTGTCTTCAGTGTCCCTTTCAGTAGTTAGTCCCAACGCATGAAAGGGGCAGCGTCTTACAGAAAAGCCTTCAGGTAGGCTTAATTATTTGCTTTTTTAAACTGACTTTATAGCACCTTATAAGCGCACTCTGTGCGTAGTAGACAGCAGCGTGGCTCTTACATAGTTCTACCCAATGAAAACAACACTTTATCAGCACCATTCTACACTTCAATCTTTCGCAATGCTCCACAGTGTTTCCTTCATCAGCTGCTGTCTGATCCACAACTTCCATGTGATAGGTTTCTCGTAAAGTAATTGTTTTCGAAAATAACGACCCCTTCAAATAATTTCTCATTGTCATCATCATCAACCTGACTACTCCATTTTCAGGGCAAAGACTTCCCCCATGATCCGCCCCTCAAGCCGGACTTGCACCTTCTGCTGCAACGTTATACCTGCAAACTTTATCATCCCATCGGCACACCTAACTTTCTGTCTCCCCTTTCTATCTCCCAGTGTACTCGGTAGCAAGTGAGCCGAGATGTCTATGAATTGTTGAATCAAGCTCATTTTCTTGCCATGTCCCGTCTTTTAGCTATAAACATCGGGCACTAAGTTTAAGATATTGTTAGATAGCGCTACTAACCACGCCTGTGCATCTTTAAAGGCCAGTCAACAGGCTCCAAAACAAGCAGGAAACGCCCACGCATTTTTACGGCGCGTTACCAACCTCTTTATATGCGCAGTGACGTCAACTCGACGATCGGCGACGTTGACTTCATTACTTTTTGTTCAGACCTGTTGTAAACCAGTCAACGAGCTACGTGCTGCGTCAAGTCGCTGATCGCCGAGTGGACGTCACTGCACGTATAAAGAGGTTGGCCACGCGCCGTAACAATGCGTGCGCTTTTCCTGCACGTTTCGGAGCCTGTTGACGGGCCCTTTAACGGCGTTGTGTGTTCTTGAAGTCTGCATGTACATGTAATAAGACAAGATAGCTATGCTGAAGTGGCGTCTTTGATGAGTAGATAGCCTTTACTTTAGTTGTTTCACTTCTTTATGCCAATCATTGTGACACACAGATCCGATTGATTGATTTGTGGGGTGTAACGTCCCAAAACCACCATATGATTATGAGAGACGCCGTAGTGAAGGGCTACGGAAATTTTGAACACCTGGGCTTCTTTAACGTGCACCCAAATTCGAGTACATGGGCCTACAACCTTTCCGCCTCCATTGGAAATACAGCCGCCACAGCCGGGATTCATTCCCGTGACCTGCGGGTCAGCAGCCAAGTACCTTAGCCACTAGACCACCGTGGCGGGGCGACAGATAGATCCGAAGCAGCAGTGAAAAGTATTGAGATTACTAACGCGATTTACAAGTCTTTGCGTCGCAAGATAGCAGCTTACTGTAAATGCCGAAAGAAGAGAGAGGCCAGCCATTGCAGCGGAACCAGGGTCGTCATAGGCCGGTGCCACAATGATGGCTACGGTGAGCACTATTATCAGCAGGGCGCACATGGTGCTTATAAGGCGTCCTACGGCGAAGCAGTAAACGAACATGTTGAAGGACTCCAAGTACACCATCAACATGCGTCTGAACCGAGTGCAGAACTTCTCCATGACCCCGTAGCAACGTATCAGTCCTATGCAGTCGAGTGTCTCAGTCAGGTGCTGCAGCAGTCGAGACAGCCGGGTGCTTTCGTATAGACGTCCTAGCATCGTGCCACGTATCAGGTAACGCTGAATAAGAAAAAAAGTGGACACCAAAAAAAAAAACAATTAGCTAGGAAACTTGGTGAGGACGGTAAGAACCTTTGCTTAAAAAGGTGCTGACACAAAAAATTTGGCCTCGCATTTTTCTGCTGCAATGCATTGCTCTAGGGCTCTTAGTCATGACACGACGCATGGTTTGCTGCAACACACGATAGATAATTATTTACAGGCCCCTCATTACTGATCAGTTTCAGTTTCGGTTTGAGGGAATTCCAAAAATTAGGTGCAACTATCACCACCTAGCGTGTGCAACTCTTGTCTACGTCACCACACAGAACAGTGACGTACTTCTGCATGATCCGCATCAAGAACTACTTTCGAATAGTAAACGGCACTGGAATGTCGGTAAACTAAAATCTTTCTAAGCGTGCTCCACGGCCACGCACTTGCAACCAAACGCCGAGAAATATAGACCTCGGGAACTAACGCGGCAAAAGAAAAATGGCGGCTATGGCGTCATGATGAGTTCTTTTGTTGACAGCAGCGTGGTGACGTGAGGGAAGCAGGGGGTCACCTCGGGGTCACCTCCGAGGGTGTCTATAACGCTATGAAGTCGGTCGCTCACGCGAATTTCGAAATTATTTTAAACACCTTCCAAACTTCATTCGCTGTTGTTACCTTGCAGATGATATACGAATGTTCACAAGAACTGATCGCGCAGGCTATCTCGGTCCCGAAATTTTCTGTCAGTACCCTTTTAAGCAACGGGAACATTCCCATGCACGTGGGCATAGGTCGGTAAACTCACTCATGATTGAAGTCACTCCGGCTCAACCATACTCGGATCGGATTCCGCTGAGTAATATTAGGGTGAGCTTGAATCCGAGTGAGAAATATTTCGGTGAGTCTGAGTTTATTTGAGTCTGGTTGAGGAACATAATTAGTCTTGGTGAGTTCCACCTTTAATTACCGATCTGTGCACGTGTATTCCTTTGCTAGGCATGCATGCATACTTAAATTTTAGAGGCAATCAATCTCCGGGCACATCAAAAGTTCAGAGCACGTTCGTAATACAACCGAATGTAAGAATATCGATAACTCGAGAAGCGAATACTAGTTCAGCTTTGGGACAGCTTCATTGCGTTATACATTGCACTCATTGAACTTGTTTACAATACAATCATAAATGACCGCTAAAACACTGCGCGAGAAGTCGCCGAAAAAGCTATCGCATTAACAAAAAAAAGCGCTTTCATAATGGCGGTATAGAAACGCTGGAACTCACCAAGCAAAATAGCAACATGATTTCAGCACAAAGGGTGAGGGCAAACACGAAGGGCGCCTGAGTCCCAATCACAGCTAGGCGTGCGAACACATAGAGTATGTTTTGCACAAGCTGCTTGGAGAATACAAATACGCGAGTGTCGTTCATTTCCAGGTCCACGGAAAAGCGATTGAAGATGCGGCCCCTCGGAGTAGCGTCGAAGAAAGAGAGCGCACTGCCGGCGACGCGCTCCAGCATGTCGGCGTGCAGCTCCATGCAACGGTGGCGATTGGCGTGGGCCAGCAGCACGCCTCCAGCAAGCTTTAGGATGACTGGAAAATAATAATAATAATAATAATAATAATAATAATAATAATAATAATAATAATAATAATAATAATAAAGTAGAAGAAGAAGAATGTACGAAAAGTCCAAAGAATATTATTTTGGGAAAAAGTTATTTCCTTATAATTATGCCGGAATGATGACAGCTTGAATACTGGATGATATTAGGACGCAGTCTCAGCAAGACTCCCCTTTCTCTCAGCACACGTGGGCTGAGCGGGTCTCTTCACAAGGACTCTGGATGTACTTCGAGGACTCCTAACCTTCGTAATTGATAGTGGTACGCGATCCAATAATTGGAACCCGTTCACACCGTCTTCTCAGTCGTTAGCCTGGCTACAGTTCTCGATGGATTCTTCAACCATGCATGCTTCTAAGAGAGAGCGTGTGTGCGCTCAACACTGTCCGTTTCAAACTATCCTAAGAAAGCCTACCGCAAGTACAGTTGCTAGGTGCCCGCTATGCAAATATTTTTTTTGCGAATTGATGAAGTATCCACTACGCTTTCGTCCGGAAACAATCGCGCCAGCGCAGCCGCACATTTTGTCGATGCTGTGGTTGATCATGGTAATTAATTATGAATAAGCCCTTTCTGTAGGGTGGGCCTTTCAACTACCCACTCGTTTGGTAATGGAAATTTTTTCAAGCCGAGTGCGATTCTAAGCTTCTGCCACGCAATATTACATCTGTTGAGAAGAGCATCACCTTTAAGTGGCCCCGCCGTGGTGATCTAGTGGCTAAGGTACTCGGCCGCTGACCCGCAGGTCGTGGGATCGAATCTCGGCTGCGGCGGCTGCATTTCCGATGGAGGCGGAAATGTTGTAGGCCCGTGTGCTCAAATTTGGGTGCACGTTAAAGAACCCCAGGTGGTCAAAATTTTCGGAGCCCTCCACTACGGCGTCTCTCATAATCATATGTTGATTTTGGGACGCTAAACCCAACATATCTATCATATCAATCATTATCACCTTTAAGTGACACCTGGATAGTGTGTCTTTCTTTTTTTGCATACTTTTCAGGCACATGCGTGGTTCTGATGGGCACATTCAAAAGTTACTCAGTTGGCTCTTTCTTTTGTGTGTGTGTGTGAGAGAGAGAGAGCGGGAGAAAGCTAACTTACCATTTATATTACTCTCTTTAATGAGAACACGTAGCCTCCCATTGTAGATTATCAAGTTGCCCGAAAAAGCTGCTTGTTGGAGTGCTTTCCGCCCTCCACCTCTGGTTTGGAAAATGAGATGTGCTTGGCCCTCTCCATATCTTCATGCTTATGAAGAATAGTACCGCGTGTCAATCTTGCTGTTTTAACCGCCAGTCACTTGTGAATGAATGAATGAATGAATAAACTTTATTTATAGTCCGGCAGTTTTCATAGGGCGAGAGGGGGAAGAGAGGATTAACCTATGTCCCTTGCCACGCTCTGTCGATTATGATGGCGATGCAAAAAATAAAATAGAGAAATGACACACAGTAATTTCCAAAGTGTGTTCGGTGAAAGCCGGGGGCCATTCGACTGACTAGCCGCTGGCTGCCGAAATTCCGGAGCGACCACTCGGATTGCTCTAAACCAGGTAGATCTAAGCGTGGAAGACATGAATACCGCGCGTGAGGTCGCTTCGGAACTTGTTCACGCATACATCACTAAACCAGTACCGGAAATTTCCTCGACGTAGCCAATTATATTTCACAGTGCACATGGCGGTCCAGGAAACATTTTTCATACATCATTTCGTATAGCACGTATGGCTCGTCGTCGTTGCTGCTGAAGTACGAGTGATCTCTCTGTCGCTCAAACTGAGAAGCAAAGCAGCAGCAGCATGTTCAAGCAGAGTCAAACAACACCGTTTTAAGCATGTAAACAAGTGCACAGAGAGACTATACACCACCTCAGAAAACGTTGAAAACAACCTAGCTGCCGTTGAGCTGCCTGACAATACCGGAAATGACAACAATGCATTTTCGGAGTTCTGGCAAAATCCGTCTCTGCAAGACCGAGCACCCAGAACGCTCCGTCGCGGAAGGTGTTGCTCCGAATATGACACAGAAAAACGTGAACTTGCTCAAGGTCTACCAGCGGAATGCGTATTCTCCGCCGCCAAGCAAGAAGACTTGCTCCCGCTCGACAAGCGGAATTCACCAGAAGGCTTATTTATCTTCCCGCGTCAGTGGGAGACGCCCCAGCTCGCACCACGACAGGTGTCAGGTCATCAGACGCCGCTAGTCTGAGACATCAAAGGCACCTTAACCGTTACGACTGTATGTATCACATACAGTTTTTTTTTTCTTGCCGCCAGTATGCCCTTTTTACGAACGTTTGGTGCAACGACTGATGTACCAGCAGCAAATACGTTTAGTGTTTGTTAGTGTTTCTTGCAGGATGGAAAATTTTATTTCCACGCACATATATACTTTCACGCAGTGTCGAGAGAAAATCACGCATGTTTCTTTTCCCCGCTGAACACATGCAACAAATAATTCAAGTACACAATCTTATTGCAGAGCAATGCATGATAGTTTGTGGGTTAAATTTGTAACGGCTTCAATTTAATTTCGCGGTCACGCTAACTTTCTACAATAAGTTTTACATACATAAGAATGAAACAAGTTTTAATTCTAAATTCGAAATAAGTGCAGATCTCCATGTTTTAGGCTCGGTGAACAAGTGCAACAAATATCAAGAACGTAATTCATCTGAAGCAAATACGAAGTCGGAATTTCCCATCATCTTCATCGTGGTTGAAGGAGACCCTGACGCACGCTAAAGCGCGATTTACCCTCTAAGTTTTATTGTATGAAACACTATCTTTGCACCAAGCGGCATTTTTTTCCCTTTGAGGCAGCCCCCACGACAGCAACAGCAACACTGGATCTCTGTGGCACAAGCCTTATAACGCTGTTGCTTTAACATTGTGTATTTTTCGCTGAATTTAAACCTGCGCTGACCACAGTACTCCCTCACTAGAACAAAACAACGCCTTTAACAATACGCAGGCTCATTAAAATGCATTATAACAAAATTCACGAGTAAGAGAATCAGAAAATACTTTTCTAGTATATAACAATTACAACTTGGTTTCTGTGAGTCTCCTAGCGATTTGAATTTTGCATGATCAAGGGGCGGGGGGGGGGGGGCACCTATCATTGGATAAACAAGGAAATTTTCTAACTATAAGGGCCCCTTTCCTATATATTTGTTTTGAATACGCATCTTTCATATTGCTACGAGCGTGAACTTACGAACTTTGTGATCCTTTTGGCTGGTGTTTCTGAAGCTCATTTGTTCATAGTAATAAATTGACTTACCGTCTCCTATGCAAAACACGGCGAGCCATCGTAGAATGTTCCCGTCTGAGCGTGTCGTATTTACGGTAATGCCCATCATCATTGTCGTCCACGATTTAATGCAAAGCATTTGACAGGCCACAAATGCAGCACTCGCTACAAAGCATGACAGTGCAATCGGTGCGCATGCGCCAGAGTACTTGAAGTATGCTCGAACAATTTCGAAGTATCCCTGAGAAAAAAACCATTCACAATAAGCTACAAATCTGGGTAAAGGCTGTCACTCAGACTACGCTAATTGAGTTAGGACGCTATATGTACACCTTTGCAATCAAAGCAATTTCAGTTTATTTTTAAAACTTTTTTAGTTCTACGTGGCTATAATTGCGTAAACGAAGCTACCACAGTCAATTTGAACAGTGGATGATCAGCCAAAAACGGAACAAATGCACTAGTTTTTCTTTGCCATCAAAATTTCATGCTCCATAAGGACAAAGCGACGATTACCAGCACTTCGAACGTCACAGCCCAAGCAGTTGAATAAGTGACAGATAAGGAAGGGTAGGGAGGATAACCAGTCTAGGAAAGCCGGTTCGATACCCTACACGGGAAAACGGGAATGAGGAGATGGAAAGAGGAAGCGGAAAGAGAGGGAAGAAAGAGAAAGGTAGCACATAACAAAACACACACAAACATACAGTGAGTTGTATGTTCGACGCGCTCGCGTGGTACGAGACATGGCTGTCACAGCCGCATGTACAAGTCCGCAAAAAAATGCTTCGCTTTCTTCGCGAACTTCGGTGACTTTCACCGTATATGTCTATCCATATATCTAGCCACCTACGGCTTTTAGCTCTCCTGACCGTTCCGATAATGGGATATATACCAAAATTGGTATGGCATAACATGAGCCTATGACGAGCCTAAGCGACTAGTCATAACATGAAAATCACCACGTGTATGTCACGAATGTCATGTTTACATCTTATGGTCTTGCTGTTCTTGCAGTGGTTTCGTTAACATGACGTATTGAAAAACTAATATGGTATGACATGACTGCATGGCGGACATAAGGGACAAACCATAATGTGGGAATCATGACGTGCATGTCATGTAAGTAATCACTACAGGCCACGCTCATAGTGCACTCGCACGCACTCTTTTCGCTAGCTTCAAATATACCAAATTTGGTATTGAATATGTGGCGAAGCTAATGACGCGTCTAAACATGATAATCATGACACTCGTGTCATGTAAAACATGACACGTTACACTCATAGCATGCTCACGGCTGTTTTGTTAGCTTCACCTATACCAACTTTGGTATTACGTGACGTGAATAGACGACTAACACCAATGCTAGGCGCAAGCATGATAATCATGACATGGAAGTCATGCGTGGCATCATTTACGCCCGCTTGATAACTTTTTGCTGATTTTAAAGTGCCATATCAACCTTCCTTATTCGTGCTTCGCATATCATCGATTCCCACGTATACGTGGGATCTTCCATGTTTTTATAGAAACTTTAGGAGTTCCTTGGTTGCTTTCAGCTGTGATGTCCTCTATGGACCACATTCAAAAATAGATTCAATAGATACTAAACATTCGTCATACAGGTATATAGGTGCTTGAATATTTTCGCATATATTCATTTCTTCATAATTCAGGCCTGCTATTGCTTCGTATTGTGTGTGACTTCACTAATTTAGAGGCACTACGGCAATCAAGAACTGAAGAGTAGATATAGGACCTGTGTTCGGGGTGGATAATATACAAGCGTCACAGGGCTCACAAAATGCAACTATGGTGACCGTCATCTATAGCTTGCAAGGACCCCTTCTTAAGTATGTTTGCAGAAAACAAAGGGAAAACTGAGTCACCATTTTAGAAATTTCTTCTTCTTTTATGACCCTCATTGCTTGTTCGTCTTTTTCTGACTGTGGTCCGCTGCAAAAGAAAAGAATTCATCAGTGACACTTTGACATTTTGCGTGCCTACCCCCCACCCTCACCTCTCAGCTGGCTGCCCCCCCCCTACGCCCCCTGTGCTCAAGGCAATGACGTGGCTATAACCATGAGGAAACAGTACGGATAAGAAAAATATGGCCAGTAGAAGTGATTGTCTTGACCCCTCACTCAATAATTATCACTCAAGCGAGCACATAAGTAACCGAGAAATACATCACAATACATTACTCATGTATTGAAGCAGAAATCTGTCACAACGTATCTACATTCTATACAAGAAGGACTAAATGATACGAATAACTGTGCTTCAGGTTGAAAGACTGACAAATAGCGGTGTCGTTAAGAAAGCATTTCTGTTAGTAATACCAAATATTATCCAGGTGCCATACTCGGGGTCGAGGTTTGGCAACTTGATAACTCAGTCAACTTATTGTCCACCTGTGGAGTATAGTATACTTTCTTCATTTGTGGCTTTTACGAGATACCACCGAAATAGCTTAGCACTTGACTTCTCACGCTGCTATGTTCAGTGACGCGGATTCGGCTCCCAGTCGCGACGGGCTCACTACAATGAGGGCTAAATGGGAGAACACCGGCGTGCTTAGATTTAGGTAGACATTATAGGGTATCTGCAAAACTTCTTTAAAGTAACAATCGAATCGTTTCATCAATAGAGTTTAATGGTTGATGAACAGACTGCCACACAACATTTTTTAGTGTACGCCCAGTATAGCACAGTTCCAACGATCTGTAGCACGTTGTTATTACTTTTTTTCTCGCCTCTCTGAGCACACTGGAAGCTGAGCAGGAAAGAGGGGCAAGGGGAAAGGAGTTACGTCACGTGCACGTCGTGACCTTGAGCATATTAGTATTTCTTGGGATACCTGAACGCAGAAATTTTTGTCTGTATTTCAGTACGTCACACAATTCAGCCACCCGGCCAAAGTCTAAGCATTTGCTGGACGCCCAGCCATTGAACTGGCGGCCGTGTTCATACTTGTGAACATTGTCCACAAAAAAGCTGTCAATACTCATATCTGAGGTGCAACATCAATACGAAGGTATTCGATGGCGTGTTTCTTTACTATAGATAATATATAAATACGTAATTCTAAGGACCCTAGTGTTCCTTAGGCTGCACTGAAAATGCAATTTCATGCACGAAAAAGCCCTCTCCCGGCGATATGGTGCTGCCACCTGGCAGTGGTCCTGGGTTCTTCACAAGCTAATATTTCCCAATGGCACTGCCAGATTGCGTCCATATCTCACGCATTGCCCTCTCTCTTTATCATTGCCAGCCAGATGCGGCTGATTCGACATAGAGAAGGCGCCTGAGGCAAGGCAAAACATAAGTTGTTGCTTGACGAATTTCCACCCACTCTATAAGACATGCCCCGGGACTTGTGTAGTACAGCCGGCAGAAGACTATCGTCTTTCGACTTTTGCAGCGAGGTTTGCAGATGCGCAGCTAATTATTTTTAACACATATGCCTTGGACCAAAGCGGTCGTGGCAAGCTTTTGGCCACCACCCTTCGAACCACTGCTAAGATCAATTCAACGACCTTTCTATGCCCTTAATAACGTCGTTTCCCTCTCTCTTACCACGCTCCTTACTTTCAGTGTAATCGTGAGCGCGTGGACGGGAACTTGGCTGCTTCTTGCGGTGGCCCGGGTAACTCACGCCAAGCACAAAAAACATAACACAAAACACATGAAGAGGGCTCACTGGAAAGCAGTGTCAAAATAGGTTCACGAACGCACGGCATCAACATATTACACACGGCACCGAAATTTTGCAAATGGTCCTGCAACTTGGCGCGGCATGGTCGTAGAAGTCTTCTGGCAAGGATCTGGGAGGTGAGAGTCCGAAATGGGAGGTGGGAGAGGTCGTAAAAATTGGAGTGATAAACGCTGGGCACAACTGTGAATTTCCCGTGGCTGCGCTCTTGTGAAAAAGTGCAGTGGCAATCGGAGTCTCTTGAGCTGCCACCACAGGCAGCAGTACCACGATGGGCTTCGACGAATGCCTCGTCCCTCGTTCGGAGCCGGGTCTCAATAACATTTGCTGTCTCGTTGTTTTTTTTTACGCAAAGCCGTTCTATCGACACATTTCTTCTCCACTAAGACGTGTTGCTAAATTAGTTGTTTCATTCGGAAAAAATGTTAGGGGTGCAGCTGACATAAACGGAAATAAGCCCCATCCTGTCCCCTTTTATTTTCATCTATGTGGGTTGCGTCCTCAATATTTCTTCACATTTGTTCTTCCTTGGCTGCGAGGTGTTCAGTCTGTTGCAGGTGCATGCCCTTCCTGAAAATGCGTCAACGAACCAGTTTTTGGGTTCGCAGTCACCGGGAGAACCCCTATGCTGGTGACGGTCATAACAGGAGACACCTGTTGTCCGGGCGATGCACTGTCACTGCAAAGCAGGAGCGCTACCGTAGTGTCCTACACTCTTTACGTACCGTATTTTCATAACTTGTTAAATTTCTATATGCGTAGAAATACGAAGGTATGATCTATAGCTGACATTGAAAGAAAAAACCGCCAGACTTGCGCGCAACGCGCAGCATAGTCACAGCGAAAGCTGCAATAACTACCTTTCAGAGGCTTTCTTTTTTCAGAAATATTTGGGTAACTTCCGCAAGCACATTTGCTGGGTACCCACTACGCCATAATTAGTTGATTGATATATGGAGTTTAACGTCCCAAAACCACCATAGGATTATGAAAAATGCCGTAGTGGAGGGCACCAGAAATTTTGACCCCCTGGGGATCTTTAACGTGCACCCAAATCTGAGCACATGGGCCTACAACTTTTTCGCTTCCATAAAGAATGCAGCCGATGCAGCCAGGATTCGATCCCGCTTCCTGCGGGTCAGCAGCCGAGTACTTTAGCCACTAGACCACTGCGGCTGGGCACTATGCCGTGAATAATAGTAATTTTGTGTACTATGTCAGCATACACTATATATGCTATTCTTCAACATTCTTCAGTGAAGCATGATATCCGCCTCACACTTCGAAGGAATTTTGTGGAACTTTTTTACGTAGTGGCTGACGATGATAAAGAATTATGCACGAAGTGCGTATGCGCCACAGTTAATAGGTCATCAAAAACAAGCTTTTGTAATGCCTTTGAGCATTGGAATACCCGATCATTGCACCATTCAAATTGTATGACGCCCTATTTTTCCTTTGCTGATCTAAAACACTTTAGTACTTGTAATAACGCGATCTTTTATCGACATCAAGCCTCCATATGGCCAGTTTGCAAACGAGTTGCAAGTACCAGCGTGGCTCAGTGATATAATATTGGGCTGGCACGCAGGGGACGTATATCCGAATCTTATTGTGTCTTTAATGTTTTTTATTATTTACTGAGTTCCTTTGAGATCCCAAGGCGGAAGCTGTTATCGCCTTGGGATCTCATAACAGCTTTCGCTGTAAAAAAATAATTTTGCATGCCCATGTACCGCGCTTACATCTTTGGCTCGCGTGTTTCCAGGAGCCCCCAATACCAACCGGCCTCAATATTTGACCGCACCGAAAGAAGCATGATAAGGCCCTTTTAAGGAAACCGAGGTAGTCAAAATATATCTGGATTTGCCCCAACGGATTGCTTCATATTTATTTGTGATTGGAGCTTGTAAAGCCAAAGAAACTATTGCGTATGCAGCACAGAAAGATGAGCGAAATACAGGAGCTTGTGTTGACAAGTTTTGGACACGTCATAATGCGTACAGTGTTTACAGTAAAGCAATAAAAAGAACCAGTGCCTATAATTGCTCCATCTGCTTTGGACTTACTTCATGCTGCTTGCGCGTTCCGGCAGGCGCTTCGACGTCGGTTTCTCAAACAATTCCACTGGCGCATCAGGGTGGTTTTTAAGGTCTTTCAAATCACGAAACGTGAATGCTGTCTTTCCGTGCATCAACACCCATTGATTTGGAGACAAATGAATTCTTGAGTTATTCGTCACCAGGACTCGTGTCTGTGAAAAAAATAACAGTGCAGTGAATGTCACTGCACAAAATTGTTATTCGTCCTTTCGTCTCCATTTCTAACAAAACAAAATAAAAATTTGTACAGAATCACCTAAACAAAGCTAGGAATTTCAACGTCAGGTGCGTTGACGTGAATGAATAATTCAAACTTCTATCAGTACAAACCTTTAGCTGGGTCGTCCCACTTGACTTGAAGCGTACAACGTTAAGCAAACTCGACAGCACATGATTCTAACATCAAAATTTTTTTCAGAATGTTCCACAAAATTAACATAACAAAGTCACATAAATTATTTAAAGCAATATGTCAAGGGTCTGATATATTTATACCTAGGCTTAACATGTATTTGAGTAAATGAACCAAAACTGGTCTTTCGCTGAAGCATTTTATTACACAGGGTGTTTTTAAGTTATATAGTTTGTTCATAAAAATCTTATGACGGTAAGGCTCCTGTCGCCCCTGCGCACGAACTCTATGTTGAGGTGCAAATACTTTGTCGCAATTGATATAACACGTTTATGACTAATTAGCTAGAATTCGTTCATTGCCTTTTACTCACGAAATTGAGAGCAGGCGTTTAATTAAAAATGTGTAATTTGTGCAAATTTATGGCATGCTAATTTTTTAGCAATGCAAAAGTTAGCTCAAAATATAGTTCGAGATATTTATCATCGCCCCCGGCGTGCACGAACTGCGGCGTAACACAGGCATGGCACGTGAAATAGAAGTGACGAAATTTGAGTGAAGTGACCCCAAAGCAAGATCTGCTAAAAAACCGGCAAGCATTCCGAAAAATGTTAGCAGACAGCTTAGTGTTTGTGTGCGAATGGTTGTGCATATCTCTTTCTTTGATGAACTATAAAGAGACACGAAAAATAATTTTGTAAGAAAAACTGCCGCATATATGCGTCGGCCCAGAGTTTTGTGCTTCCCAGACAACGCGAAAGTTGCTATTCCGAGTTTCGTGTGCACCGTTCTACAGCAGCAGGCAGGCACGACGCATTACGCACAAAGTAAGGTGATGCGCCTGCCTAATGGCTCGTTCACACTGAGCATTCCGGCCGCCATAAGGCCGCTGAAGGCCGTTCGGCGGCGGCGAGATACGCCGAAAGGGCCTGCTCCCCGCCGATCGCTCTCGGACCGTTTTTGGCGGCGTCTGCCACCGGATCAGCTCGCCGAGAACTAGTGGGATCAGTTGTCGGGGAGCTTTAAAAATGGCGGCCAAGACCGACTCACTTGTCATGCCACAGTGCATGTAACTGAATGTAGCCAAATAGAATTTAGTTCACTGTGTGTAGTATATATACTTCATGTCCCTATCTCCTGGAAGAGGAAGAAATTGGCGTAACCGAGCATGTCACCGTCTTGCATAGCAAGACCGGCCGACACCACTGGCATCAACGATTTTTAAATGCGAAGCATTTCTAAGCGAACTTCGGCGACATTAAGCATATCTATCTAGCCGCCTACGACTTCAAGCTCTCCTGGCCGTTTAGATAATAGTATTGATACCAAACTTGGTATGGCATAACATGACTTTATGACGAGCATGTTTTACTAGTCCTAACATGAATATCATGACATCTATGTCATGAATGTCATGATTTACATTTCATGTTCCTGCTGCTCTTGCGGTGGTTTTGTTCACAGGACATGTTGCAAAACTGGTGTGGCATGCTATGATTGCACGGCGAACACAAGCGACAGACCCTAACATGAAAATCATTACAAGTGTGTCATGTGACAACATGACTACATGCAACGCTTATGAAGCGCTCGCGGCCGTTTTGCTAGCGTCACATACACTAAATTTGGTATTGCGGTACGTGAATGGATGACGAATGCATGCGATTGGTCAAAACATGATAATCATGAGATGCGTGTCATGTAACAACATGACTACATGATACTTTCATGATGCGCTCGCGGGCGTTTCGCTAGTTTCGCATGTACCAAATTTGGTATTACGTGACGCAAACGGAAGACATAGGTAAATGACACATCCAACAATATAATCACGACATGCGCGTCATGTGACAACATGACTACATGTGACACTCATGATGCGCCCGTGGCCGTTTCGTCAGCTTCAGATATGCCAAATTTGGTATTACGTGCAAGTGCGCGAAAGATCGAAAACTGCATGACCTGATTTCAATACATACTCGCGTCTGCGAGCTGCGGCAACAGTATCCATTCTGCGTTCGCCCCGTGGTGGATTGCTCAAGCGGCAGATGCCGCACTATAGAATGGCTATATTAGGTGAATGCGGCAGTGCGGTGCGTGTCCGGTGCGAAAGACATTGCGTTTGGGTGACAGGAGAATTCAGGTGGCTGTAAAAAGCGTATTCTTTAGGGTGAATGAGGCGTAAGCGACATCACTTGCCGCTTCTCACGAAAACATACGGCCACGGTGCGCTGCCATTCAAATTTTCTCGCTCCCATGAGACGGGTAGTTCCCGTCTGACATAGTGCAACTGTCGCGCTTCATGCGTGCCTTGCGCAATCAGTTTCGATTTTCGCCCGTCTAGTTCGGTGATGAACAAATCAGACTAAGTGCATCTGTTTCGCTTTCTAAAGAATAGGTTTGTCAGGAATTAGCACGCACTAAGACTATGTAGTATAAGCACCTGTCGCCAAGTCGATACTCTAAAAGGTTAACGCCCTTTTGGTATTAGTTGCTTCGGTACAGTATCACGTTAACTGTGGAGAAGTATTTCCGCTTTGACGTGTAGTTCGTGTGCGAAAACAGGAGCCGTACTGTCATAGGAGTTTTATAAAGCATCTGTAATACTTTGGAAAACACCCTCTCCTCTGCCTTGCAATACAACAGTTACCTATATCGTGTAACCTATACCTATACACAGTACTAGGCTGGGATGTCAGCCATCTTCTTTATTTCTAACCTCTTCTTCCTCCTCGTCTCCCTCCAACCCTGCCGAACGTCCACGTACATTCCCCCTCTTTGAAGACTGATCCCTCCTGGGGTGATACATGAAAACGTTTCCAATGGTCGCAAACTCCAGTACACCATCATCGTTGTTGTAAGCGACCCTTTTGAGAACGCCATGTTGCACTGCGATCTGCACCACGCGATAAGGTCCCATGTACACCTGCTTTGGGCCAGGAAGGCCTTTTCTGACAAGCACCAGATCGTTCAGTTGTATCTGAGGTATCCACGTGTTGTGGCGACGGTCAAGGTTTCTCTTCGTACTTTCCCAGTATCGCTGGTAGGCTTCCGAAGTTTTTCGTTTTTCGCACAATTGCAGGCGGTATGCAATGCAAAGTTCTTGATCAGCAAGAAGCACTGGTACCTTTCCGAAAGCTGCAAAATATGGGCTACAGCCGGTGCTCGCAGTGTGCGACCGATTGTGATGAGCGACAGCTGCCTCCAAACTGCACTTCCATCCACCCTGAAAACCTGGATTCATTGAAATGAACTGCTTCAAATCCCGAATGATTCTTTCAGCCATGCTATTTTCTGCAGGATGGTACGGAGCGCAGCGTCGCAATACAACTCCTCGTTCATTCACCCAATCTTGCAAACGCTGACTGAGAAACGCTGGCCCATTGTCTGATATTACTATTTTCGTATTCTTGAACATCTCTCGACTCAAAAGAGCAATCACACTATTTGCGTCTTCCCTTCCCGGCCGTGCAGCCACTATTCTTGTGCACTGGTCTATTGCCACTAGGAAAGACTGCGTTCTTCTTACTCCTGTAGCCTTCTTCTTGAGCTCTGCGAAATCCAGATGAATGACTTCAAATGGTACGTCGGAATGTTGAGGCAAAACCATCTCGTCTGTTCTCTGAAGGTACCTGGCTTTGTGAACTTGACATTGATGACAAGACTGAGCATACCGTTGAACGTCCTCTCTCATGTGTTTCCACGGGAAACGCTGACGAATCTTGTGATATGTCCTCCAAAAGCCATCATGTCCACCTGAGTGTGGGGAGTCGTGATAGAGCTCCAAAATTCGAGGCACCATTGTTTCTGGGACGGTGAACTTTCCGTTATGGAACTTAAGTTCTTCAGTTCCCTCGAACAACAACGTTGCGTTAACATTTTTATGATCAGGAATTACCGCAAGTCTTGAAAGCGCATCTGCGTCCTTGAGGTGTTCTCCAGGCCTGTGGTGGACCATGAAAGTAAACTGCTGGAGATCACTCACCCACCTAGCAATTTTTCCTCGAGGCTCGGCGAGGTTAAGGATGTACGTTAAGGCTTGGTGATCCGTAAAGAGCTTGAAGCTCCTGCCATCCAGGTAAGGTCTAAAATAGCGTACGGCCATCAAGACTGCCAAGGCTTCCTTCTCTGTAGTCGTGTAGTTCAGCTGAGTTTTCGAAAAGGTGTACGAATAGTACCCGACGACCCTCTGTTGACGGCTCCGTGGAGAGTCAGTATCTCTCTGGTAAAGCACTGCGCCTGTGCCATAATAAGAAGCATCGGTGTTCAGTTCAAAGGGCAACTTGAAGTCTGGAAGAGTCAGGCACCGGATCCAATGAAATAATGGTCACAAGGCTGTGATAAACATATTCACACTCTGCTGTCCACTGAAATGGCACATTCTTCTTAGTCATTTCTGTGAGGCATTTGGTTTTGGTCGCATAATCTCTAATGAATGGCCGGAAATGCCCTGCAAAACCCAGAAATACCCGCAAAGAGTGCAAGTCATATGGCTTCTGCATTTTTGCGATTCGTTTGACTGATTCCTGTTTTGTTGTCTTGGTTTGGCCGTCAAATACTCTTCCAAGAAACACAACTTTACTTTGGAAAAACTCACTCTTCTTGGCATTAATTTTCGGCTCGGCGTCACAAAGTGCTTGAAGTACACTGGCCAGATGGTTTGAGTGTCCTTCCTTGTTGCGGGAGTATACTATTATATCGTCTATGTAGACGTTACAAAACTTCCCGATAAACGGACGCAAGACGTCGTTCATCATTTTCTGGAACCAAGCGGGTGAGTTGTTCCATCCAAATGGAAGTCGGTTATACACGTAGATGTCAAAGGGCGTGATGAAGGCAGAATATTTCTTGCACTTTTCAGAAATCGGAACTTGCCAAAATCCTTAATATAGGTCAATGCGCGAGAAAACTCTGCAGCTACCCGTGTCATCTAAGATAGAGTCTATACGCGGCATAGGAAACAGAAAAAGCTCAGTCTGCTTATTAATTTGTCTGTAGTCCGTGCCGAGCCGAAGACTTGCATCTTCTTTTGGTGCAATGGTGATGGGTGAAGCGAACGTAGACGTAGATGGACGAAGAATCTGCGCATCCAACATCTTTTGAATCTCGTTCTGAAGCCACACTTTTTTCTCTCGTGACATATTATAGGGCTTTTTTCTCGCCACCGTCACATCACTGAGCTGGAATGGAACCTCAAACTTTGTAGTTGCTGTAGGATATCCTTTCAGGCACAGCGATTCCGGGTAAAGCGTCCTAACATCTTCACCTGACGATGGTTCCCGCGGAGTCCTTGAAGGCGAAACTGCAGCGCTGATAGCGCGACGCTTTTCTTCTGTGGTAATTTAGCCTGTCCAGTAGATATTAAGGCGAAGTGCACTGATGACTGGACGTGAAAGCAGTAGTTCATACGGAACTCCGTCGAGTACCAGTGCTTGCGCAGTGATAGTGTTGCCGAGGCATGATATCGTTATACAAGTCCACTTATCGTGAAAATCTCGTCTTCCATCGTATCCTTGTACTTCTACTGGTCTTCCCTCTTTTACTTTCGCCCTCTCAACAATATTTGCGTTAATAACCATGACCCTTGCTCTGCTGTCAACTAACGCACTCCGTTCCTTTCCATCCACAAAAACGAATATGTACAATAGACTTGTATGAGACAAAGAAACAGCTTCTCTTGATGTCATCGGGTGGAAGCCGAGACCCTCTCTATTTAGTTTTTTGTTACGTCATCTAGCTCTTCGCCAGGTCTCAGCCTCCCGGGGCGGTCAAAAAGGATATGGTTGTTGCAGTAGGTCTCCAGCTTGCAAGCGGGCGTCGTTCCTCAGCTCGTGTGGCCCCGGTATTTCTTGCAGCAGGTGTCATGAGTTGACGCTGGGTTCCTAGGTCCTGGAGGTAGAGGTTTCGCATTCCCTGCAGAAGTTCTTCGACCGTCTTGGGTTCTCGCATTTGTAGTTGCTTCTGGAGGTCCAGACTTAAACCATGAATGATAAGCGGAACCACAGACGTCTCAGACAAAGATGAGTCCGCCAGCTGTAGCAAGCGCCTTTTCTCATAAAAAATAGCTGAGTGCAGATTGAGACCTGTATTTGAACGTGATTGCTTCGTCCCATAGCAATACCTTGTTCTCGCTGAAGAAGCTCAGAAAGCTTGCTTTCCACTCTATCCATGGTTTGTGTCTGTGAGCGTTGAGACGCCGTTCGTACCAACTCTTTGCTACGCCCGATAGAAATAGTCGCATATTTTTCACTTTATCTTCGTCGCTGTGCCAGTAGTTCTCATTGCATGCATACTCGTAAAACGTGAGCCAGGACTCGGGACTACTAGACTCTCCGTCAAACATGTCTGGCTTCACGTGTTCGCGACTCGGTCTGCTTAATCTTTCCGTCGCGTTTACAAGCAAGCGCATTAAATCATTTTCCTGCCTATTCTGTTCTTGGTGCAGTTCAAGAAACTTGTTGATTAGCTCGACGGAACTCTCAGGTGAAGCAGCAGTAGCAGGCTTCACGTCGTTTCTTACTGGAGTCAGCACGAAATTCTCATAGTCGTGAAGTTTCATGTTGATCCTCACCGTTCTTTTAGCAAGTAAATGGTCTGGAGTGAGCTTCATTTTAGTGTTTATATAGGAAACAAATGCGTCAGTGCTCACTGCTTCCGGAAGAGCTAGTTCCTCTTCATCTTGAGGCGTTGCGGTCAAGATCCGGATGCCATCGCGTTAATTTGCTCCAATGGTGAAAAGTCCACCCACATCTTGAATGTCTGCACAGAAAGTATACGCGGCTGCGCCAATTTGTAATATTACACAGTATTAGGCTGGGGTGTCAGCCATCTTCTTTATTTCTAACCTCTTCTTCCTCCTACTCTCCCTCCAACCCTGCCGAACGTCCACGTACAAATCTTGCAAAATATTATCTGTGCCTTCCAAATTGCCAGCTATTTTAACACTATACTAATAGTTTGGGTCATTACAAAACTAATAACGAAGGTTCATAACGCAAGCTCACAGAGTTATATGTGTAAATTGCTCGAGTGTAGCGAATGAGAGAAGTCGGGCTATTTAAAGGGACAATAAGGCACTTTTTTTTAAACTAGCTTGTAATGTGAAACGTAATTTCATGTGACAAACTTGAAGATCAAGACAAAGATCAAGTTGTGGGCGTTCCCCGAATGAAAGTTTGCTCACTTATAGCCCCGTTGTTCAATCGAACATCGCGAAAAAAAGCTTTGAGTGGCATGTTGTAAAAAGTCGCAAATAACAAGTTCACAATTAATTTGAGAATGAAAAACCACTTCAGTGTCCCTGTAATATTCTTTCGAAAAATAAGAGAGTCATTCAACGAGATCTTAAATTGGTATACGGAATATCTTGAAAGCGATAGCTGAGTATAAGGTCCATTTGGTGCCAAAAATCTTTTTTTGCGGGTTTGTGTGAGCTCTGGTGAAAACTCTCGAACACTTTCTTATCAGCTTTTCTCGTGTAGGGACATTTTTTGTTTAAATATTGGTTACAAGCAGGGTCGCAAGAGTGTTCCTTCTATTCAGCTTTCCTTACCATTATTAGCACCCTTAATTAGCCGCCTCCTCACCTTGTTACCCAGGATTCCATCGTGTCCCAGTACTCGCCGCATGATTTCTTTCGTCACACGAGCATCCTGAGAGCTGGTCGGATCGTCCAACAGATAAATGTCGCTGCGCGAGTAGACAGCACGCGCTAGTGCCACCCGCTGCTTCTGGCCACCGCTCAACATTTCGCCCTGCATTTTAACGCGATAGCATTAGAGAGCTCATGCCGCAGAAAAGCCGCCGCCGGCGTCGGCCCCGTTGATTGTGAGCGAAAAGTCGTCTGTGCGTCGGTGACCGAAAAATCAAGTTACCGAGATAGCCTCGGGAGGCCGCTATTCGTCCACGCGTGCACGCACCACACTGAAAAAGCCGCGCGCTCGAAGAAAAAAAAATTGCTCAAGGTCACGAGGCGCGGTAGTTTCTTTGCCCTGCCACTCCTCCCTGCTTAACTTCCAGCGCTTTCATCGGGACGAGAGAAGAGATAATGCAATTACAGCATGCGATAAATTTTTGTAACTCCACTCACACTGGACAGACTCTTAAAATTTCTACGGCATTGCATTCATGAGGCAATAAGCTCTTCTGGTGAATTCCCTCCATGGTTACTTGAAAAAGTGTTTCACGGCCTCTTTAACGCATTTTGTTCGACAGGTGTTACGACGAAAACGACTCCAATTGGCGATAATAGCGCGCGCTGCTCCAATTTACTGTGTGCGTAATTGTGTGCGTGCGTGTGTATGTAAAAACATATTAATAAGTATGCTTTTAGCAGTTGAAGGGTGCACTAGGGGCCGGATTTCGCTATCGCGTTCAAATCTTAAAGGTGAGGCTTAAGGGTCCCCAAAATTTTGTAGTCGTAGAAGCTATTTATATTGAAGTGATAATTAAAGCGTGAGGATGACATGATGGTCTCGCTATTGTGCTGATAAACCCTACCTAATCAGTCATGTGAGTGGAATAAAAACACATCACGTAACAGCAGGAATGAAAAATACAGATAAGAAATTCCATTGTTTATTTGTTTTTAAGACACTATTATTTGTAGTTAGTGTTCACTAAAACTCGTATATTGGCATCTATGTCACATGCACCACCCCCAAGTCCAAATATCAAGAGCCCGAAAAAGCATAAACGTTTCTAACATTCCGAAATATTTGCGGCCACGTCACAAGCACCACCCATATGCTAAAACCAAAAATACATATTGTTTTCAACACTTTCATTGCTAGTTCGAACTTAGCGAGCTCTTCAAGAAAGTTTTTGATGTATGCACGGGACAATGTCTGATTTAACCTTTACCCAAACGCTTCAGCACTTGTGTCTATAGTTAGCTGGAATAGCATTATCGACAAGTCGCACTCTGAGACTATACCACATTTTGTTGCAAAAACTGTTATTTTCAAAGTAACACGGTCAGCAGACTTCCAGAAAATCTCACCTTGTCGCCAGCTTCAGTGAAGTCACCCGCCGCCATCCTGCTAATGTCGCGCGAGAGTTGACAAGCTTCTACAACTTTGCCATAGTACAGCTGATCAAACTTCCTACCGAATGTTATGTTGTCTCGTAGGCTCATGTTTAGTATTTGAGGCGCTTGAGATACAATAGCGATTGAGCCCTGCAAAAAAAGGTGGGGGGGGGGGGCACTCAGCTCAATAATTCACAATACTCCTTTCATAATTGATCAATCTTATGCACGATAGGCGTTTGTTTTGAACAAAGATCAACCGGTAATGTGGCTAGCGGCCATACGAAATGGTCGCAGGCTGTCAGAACAACGGTTTTTTGTTTATATCATCCATGAGAACCTGCATTTATCACTGTACACAGCGCATAAACGCACCTGCTCAAGAACCCAGACATTTTATTTATTTCTTCTTTTAGGAGCTAGAGCCCTGTCCGGCGGCCGCAGGTGTGTGTTGCCAGGCGTAACTTCTCGGGTCGCCGCTCAAGGTCGCTGCTCCAGTAGCCTCTCCGGTAATTTCAACAATGGTCACTAGATGCCCCGCCACCACCCAAGGCATCGGCTTTCGACGGCCCGCGCGATCGCCTCCTCATGACTACGTCCACTTCGCTCTCGTCTGATCGTAGGCACGGCAACACGTGAGAAGTTATGACGATGAGTGTTACGCGTGGGTACTGATATCCTCCCAAGCCCATCTCACCTGCCTGCTGTCAACCACATTCAAGAACGCCTGATAGCTCCACGTTTGCCATTTATGAGTGTTCGGCATTTGACTCATGGCAGCAGCCAGTGTAACACTAAGGGACAGGTGGTAAACGTGCCAATCGACGTGGCCAACACTGTGCAGTGGCGGGTGTGGAACGTGATCTACGACGCTGCCTTCGACGTACACACCATGCGCCGGCTCATTCACAAGCCTTCCTACAGAAATGGTGTCGACAAGAAACGCCCCGACCACTTCCGAGCAAGCTTCTCTAGAATAATTCACTTTGTTTATATAACGGTGATTTTTTATCACTATTTCAACTTGCACCATGGGAATGCTTGAGTGTGCGCGTGAGCGTATAACAAAACCCTGAGCGTCGATAACAAGCCCATCGATGAGGGCCACATTTTTATGTACTGTGGTCAAATATTAAACGCGAAGCATTTCTTAGCGAACTTTGGTGACTTCGAGCGTATCTTTCTTTCTATTTACGCGTTTACGTTTAGGGGCTCTCATGGTCACCCTTTAAGTTGGCGTGAACCAAAATTAGCATGGGAGGTTAAGATATGGTTTGACGAATATGACGCACTGGTCAAAACATAAAAAAATGGCAGCATATCCACGGAGTGAATGATGGAGAGTGGGGCGAAGCATTCGTCCATCCATACATCCGTTTGTGTGACCGTCCTTGCGTCTGTTCGTGCGCCCATCCCTGCGTTCGTTCATGCATCCGCCCCTGCGTCCGTTCATGCATCCATCCATGCATATGTCTGTGTGTCCGTTAGTCCATCTATTCAACACTCCAAGTCCCACCATCTCACATCTTTTTATCATATATTCCCCATATACAAGCACCGCCATTCAGTGGACATTCCAAGGACTAAACGAGAGGTGGCACACGCACACTTTCTTACGGCTTGCGCTTCGGGTCTACTTCCCACCTTCAACCACCTTGAGTTCATGGTATATACTAGTTCACTGTATTCATGGCACTGCGGCCCAATGCTCGCTAAACCTTTCTAAAACCAAGGAGGTTACGCCCAGCGAGTATAACGTAGCAACCTTTTCCTATCAGATAGTGCTCAATGTACATGCCAGTGACCGCTAATGTGAAATGAGAGACAGGAGGATTCAGCTTTTACTTTCTTACGGCTTGCGCTTCGTATTTACTTCCAACCTTTAACTATCTCGAGTTCATGATATATACTAGTTCATTGTATTCATGGCACTGCTGCTCAACGCTCGCTAAACATTTCTAAAACTAAGGAGGTTACACCCAGCGAGTATAATTTAGCAATCCTTTCTTGTCCGATAGTGCTCAATGTACATGCCATTGGCTGCTAATGGGGATCGCAGCGTGCGCGTTGACTAAAAGCCGAATGCTTCTGTCTCTCATTCCCCATTAGCAGCCATTGGCATGTACATCGAGCACTATTTTTTATTGTTAAACAACGCACAGAAGAAATCTCGCACCGGCACCACCTTGGAGGTCAAATGTTATACCTATTTCAGGTATATGCCACTGGTGGTTACGTACTACGAGGGACGCACAAGCCACGCCATAAGGAGCTTCGCCCCTAATAATGTCACAATCCTGCTGCGTACGTCATCAAACACTTCTCGCCAGGCAGTGGCACATACCGACAGGTGGGTATGTGCCGCTGGTGTGCCGGTATGTGACACAGGTTATTGCCACTTAGTATCTTCCCAGGAACAACGAGAACACACATGGGCAATTTTAACGCATGAGCATTAAGAAATACCCGACATCGATAGCGCCAACCCGAAGAATGCAAAAAATAAATGTCAGAGTCCCAGCAGGAATCAAGCCCAAGCCTTCTGTGTGGCAATGAAATATTTTACCACATAGCTATGCCAGGTCTCGGAACTACTTTTTAAATAGACGCTGATCTTCGTGAAACGTCACTAGTGGTTGCGGTGCTGCCCACCCAATTTTATAAACATAACATATGTACGCCGTTGATACAGCCATCACATCGGGTTAGCGTCAATTGTGGATAGTTGACATGCACTGAAGTTGATTTATGTAGCAGTGACGAGGGCCAGTATCCTCACGAGCATCAGTGGTCATATCAGCTTCTAATGTTGCTAATATGCATGTTACAATTGACATCGTTGCGCAAGTGCAAACAACTGGTTGTGTAAACATCTACAACTCTTTAACATATGTCTGTTCATGCGACATTTGTACATATTTTTAGCGCCATTTCAAGGCGTGTCACTCAATGAAAAAAATACAACGCGGTCAATTCCCTCCGCATGCTTCGCATAACGTTGATTCTCAGGTACGTGGAATCTGCCAAAATTTTTCGAAACAAAATTTTCACACATCGGAAACATCCTATTTTCTTTCGACCCTACTGCCGAATCTTCAAAGTCCCGGTATTGTTCACATCTTTTCACTCTGAACAACATCGGCGGAACTATCTGAAGCCGTTATAGTCATAGAAATGCTACGCAAAAGTAGAGTCAATTTCTACAAACCATGTGGGTCTCGCGTGAATGTTATTTTCACAGTCAACTGCAATGGCCCAACAAATAGTCCCGTCTTTTTGTTATAAAACGCGAATATTCTTCAGAGATAAACTAGTTTTTCAGGACAATGTTTCCATGGCGGCGAAACTACGATGCTCACCCATGCATTTATTAAAGACGATAGTGCCACCGTGGTGGTCCATATAGCTCTTAAGGCGCTCGGCTGCTGACCTGCAAGTCGCGGGATCGACTCCCGGCTGCGGCAGCTGCATTTCCGATGGAGGCGAAAATGTTTGAGGCCCCTGTATTTGAGTTTAGGTGCACATCAAAAAACACCAGGTGGTCGAAATTTCCGGAGCCCTCCATTACGGCGCCTCTAATATTCATATCGTGACTTTGAGAAGTTACACTCCAGATATTGTTGTCATTGATGTTTCTTATTTCTTACCTCAGACGACTCGAAGAAAAAAATTATCTTCTTTTTACTTCGCAGTGGATGTTATATTCCTTCCCCACCAATATCCGAAAACTCTCTGCACCTAACAAAGTTTCACACTGCCCCATGTATCCGGTATTCGCACACTTTTCATCCAAGTACGATGTCCTGTGACGAGTTAATCACGCGCCGTTAAGCCATGTGACGTCACACTTGTGGCATGAAGGCTTTATAACATCGTCGCAAGTTTTTAAATGTTACAGTGACGTAATATGACGACGTCATCGTGGGGGGATGAATTCTTGTATTATTCGTCCAAGACTCCACTGGACGCCCACAGTCAAGTTTCGCGTTTGGTCAGGCTTGACTGTCACCTCAATAACTTTACTTTCTTTATTACTAATCTGTCGTGTGGTTACACCGCTTGGATACTGAGCGTGAATTTGCCAGTTCGTGAGCCGATGTCAACTACCATGCCATAGGCTCAACGCTACAGCGTTCAATCATGCACTGATGGTACAACAGCACCAATATCGCACACACTTACATTGATGGAGATAGAGCCGCTAAGATGCCTCATCTCACCGACGATGGCCGACAGGAGAGATGACTTGCCGCTGCCCACTGTGCCCACGACGCCAACAAGCGAGCCACTCTCAACCAACAAGTTCACACCGTCCAAGGCAGGACTGTCCACAATGTCATTCCTTTTGCACCAAGCGAAAGAGCAGTCTTTCAATGCAACCTCGCCCACTGCATAGTGATTGTATGCGTTTTTGGAAGATGTTCTTTTAACGCTTTCATGCACATAAATCTATTTTCGGTGAGAAACCAAGTTTTATTAAAAAATAGGCGTAATATATGGCAAAAAAACGATCTTTTCGCAATAAACAAAAGAGCGCAATTTTGTTGAAAAGATATGAAGTGGTCAACTGACGTAGACACCATGTAATAGGAGTCAACTGCTCACTTTCGATGCAAGTAAAGCTCGTTATTTCTGTAGCCCTTAAGCTTAGCTACTCATACAATATGCTTTTTTGCACTATCAACATAGTAGGAACAGCACATACGTGTGGTATATTCATAAATATAAATCGGGTCCACCTTCTAGCGCACCTTGCGGACGACGGCAGCCCAACGCAATCAAACTTAAGATGTCACATTGAAGTCCCAAACAAAATAGCGTCATCTCTGTAAAATTGCCGAAAGCAATGAAATATTGCGCCATTTTGAATTCAGCCCACGGGGCTCACGTGTACCAAAAAAAAATGAAAAGAAAGTAGACCCCTGAGGTGAGCACCATGCTGGTATCTTTTTGTTCCATTTTTATTCATATTAATTTTTTCGTCATATAATTTATTAGAAATATTTTGTCACGTCGAACAGCTTCTTCAGCATGCACTACACACCGGCTCACTTCATTATCAGTTCTGTGATCGAATGCATAAAAATCATCGACAAACTAAAGTTATTCTCCCTTAATATCTATTCTTTTTTTTTACATACGACTGAAATGTTCCGTTGATGTACATAAAAGTTTATGAATGGACTGTTTTCGGCGCCACGTTTTGTGCCACCATACTTATGTTTGTTTTAAAGCTTTACATTAACACATGCCACAATCTTCAACGAATGTTACGAGGCATCAGACGCCAACGTAAAAGCTTCATTCCATTATTAGCGCTCTTTCTATCACTGCCGTTAGACAGTTCACCACTGTTGGCCATTTGTGGGAAAACTTCTGCGCATGAGGAGTAATGGCGCTGGTGGCACCCTCTACAGTTGTTTTATTAGTTTGGGTTAGAAAACATGAGCCTGGCCTGTCGCCTGTCGAACACTCGTGTGCCGTGGTCGAGGGGCCTTGTTTTCGCAGCTTGTGGAACAAACATTGTCGAATCTATCTGTGTAGTGGCACTGCCGCACAACAAAGTCTCCGCGGCCCTAACGGAACGCAAAATACTGCCTTTGGCGCGCGGTGATGCTTTCTAAGTATGTGCGCTAAGCGTGATTGAGATAGGAGCACGGAGAATTTATTACAAAGATGCTGACAGCTGCATCCACAGCCGCTTTATGTTTGAGGGGAAAGTTTTGTTATATATGAAGTACATTCCCGGCGGCGGTGGTAGCATTTCGATGAAGGCGAAATGCTCGAGACTTGTATACTGTGCAATACCAGTGCACGTTGAAGAACTTCAAATGGTCCAAATTTTCGGAGTATTTTTGCTACGGTGTCTCTCCAATTTACATTGTTGTTTCGAGAAGTAAACCCACCGCATTGTAATTGTCATGTGAGGAAAGAGTAACGCTGCCCCGCCGTGGTGGTCTAGTGGCTAAGGTACTCGGCTGCTGACCCGCCGGTCGCGGGATCAAATTCAGGCTGCGGCGCCTGCACTTTTGTTTGAGGCGAAAATGCTGTAGGCCCGTGTACTCAGATTTGAGTGCACGTTATAGTCATATAGTTGTTTTGAGATGTTAAACCCCACAAATCAATCAATCAATCAATCAATCAAGAAAGAGTAATGTTGCGTATTAGAAAATTGCATACAATACATTTACACTCGCGAACGCATAGACGCACATTCCTTTACATTGTCAATTCATCTTTTGGTGATCTGAAGGAGAGACGCCTATGTAAAAAAATATTGTGCACAGCAACACAGTCGCATTGCGCTCCAACGATGCGACCCGTTCGTAGTAACGACGAACCCTGACGTTGTCATAGAAACACCGGTATTCATACACGTTTTGATTGATTGATACGTGGAGTTTTACGTCCCAAAACCACCATATGATCATGAGAGACGCCGTAGTGGAAGGCTCCGGAAATTTCGACCATCCGAGGTTCTTTAACGTGCACTCAAAACTGAGCACACCGGCCTACAGCATTTCATACACGGTGCGCACAACACTTTTGCCAAACCTAGCTTGTCGTCACGCGTTTGAAGGTACAACTTCAAGTGTCTAACAAAGCGTTCTACTTTGATGGAACAGGCGCCATGAGCTTCACGAACAGTCGAGGTAGCGTAGTGGAGGCAGGACCACACTCGGTGCTTACTCTGGCTGGAACGCGAAAAATCCTCGCTTGATCTCATTTCTACAAACTTAAACGAAATATCTTGATCCTCTAGCAAGCATTTTCAATAATGGGCACCTGCTATTAGCACTAAAGTAACAAAACAAGTAAATGTGAACCACTGAACATAGCCTTGTGCATGTTAGTTGGCGAATACGTTTCCAACGAAAAGCACGACTGAAGCTTTCCTGTTTACACGACAGGTAACTCTCTTTTTTTCCGCATATGATCAATTGCGAATCAACGCGCACCAAACAAAACTCAGCGCTCCAAAGCAGAAATTCAAGACACCATATAAGAATAACGCAGGAAAGCCTAAACCCATCAAATAAAACAAATTTGGTGATCAACTTTTTATACGTGTAAAAGCTGTAAGGCAGCAGGAACATTCGAAAAGAACTGAGAACTTTCAAAAGTGGACGTTGCTCAAATAATTGCCCTTGCGTGCAGCTAAATCCACGTTGTTTTAATTGACTGCTATATCACTTAGACGAAAGTTTTATACTTCTATCGGTATATATTAGTGCGATTGAAATAAATATGTGAAAACCGAGATTGAGCATACCGGATACCTCCTATGCTGGACATTACTTTCATATAATTTTGTGTTCAGGGTCGCCGTTTTCGTCTGGAGGAGTTGTGATGCTTTAGAGTAAATTTGCACCTCGACGAGGTTTAGTGCAATTTAGATGAACACAGGAGACACACAGAACACAGATGAACGCTAACTTTCAACTAAGTTTATTTGCACTTAATACGAGTATGTACCGACTCACCCGAGTCAAAGTGCCATTATATTTTCGCGAACTCCTGACCAACTATGATGTAATCATTTAAGATTATTCTATCTGCCGACTTGTTGAACTTTATGGATTCAGCATCGTTGCTTCCATGTGTATAATAGTTTAACTGAGCTGTTAAACATCACGTATTACAAAGAACGCTACTGATCACCTTAAAATATTGATAAAATGTCCAATAGCACTGTTGACTGCGCAACACATCAAAGCAATGCTATTTTTCATGATTTCGCCATCATATAGAATAAAACAGTGGCGATTTATTACCTGGAATGTTAGGAGCATGTCTACTTTCGGCTTCTTCCTTACTGTACTCTTCCTCTTTGAAAAAATACATCACCCTCTTGCAGCTGCGGTACACCTTAAACATAACAAAGCGAAGTAATTTCAATGACCCTTCACACTAGTAAGCATGGTAATATCGGTTGTAGACCTGTGATAGCCGCACGTGCACATAACTCCTTCGAGGCATAGCGCAGATGATACGACCATTTAAGTCACACACACGCAAAAATATTCTAACTTAAATACGAGTCTATGTCACAATAAAAAAAATGATGATACCACCATGTATATAAACTAAAGAAAGTCCCCTTGAGCTACCATTTCAGCGGTACACTCTTCCGCCGCCTCTACATCGGAATCGCCGGCACACTCCCAGTTGTGAATGTTACCGACATGAGCGCCTATACCAAAGAGAGTACCTGATTAGGTTGTGATCATGATGACTATGATAAGCGGGCTTTAAAGTACCTGTCTCACGGGTTTTCTAAGGCAGACCCTTTTCAGTACTGTTGCAGAGTAAAAAAAAAAACGCATGGCTTTAACTGACTAAACGTCACACAGACTAATGCACAGGGATGGTAAGGCACAAGCTTCCTTCACTTGGTCGTGAAGACTGATGAAAGAGCGAAGCCATCTCCTATAAGAGATCATTTTGTAAAACATTTCGAAGGCAGCACATCAGCTTAAACAAGCTCAAATGTCTGAGTGGTTTCTTCTTGCAATATCATCAAAGATGTCTGTGGGAAGCTTGTGCTTAGTAGCCTGAACATTTATGGCCACATTCCCAACTTGACTTCGTATCCTATATTGTTCACTGCGATGAGTCAATGTATACGTATACCCGTAAAGGATAGGCGAGATGAAATCAATCGTTCCTTAATTTCATTGCGTGTGTTTCAATACTCATGGCAGACGGCTAAATAGAGAGCTAAGTGGATGACAGCCGTCTTAAGTTTCATTACGAATTTTTCCTAGCCAGCTAGACAAACTGCTTCAAGATGGCAGCCTTATAGACAAAAGCAATGCAGGCTACACTACTGTCCAAACAAGACGGCGGCTCAGCCAAGTTCTCGGAATGCTTTGATCTCACTGGTATGGTCGTTTGGTTGCAAGCAGGCGCTTTTGATGCTCCTGTTGTCAGCTACATTCAATTTGTCGTACATTCGTGCGCGAAAAAAAAAAAATCAGACGAATAGCAGTTACGTTCGTTTTTCTTAGCTTTCTCTTATCGACGCAAGCTAGGTGGTGTCACGTCACGTGGACGTCTTTTACACGCATTACATTATTCTGACAACGTGGGCTCGATGCTGTCTTCATTAAGCTGTCAACGTAGACTGTCTCTGATGCTTTCCAGAATTATAACACAGCCATCAATCTAAGGAAGAGTCGGGGGAAATGGGTAGTACTTATAGCCGCTACTCACGTTCGAAAACGGCAGTTCTCCAGCAGACAAAGTTTGCATACCCGCTAGGCGTGACATGGATCCCTTCTTCGTTTTTAGTTGAAGGCGAGTACTGGGGCTTGTTCAATTTCTGCTGACCCACCACCACCGCTACGGTGCCGGTGCTACTGCGTTCGTTGGAACTCGGCTCTAAAAGCTCCTCAATAGAATCCCATGACAGTGGCCCTACGAACTGACAGGCCTAATAGCCAAGAGTCCACTAATTTGGAATCTTTACTGTTTTCTTAATATGTTGATGTGCTATAGGCGCTTGCGCGCTTGTGCGAAGCAAGGTTGTAACAAAACATATACCCATGTTTAAGCATTACGAAAGCTTATTTCAATCACTTGTTCAAGTTGTAAATTCACAACACGTGAAAGAGCATGATATTGTTGGAGAGAAATGTATTCTACACCCGGTTTCTCAAATCATGGCAGGTGTTCCATAAACCACATAAAATTCTTTTCAGGTAGTATATCTTCCCATTCGTGGACTTTTCGGGCATGCCAATGTTGACGTTTCTTCGACAAAGCTAATTTTATGGCTTCAACACGAGGACTTCTTGCGCGAAAATCAGCTGTGTGATTCCCGGTAGTGCGAATAGTTGACGCAATGTTTCGAATTGTGTAGAACGTCGCACAACATTGTCAATGTTCTTTTAATGCTCCCAGATGTTGCTCCACGTTTAACGTTCAATACTGCGCCATTAATTGTAAGGTACCATTCCAATTTCATGCTAAAGCCACCTTGTGAAATGTCGGCAGATGTTGGTCCATATTCGGACACAAGGCTGCCACTAAGTCGCTGAAGCTGTAGATCATCATCATCATGAGCCTGTCTACTCAGGGCAAAGGCCTCTCCCATGATCCGCCAATAAACCCGGTCTTGCGCTCTCCGCTGCTCCGCTATACCAGCGAAACTTTTAATCTCGTTAGCCCACCTAACTTTCTGTCTCCCCTTCGTGCGTTCACCTTCTCTGGAAATCCAGTGAGTTACCATTACTGACCAGCGGTTTTCCTGCCTACGTGCTATGTACACGGCCCATGTTCATTTCTTCTTTATGATTTCAACTACGACGTCGTTGATACCAATTTGTTCCCTGACCCACTCTGCCCTCTTTTGTTCTTTTAAGGTTACACTGATCATTTTACTTTCCATCGCTCGACTTGTCGTCCTCAATTTAAGCTGAACCCTTTTTTGCAAACCTCCATGTCCTGCTCCGTACGTAAATACCGGCTCGATACAGCTGTTGTCTATCTTCTTTTTGATATGTGGGGTTTAACGTCCCAAAACCACTATATGATTATGAGAGACGCCGTAGTGGAGGGCTCCGGAAATTTCGACCACCTGGGGTTCTTTAACGTGCACCCAAATCTGAGCACACGGGCCTACAACATTTCTGCCTCCATCGGAAATGCAGCCGCCGCAGCCGGGATTTGAACCCGCGACCTGCGGGTCAGCAGCCGAGTACCTTAGCCACTAGACCACCACGGCGGGGCCTTCTTTTTGAAGGTTAGTGGCAGATTACCGTTGATGATTGGAGAATGCTTGCCGAATACACCCTTTCCTTACTCTCATGGTTCACTCTCATGGTTTGGCTCCACGGTTACCACCTGTTTTAAGTAGACGTATTTCTTTACGTCTTCCAGCGTCTCTCTACCTAGTGCAAAGTGCTGTTTTCTGCCGAGACTGTTGTACCTTATTTTAGTTTTGTGAATATCTATTTTCAGACCTACTTTTCTGCTTTGCGTGTCCAGTTCAGTAAACATAAGCTGTAATTCATTCCCTGAATTACTCATCGAGACAAGGTCATCAGTGGATCGCAGGTTACTAAGATACACTTTATTAACCATATCCCTCACTATCCTTAATCTAGGGCCCTGAATACCTCCTATAAACACGTGGTGAATAGCATTGGAGAGATTGTGTCTTCCTGCCTTACACACTACTTCATTGAGATTTGGTCGCTTCCTTTATGGAGAACTAAGGTGGCTGAAGATCCGCTGTAAATTTCTTCCTGTGTGTTTATGTAGGGTTCATCGAAGCCTCAATTCCGTTGTGCCTGCATCACTGCTGTTGCCTCAACTGAGTCAAACGCCTTCTCGTAACATATGAAAGCTTTTTATTGGGCAGTTGCATTCCGCGCATTTCTCCATCACCTGATTGATGATATGAATAGAGTCTATTGTGGAGTACCCGTGCGAGATGCCGCTTGGTTCTTTGATTGATTGAACTCTAATGTCTCCTAAATCTATTAGCTAATATTTTTGTATATAGCTTGCGAATAGCGTACAAAATAGCTATTAATGCTTCGTACGTTATCAATCTGGTTGTTTTGGCTTCTGTACAACTCTCTGTAGAACTGCTCCACCACTATCCAATTCATATTGGTTAAGACATTGCTTTCCTTGTCTCCTAATGTATACATCAGATTTTTTTTTTTTTTTGCTAATACAAAAATTTACTTTCGCAGCTTTCGGGCTTCTGCCGCTTTTTACAGCCTGATCGATTCTCTCAATGTTATACCTTTTGTTGTCGGCCACTTTACGCCCATTTATTACATTTGAAAGCTCTACTAGCTCTATTTTGTCGGTTGCGTTTAAGGCTTTCATGGTTTGTCGTCTTTTAATAAGATTTTGTGTTTCCTGAGATAGTTTGCCAGTGTCCTGTCTGGTTAATCTACCTTCGACTTGCATTGTACAGGTTTTAATATTAATTTAAATTTACCGTTCATTGTGTCTACTTTAACGTCATTTACCTCGTTTAGTGCCTCGAATATACTTAAAGAGATACTCTAAATTCCTGTACTTTTAGTCTCACCGCTTTCTCACTATTGGCTTCTAGCGTATCAGTTTATGCCTTTGCTTTTTTTTTATCTAGGTGAATACGAGCTCTTACCAGTCTATGGTCACTGCATCGGATCTTGCCAACTACTTCTACATCTTGTACAATGCGTGGGTGTGCATGCAGAAAGAAGTTCATTTTTAGTTTTACCATTGGGACTTCGCCTCGTCCACTTACGGTTAGCCCGTTTTCTGAAAAAGGTATTCAAGAGTCGTAAACTATTACGTTTTGCGAACTCTACTAACTCCCCTCTGACATTTTTAGAGCTGATGCCATAATCCCCCTCTGCGTGGTCTCTAAACTGTTTCTTGCCTACTTTGTCATTAAAGTCACCCATCAGAATATTATAATGTGGTTTTATTAATTGCTGACTCTAGGTCTTCGTAGAAGTGTTAAACCCAACTATCACCATGGCTTGATGTAGGCGCGTAGGCCTGTACCATCTTCATCATGTGCCTTTTGTTAAACTTCATTACAATACTTGCCGCTCTCTCACTGATGCTATAGTATTCCTCTATATTGCCAGCAATATTGCGTATTAGAACCCCACTCCTAGTTCTCTTTTGTCCGCTAATCCACGGTAGCATAAAACGTGTCCATTCTCGAGCACCGTATAAGCCCCACGCGTCCTCCTAACTTCTCTGAGTCCTATTACATCCTATTTACCACTCTCTAATGCCTCGAATAGCTGAGCGAGACTAGCCTCACTAGATAGCGTTTTAGCGTGAAATGTAGCCTACTTTAGATTCCGATGGTGGCCTCTCTAGACCCAGAGATTCTTAGCACCCTCCGCTACGTCGCAGGTCTGACCACCGCTTTGGACAGTTGCTTCGGAGCCGCTGGGAAGTGAGTGCCAAGAAATAATTTGTACACTCATAAGGGAGGTAGTGGCAAAGTACTGCATTACGGTGGTTAATTCTGCTTCTTTGAGTGAGTGCATTACCGGCAGGTGGTCACCTGTGAGGCCGCACCCCAGACCCTTTTTTAACGATTCCTTCATGGTGCGTTTTGAGTAAACATACCTTAGGGAACGGCCCGGCATCAGCATTCGAACCAAATTTTGTCATTACATGCTTGGCTGCTGCGCTCTCTCTGAGTAGCGGGTTCTGTTCCACTTTTTTTGCACTGTAGATAACCACGTGGCGGCCGATCAGTTTTAACCTTCTCAATACTTGTGGCTCGTCTGGCCTTTGCTTAACTCTTTGAAAATTCATATTTGTTTAAAATAAAAAGCGGCGCGGCTTTGAACTTCTGGCCTTACGAAGTTATGTCGGTTTAGTGCTCTGGATTATTTTCCATCTAATGCATTTATTCTTTCCTAACTTCTTCCTGTCTCGCTTGTTGGCTTCGAAATGCCCGCACTGTCGATGTTTTGCTCATTTTGAGGGTTAGAACTCCTACTCCTACTTTGACGTTTCCTCTTAACTGACGAGTTGAGCGCTCCTATTTTGCGAACTAATCGGCTGCTTCTACGTGATAGTTACGCTGAGTGCATACGTCGCGGGTGATTTCACTGCATGAAAAGTAAATGCTAACAGTTAAGTGCTAACGAATAGACTGGTGCTGCCTTTTAGTCTGTATCGTATTTTGTTGGCGTGTTTGAGTAGTGATCCAATGTCTGATAAATAGATAAAGTAGAAGACAGTAGTTCGCAACTGCGGATATTTCCTACAAAAGTGGTCTTATTTTTCTGGCATGCACAGTTTTAAAACATTTCTCAGCTGTTTGTCTATATGATACATGTCATTGCAGCCCAGCTTGTCGTCCTGAGAACGGATGTGTGCGCGTGTACTGCGTATAGTTAAAACAGATCTTTTGTTAAACTCTTGTTAAATATGTACTAGGATAAATTATGCTCACGAGTTGAATCTCGCACTGTGGTGCCGCAGGTACAAGTGGCGTGTAAAAGTGAAACCGAAGTGAAAAGCGGTGCCTTTGCTCGTGAGCGGCAGTACTACGGTTACCAGCATCGTTAATCGCCACGCGCGCACGTTGTTTTCGCTATTTATGTTGAAGGTACGCTGCCTAAAGCCGTTATTAGCCGTGTTTAGGCCATATTAGAGGGTGATAGTGCTGCCACATTGCAGAAACAATGCGTGCTACCGCGACTAAATCCTAGCACCAGTGTGAACAGGAGAAATTATGGTTTTCAAATTGCGGGAGAAGAGCTTTGGTTTCGAGATTTTTTACGCTGCAATCGGGACTACGAACGGAATGTCACTTTGTGTGAGGCCTAGTAGATCCTCTTGAATACGCCAATTATCTCTGAATGTATCTGATCACACTGAAAAAATGTTCAGTATAAATATGAAAGCGTGCGTAGATGTTTCGTAATATTTTGAATTATCCTCCGCAGAAACCAGCAAACGCAAGATTCTTGATATATATGCTAATTTTGGGGTACGGAATGCAAAAATAAATTTCTATGACAAAGAACATTTTTGCCTAATTTAATCGGTGGTAACTACTTCCCAGTTCACTTACCAAAGCTAAGGTCATGAAAAGAGCTCCGATTTAGTCACGCCAATGTTACCAAACGAAGATGTCTTGCTCGTATCGCTGAATCATGAGGCATGTTTTTTTTTTTTAGCACTCCGATATATTTGACTCCTATAGCACACTGAAAACATTGTTCGCTCACCGAACTCTTCAGCCTGAGAACGTGTGGAGCACCTGTTGATAAAGTGTCCATAATTGTGAGCATATAAACGCATGAAAACATGGCAGCGGGGCTGAAAATGGCATTTGGATTTATGAATGACGCAGTCCCAAATGCGATTATTATCATCTGGAAACAGAGAACACAATAGAGTGAGCGTCCGTGCAATAGGCCACTACAAGGAAGTCTATGTCACAACATCACTGCGCATAGACAGAAGATAGAAATGAAAACAATAGCAACAAATCACACAAGTAGCGTGTAGTAATAATTTTTTGAAATCAGGACAAGACGTCCCTCATCTGGCAATAATTGTTGATTTAATTTTCATTAGCTGCTTTCTCGTGATTGGTTCTTTTGTTATGCGCTTGTGTTAGGATCTTTTTTCATATATTTTACTGAAGCGAAGTTGGTGGTTAGTCACCCGCATTTGCATAAGTAAACTGTGGACGCCTCGGCCACTTCATTCGCCTAGCAGGATCAACTGTAATAAGCGTGGCTTTAACTCAGATCAACGCCTCCTCTATTTTATCAATGCCAGCCCGATCCAGCTGTTCACCACCCTCTCCTTTATCCCTTTCCTGCTCTCGCACATTGCCTAGCCTTCGTGTGTGTTTTGCGGTCATGTAGTAAGAACCTCTCACGCAGTGCATCCCGACGGTAATTATATAAAGTCATTTTTGTTCATTTGTATACGGAGGAGGAGGAGAAAAACTTTATTCATCCCAAGAGGGAAAGGTGCGGTGGTGGAGTGTCAGAGGTGCCTACCCAGCGTAGGTCTACGGGGGCGGCGTCTTGCATCTCTCTTGTTCATAATATTGGTGGTCACGCTGGCTCTGTAAAATATACGATGTTTTAAAGCATTGTGTCGCCATTCGGGGCACTGTGCGCGCAACCAATTGAGAAGTGTCACTGCAACGCTACTGCATGCGCTGACATAAATGTGGTGGCAGCATTGCTTCTAGCCAAAAAGAAGGAGCATGAGAGAACAACCCTGACAGACGTATGATATTGGAGTGGCAAACACGTCTATCGCATCTCCGGCGACAAACGCTCGGAAGCACTTGTGACGCAAGCAGCGAGCTCCTGTACAAGCTTCCTATGTGAGCAGAGTTGCGCATAGATCCACCATCTTGTCTGGCTAGTAACCATAGTTACCCGGTGAAGCTACGCTCTCTTTTTGTAGGCAACTTGCTTAAGCCTGTCGCCGATTTACGAAGCACGTCGCTGATCGCCAGGTGATGTGCCTGGCGTGTCAAGGATCGGCGAAGAAAGAAGGAACACCTGCTGCCGGGACAGTGCCATGGGAGTAAAAAAAAAGGCCCAATTCTGCACATCACACCGCAAATGTCGTCGAAAGACGATAGTCTTGCGTCTGGAGAGAGTGAACAAAACGTTTATTTGATGTTCTGCGCAAGAAAATCGGTGAATGGTATCCTGGAGGCGTTGTGTTAGAGTGCCTCGAACGTGTAGCGGAGACGAACGAGCGCATCGAGGCACGGTAGACACAAGCGCCATCTGGCAGTTATCTTCGAAAACGAAGGCATGCGCACCCGATGAGAAAGATGCGCGCCAGTCTCGGAGGTGAAATGGTGTAGAACGCAAAGTGACGGGCAGGTGCCACCACCATGTCGTCGTAGCAAAGCGTTAGAAACACCTTTTTGATCATGGCGTTCCACTGTCAGCGCAGCGCGATAAACGCTACAGTTCCTAGAGTTACTTGTGTGTGTCTCTTCTAGTATAAAGGCAGACATAAAAAACATAGACGTGCTGTTATGGCGTCTCAGATATGCGCAACATTTGCTTTTTACTTTGACAATCGCACAACTATGTACGCTAAACCTTGAGCAATTTTGGAGGGCGCTGCGGATGGGGTTCGCCGTTTGGTGCCACGTGAGGTATCGATAAGGCCGAACAGCAGACATATGTACAGATGGACAGACCGAAATTTGTCCATCGAAGGTTCCCAAGATAGACTATCGTCTTTAAAAAAATGTTCCCCCCACTCGCCCTCGCCGAAGGGAATCGTGAGGAAATGCGAATGCATTTCTTGCACCGAGAGAGCACACTGTTGCCGCCAGACATTTGCCTTCATCAACTTCTGCCATCGCCTTGAAAGGCGCACAGCCAGCGAACTGTCGAAAGTGGGGAGCGATTGGATGGAAGACTAGGGCGCCAGCGTAGTCGGCTCGGCGTTTCAAGCATACATATCAAGCATACAGCTGCGTTTCAAGCATACATTTCCAGGTGTGCTTGAGAGGCGCCCAGTCAGCGAGCGGTCGAGAGTGTGGCACGAGCGGATGGGAGAGTGGGGAGAAGGCAGGAAAGAAAGTGAACGGCGAGGAGCGGTGAAGTACTGCATCTACCCTCCCCTACACTATCTCACACCATATGCTTCGGTTGCTATGTTCGAGGATAAGCGCATGCGCCCTCAGCTGTTGCTATGAGAGAAAACTGGGAGCGGAGAGGTAACACCTGCCCGAGACGCTGCGGCTAAGCCCGACTAAGAAATGCAATTGCATTTAAAAGATTCGTTCGTCTGTCCGGTAACGCAAATTGCAAAGGTGTAGCCTAGTGCCAAATATCATGTAGCGCCGCTGCCGCCAAGTCCAGTGGCGCCCACTATGAAGGATAAACAACAACTTACATACACAAAATATATGTCATCCGAGATTCTGAGAGAGCCTTGCTAAGCCTACAGCGTCGATCATTTCAGTATGTTTTTCGAAAATAGTGTGGAATTCACGCAAATACTTTACTGTCGAAGTTTGAGGACACGAATATAAACGAAATAAATGCGCCAGTTCATAGCTAACGAATTGTAGAGCACACGGCGGTCGCCCCGCCACGGTGGTCTAGTGGCTTAGGCACTCGGCTGCTGACCAGCAGGTCGCGGGATCGAATCCCAGCTACGGCGGCTGCATTTCCGATAAAGGCGGAAATGTTTTACATCCGTGTGCTCAGATTTGGGTGCACGTTAAAGAACCCCAGGTGGTCAAAATTTCCCGAGCCCTCCACTACGACGTCTCTCATATACATGTGGTGGTTTTGGGACGATAAACCCCACATATCAATCAATAAATAAAGCACACGATGGTCACTTGATGAATTCCAGCTGCACGGCGAGGGCTTTCGGAGGTGCGGCCATATGTCTAGGTGCAGCCTGTGCATCAGCTTCTCCGCAGTGCATGGTTGCTAGTAGCGTTGGGAAACGGTCGCCCAACTTTGCTACCTACAAATATCATGTACAATAACTCTAGCGCAACCTATCATGTAGCGTCGCATCCCGACGACTTCCTTAACTAAGTCGAACAGATGGCTCTCGTTGCGAAACGCGCGTTCAGACTGGTGTTAAAAAAAAATAAGGGAGGCGTTGCTTAGAACTTGATATTGTTGTGGGGTGGAAAGCTTTTTTGTTTCTGGGGGGGGGGGCGAATTGAGACATACAAGAGACACTAAGATGAAGCACTTTAAGAGATACAGAGAGACAGGTTCAGTCGCAGAAAGGCAAAGAGGTCAGTCTGAGCGATAACATGTTCTAGCCTGTTACTCTACATCGGGAGAGGTGGTTTTTAATGCTTGTGGGCTACCTCACTACTGCTCAATGCTCTGTTCTGGAGTCCGATCTGACTGCATTCAAAAGCATTTTTCTACCTCGTTGCAAGTGGGTATCAAGCGGCCGCCCTTGATGACGATGGGGCTATATTGTTTTGTGATTGTGTGCGAGCCAACAAAGCTCAAAACCTTGGATCACAAAGACCGCTAAAAGTGAACGTATTACTAGGCCATGAGATAACTTGCTAGACATAGCGCAAAGAGAAATATCGCCATCAAACACCTTTGGCGATCATTTAGCACTATAGGCGATCATTTGGGATCATTTAGACTTTTACGTTAACCTTCCGCCACAACGAAGTCAGTTCGTATGCGTGAGAGCAGGCTTGCTATTCCGAAGGTTTGGGAACAGACAACATTGTGCCTTGCTTGAAGCATCAAATATTTTGAGAGTTTATTGAAAATTGTTCGACGAAATACCCCAAACTTTCGTACAGAAACAAGATAATCTCATTAGATGTCTAACAGCTTAGTGTAACAGAACAAAATCGCACGTTAACTTAACTGAAATGCACAATCCACACCTGTAAGACTACTCCTGTAGCTTCTGTATATAGAAGTTAATAAAATAAACACAAACAATGTAAATACCTACATCAATCGCAAAGTACCACATTCGTTTCGCTGAGCAGCGCCAATAAAAACTTGATTCGCTCCTAGTTGGTTGTCACTGTAAGGTACTTAACACAAAAAAGTTCTTTGTTTCTCACTTCTTTTATCCAAGTGTACCTTTAATCAATTGAAACGGTGGTGTCACCCAGAATTTCACTTGCTAGAATCAAGAACCAAAGCACTCTCACTTATCTTTCTTCCTTATAGAAAAACTTTTACTCGAAGAAAATTCACCTCCAATCCAAAATGGCGTTCACAATCCTTTTTTTTTTGTACGACATCATCTCCGTGTATGTGCTCTTATGTGTTTTTTTGTTGCTGCGAAGCAAAGACTCAGAATGAAACAAATCTTCCTAAGAAGTTTAGTCGTCGAAGATATCCAGCTACAAACAGTAAAATACGTGACCATTTAAATGCAAGGTCCTGCTTAGGACCTAATGGTCAGGTTGCAAGGTCCTCACCATCGGGCTCGATGCACTAAATAGTGTTTCCAGGAGCATCTCTAGTACGTTGACGCGGTATGCCTGGTCAATTTCCTTCTTTCGGAGATGAAGAAGGCTCTTCTGAAATACATCTTCTAGTGCAGACATTTTGATCGGCCGTATAGAGAGCAGAAAGTCGGTGAACTTCTTGAGGCGTTCGTCTCGAAATCTGTAAAGTACCTTCTGCAAGAAGTGAGGAAAAGAAATGCATTCATTAAATACTCTTTTAGAGCCAAAATATAAATTTACTATATACGCTAATTACACGCTTTGAGTGAGATTCTTTTGTTTACATCATCCAATTCCATCGACCCAGTTATGCGCCATCTAAAAGCAGTGATTTTAAGGCAACGGGAATGTTCATCCTGATTGAACGCAGTCGTTGGATCTGTGACGATTGCGCGAACTTCGTACCAGTTCATTTCAATGCGGTAATAATTATTAGACACTCTCGACGGCTTTTCACCGTCATTGTCGCCGTTGCTATCAACATCCGTATAAAATCCAAAGCAATGACTCCTACTGCTCATTATATATTCTCCCCGCAGGTAAAGGAACGTGAGCGGGGGTGACGGACATGGCTGAACCAGAAAGGAAATTAGCCGGCCCATCTCTGTCACATAGAAGGCGCATGGGATAATGTCACCTGCTGGCAAAGCCTGGCGTCGATAGCTACTTAAGTGGACATAAAACACTCCGTCCGCCTCGAAGGAACATAAAAAAACGCAAGGGGGGAAGGAAGGATGTGTCACTTGAGAAGCAACTGTGAAATTTGATCTTGTCGTAATCGCTGGCGGGCGCGCTATCGCGGCAGGCATCGGCAGACAGCTCGTATACCCTTCTACACATTGTGCTCTCGACGCGAAGAGACCACGCGAAAACCACAACTCACCCTCGAGCGACAATGTTCTCTTGCCCCAGCCTTTTTCGGAGTTGTGCGATATCGGGTTCAAAACAGTTAGCTGCCAGTCTTCCTTCGTATGCCACTACAATTTCTTGCTGTCGCATTGGTTGCTTGGTCCTTTTGGTGAAATTGTGATTTTTAAGTGCGAAGCATTTATCAGCGGACTGCAGGCGCTTTCAGTGTGTCTATATGCGTATTAATATCTCCACTTACATCTGGGTGCTCTCGTAATCGCCTCCCTAACTTGCGGTTGCTGACAATTAGTATGGGAAGTAATAGAGCTGACGAATACGTCTGGCTGGTCATTTCGTCCCGTATGTCGTCCAACACTTTCCTCCAGACATGCACAGCATACACCCGTTAATCAATCGCTGCGAAATACGGGTATACGCCACGCGTGACATACAGTATATGTTTACCCACGAACCGTGAGAACAGACATTGATATTTTAAACTTCTTTCAAAAAAAATCAATGTGCTAACGGTCTCATCGGTACACGTTTGGTTCCAATAGCGCAGCTCCTTTAATGGTTGCTCATTTAGGAAATCTATAAGGTCCATCCAACATAATTATTATACCAGAAAAAGTGGCAACGTTCTATCTGCCGCTTATATTGCTTACAAGCAATGTTTTAAACTGTAATGTGTAGAAATCAGTACTCACTCTCTGCTATACGTTTGTGAGTTTGCCTGATGTTACTTATATTAAGCATATATCAAACCATTTAGTTTTTTTTATTTCATAGCTTCCGAACCATGTCAAGTTCAGTTGAGCTGAGACTCAGTTGTCAATAGAGTATACTTTAGTGTGAATGTGAGCGCTGTAAAGTAGGCAGTGTCATCTTTCTGCCATCTAGTCATTGCTAATTCGTCATTTTTGAGTGAAGAAAAGCGGGAGGAAAGTTTCTTCATTTTTAATGCGAACTAAACATGGTACCATCGAACATACAACTTAACGGGGTAACTTCGCAACTCAAGAAGTCTGCAAAAAGTGTAAAGATGCCTCATAAATGACAGTTTAACTTCGTATGTTTCAAGAAATACTTAAATTATTTCACCAGGCCACCACATTCCTTATTCTTGATTGTGCACCGAGAATTTTCTAACGTAGCACGCAACTGATTTGTGTCAACGCATTTAGACTTTCGCATGTACTCTTAGAACGGTGTTTATGAAATACTTCCGGCAACATTAGCACTGGTGTTCATTCGGGGAGTAAGCCAAGGCTTCACAGTTGCTTCTACAATAGTTTCCTTGCTTCTTCCGACACTGGTTGGATGGGATGGCAGCTATTTTCAAGGGCTAGATAAAACGTCTAAGCCGGCAAATATTTACCGCTTCATTTTCCTTCATTCGCAGCTGCGATAACGAAGTGCACTTGTCAAATTTGTACCATTTCTCGTTTTCTTAAAATTACAGGTTCACGCTACAGCACATTGCAGAAGAGTGGAAAGTGGGATGCGCACCTATACATTAGCACAATACCGTGCGTGCGTTCATGAACACACTTGTGTGTGTGCGTTTGTGTGATTGTGTGCGTGCATGTGCGTACGTGTGTGTTGGGGGGAGTGAGGCTGTGTTTCAATCATCATTCGTATCTGATGTTTTCAGCTATTATCGAGGTTATCCTAGATGACATCCAAGCGCAGAGAAACAGGGTAGACTGGGCACTGGTTCTTGTATCTAGCCCCTGCGGCACTTCTATACGACAATCAGCGGTAGCCCTCGCAAACGCAAAGAACGTGACTCAGTGGGTATTGAGGACCACGGCCTCGACCAGCGAAAGATTTCGACGTCATTTGCACTCACACAACTCTTGTAAAGGAGTGGCTCCATGACCGCGCATGCCGCGGCAACTAGCAGTATCCAAACGAGACAGGCGCAAGCTGGTTCGTAGCCAAACTCGTACGCCAGAGCTGCCAAAACTAGCGGAATGCATAGAAGGCCTACGAAGGCGTTCGCCAGGAAACTTGTGAAGAGACCCAACAGCCAGAGGTCAGCGACCAGTAGAGAGGACACATAGCCGCATGGGTTGGCGGCCACGGCAGCTGCAGAAAGGCAGGTCACCTGGACACAACGTTTATGAGGGAATGAGATGTGCAGTAGCATGCTCAGCCGGGCAAATTGGCGCGTGTTCATATTTGACTGGATATGAGCATGTGCCAACTGCTTCCCACGCCCCCCATATTTTGTAAAATATGACGTATTCTTCTAAAAGTTACAAATTTGTTATTTTCTCACAAGGCCCGCGTGCAGTCCCCAACGAATTGAGGCACGGTGCAGGCGACACAGAACAGATTGACTAATTGTTGAATTCAACTCTATCAGATATATTTTAAATGCGAAGCATTTATTTACGTACTGCAAGCACTTTTCGCATCTATCTATCCATCTATCTATCTCTCTATCAGATAGATAGATAGATAGATAGATAGATAGATAGATAGATAGATAGATAGATAGATAGATAGATAGATAGATAGATAGATAGATAGATAGATAGATAGATAGATAGATAGATAGATAGATAGATAGATAGATAGATAGATAGATAGATAGATAGATAGATAGATAGATAGATAGATAGATAGATAGATAGATAGATAGATAGATAGATAGATAGATAGATAGATAGATAGATAGATAGATAGATAGATAGATAGATAGATAGATAGATAGATAGATAGATAGATAGATAGATAGATAGATAGATAGATAGATAGATAGATAGATAGATAGATAGATAGATAGATAGATAGATAGATAGATAGATAGATAGATAGATAGATAGATAGATAGATAGATAGATATGTTCAAAGTCGCCGAAGTTCCCTAAGAAATGATTCGCGTTTACAAACAAGATGCCCTCAATGAGCCACGACTGCTTTGTAAAAACTGCTTTGCAAAAGACCCCATTAAGGCGTCATGCCAGTGCACCGTCAGTTGTGATTGCTGTGCTGGCTACTTAATTTTACAAATACGTAATGAAGATTACGCTTGAAATCCTATGACAAGGGCATCCTGTCGTGATCACGCCCATTGTGCTTGTGCTTAGAAAAAGTTGTTAACTATTTAGAGCACTTGGTACTCTACTATGGGAGAGCTGAAAGCCGTCCCGAGACTACTGCATTGTTGACGACACTATTGTGCTTACAGTCTTTGCTGCACCTTTACTGGAATTTAATGCACTCATGCAATTCAGCAAGCTATATTTGAGTGCTCCTTGACATCAAAGGAATACGCTAATGAATGATATTCACATCTTCTTATTATAACAGGCGCTTCTTTTCTATAAAAGTGACGTCTGTGTTTTAGTGGCATTGCTTACGTTACGTCCAACCACAAGTCATCCCTTAAAAAAGCAGTGTTGTAGACGGGCGAAGCAAGCCCCGTGTTGGAGGGCAAAATTACTCCATCTACGAAAACCACATCAATCCACCTAGTGTAATGCATGCATGTTACCTTCTTGAATACAGCCGTCTGCAGCAATAGCTGAGCTCTGATCTGACAACGGATGGACAGGCTGACGCAGAGGCTGCAGACGAGGCCCTCCGTGGCACATGAAACTACCAGCAACAGCACGGCCTTGTTGAATGACATGTCGGTGCTACCACCAGCGAGCAGGCCACTGCGTACATCACGGAAGTGCTAAGAAAGAAAGACTGCCAACATGTACACGGCATTCCTCATAACTACTGCATATTTCTTGACGTCTCGGTGTGCCTCTAACGGTCATAGCTTCAAATCAAAATCAACGTGATTATATTTGGTTGTTCTAGAAGCTCTGTCACATGTGTACCCATTAATTCGTAAGAGAAGTGTTTGAGTGTGCTTCCATGCTTCAAATAATTGTATGAAAAGATGCATTTTTTTGTCATGAATAGTTCACAAACAGCCGTAAGCTAGCGAAGCTGTGCAAAATATGGCGCCATTCTGTTACGTTTGGTCACCTTCCCCGAAAAAAACGCTATTCACTTCCTTCGGTGCCAGTGTTTTAACATCGATTCGATGGTCACACAGTTTGTCATATCGCAGCCCCAATAATAATAATAATAATAATAATAATAATAATAATAATAATAACTGATATTTAACGTTTCCAAGCCACTATATGTTTATGAAGGACGCCATGGTCAAGGGCTTCAGAAATTTTGACCACCCGAGGTGCTTCACCGTGCGCCTCGCACACGGGTTCAAACGCTTCCGCCTCCATCAAAAAATGGCAGCATATCCACGGAGTGAATGATGGAGAGTGGGGCGAAGAGTTCGTCCGTTCATTCGTTCTTGCTTCCGTCCGTCCATGCGTCCGTCAGCCCGTCCGTGCGTGCGTCTGTTCGTGCGTCCATCCCTGTGTTCGTCCATGCAGCCGCCCCTGCGCCCGTTCATGCGTCCATCCATGCATCTGTCTATGTGTCCGTTCGTCCATCTATTCAACACTCCAAGTACCACCATCTCGCATCTTTTCATCATATATTCCCCATATAGAAGCACCGCCATCCAGCGGACATTCCAAGGACTAAACGAGAGGTGGCACACGCACACTTTCTTACGGCTTGCGCTTCGGGTCCACTTCCCACCTTTAACCACCTCGAGTTGATGGTATATACTAGTTCACTGTATTCATGGCACTGCAGCCGAACGCTTGCTAAACCTTTCGAAAACCAAGGAGGTTACGCCCAGCGAGTATGACGTAGCAAACTTTTTCAGTCAGATAGTGCTCAATGTACATGCCAATGGCTGCTAATGGGAAATGAGAGGCGGAGAATTCGGCTTTTACTTTCTTACGGCTTGCGCTTCGTATCTACTTCCCATTTTTAACCACCTCGAGTTCATTCATGGTATATACAAGTTCATTGTATTCATGGCACTGCGGCTCAACGCTCGCTAAACCTTTCTAAAGCTAAGGAGGCTACACCCAGCGAGTATAATGTAGCAACCCTTTCTTGTCAGATAGTGCTCAATGTACATGCCAATGGCTGCTAATGGTGATCGCAGCCTGCGCGTTAACTAAAAGCCGAATGCTCCTGTCTCTCATTCCCCATTAGCAGCCATTGACATGTACATTGAGCACTATTTTTTATTGTTCAACAACGCACACAAGAAGTCTCTCACCGGCACCACCTTGGAGGTCAAAATGTTACACTTATTACGAACTACGAGGGACGAACGGGTGCCGCTATAAAGAGCTTCGCCTCTAATATGCGGCCGCCGCGGACGGCATTAGATCGCGCGCGTCTTTCGGGTCAACAGTACAGTAACCACAAGGCCACAGTGGTGAGAGAGTTGTTATCATGTTGTTGCTGTTTTAGCCCCTTACGTGATTTAGCACATTTCGTACCACCCTTTCGCGCACTGCGCTGATCCCGCGATCTAACTTGTGTGAAGCGAATATCGGCCAACAACAACGCTGAAGAATGTGTTAAACGCTTGTTATTTGTAATTGGCCAGCTAAGGCACTTTCTCAAACTCGTACGCTTCTTACCGTACACTCTCAAAAGACTGCAATGGTTCACGCCGAGATTTGCGGAGAGATAACTTGACCATCCCCTTTCTTATGTATTAAGATGATGTTAGCGTTCTTCCAAGACTCTGGTACTCTTCCCACCAGGAGACATCTCGTAAACAGGGTGGCTAGTTTTTCTAACACAATCTGTCCTCCATCTTTCAGCAGATCTGATGTTACCTGATCCTCACCAGCAGCTTTGCCCCTTTGCATGCTCTCCAAAGCTTTTCTGACTTCTTCTATCATTACTGGTGGGGTGTAATCTGGGTTACTGCTAGTTCTTATAGTATTAAGGTCGTGGTTGTCTCGGCTACTGTACAGATCCCTGTAAAACTCCTCCACTATCTTAACTATCCTATCCATATTGGTAGTTATTTTGCCTTCTTTGTCCCTTAGTGCATACATCCGACTCTTGCCTATCCCAAGTTTCCTCTTCAATGCTTTGACACTTCCTCCGTTTTTCAGAGCGTGTTCAATTCTCTCCATGTTATACCTTCTTACATCGCATACTTTACGTCTATTAATCAACTTCGAAAGCTCTGCCAGTTCTATTTTGTCTGTTGTACTTGACACTTTCATGATTTGACGCTTCTTAATTAGGTTCTTCGTTTCCTGTGAAAGCTTGCCAGTGTCCTGTCTAACTACCCTGCCTCCAACTTCCACTGCACACTCCATAATGATACTCGTCAGATTATCATTCATTGTATCTACGCTAAGGTTGGTTTCCTCACTGAGAGCCGAGTACCTGTTCTGCAGTGACACTCTGAATTCCTGTACTTTCCCTCTCAGTGCTAGCTGATTGATTGGCTTCTTGCGTATCAAGTTCTGTCGTTCCTTCTTCAAGTCTAGGCGAATTCGAGACCGTACCATTCTATGGTCACTGCATCGTACCTTGCCAATCACTTCCACATCCTGCACAATTCCAGGGTGTGCACTCATTATAAAGTCTATTTCGTTCTTATTTTCGCCATTAGGGCTCCTCCATGTCCACTTGCGGTTTTCTCGTTTTCGGTAGAAGGTATTCAAAATCCGTAAATTATTGCGTTCTGCGAATTCTACTAATAGCTCTCCTCTGGCGTTTCTAGTACTGATGCCATAATCTCCTACTGCCTGGTCTCCAGCCTGCTTCTTCCCTACCTTTGCATTAAAGTCGCCCATCACTATAGTATACTGTGTTTTTACCTTACTCATTGCCGATTCCACGTCTTCATAGAAGCTTTCAACTGAAGCGTCATCATGGCTGGATGTAGGCGCGTAAGCCTGTACTACCTTCATCTTTCCCCAATTTCCCCAATGCTGTTTACCGCGTGCTTACAGGAGGTTTTCAGAAGCCTAGAATGGGAACAGTTAGGGATAAGAGTCAATGGAGAATACCTTAGTAACCTGCGCTTCGCCGATGACATTGCATTGCTGAGTAACTCGGGGGACGAATTGCAACTCATGATTACGGAGTTAGACAAGGAGAGCAGAAAAGTGGGTCTTAAAATTAATCTGCAGAAAACGAAAGTAATGTACAACAACCTCGGCAAAGAGCAGCGCTTCGAGATAGGTAATAGTGCACTTGAAGTTGTAAAAGACTATGTCTACTTAGGGCAGGTAATAACCGCAGAGCCGAACCACGAGATTGAAGTAACTAGAAGAATAAGAATGGGGTGGAGCACGTTCGGCAAGCACTCTCAAATTATGACAGGTAGATTGCCACTATCCCTCAAGAGGAAGGTATATAACAGCTGTATCTTGCCGGTACTTAGCTACGGAGCAGAAACCTGGAGACTTACAAAGGGGGTTCAGCTTAAATTGAGGACGACGCAGCGAGCAATGGAAAGAAAAATGGTAGGTGTAACCTTAAGAGACAAGAAGAGAGCAGAGTGGATTAGGGAACAAACGGGGGTTAAGGATATCATAGCTGAAATCAAGAAGAAGAAATGGACATGGGCAGGGCATGTAGCGCGTAGACAGGATAACCGCTGGTCATTAAGGGTAACTGACTGGATTCCCAGAGAAGGGAAGCGGGTTAGGGGGAGACAGAAGGTTAGGTGGGCAGATGAGATTAAGAAGTTTGCGGGTATAAATTGGAAGCAGCAAGCACAGGACCGGGTTAACTGGCGGAACATGGGAGAGGCCTTTGTCCTGCAGTGGACGTAGTCAGGCTGATGATGATGATGATGATGATGAACTTGACCATCGTTCGTCATTATGAGCTTCATCGCTTATTTCGATACAAGTAGCCGAAATATGTGCATGACATCTACCAGGATAAGACTTGCGCTATGAGCGACAGAAAGAATAAACAAGAAGTAAATGGCACTGCTTTCTGAAAGGCGAAGTGCTATATTCCGTTTCACACATCAGGTGCAACGCTGCGAAAGCCATGCAAGAAGTTCGGTCAGCACAATGTACCACTCTCCACGTATCACGGCCGGTTTTCGTCGTTGTAAACGCTCGCAAAGCCGGTTAGGTGTTTTCGCGTGACGCGTCACCCCGGCCTGTGAAACAAAACACCAAAGAACAAAATCAAAAACAGGCTAAGCGATTCATGCCATATAATTACACCCATGTAACAGGGCTTGCTTGTTTGCAAGATAAAACATGCACATTCAATACTCAGCCTGAAACTACAAGAAGAATGTATTATCAGTGCTAAAAACACGGAACTATTTCTTTGCACGAACGCGTCTCGAGCAAGGAGTCTCACTAGCTGCCACAGCGTTGCAGCTGATGTGTGAAACGGAGTGTATAGTGGTATGACTTCCCGCTGAAAACAAAATACCACTTTCAGTTCTGAGAATGAACTTTTTCTCTCTCTCGTTGCGCCTAATCATTTTTCCCCAAAACAAGCTCACTGGCATTGAATAGTGCCTATATACTTACTGAAAAAGCGGAATCCGGAGCAAGATGGACGAGTAGTACATCACCGCAACGGCACACGACCACACTTGCTCTTGCCAGCTGTGACGAAGAACCAGCCAGAGGAAACGATAGGGGCTGTTCACCCGTTGACTGCAAGAGCACATCGAATGGTTATTTATTGGGTAATCAGAAAGTGTCTTGATTGGCAGCAAATGTCATCAGTGCTATAGTTGTCGCTGTATATTTTTGGTCCCGTCAGGAAAAAAAAGAACGCGAGAGGGCCAAAGAGTAGCTATAAATAATGCGAAAATTTTCCGGAGTGATGTACCTATAGTGCCTAAAAATTATTGCCAATAATATTTGGGGTTTTACGTCCCAAAACTACGATATGATTATGAAAGACGCCGTAGTGAACGGCCACGGAACTTTCGACCGCCTGGTGTTCTTTAACGTGCCATGACGTTGCACAGTACATGGGCCTCTACCTTTTCGCCTCCATAGGAATGAGACCGCGGGGCCGGGATTGAACCCAAGGCCTTTGTGTCACCAGCCGGGAAGCCTAGCCTCTGGCCTTTCCGTGCCGTGGACCAGTGTTTGAAAATTGCCCCGCCGCGGTGGTCTAGTGGCTAAGGTACTCGGCTGCTGACCCTCAGGGCGCGGGTTCAAATCCCGGCTGCGGCGGCTGCATTTCCGATGGAGGCGGAAATGTTGTAGGCCCGTGTGCTCAGATTTGGGTGCACGTTAAAGAACCCCAGGTGGTCGAAATTTCCGGAGCCCTCTACTACGGCGTCTCTCATAATCATATAGTGGTTTTGGGACGTTAAATCCCACATATCAATCAATCAGTGTTTGAAAATTGAAGTGCTTTAAAATATTTCAGAATGTTTTGAAGACTGCGGGAAGAGCATCTGTCTGTTCTAAAAGGCTATGCGTCATAGTAGTCATGATAGACCCGTGTTAGTCGCATACTGACAGTGGGCTGGAAGGTGTGCGTATTGCTAAATCTCTGTATCTTTGCGGTCATTCTAAATAATTAAAAAGCGTCGATGGCACCAAGTACAAACCCCTGAATTTCGTGCTCTTACACATGAATACGTGCACTAAAACCTATATAATCGGCTTATATTATGCGAAGATTGATATCAGGCATGCGTACAAGGTGGAATCTTCAGCGTAAAGATGCATTGTTGCAGTTAACTGCATGGATGAACAACCACAAACATTGTGTACAATCGCTAATGCGCACTCTCACTGCCATTTGCTCAAGCAAAGCCATTGCTTGAGTGAGCAAACTTAGTAGCTGGCTGAACATCATCATCATCAGCCTGACTACGTGCACTTCAGCACAAAAGCCTCTCCCATGATCCGGTCTTGTGCGTTGTGCTGCCACGTTATGCCTGTGAACTTTCTAGTCTCATCAACCCACCTAACTTTCTGTCTCCCCCTTGTGCATTTGCTTTTTCGGGGAATCCAGTTAGCTAGCTTTAGTGACCAGCGGTCATCCTCCCTATGCACTACTTGCTCGACCCATGTCCAATTCTTCTTCTTGATCTCAACAATGTACCCTTAACCCTTGTTTGTCTCCTGAACCACTCTGCCCTCTTGTCTCTAAAGGTTACAACTATTGTTTTCCTTTCCATTACTCGCTGCGTCGTCCTCAATTTAAGCAGAGCCATCTCTGTAAGCCTCGAGGTTTCTGCTCCGTAGGTAAGTACTGACGTGATGCAGATGTTATATACCTTCCTCTTGAGGGTTAGTGGTACATTACCATTCATGCTTTGAAGATGCTTGCTGATTGAGATTCACCCAATCCCTATTTTTCTAGTTCTTTCGCTTTCATGGTTCGGCTTCGTGGTTACTACCTGTCCTAAATAGACACATTCCTTTACAACTTCGAGCGTCTCTCCATTTATTGAAAAGCGCTTTCTTCTACCGAGACTGTTGCACATTACTTTTGCGCGTATTAATTTTCTGACCTACTTTTATGCTTTCAGTGTCCAACAGTTCAGTAATAATGAGCTAGAATTTGTCTTCTGAGTTACTTATTAAAGTCATGTCATCATTGAATGGCAGGTTACTAAGATACTTTCCATTAATTCTGATCCCAAACTCCTGCCAATCAAGGGCACTGAAAACCTCATGTAAACACGCGGAGAATAGCATTAGAGAGATTGTGCCTTCCTGCCATACACCTTTCTTTATTTGGATTCTGTCACTTTATGAAGAAATGTGGTGCTGTGGATGCACTGTAGATTTCTTCCTAGTATTTTTATATCGGGTTTGTTGAAGCCCCGATTCCGCAGTGTCTGCATCACTGCAGATGTCCCGACGGTGTCAAACGCCTTCTCGTAATCTATGAAGGCTGTGTATAGAAGTAGGTTGTATTCCGCCCATTTCCCTGTTACCTAATTGACACTATGATTATGGTCTATTGTGGAGTAGCCTGAACGAAATCCTGCTTGATCCTTTCGTTAACTGAACTCTAATGTCGTCTTTAGTTTATTAACTACTTGTTTTTGTAATTATATTTCTAGAGAATGGACAGTAAGCTGATATACCTGCATTTTTTTAAGCTTATGACGTCTGCTTTCTTATATATTAAGATAATATGGGCGTTTTTCCAAAATTCTGGTGCCATTCCCATCAAGAGACACGTCGTATATAAGGTAGCCAGTTTTTCCAAATTTCTCCGCCATCTTTCAGCAAGTTTGTTGTTACCTCATCCCAACGAGCCGCTTCGCCTCCTTGCATTCGTTCTAGGGCTTTCCTTACTTTCCTGGTCGTTACTGGTACTGTGTAGAATTTTCCTGGGCTGTTATAGCTTCATGCAATGTCGTACTGGTTGTTTGGGTTTATGTACAGCTTTCTGTAAAACTACACCACCACCTCAACGATCCTATTCATATTGGTTATGACATTACTTTTCTTGTCCAAGTTTGCTCTCACAGCGTTTAGGCTTCTGCCGTTTTTTACAGCCTCCTCAATTCTCTGCGCGTTATATCTTCTGGAGTCGGTTAATTTACGCCTTTGAACTTTTCCACTAGCTCTATTTTGTAGGTTGCATTTGAGGTTTTCGCGGCTTGTTGTCTTTCGTGAGATTTTTCGTCTTATGGGATAGTTTGCTAGCGTCCTGTCTAGTGACTGTGCCTCCGAGTTCCACTGCACACGCTTATCGTTCATTGCTTCAGCGCTAACGTTGGTTGCCTAGTTTATAGTCGCGAATCTATTCTGAAGCAAAGCTCTGAATTTAAGTATTTTCCCTCTCATCGCTACCTCATTGATTGGCTTCTTGCGTATCAGTTTATGCTTTTGCTCTCATAGGTATATGTGAATTTGAGTTTTTACCTTTCTATGGTCGCTGCATCGGATCTTGGCAACTACTTGTAAGTGGAGTAAAATGCCTGGGTGTGCACACAGAATGAAGTCTACTTAATTTTTAGTTTCATCATTAGGAACACCGCCACATCCACTTATGATTAGTCCGTTTTCAATAGAAGGTATTGAAGATCCATGAATTGTTGCGTTCTGAAAACTGTACTACTAACTTCGTCTGGTATTTCTAGAGCCGATGTCGTTATTTCATTTTGCGTGCTATTAGGTCTCTTTCTTGCAGTATAGTGTACTGTGTATCTACTTCATTATTGTTGACTCTACGTCTTCGTAGAAGTGTTCATCTAAATGATCATGGCTCAATTTATAGGCTTGTATCACCGTCATCTTGTAGCATTTGGTAAACTTTATTACGACGCTAGCCAACCTTTCAATGGTTTTATAGTATTCCTTTAAGTTTCCAGATTTATTCTTGTGTGTAAGAAACCCCACCCCTAGTTCTCTTCTGTCGACTAATCTATGGTAGCATTGAACGTGGCCGTTCGTCACCACTATAGGCCTCACGTGTACTCATAACTTCGCTGAGGCCTATTACATCCCAGATAACACCCTCTGATTCTTCAAATAGCTCAGCTAAACTTTCTTCACTAAATAGCGGTCTAGTGTTACGTAGAAAAGTTCAGATATTAATGGTGGCCTGTCCGGACCCAGAGATTATTAGCACCCTCTGTTGTGTCGCAAGTCTGACCGGCGTCTTGGTCTGTTTCTACGCAGTCAATGGGGATGGAGGGCCATGTTAAGCGGCAAAAAAAAAAGGGTTTTTGGTACGGTACCCACCGGTGACGAGTTGTTTTTTTGTGCATGTATTTTCATTTTTATTACAATTGTACACATCAATTGAACACTATAAATAACGCCCTTGCTGTTCTATTGACTTTATTGTACCCTTAACACTCACAAGCCCGCAGTGTAAGGTATAGCCCTCCAGTAACTCCTAACTGGTTGGCCTTCCTCCCTACTTAGACCTTGAAAGGTGTTTTAAAGCTCTATCCGCATTTGGGCTACAGCATCAACAAACAATCGGCACCATAAACTAAGTGACGTACCTTGTAATAAGGCAACTGTGGGGAATAGTATATGACTCTCCTTCTTAACACTGCTTTTCCTCCATAACTCGCGGAACGCGCAGCTGTCAGTGTTGACGGCAATGGGTTCGATGGAAACGAAGCGTATCGTGGGGTGCTTGAGTTTTCCACGAGGTGCCACAGCACTATCAGTCGCTCCCAATTTATTAAATGGGAAACAGCTTACGGCTGAGTTCAATCCGGTGTGTGCCCTCCGTCAAACTGAAATTCAACAGACCTCACGCTTTGACACTCAGGCTACTTAAGGCCGGAGCGTACACTAGCCTTCTGAATTGAGCATCATTTATCTCAAATTATAACTAACTAACGAATGTTCCTTAGTTGCGTATGTAGCTCATCTAAGAACACAAGCTCTGGTGATGCCCCACTTTGAGCCTGTTTCGCATGCGAGAAATTTAGCCCCAAAAGCGGAGTGGCAACCGTCGCAAGAGCTAATAACAGGTTTCTAGAGCGTCTTTTAGACGCTGCGTTGAACATCGGCAGTGTTGGAAAAATTCGATCACGGCCAAGCGTCTGACCAAAGGGGGAGCAGTGACGTCAGTGGCACGTGATGGCAGGGGTAAAATCGAAGAGCGGGTGCACGCTCTGAAAGGACCTCGCTCCAACTCGGCAGTCCATCATAGCGGCGGGCGTCGTGCAAAAGCAGCTCATGTGAAATGAATTCTCCATCTGTGCGTCCTGATGCCGCTTAGTCACTCGCATGTGAAATGGTCTTTACGCGGGGGCTAAGTCATCACGCCCACCTTAATGATAGGATGCTATCACCTGTTCTAAACTCTAACAACAGTTATGAGCAGTAAAAAGGTTCCGCGACGCATCAGAGAGACTTGTCTTGTCTGCTTCGACGTGAGAGTGGCCCGCAACGCGCTAAAGCGCGTTCCAAAAGAGCTCAATAAGGTTTAGTCATCGAGCCATCGTTGCCACATACCCTCCGTTCCAGGCTCTTATTTCAAATATTGCATCTGATAGCGCACTTGTATCTAAGGGTACTTACTTCTTCTTCACAAAATCTTGTGACTCACACTCATTGTTCGGGTAGCACCGGAGACGCCACGTCAATCTTGGCATGTTCTCCACCATGAACCTTGATTTGATCATCGTGCTCCTGATATGTCTGTTTGGTTAACGAAGAAAATCAGTGCAGGTGAATGTACTCTTTAGAAGAGGAGATAACAACGGCAGGAATAGTAAGTATACTTCCCAACTCTTTTCCCATTGCACAATGGTATTACGCAGCCCTTTAGAGACACGATTCCACATGTATAGTATTCGAGTGATTCTCTTATGTTTTGTGTTGAAACTGTTAGTAAATCATAAAGATATTGTATGAAATTTTGTTTTCAGAAATGTAGGAAGAAAGGTGTAATAAATTATTCCGTAGGTAATAATTATATTGGCTAGCCCAAATATGTAACTCTGAAAACACAATAAATCGTTTTAAGAGGGACTGTACGAATTCACCTAATTTTGTTTCTGCAATAGTGTGAAATCCTTTCTGGTGTAAATACTACGCTTAATCAACATGAAATGGGCTACAAAACACTGTTAACGAAAAGAAATTTCTCTTGCAATATAGGCAGGTTCACGTTTTCTTCGCGGCAAACAAGTTTTTCTATATTTTTAATTATTGTGTTACTTATAGCACGTAATAAAAGTGCACCAGAAGCGTTTTCAAAAACATATGTCTTAGGATATTTACGTTCTAGTCAGTTGAATATGGAAAAACGTGATTTCGAGTGTTAACAAATGTCCACTTTCTCAAAAACCATGTTTACTCACTTGTAGACAATTGTGACGAATATCCTTGAAAACGGACAACAATCATCGAAGTCGTCTCGCTTTTTTGGCTGAAGTAAAAGAAAGCAAGGAAACAGTGAAGTTACGCTTCTCAAAACAGCTCCCACGTTATGTTTCAATAACTTTCACTCAGCTTGTTGAACCATGGAAAAAGAAAAAAAAGATGGAGCATCATGTCCCAAGCATAAAGCCTAGTTTAAAAAACTTAAGGGAGAAAAGGTCACTGCTCACGTCAGAGGCAAGTGCAACTATTGGTCGGCTAGCTTTGATGTCGTCTAGGGGGGGGAAGTGGTTCTTAAAATTGGAAAAGAAAAGAAAAGTGAACCCCGCAACTGTCTGCAGCTAAGTGCGACACCTCAGCAGTGGTTCACATGGGAAGGGGAATGGGGGATAATAGACTTGAGCGAAGAGAGGAAAGAGAAAGGAGAGAGCGAGCAAAGGAAGGGGGGGACGCACAGATCGTCTACCAAAATCACGGGGCGCGAATTCTCTAAATTCGCTCACGCAGTCCGCTTCCGTCTACAAAGTCGAGCAGCGCTGAAAGGGCACGCTTGATATGCGCGCGGCCACTGTTCGGGAACAAGAGGTGCTCAGTTGTTGTCCGAGGCAGGCCGAGAGCTCCGTACGTTGCGAGCATCACCTGTCTGCTCGCGTCACCAGCCGGGCAATGAAGCAAAAGGTGGTCCAGAGTCTCCAGGTCGCCGCAGTCCATGCAGTATGGACTGCCACGCCCGGAGTGCCGATGTTTTCGCTCGGCGGTGTAGTTGTCTCCGGTGCGGAGACGGAGAAGGAAACCGCGGTCTCGTCTTGGGAGTCCCTTGAGAGGGAGCCGCCGCGGCGGCTTTCCAGCTGCTACGCGAGGGTCGGGATGACGCTCGCGCACGTAGCGGGCGGTGAGGAGACGGCCGGCATCCGCGGAGCACACGAAGTTGGTGACGCCGGTGTCGGGGTCGTGCGCATCCCTCGCGGCACAGTCGGCCGCCTCGTTGCCGGGTATTCCGATGTGCGAAGGCACCCAGTGCAGCGAAAGGTCGCACCCCGTTTGCTGCACGGCGTGCAGCTTCCGGGCAACTCTCTGCGCAAGGAGGCTGCCGTCTTCCTCGCGCGAGATCGCGGCCAAGGCCGCCCGGGAGTCGCAGATGATGGCTGCAGCGCTCATGGGTGCCCGCTCACTGAGGAAATCGGCTGCCAAATTTATAGCGGCGAGTTCCGCCACAGTGGAGGAGGCGAGGGAGGGGAGGCGGCACTTGAGAACCGCGCCGACTGATGGTACAACGCAGGCGGCGGCCGCGGAGCCGTCGCGAAGCACTGACCCGTCGACGTAAACAAGCAGCCGGCCGTTCAGCTGTTCGTGAAGGAGGGCGGAGCACTCCTGCTGCATCGCTGCCAGCGGGGTGCGCGCCTTCGCTTTGATGCCGCCAATGGTTTTGGTGATCACCAGAGGGGTGTGGCGGTAGGGTGGGATAGCCAGCCAGCTGGGGTACTGCATGTCTGGCACAACCGTCAAGAGCTCACTCGCCCGCTGCCCCATGGATGAGTGAGGTAGAGCATATAGCCTGTTCACAAGGAGCTGCCCCTGCCTTGTGGTTTTCAGCCGCAGTACATGATTTAGTGTCCGCTGGGTCACCCGCAGGGAGATGGGAGTTTCCCCCGCTTCGGCGAGCGTGGGGCCCACCTGGGAGGTTTGGGGAAGTCCGTAGTACTCCCGCACGGCGTTGCGATGGTCCGCGTCCAAGGCAGCTAGCTGGCAAGCACTCAACGAAGCCACTGCTGCAGTGTAGATCACGCGTGCCGATGCGACTGCGCTGTAGACTCGCAGGGCAAGGGCAGGGGTGCAGCCGTGCCCTCGCGCGAGGAGACTGCGTGCGGCGCCGAGTACCTTGCGGTTGCTCGTCCGCAGATCGTTGACGGCCGGTTGCCAGCTGAGCCGGTGGTCTATGGTCACCCCCAAGTAGCGCACCTTCGTGCTCCACTCGATGGGGAGGCCCCGGAGTGAGAGCCGAGGCGTGGAGCGGCGTGTCGACGCTCGCGGGTGGACGAGCAGTGCCTCCGTCTTGGAGGCGGCGAGCGCCAGTCCAACCCATGTCGTCTACTGCGGGCGCAGCAGCCGTATCACTTGGCTCTCCTTCCTAGTATTTTCCTTCGTCCATGCCCGCATCCGATGCACATAAATTCACGCTGCGGCGGCTGCTTTTTGACGGAGGTGGAAATTCTGTAGGCCCATGCGCTCAGATTTGGGTGCACGTTAAAGAACCCCCAGGTGGTACAAATTTCCGGAGCCCCCCACTACGACGTCTCTCATAAATATATGGTGGTTTTGGGACGTTAAACTCCGTATATCAATCAATCAAATCAGCGCTATATGTCTCAGCACTATACAGTATACAGTTATGAAAGTGCACAAAAGTTATATAAAATAAAAAAGAGGAAAAGCATAACTCAGCGTACCTCATGCTTGTGCCTGACCATAGGCCTATCGGCAAAGCCAGCTGTCAAAAAGCTTCCCAAAGCTAGACACATGCCGCAGGTGAGAAGCATCACTCTGTTGTTTACAGGGGGAATTGGAAGCACACTCTGAGACGTCTTGAGCTGCAAATGTAGAAAATAAGCGGTGGATAACGCATATTAGGAAACCGTCTCTGACAGCGGAACGGGCTCTCATTCTGGTTGTTTTCTTTTCGGTTTTATGCCAGCGAGACACAGCTGGCAGGCAGCTAGCACATGCCCGTCATTTGGTTTCATGGTCATTTTTACGAGCGAAGCTCCCTATGCCGTGGGTCATTCTTTCTTTAGTAGTAGTATGAGTAGTAGTAGGAGTAGTAGTAGTAGTAGTAGTAGTAGTAGTAGTAGTAGTAGTAGTAGTAGTAGTAATAGTAGTAGTAGTAGTAGTAGTAGTAGTAGTAGTAGTAGTAGTACCTACCTCTACATTATTAGTTGCTCAATAGATAGCGTTGTATGTTTATGTCCTTGGAAATATTATAACTAGATGGCGTTAGTAATTTTTACAGCCAATCCACGCAGTGAATGATGATGAGGGGGGCGAAGCTTTCTCCGTCAGTTCGTGCGCCGATTCGTCCACGCGTCCGTCCATTGGCCCGTACGTCCATACATTCGTTCCGCCCGACCGTTCGTGCTTCCGTTCGTGCTTTTGTCCCTCCGATCGTGAGGACGTCTGTGCGTCCGTCTGTCCATCTGTCCGTCCATGTTTCCGTCCTCCCATCCGAGCTTCCGCCCATAGAGTTTCCTAAAATTAACTAGAGGGGACTCTGTCGCTGTGATCATTCAGCGACAATGGGAATGATGAGAAGTACACACATTTGCCTAGTCTTCGTACTTGCGGGCGGTGAATCGTACTTGCGACTTCTTTTATTGCTGTGTTTTGGTTTTGTTTTAAAAGAAAGTGTTAACCCTTTTGAACTTCGTGACCCGATTTGGACAGGTAAGTTGAAAAAAATAGGGTGGTGAAGCGCAATCACTGAACATTTGCTGAGTTTTGTTTCGTGAGAGAACAGTTCCAAGCCACACGAACACACACGGTGCCAAAAGCATGCGAGAAGTACGAAGTTTAGACAAATTTGTGTACTACCCATCATTCCCATGCTCCCTGAAGCGACGTGCGTTGCAGCTCCCATAGACACTAGCGCCAGAGTTCCCTCTAGTGTATATTAGGAAGCTGTATGCTTCCGCCCGTTCGTCCACTCGTCCGTCCATGCGTCCATCCGTCTGTCCGTTCGTCCGTCCATGCGTCAATGCCTCTGTCCATCCAACTATACACACGGACGGATGGACACATTGATGGACGGCCGCTTCGCCCCACTTTTCCTCGTTCACTTCGTGCATGAGTGGTAGTTTTTTTTTTTTTTTTGGTTTCTATCCACAGCACGTCAAGTAGTGAATAAAGTTTAACTGCAGCCCTTATGCGCTTGTACATCACGCGGAAGGATGGTAACATCGCCCGTTTGTGCGTCCTTACCATCTGTGCGTTCTTCTTAAGGCTTAAACAGCTCCGCGTCATATTATACACCTGTATAATGACTCCTTTTAGCGCACACTGACACAGGGACAAAGAGATGGAACGACACCAGCGCTAGTGTGATTCTAAAAATAAGTTTTTATGCATTCATACTGACTAGCTCGTCTTGCAGTATTAATCATATACCTCAATATAAAGAGAGTATTGCGTGTCGAATAATCCTTCAAAACGACACTCAATTAGAAACTTCATTCCTGATTAACAATGAAAGAAGACTGCACGAAACTTTTTCTCAAACCTGATTTGAAGTCAAGGTGGCAAAGCCAGAAATGTTTCCTTTGCACTGCGTAAAACTTTCGTCGCTGAACTGGCTAAAATGGAACAACTGGCGATTATATCGCCGGTTACGACGTCAGATTAAGCTACGGCGGCAGCGCGCGTAATCAAACTCTATAAATGGTAGCATATGGACTTGCGGCAACTCCAAGATGACCGCTGACCCGTGCCTTAATGTCCACCGCTACCAATTGCCGAAGCTGAGTGGTCTGTTCATAGTTTTGCCAGAAGGTAAGCATTTCTCGAAGATATGTCTCAACCAAACTTACCAGCAAGTGGTCCTCTAGACAAAACTATACCTCACGTTGAACACGCAGGAAGCGTTGTTCGCTGTTAATCGGCTAACGTTTGAAATTTCTCCCGCACCCGGAGGGGAAAAAGGAAGGAACAGGAAGAAACTGAAAAGTGGGGATGTTAACCAATATCTAGGTGGACTGGTATGATACCATGCAAACGGAAAATGGGTGGGAGAGTTTGAAAGATATCGAAATAAAAAGAGAAGAGAGAGAAATCACACACAAAGTCACACTTTGCAGTCATCATAACATGTTAAGTTTATAACCGCCGGTACAAGTCTGCTGCTTTCTTGAATTTGAGCAGCGCCTTCGTCGCCTTCACCCGGGATTTTCCAAAGAATAATTAGCACCATGCTGAAGGGCTTACGTGGCCTTTGATGCTACCTGAACAACATTCTAGTGGCTGGTAATAATAGTGAAGAGAATTTTATCAATCTGAAAGTTGTGTTACAACTACTTCTTTAACGAGGCGTCCGCGTAGTGGAAAATGTTCCTTTTTCCAGCAGGAACTTCTATATACCTCGATCCCAGCATGAGCGGTGAAGGCATCTCGTCAACGATGGAGGTCGCTGACGCACTCCACGAGGCACCAGCTCCTAAATACAGGCAGCATCTGCAGTCATTACTGGGAGTCGTCAAAGTCTACGGCAAGCTTCTTCCTAACTTGGTCACAGCGGGGCGCAACCATTCTTCATATTGCTACAAAAAAACGTCCCATGGTACTGGGAGAATCATTTCCAAGAATAGTTCATCGACACAAAGAGCTCGCTAGCTTCTCTGTCCATTTTCACGCAGTGCAGCCTGTGAAGCTCCTTGCTGCTTTCAGGTGACGCATCGCAATTTAGTGGTGGTGGTAGAAACATTGATTTCCACTTTAGAGCGTGGGGGCCGAGCCCCCTCATGGCACGTGGGTACTCCCTTACGGAGAAGAGGCACCTTTACAAAGCAAAGGCAAGCCCTTGAAGAGCGATCCTCTTCATGGCGCACGAGATGATCCGGTGCTGATCGAACGCAGCAGTGCTGATTGATTGATTGATTGATTGATTGATTGATTGATTGATTGATTGATTGATTGATTGATTGATATGAGGTGTTTAACGTCCCAAAACCACCATATGATTATGAGAGATGCCGTAGTAGAGGGTTCCAGAAATTTTGACCACCTAGGGTTTTTTAACGTGCACACAAATCTGAGCACATGTGCCTACAGTGTTTCCGCCTCCATCGGAAATGCAGCCGCCGCAGCCGGGATTCTATCCCGCGCCCTACGGGTCAGCATCACAGTACCTTAGCCACTAGACCACCACGGCGGGGCAAGGCAGCAGTGCTGGTCACGATGGTCTCCCAGTTGACACTGCCACAGCCGAAGGTGGGGTATGTGGGAAGGTGGGACATGTGAGGACTATGTGGAGGAAGTCTCCAGGTTTGCCGCAAAGTTTGCACGAAGAGGGGAACTGGTCTAGGTAACGGGCGTTTGGTAATACGGGATATCGAGCAGTCCGAGTTTGTAGGCGTCGCCAATGTGCGGCCAGCGCCATGTTTAGGAATGGAGCTGGGGGTGTGTATATTTTCTGTTGATCCCGGTAATATGATAGAATATCACAAAAAGACAGCAAGCGCTCGTCGACCTGTGGAGGGGGCTCCATTTCTCCTGCCCGGAATTTTAGACCTCGGGCTATAGAATGAGCCTCCTCGTTGCCAAGAAGTCCGGCATGTGCTGGCGTTCAGATGGGCGTTGTGGAACGCTGAGGCGGCCAGAAGCGTAGCAAGCGAGCAAGCAGCATTACGGGATATCAGGCTGTTTGCGTAGTTCAGAATAACTGTTTTCGAGTCGCAAATTCTTGTGGTGGCAGGTGCAGAGATGAGAGCAAGCGCGATAGCTGCCTCTTCTGCCTCTGTGCAGGCATTTGTGACAATTGAGCACGAAGTTAGAAGATTTGCCTGATTGTCAGCCACCGCAAGGGCCATGCGGGATCCTGACGCATATTTCGCTGCATCCACGTAGACCACATGCTGGTCCTCGCCATATCGTATCAGGAGGGCCCGAGCCCTTGCCTTTCTGCGTTTCTCTTCTCGAACAGGATGCGGCATGGGGAGGGGGGGGAAGACGTTTAGGTGCGAGCTGAGGTTAGAAGAAACGCAATATGGTTCTTTAGACGTGACCTTTCTCGTGTTTCGGATGATGGCAGCACAAATCCAATCTCTTCTCCATTGCATACGTTGAACGGTGCCGAAATCAACTACAGCCAGCAGGCCCTTTCAATGACATTTGGTGTTAAGAAGCTTCATTTTGTACAGTTATTGCCTTTTGTTCATAATATTCCCCGACCATGAAACGTTTAACAAAATCTTAGGCCCAACTACCGGCATTCCGATCATCGCAGCCACACATTTGCAGCGTTAGCCTGTCACATTATCAACTCTCTGGTATGTGATGTGCTTATCCTCAATTAATCAAGCTACAACGCTGAAGTAGATTTTTATTGGCACCTCCCGCTATCAATTGAGAAAACGAGACACAAGAAAGAGAAAAAACTTTCTATTGTTGCGTAAAATGAGACGGGACGTGATTATTTGCAAATGTATTGACACCGATCAAGATGGAGCGCAGCACGTGCAGCAAACAAGTCAGTCCTCTTCGCCGTCTTCTGTACGCAGAATGTTTCACCATTGATGCGCTAGCTACGTAGAATTACCTCCCGTCTGTAAAAGCGCCCTCTCGGTGCACTTTTTACGTGGTCTTCAGAAGGAGGGTGGTATGATTTCAACCTACTGACCTGAACTACGTCGCTGGGCGTATTTGCAGACAAGTTAGTCTTAGAGACAAGAACGACCGCACAGGTAACGTCCATTATCAGTAGTATGATACGGTAAGGTTCCCTGTACCGAGATTTCTCTTACAATACAACGCAACAAACTAGGCACCATAGAAGAACTAGGAAGCCAAGTGAGAAGCGAACGCCGACATTCTTGCTCTTGTATAGAGCCTTCTAGGTTGCTTGTGAAATCAACAGTCTAGAGCGGGCAATCTTACGTTCGTGGTCGGCACGAGCTATAGTGTCAAATGCGTATTCGCTCAGCGAAGGTTTTGTAGACGGTAGTGGGGTGTCCAGTAGGAAGGTTGGATTACGGCCATAGAGCATATAAAAAGGTTAATAACCTGTGGTATCATGACGAGATTAATTATAGGCGAATGCCAAGCTGTGGTATTGCCTGACCACAGCTTGAATTAAGGATACCGATGGCTGTGATGGGTCAGTGGCTAGTGTTGTGAAAACAGAGTGTGATTAGGAGCTGGACAGCCACCTTCAAGCTCCCGACGAATTGTTCCGGTGACGGGGTCAAAAGTGGGTGGCTCGCGAGCGGCTTCAGACGACCGTAAGTTGTGCCCGTATTGAACAGTCGTGTGAATTTCTGTGCGACACGGCAAATCTTCGCGTGTTCAAACTGCCGATGCTCTTTAGTAATTCCATCAACCATGGCAACGTTAGTGTAGAAAACAAGTAAAGGCGTCATCTGCGATGCATTAAAGCACATGCGATACATTCTCAAAAGGCGATGATGTCGCGAATATACGTGACGTACAATTTGGTAGATGCCTGTGCCCGAGTAGCCGAGTGATTTCACGCAGCCGTCTGCCATCCATCGGTGTTGCTAAAAATTTCGTGGATCTTCTCTTTGAAAGTATCGCAGCTGGTAGTGCCAGCTTCGTGCGTCTCACATCACAACCGTGGTGGGCCAATAAGGTAACAAAGCACGTTGGTGAGCACGATTGTCGGGTCCTACCTAGAGCCGGTGCTGATCCGTTCATACACCTTAAGCCATCTTGTCAACATCAACGCCATCCTGACGGTAAAATAAGCAATGATCACGAGCAGGTGGTTGGACTACGTAAGTAGGAATCACGGAAGGGGCGGTTGGTGTTGACGATGTTCCTTCAACCTGTGACATGGTTCTGTCTGCTACGATACGGCCATTGCAGAGCTTCGAGATGGGTACAAGGAAGAACCAGCAAATCCACCACAAATGTGTGACGTAAAATGAGACAAGAAGTGACTATTTGCGAGTGTATTGGCACCTGTCAAGACGTCACGCAGCACGCACAGCGGGCAAGCCAGTCCTCTACGTCATCTTGTGTACGCAGAGTGTTTCACCATGGGTGCGCTAGCTACGTACATGCGCTAGAGCTACGTGTAATGGCGCCATTATTCTAAACCATACGCTTTGGCAGTGTACTGTGGCTTTCGCAGACTGTCACAAAGAAAGAGATTGGTGGTAAACACCCATTCACAGAGGAAACCTTTCGGTTAAGGTTCAGGCTGTCCAGAAGGCCCACGATATGGAAGTAAGGTTTAACCTTACTGTCCGAATGCGGCAGCCGCCGGCGTCAACCTAAGCGCTGATTTTCAGGGCCTGAATAAAGTTTACTATAACATACCATGCCGTGGCATCGGTACTATAAATGCCAGAGGAGAGCTACTAGCAGAATTCGCAGAACGCAATAATTTATGAATTGTGAATATCTTTTACCGAAAACGAGTAAACTGTATTTGGACATCGAGGAGCCCTAATGGCGAAAATGAGAACAAAATAGACTTTATAATAAGTGCACACCCAGGCATCGTGCAGGATGTGGAAGTGGTTGGCAAGGTACGATGCAGTGACCATAGAATGATACGGCCTCGAATTCGCCTAGACTTCAAGAAGGAACAGCAGAAACTGATACGCAAGAAGCCCATGAATGAGCTAGCACTGAGAGGGAAAGTCCAGAAATTCTAAGTCTCGCTTCAGAACGGGTGCTCGGCTCTTATTGAGGAAACCAACCTTAGCGTAGTTACAATGAATGATCATCAGACGAGTATCAATAAGGAGTGTGCAGTGGAAGTTAGAGGCACGGTAGGTAGACAGGATACTGGCAAGCGTTTTCAGGAAACGAAAAATGTTATTAAGAAGCGTCAAATCATGAACGTCTCAAGTACAACAAGCAAGATAGAACTGGCAGAGCTTTCAGGGTTGATTAATAAGCGTAAAGTATCTGATGTAAGAAGGTATAACGTGGAGAGAATTGAACACGCTCTGAAAAACGCACGAAGCGTCAAAGCAGTGAAGAAGAAACTTGGAATAGGCAAAAATCGGATGTATGCACTACGAGACAAAGAAGGCAAAATAACTACCAATATGGATAGGATTGTTGGAATAGCGGAAGAGTTTTACAGAGATCTGTACAGTAGCCGGGACAACCACGACCATAATACTATAAGAACTAGCAGTAACCCAGATGACAACCCACCAGTAAGGATAGAAGAAGTCAGAAAAGTTTTGGAGAGCATGCAAAGAGGCGAAGCTGCTGGTGAGGATCAGGTAACATCATATCTGCTGAAAGATGGAGGACAGATTGTGTTAGAAAAACTAGCCAACCAGTTTACGAGGTGTCTTCTGATGGGAAAAGTACCAGAGTCTTGGAAGAATGCTAACATCATCTTAATGCATAAGAAAGGGGATGACAAGTACTTGAAGAATTACAGGGCGATCAGCTTGCTCTCCAAGTTATAAAAGTTATTTACAAAGGTTATTGCTAACAGAGTTAGGGAAACATCAGAATTCAGTCAACCAAAGGAACAAGCAGGATTTCGAACAGGCTACTCAACAATTGACCACATTCATACCATCAATCAGGTAATAGAGAAATGCTCAGAATACTGCCAACCACTATACATAGCCTTCATTGATTACGAGAAGGCGCTTGATTCAATAGAAATATCACCAGTCATGCAAACACTGCGGAATAAGAGCGTTGATGAAGCATATATAAACATCCTGGAAGAAATCTACAGGGTATCTACTGCTACAATAAGGCTTCATAAAGAAAGCAACAGAATACCAATCAAGAAGGGTGTAAGGCAGGGGGACACGACCTCCCCTATGCTATTTACCGCGTGCTTACAGGAGGTTTTCAGAGGCCTAGAATGGGAACAGTTAGGGATAAAAGTTAATGGAGAGCACCTTAGTAACCTGCGCTTAGCCGATGACATTGCATTGCTAAGTAACCCAGGGGACGAATTGCAGCTCATGATTATGGAGTTAGACTAGGAGAGCAGAAAAGTAGATCTTAAAATTAATCTGTGAAAAACGAAGGTAATGTACAACAACCTTGGAAGGGAGCAGCGCTTCTAGATAGGTCATAGTGCACTTCAACTTGTAAAAGACTATGTCTACTTAGGGCAGGTAATAACTACGCAGCCGAACCACGAGATTGAAGTAACTAGAAGAATAAGACTTGGTGGGAGCACACTTGGCAAGCACTCTCAAATTATGACAAGTAGATTGTCACTATCCCTCAAGAGGAAGGTATATAACAGCTGTATCTTGCTGGTACTTAGCTACGGAGCAGAAACCTGGAGACTTACAAAGGGGGTTCAGCTTAAATTGAGGACGACGCAGCGAGCAGTGGAAAGAAAAATGGTAGGTGTAACCTTAAGAGACAAGAAGAGGGAGAGGTGATTAGGGAACAAACGAGGGTTACGGATGTCATAGTTGAAACCAAGAAGAGAAAATGGACATGGGCCGGGCATGTAGCGCGTTGACAGGATAACCGGTAGTCATTAAGGGTAACTAACTGTATTACCAGAGAAGGGAAGAGGGTTAGGGGGAGACAGAAGGTTAGGTGGGCAGATGAGATTAAGAAGTTTGCGGCTATATATTGGCAGCAGCAATCACAGGACCGAGTTAACTGGCGCAACATGGGAGAGGCCCTTGCCCTGCAGTGGACATATTCAAGCTGGCGATGACGACGATTATGATGATAATAACGATAATAATAACAATAATAATGTTTATGATGATGATGATGATGATGGTGATGATGATGATGCCATACTGTGGTTGCAGTCAATGCCACTTTCGAACCAAGACAATCCGCGAACAGCTCGAGACTCCTTGGTTTGTAAAATGATAGATTGCTCAAGTTGGAGGCGGCCGTCGTCTCCGACTGAGAAAGATATAAAGCTGTTTTTTTTTCCTGGCTGATGCTATGAGCTCACATTTCACTAAAACTGCATCGCTTTCTGAATAATCATGATTGCGCTTGCAAAGGTGCGCAACTTGCTGCATGCCCCACCGCAGTGGTCTAGTGGCTAAGGTACTCGGCTGCTGACCCGCAGGTCGCGGGGTTGAATCCCGGCTGCGGTGGCTGCATTTACGATGGACGCGGAAATGCTGTAGGCCCGTGTGCTCAGATTTGGGTGCACATAAAAAAACCCCAGGTGGTCAAAATTTCTGGAGCCCTCTACTACGGCGTCTCTCATAATCATATGGTGGTTTTGGGACGTTAAGCCCCACGTATCAATCAATCAGTCAGTTAACTTGCTGCATGACGAACTACACGAAGAGCACTCTGGCATCGTGCACAGCAAGCGACTGGCACACAGCTACGTTTGGTGACCGTCCATCAAGTCACTCCTTGAGCAACGTGTCAAGGCTTGGGCAAGTGGTGAATAACAATGTTGTGAACCGTGCAAAGCATCCCGGGGTGTGTCCAGATAAGTTCTAACTTGAGTTCTTTGTCCCCATTTCATATTTTGATGAAGTTTATCCTAGGCCTACGCATTAGAGCCTCAAAAAATTTGTGGTTTGTGGGAAAAAAATGGTCACCTGAAAATATAGCATACATTTTGCCAACAAAAAGAATTTTTTCATCGATATTGTGTTTTTTTTTTTCCTTTTATGTTGGAGCTCATATAACTAAAATACAGTGAGCTTCTTATTTTTCTTTATCGCAATACTTATTCTCAGCAAAGAAAAAATCAGTCGATTATTCTTTTTACACATTGGAAAGCTTTAGAGAAAAGAATCACAAACATGACAAACCGCACAAAATACCAGTATTTCAGAAATTTATTGCTACAAACAACTTAAACTTGGGGTCACGAAACTCAGTACATATTAACTTTGATATTTTTGCTTTTATTTAAACAACTCTCGTGGTTTTATCACGCTTTCATTTGCTTCATGGGTGCACGTTAAAAAACTCCAGGTGGTCGAAATTTTTGGAGCCCTTCACTACGGCGTCTCTCATAATCATATCGTAGATTTGGGACGTTAAACCCCACATATCAATCAATTAATTTCTTTGCTTCATTATTCTGAGGAAACTTTAGGGGTCCACCAAGAACACCGAAGTATAAAAATGTTTTTTTTTTTCTTAGAAAGGTCATTTATAATTTTTTTCAGTTCTCCTAGGTAGGGACCTCATCAATCGTTCTGCTTTAAAACAAACATTGCATTATTTTGATAGTTATCAAGTGGCAACGCGTCACATGTCACTTGGTCACATGGGACTCTGTAATACGAAATACGTCGTAGTTAGCATTGCTGCCGCGCTGTACACTATGTGCTGAAAATGGGATATAAACAGTTGAAATATTTCTACGTTATCTCATCACAAAACAAGAGCTACACAACAACAAATACGCAGCCATATTGCATGGTACAGTTATAGCCTTGTGATCAGCCGCTTGACAAATCCAGGGCAGTGGCTGCTTGATGCTGCAGGCACTCACGTTAAAACGTGCCACTTCTGCACTGGACGAGCCCCACTTGAGCGCGAAAACTGTGCTCAGGCAACGATCTAGATGAGGCATTCATTATTGTGAAGGAATGCGTCAACGAGAAAAAACATAAAAAGCATGCGCCGCAACCCGCCCGTGGCTTATCGAGAACAGCCCATGCAACATATGTATACGTACATGTGGCAATATACGTCACTCTCCCTTGGAAATTTGCCTGGTCTTTTTCGCATGAACACGTACAGCCCAACACAGATGGTAAAAGTTTCCTGAGCCCTACACTCACAGTCACATGGTGGTTTTGAGTGCAATACCAAGAGTTGTATTAACTTTCTGTACGTACCTGTTCCATGCGTTCCGCTGTGGTGCAGTCAAGTAGGTCACCTACAAGGGCGATCGCGACGATTCCATGTACAGTGCAGGCAATTGCTGGCGCACCTTGCCTGCGCGACCGCCGAGTAATGAACACCAGACCGATAAATACCTGTAACAAGAATGCAAGCTTCCCGTTCTTCTCAATCTTTCGTTAATGCACTCAATTTTTCATTCACTATCTTTAAAAAGACCAAATCAATAATAAACGGCGGTAAAACAGCGCCTGAAAATGCTTAGAACGAGCGCGTTAATCTCTCCCGGTGTTTCCAGTATTTGGGGCATGATTGGTGATGTCAGGATGATAGATAGATAGATAGATAGATAGATAGATAGATAGATAGATAGATAGATAGATAGATAGATAGATAGATAGATAGATAGATAGATAGATAGATAGATAGATAGATAGATAGATAGATAGATAGATAGATAGATAGATAGATAGATAGATAGATAGATAGATAGATAGATAGATAGATAGATAGATAGATAGATAGATAGATAGATAGATAGATAGATAGATAGATAGATAGATAGATAGATAGATAGATAGATAGATAGATAGATAGATAGATAGATAGATAGATAGATAGATAGATAGATAGATAGATAGATAGATAGATAGATAGATAGATAGATAGATAGATAGATAGATAGATAGATAGATAGATAGATAGATAGATAGATAGATAGATAGATAGATAGATAGATAGATAGATAGATAGATAGATAGATAGATAGATAGATACTCAAAGTGCTTACAGAGCGCAAAGAAATGGTTCGCATTCAAAGGCATTGCCGCACTGCTTTCCTACGCCTGACCAATTCTCCTTTCATGCGCAGTGACGTAAAGTCACCGAACGACGTCTTGACGTAGGACGCAGCTCGTCTATTGGCGTAAACCGGTCACGACGACGGGCTACGCGTTCTTCTTTCTGTGTGGGAGAAGGATGGCGAGGCAGCGCGAAAATCTGAAAACTGCTAAAATCGATGTTCTAACCCCTGTCACTTCTTTCTTATAGCACGTATTTGCTAATTTCTTGCGGCAGCATGTTCACGAAGCAATAGTGCACATACTTCTCTTGATAATAATTTTGAGCCCTCAGGGTTGTTTACTGGCCCTTTACGGATAGATCATAACCGAGTAATGTCAGCACTGATGCGGTTTGACCAAAAATAAAAGAAGTGAGCAAATCGCGTTAGCATGGTTCGTTGTTGTAACACCATGCACGATGACGGTCACTATAGGAATTCGTAGATCACTTACGGTCTCGACGCAGAATGCGCACGTGATGATTAAGTCGAAACATGGCAATGCGCTCCACGTTGCCCACCAGCTACCGATGTGTATGAGCTGCGATGCGGACATAACAAGTGTAACGCAAGTACCAAGGCACGTCATCTGTAACAGCATGCAATTCGGGTTGAGCGAAATTCGTGACTGAATTAAGCACGAATAGCATTTCCAAGAGACGGAGCAAAATCGTATCGAATAGTGAATAATTTTCGAACACCTTTAGAACAAAGCAATATTAAATAGTTACGAAGTAATTTTTCTCTCCTAGTATTCAAAGCGCTTAAAAAGGAAGTCTGGTGATTTTTCGATATTCACCAAGTTCAATTAAACCTTGCACACGTGTTCTCGTCAATACAGTGGTAGTATGCGCCAAAAGGTATAATGATAGGTCATTTAGTTTTTTAAACTGGTTTTAAAGATTGGTAGCCAATTCTGGTGTCACGCTTGTAAACATGGCCCACCCTGTGTATGTGACCTAAGTGCCTACTCTTTTTGGAAACTGTGCCTGGCCCACCAGACGGGTGCAGCGCATGCGCTTTCTTCTACGAGGCGACTACGACATGAGCACAAATTCAGTTTTTAAATGCGAAAGCATTTCTTGGCAAACTTTGGCGACATTAAGCGTATCTATCTATCTATCTATCTATCTATCTATCTATCTATCTATCTATCTATCTTCTATATATCTATCTATATATCTATCCATCTAGCCATATACTCGCAGGCACGCGACGGGCTGCGTTGCTTTGACGCATGCACGTTAGAGTGCGCACGGCGTCCCTCCATCACGAAGAGAGCAGACCCAGTGCTGTCTGGGTAGAGCTGCGTAACGACATCGGCGTGAAATGCAGCATGTTGCATTTCGCGCCGGTTGCCGCTGGGCCACGCCGATTGACGCTGGTCGCGCCGGTCGCGCCTGGCGTCAGACTATAGTGTGCTCGCGTTTTGCGAGCGTACCGTCACTGTGCAAAACTTGAGCGCTCGTCAACGTTACGTCGGAGTATATTGGGCCCTTCATGATGTGCACGCGGCTGTTTCGCAAGCTCCACATATACCTAATTTGGTGTTACGGGGCGTCAATGAATGGCTAAAGTACATGACTGGTGCAAGCATGATAAGCATGACACGCTTGTCATATAGGAACATGACAATACACCACGCTCATGATGCGCTCGCGGCCGTTTAGCTAGCTCACCATATACCAAATTTGGTATCACGGGACGTGAATAGATGACTAAGGTAAATGACAGGTCCAAACATGATAATCATGATATGCATGTGATGTAAAACATGACAACACGCTACGCTCATAGCCCGCTCGCGGCCTTTTCGCTAGCTCTACATATACAAAATTTAGTACGAGATGACGTGGGTAGACGACGAATGTAAATAACACGTCTAAATATGATAAATATGACATAGAAGTCATGTATGGCACAATTGATCTCCGCCTCCTAACGTTGTGCTGATTTTAAAGTGACATGCAACCTTTCTCATTCGTGCTTCGCATATCATCTATTCTCACTCTACGTGGAATCTGCCATTTTTTTCAGCAGCATACAGTGCGTTTTTCAACGTTGACGTCATACTTTACATGCACAATATTGCGTGATGAGGTGACCTATTTAGGGCACGTCAGAAGGCTCACGCGCCGGCTGGTCGAAATCAAAAGACGATGTTTCCGCGCTCAGATACTAGCTGCTATCATCGCTCAACGTGTCAGTGGTCAGTTCAGACGAGCTGGCACAGCTTGATTCTGCGTCGAATGCCATCACCAACTTCGTTTTCGCGCGTCAGATGAGGCACTTGAGCTATTGTTACGCATGGCTAGCCGTGACGGAGTGTTGCGAATTTTGAGATGTCATCGGACACCGATTTCGTGACGTCCTCCTACGACGAAGAATGGAACAGCTCTCTCTTTCAGTTTTTCTTCAAACTTATCGTTCATTGCGTACTTACATAAAATCATGGGTGTCTGAGCACTGTTCCAGGACTGTCATTACTATTTGAAAAGGGCATTATCTTAGTATGGTCGAAAATGCACCGGAGCTGTCCTCTTGTACATAAAAATTACTGTACCTTTGCGCAGATGCTATGTTTACTTCAGTGTAATTGACATTTTCAAATATTCGTAAACTAACCAAAATGATTCTTATTCCATTCTACACCAAATCGAAAGTGAACGTCTTTTCAATTCACTCTTCACACTCTTGCAATAGCTACGGATATGGCCCATCATTATTCCCGTATTTTTTTACATCTTCTAACGTTGACTGCCATTGCAGGACTACAGGATTGAATCCCAATACGACAATGCCCAGACCAAACCGAGCCATTTTATGAGACCAAACGAAGTTCACTCTTTGTCTGAAGTTGTTAGTGTTCTATGCTGTGATTCTTTCTCATTGGCTAAACCTACTTGACAAATTTAGGTAGCTTCAGTGCTTCAAGTCCAAGCTAAAAGCGCACAAAACTTCACCACAGTCACTTTTTACGCTATATGTGTAAAAACCTGGACAGTGTTGTGCCTCGCCCAAGTTCCACGTGGTCTTCGCGGCCTGCTGGCACCTGGCAGCTGTTGATGAGTCAACCCTGCACCGGGACGGCGACGGACGCGGACAATCGGGAAAAACCACGTCGCCGGCTCCTCTTGACACAAAAGTCGTTGGCCAAGCTTTTGTCAGCCGCCGAGAGCAACACTCCGAAGCAGCGTCGACCCAGCAGCTGTACGGGGTATTCTGCCTTGCTTGAGTCAACCTGGCTGCATCAGGGAGCGACTTTGCGCATGGGATTCCACGTCATCTCACTGTGGTGCCACGCTGGCGCGTGGGGTCTCCCTCACCAAACAGCGAACTGGGCATGCCTTGCCCCCTTTCCTAGGTTCAGAGGGAGGCGGTGTTTGGCTTTCCCTCTTCGGGGCCGGAGAGGAAGACGACGATCTCATTGGAGTATCCTGCGCATAAATTATCTTTGCAAGGGATCTTGGGAAGGCGGACGATGTATAAAAACGCTAGCGCAGAGGCGCTCGTGTGTGATTCTCTTTTCATGTTGTACCACGCTACCATGTAAATACTGTATATAAACATTTTTTTCTCCTTCTCCGGCTTCTCTACTCGTCCTCTCCGGGGACTCGGATGGCCCGAGTCCGCACCACGCTACACAAAGGCGCAACAGTGGCTGGCAGCTTATGGGATTCGCCTGCGTCGGCTGCATCGAAGTGGTGAGTGCCGCGTGTTTGCTCTTCTTTTCGCCAGACTCGTTAGCGCAGATGGTCGGTAACGTGGTAGGGTGATTGTGGTAAATTTTGATTCGCAGACCAAGAATTGGGTGGCTCGTGGGCAAAATTACCTTAGAAGAGAAACGGTGTGCATATCTAAGATGGAGAAGTTTAAGGTCCAAGAACTCCTCGAAATTTGTCAGGAGCTGAATATTTCGGTCGGCTCGGTTAAAAGAAAATAACAAATTTTGGAGCACTTGGGAAAAGAGGAAGTGAGTTTAGAAGAGGCCATTGAGGCCAGAGAAACCATTTTGGCAAAGAAAGAGGAGCGTGAGCGCTTAGCCCGTGAACAGAGAGAGGAGGAAATAAGGAGGGATCGCGAGGATAAAGAACATGAAATCCGTCTGAAAGAACTGGAGCTTCGTATGTCCGTGGGAAATCGAAATTCAGGGGGTGGAGAATCAAAGATAAAGGATCTAATCCACACCTTCAAGGCGGGTGACGACATTGCATTATACCTCGTGCATTTTGAGCGAGCATGCGAAAATGCAGGGTTTAGTAGGGAGACTTGGCCACAAAAACTGATATGCGTACTACCAGGCGAAGTGTCCGATGTTATCGCAAGAATGAATAAAGAGGACTCCGAGGTGTATGACAGGGTAAAGGCTGCATTGCTACGAAAATGTCGCCTATCGACAGAGGCTTTCCGCCTGCGGTTCAGGCACTCTAAGAGGGGCAACGAATCTCATTCAGACTATGCCTACCAAATTAGAGCCAACTTTGAAGAATGGCTCAAAAGCGCGCAAGTCTATGGCAACCATGACAAGGTCATTGAGTTGATGGTACTTGAGCAGTTTTACCGGGGAATTCCCGAGGAGGTAAGGCTTTGGGTGCAGGATAGGATGAAAGACGTAGACATGAACAGGGCAGCAGAACTCGCCGAAGATTACTGCTCACGCCGTAGTCTCCGCAGTACACCACGAACTTCGGAAAAAAATGAAAAGGTAGAAAGCTGGTCGGGAAACCAGGGACGCAAGAGGTTTGCAAGAAATAACTGGAAACCCGAGAATTCCAAGTTATTAGACAGTCAGCAGGGAAAGGACAGTGAGGGGACTAAGGCGGCACCTTCATCAGGTTCAAAGGCGCCGGGTGACATAGCGCATGCGTTAGAAGCGCGGAAGCCAGTTGTTTGCTACAGCTGCGGAGAAAAGGGCCACATGGCCAGGAGCTGTAAGAGGCACATGGCATTTGCCACAATTCAGGAGTCAGAGGATAGCTTAAAGCTGTTGAAGCCTTACATGAGGACACTCTCAGTGAACGGCCGAATGTGTAGGGTATTGAGGGACTCGGCGGCCACAATGGATGTAGCGCATCCAAGTTGCGTATCTTCCGAAGACTATATAGGAGAGTGTGCCTGGATTCGGCAAGTGGCAGAAAAGCAAAGCGTCTGCCTACCGATAGCGAGGGTTGTAATCGAGGGCCCTTTCGGCCAATTGTGTACGGAAGCAGCAATTTCAGCCAACCTTCCGGAGCACTTCCCTTACCTATTTTCAAATAAGTCTGAGGAAATGTTAAAAACACGTGGAGAATCATTTGCCACCGAAATAGCTTGCATGGCCCTTACCCGTTCGAAGGCGCGCGAGCTGACGCAACAGCTGAGCAGCTCACCCTCTGGGGAACAGACGTCCGAGGGCAGTGTAGGAAAACCTGAGGTAGTTGCGACGGAAAATGAGTCTGCCATGCGAGTTGTCGAGACGGAAACTGGGGCTATGGTCGGCAACAGCGAGGAAATATCTCTAACGCCCAAAAACGAGGACTTGGTGACAGGCTCGGTGTTAACACCCGCGTCCACCAGTTGGTGTCAGCTAGCCAGAACCGACCGTGCAACGCTAGTGGTCGATCAAAAGGCGGATCTCGCACTCTCTATGCTGCTAGATGCCATACATAAGGAAGGTAACTCTAGAAAGAACGTTTCGTTCTACACCCAAAACGAGGTGTTGCATCGCAGGTATGAGAACGCTAAAGGGCGGGTCTACAACCAAGTGGTAGTTCCACTAAAATACCGGCGGAACATTCTCGACCTGGCCCACAGCAACGCCTGGGCGGGCCACTTAGGTATAAAGAAAACGAAAGCTAAGCTGGCTCAGGAGTTCTACTGGCCCGGGTGCTGGAAGGATGTAGAGATGTTTGTCCGTGAATGCGACACTTGTCAGCGGATAGGAAAATCAACAGACAAATGGAAGGCACCAATGAAACTAGTGCCAATAATCACAGAACCCTTCCGTCGGCTCGTGATTGACATCGTGGGGCCTCTGCCTCCATCTAAATCAGGATATCGGTACGTCCTGACCGCGCTGTGCGTTGCCACCAAGTTCCCGGAGGCAATCGCACTGAAAGAGTTGAGTTCAGTATGCGTGGTGGACGCATTGTTGTCTATTTTTTCTCGGGTGGGTTTTCCCTCGGAGATACAGTGTGACAACGGAAGTGTGTTCACAAGCTGCCTTACGACTACATTCCTAGAACGCTGCGGGATAGAAATCGCGCATAGCTCTATTCACCATCCACAGTCGAACCCTGTGGAACGCATGCACTCGGTCATGAAACGCGTTTTGCGAGCTTTGTGCTTTGAGCATAAAAGTGACTGGGAGGGGTGTATACCAGCTGCGATGTTTTCTCTGAGGTCGGCCCCACACGAGAGTACGGGTTTTAGTCCGGCTGAACTTGTCTACGGCAGGAACTTGAGAGGTCCGCTGCACTTGATACGAGAGTCATGGACTGGATATGGGGAGGACCCTAATGTGGTTTCCTATGTACTGGATTTATTGGGGCGACTGGGGACTACACGCGAAGTGGTGGAGAGCAACATGCGCGCAGCACAGGCGCTTTCCAAGGCCCGTTACGATAAGTCAGCTCGAAAGCGAGTCTTTAAAGTGGGCGATGAGGTGATGCTGTTGTGCCCTTCAAGAAAAAACAAGCTGGACGTACAATGGGAGGGACCAGCGACAGTGATGTCAGTGCTTTCAGACACCAACTACGAGGTAAAGTGGGGCCGGAAATGCCCCAAAGTGTATCACAGTAACCTAATGAAACCCTACATGCGACGAAAAGCAGTAGTAAACCTTGCACTCAATGTTCCTGAGGACGAGGGCGCGGAAATCCTTTGTCTTTCCGATGGCACGGTCAGCAGCACATTGTCAGATAGGGTAGACACAGGGAACACCCTAAGTAAGGCTCAAGAGGAAGATTTAGAGCTTTTAGTACAGGAATTCGCTACCGTTTTCTCCGAGAAGCCAGGCAAAACGGATGTGATTAAGCACGACATTGAGCTGACGGTTAACAAGCCGATCAGCTGTAAGCCGTATCGGGTGTCACCTAGACAGAGAGAGATACTAGAGGCCGAAATTCGCCGCATGATCGACCTAGGTGTTATCATCGAAGCAGACAGTGATTTCACCTCGCCTTTGATTTTGGTTGAGATTCCGGGCCGTGATCCAAGGCCATGCGTGGACTATCGCCGCCTGAACTCTGTAACAATCGACCAGACTTACCCTATTCCTAACATTGAAGAGAGGGTAGAGACAGTGTCTAAGGCGAAATACATTTCTACGCTAGACCTTGTTAGGGGGTATTGGCAGGTCCCTTTGACAGAGCGCGCGAGTCGATACGCTGCTTTTATCTCACCCCTGGGCACTTTTCGTCCTTTGATGATGAGCTTTGGGCTCAAGAACGCGCCGTATTGTTTCAGCCGCCTGATGGATAAGGTTCTCCACGGGCTCGAGAAATTTGCGCTGCCTTACCTAGACGATGTGGCGATATTTTCGGACAAATGGGAAGACCATGTTGAACACCTTCGGATGGTTTTGGAACGGATCAAAAATGCAGGTCTTACGGTAAAGAGAGAGAAATGTCATTTGGGCTGTGCTGAAGTAAGCTATTTAGGGCACATTGTAGGAAATGGGCGTCGTCGACCGTCCGAACTCAAGGTAGCCGCGGTGGTCGGTTATCGTCGTCCCAGCACTAAGACCGAGATGAGAGCATTCCTCGGCCTCACAGGTTACTATCAGCATTACGTCCCGAATTACTCCGAGATTGCCAGCCCTTTGACAGATAGTTTACGCAAGACCGAACCTGTGAACATTCAATGGGACTCTAAAAAGGAAGACGCTTTTCAGAAGCTGAAGCACGCATTGAGTGAGAAACCCGTCTTGAGGGCACCGGATTTTGCAAAACCTTTCACTATTCAGTGTGATGCAAGCGAACGCGGTTTAGGAGCAGTGCTATGTCAGACGGACCAGAGTGGAGAGGAGCGGCCGGTTTTGTATTTGAGTCGCAAATTGAGCAGCAGGGAAGAGGCTTATAGCACTTCGGAAAAAGAATGTGCTTGCATTGTTTGGGCCGTACAAAAACTAGGCTGCTATGTTGCTGGCTCTAAGTTTATTATAGAAACTGATCACTCTCCACTAACCTGGTTACACCAAATGTCACCTAAGAATGGTCGTTTGCTCAGATGGAGCATAGCACTGCAGCAGCACAATTTCGAGGTGCGCTACAAGAGAGGTGGCCTTCATACAAATGCAGACGCCCTAAGTCGAGCGTTTTGACTCGTCAAAAGACGCGGAAGGTTTGTTTGATTTTTTTGTTTACCTTTACCTAGTTTATGTGTACTTTTTTTTTTTCAATGTGTTACAGTGAGGGCATAGAGAAATTTTTTACTGACTCCCTCGTTGTCCCGAGCTCTACAGTTTGCTTGTTTAGCTTGATTATAATGTTATCTCGATTCCAAATGGAATTACGTATGAAAGAGTTACTGGACACTTGTCCCGATTGGTATGCACATTGTTTCCTTGAGCTTAAGTTATTAAGATAAGATGTTTGCTTTGTAAAATCTGAGGCCTGGCGATGAGAGTGGCGTGCACGCGGTGCTTGTCGCATTGTGTGTGGCTGACAAAGGTCGTTTCTTGGAGCTTGTCACCCACTTTTCACCGAAGCGGGGCGCAGAGGCCAGCTCTTGGAGCATTCCAGTTTGACCAGGCCCTTCGAGAAAGCAAGAGCCTTGCCGGAACGTCGCCGACATCGACCCGGCCGAGCTGCATGGAACAACTCGACCTCCCGATGTATCATCTGGCGGCGGGGGTGCTGTTGTGCCTCGCCCAAGTTCCACGTGGTCTTCGCGGCCTGCTGGCACCTGGCAGCTGTTGATGAGTCAACCCTGCACCGGGACGGCGACGGACGCGGACAATCGGGAAAAACCACGTCGCCGGCTCCTCTTGACACAAAAGTCGTTGGCCAAGCTTTTGTCAGCCGCCGAGAGCAACACTCCGAAGCAGCGTCGACCCAGCAGCTGTACGGGGTATTCTGCCTTGCTTGAGTCAACCTGGCTGCATCAGGGAGCGACTTTGCGCATGGGATTCCACGTCATCTCACTGTGGTGCCACGCTGGCGCGTGGGGTCTCCCTCACCAAACAGCGAACTGGGCATGCCTTGCCCCCTTTCCTAGGTTCAGAGGGAGGCGGTGTTTGGCTTTCCCTCTTCGGGGCCGGAGAGGAAGACGACGATCTCATTGGAGTATCCTGCGCATAAATTATCTTTGCAAGGGATCTTGGGAAGGCGGACGATGTATAAAAACGCTAGCGCAGAGGCGCTCGTGTGTGATTCTCTTTTCATGTTGTACCACGCTACCATGTAAATACTGTATATAAACATTTTTTTCTCCTTCTCCGGCTTCTCTACTCGTCCTCTCCGGGGACTCGGATGGCCCGAGTCCGCACCACGCTACACAAAGGCGCAACAACAGCGACTGCCCTCACTATGATTGGCATCTGCCCAGCGTAGTGAGGACAGTCTTGCTGGTCTTCCAGACCGATGTCGCAACTAACTATCCAAACTATCATCCAATGTCATCCCGAGAAGGCCTTGTTAATTCATGCAACCGAGGCATTGCTAAAATTCTCACGAACAACATGCTTTGATGAGCGGCTGTAGACTTGTAACGATGCCGTATGCCGCACGAGACTGCCGCTCTGCTTCATGCCGTTGTCTGTGTGAATGTGCGCATCCCTCTCTTCTTTTCTCTCTATTTTTAATCTCCTACATTTTTTTCCTTGCACGGGTTATGCCAAACTCGTTAAGATCCCTGCCTTTCCCTTCTCCGTTTCCTTCTTTCTTAGTCTATGAAGATACGGTGAACGCGACTCATCTCAGCTGCGTTCTCTTCAACGCAGAGACCGCTGCAACGCATAGAAGCGTAGCTGCGCATGCGCACAGGGTCAGGAGACATACTTTGTGTCGTCTGCCACAGCACTGGAGCGCACCGCACCTTAGTAGCCACCATGACCGTGGTACCAATATTGCTGGGTTTCATAGTACATCGTTCATGTGCGCCGGCACCGCTTCGATTCCATGTGCGAGTGCGCCGAATGCACTGGCGCTACGGAGCGCGTCCATGTTCACCGTAGAGTCGACATGTTCCCGCTAGGAGCAGTGTTCACCCTTAAAGTGGACGACACTTTACATATACAGCACGAAATATTCGCCGTAAATCGACACTGAAGTTAAACGATGAAATCGCTTGGATGAATAAATCCTACTTTTAAAACACTAATCTTGTTGGTTTTATGCTAACAGACATACTCATAAACAGAAAATGAAGGACAAAGTTTAATTTTTAAATTTTGCGTAAAAAATTACGCTCGTGACGTCATGAACTTCAAATAAAGATTTCATATTAAAAAGACATTGGCTGAACAGGATTCATTGAAAATTGGCATTTTAAATATCTGGCCAGAACCCAATGTACCTAATTTTTAGCGATAAGACATACGTAGGCACTTCATGCGGCGACAACCTTCCTTGACAACTTGAAGTGGCAGACCAAACACATGCCTGCTGCCGCGCAAAAAAAAAAAAAGATAGTACTGAAGTTCATCATTATATTTTTCTATTTCCTTGCCCACATCAATATTGCGTTCTTTATTATGAAACTGAAACAGTTGTGGGATACTGCAGGTAAAATATAGCTCTTGTTCACCTTGCAATAATGCTTTCTTTTTTGTCATTTCTTGGACGGCAACACATGTTCAGCCAAAGTTTATAGAACCTGCCCGTGTGCTCAGATTTGGGTGCACGTTTAAGAACCCCACGTGGCCGAAATTTCCGGAGCCCTCCTCTACGGCGTCTCTCTTCATCATATGGTGGTTTTGGGATGTTCAACTCCACATAGCAATCAATCAATTATAGAACCTGTTGAGGTGCCAAACTCTCCACTTCCGCCATACTATGAGCGCGGCACATAATCGACTTCCGGTCCATGTAGCACTACTGCAACCGTAAGCTCCACGTTAAAGACGGCGAAACGTGAGCGAACCACGCTCATGCAGCTGTTATGCGCGGAAATATTGAATTGCTTGAAAACTCAAGGAAAAGGGTAACTAGTTTATCTCTATTGATAATCGTGAAGGATCAATACATTAGCAAGAATAATTGAAAGCGCGTTAGATGGTGTTTCACGTTGCATGAATTATATAGCAACCACCCATGTGCTCGGTGGACGCTGCAGTTCTCGTTAAGTTCAGCGTGACTGGCATTAGGGTTGGTCATTGTCCAAGTCAATTTTTCAATGACAAAGATACTCGCTTTGGGGGCAATTTGTCCCAGCTAATGGGGAAGACTCTTGTATAGGTGCTGCAAAAATACGTAACGATAAAATTTGGCGCAGCTGCGCGAGTTGCGCAGTGGGTGCTGCTCACGTCGTTAGCATTACCCGTCATAGATTATGTGAAGCCAACTATCCGGCACAGCGCGTTCGTGCAAATCAACCCTCGCAAGCACTCGACTAAGTTATGCACGTGTCACGACACTCTTCAACAGCAATCAAACCAAGTCTGGACCAGATTTTCTTGCTGGCTCATCTGCGCAAGTTCAGAGCTTTAAAAAAGTTTGCAGCTTGATGATAATAATATGTGGGGTTTAGCGTCCCAAAACCACCATATTATTATGAGAGACGCCGCAGTGGAAGGCTCCGGAAATTTCTACCACCAGGGGTTCTTCAACGTGCACTCAAATCTGAGCACACGGGCCTACAGCATTTTCGCCACCATCGAAAGTGCAGCCGCCGCAGCCAGGATTTGTTCTCGCGGCCTGTGGGTCAGCAGCTGTGTACCTCTGCCACTATACCACTGCGGCGGGGAAAGAAAAAAAAAGTATGCATTTTGTACTCTTCGTTATTACTTGGCAATAGCTTGTGGCTTAGTAGGTGTACTCGGCTCCTAACCTGCGTGTTATTGGAATAAAAACCAGCCGCAATTTCGATGAACCGAAAAACTTGATGCCCGTGTGCTTAGATATAGGTGCACTTAAATAACACTAAGTGTTAAAATTTTCGCAGCTCTCCAATACGGCCTCTCTCATAATCTTGTGATAGTTTTCGGACGTTGATCATCAGCAAATATTAATGGGAGCAGCATCATCCTTCATGAAGTAGTGCCCCTGCGCATACTTCACCGCAGCCTGTACATAATCATGGGCGTGGCAAGGGGGAGGGGAGGGGTGCTGCAACTTTACTAGAAATACATTGTGTACGGTTTAACCCTCCCCCTCTTCCCCTCCAACAAAATTTCTGGCTATGCCTTGCTGGGCAAACATTCAGTGCGTTAACACGTGTGAGCAGTTGTGTTGGGTGTGAAAGCGCGGTAATATTTAATATCAGGTTTAAATGTCATAATTTAAAATAATTAGCGCAACCTTGTACCCAGCAAACAGTCACTCGTCCACTCGATTGGATGAGTCAGCGTTTGTGTGAGCGTTTGTGAGGTTGCGCTAATTATCTTACAATATGATGGAGGACCAACTAGCCCAACAACAACTTTTACTGAGCTAGATTTAAATGTTTTTGCAACATCCTCATGCACACTAACACTCACTGGCATGACTTCAGTGACAATGTTGCATTTCTTTTTCAATGGCTACTGTGAGCTCTTCAGTCTTTGTAGCTTCAATCTTTGCTGCTTTTTTTTTTTTCAATCTTTGAAAACGTTGTTTTAAGTCCACCCGTATTTCAAGGCAAAACGTCGTCCGGGGCGTCAGTGCGTGGCCGGAAATGCGCTGTTTATTTCTCCGAAAAAAAAAATACACGTGTAATAGGACACTGAACAACTAAAAATTTCTCACACTTTTAATTTTTATGTGCATATTTCTAGATGCGTTAACGATGCAAGCATGCAAAACTGAAAGCAGCCGCAAGCCGCCGTACTGCTTACGGAACGACTTGAATGTGAGACCGCGTACCGCCTGCGTAGCCTTCGCTCCAACGTCAAGATGAAGTGTCACCGAGTGCAGTAGTCGCCTTCAAAATCTACGACGTCACGTTGAATAGTGCGGGAATTCCAAGGATCAGCACCCACGTTACGTTTTTCTGCATGTTTTTGCTAACCAAGCGTCTTTTCTTGGTGAGCGTGGCGATTTTGGCGTTGAGAACAACTACTTCTCTTACAGATCTTTTAACATGGACGCCGCCACAGTGCCTATAGCGAGTGGCGCAGTCCCTGCTCTGGCAACCCACTGGTATGTGCGTTGCCCAAAGTTTGTATTCGTGAGGTTGCAGTCCTTGTTCAAGTATCATAATACGTGACTGTGGGAACGTGTCGCAAGTAGTCAATGTATGCTTTCGGCGCTCTCTTTGTTTGAAAAAATGCGCGAATATTTCGACTCGTTCTAGCAGGACATGCAAGTGCTGGAACGCTTTGAGGATACAGTGATTGTTCTTCTGGACTGCATTCTTTAAGTTTCTTTTTTCAGTCGTGGTTCATTTACGCTGTCGGAACGACCACTGCTCGCATATGTGGTCGTGCGTGAGCGTGAAGTCGGGATTTCGTGGCGATAATGGCATCTGTTTGCTTGTGTATTTCTCTCCTCAACTTTTAGGTGGCACTATCGGCGCCGGTGCAGACTATATTAGAACTTCTTACAGGGAAGTGCTGGTACATTGACACACGATGCTGATGCTTACAAATATATGCCAGCGTGCTTAAGATTATTCTTTTTTTTTTTCTCTTGAGAGTCTTCTCTTCTGGTTGAATTTAGGCGGTGATCAAGTGAAGATGGTCAGAGGGTTTCTTCGGCCGTTAAGGCAAAAAGTGCGCCTGCTTTCAATCCTATGACTGGCATGAGAGGTATTTTGTGTTTATTCCTTTGATAACTGCCTCATCTCCCAGTTTTCAGCACCCGCTGCGACGCAAGCAGCACCCACTGCGCAACTCACGCAGCTGCGCTTGTTGTGCAGTGGGTGCTGCTCACGTCGCACGCATTACCGTTATAGTTTGCGGGAAATCGACTATCCGGCACAGCGCATTCGCGCAAATCAAGCCTCGCAAGCGCATGACTAAGTTATTATGCACGTGCCACGACACAGTTCAATAGCGATCAAAATTAGTCGGGACCAGATTTTCTTGCTGGCTCATCTGCGCAAGCTGAGAGCTTAAACAAGTATGCAGCTTGATGATGATGATATGTGGGGTTTAACGTCCTAAAACCACCATATGATTATGAGAGACGCCGTAGTGGAGGGCTCTGGAAATGTCGACCATCTGAAGTTCTTAAACGTGCACCCAAACCTGAGCCCACAGGCCTTCAACTTTTCCGCCTCCATCAGTAATGCAGCCACCGCAGCCGGGATTTGATCCCGTGACATGCGGGCCAGCAGCCGAGTACCTTAGCCACTAGACCACCACGGCGGGGCCATCTCTAACTTTATCTCACATCTTTTTTTTTTTAGGAGCGCAGCTGCTAAAGCTTTTTGTTGCACCGAATATTGCGAACAAAAATTAACCAGCACATGTTCACTTCGTCCTCTTTTTATTCGTTCACTATGCTCCCACAACACGTGCGCCAATTTGTTTGGCCGTGGAAGGCAATAATAAATGTGTGCGAGTATGTTCCGTAAACAAAAATCACGTAACAGTTAGCCACGTTACGAAAGTCACATAACTCCCAGCCACGTGACTGAAATCACAACATTCCGTGGCAGCTAGTCACGTTAATGAAACTGCTACATCCCGTAACAGCTGGTGGTTTGACAACTTTCCACAAAAAACCACTTGACATGTGCTAAAAGTGCGGGAAACCGATCAAAACCGGAGAGGGATAGTGAAGCCTAACCATACTAAGTAGTGTAGCTTGGTATCACTAGCAAAAACACGAAAAAAGTTCCCCTGTTTTAGCCTTGCGTCACTAGGCCAAGCTGCGCCTCTTTTTTTAAATATTTCAAGCAATATTCTATCTATACCAAAGATGGAAGATCAGCGAATCCCCAGCCATTCATATACCTTCTTAAATTAAACCAGGCTAAAAGGGCTACAGATGCGTTCAAACTATAAGCCGCGCAATAAAGAAATTGAATCTAGGTCAGCATTATAGTTTCATGCACATGTTGTATGCGCACACACAGAAAAGAGAGTTCTGTGCCAGGGATACCGTGAATGCCAGCTGGCTTCCCTTAGTTTTATTTCTCATTCCGCGAAGCTTCTGCTTTAATTAAAATAAACGCTGCGTTGCACATCGTGTGACGCACAGGGAAGGGCCTACAAAAAAAAATCGCACACATCTCCCCGTAAAGAGAACCACGAGTATTATGCCAAGCAGCCATGGACTAACTTACAGTTCTGTAAAGAGGTGCGCTTTATTCATCACCGCAGGCGTTCATGGTTTCCTACATCATCGACTTCAAACTACAGCATCTGCGGATCCATTCACTTTGCGGAACACGAGGGCGTCTCGCTTCAGCCTCGCGAGCTCTCTATTCCAGGTCTCGCCGACGCTGCCAAGCTGCAGCCGCTTTGCGAGCCCTCACCTCCGTCACACTCATGCTCAAGTCTTCCTTCATGCTACTACGCTGTGTGTTTGAGAGGAAAGAACGAGCAAGCACTTTTATTGTAAAGAACAGCGCAGCACCGCTATATTGGTCTCCACTCATACCAGAGCACACAGCGGAGTGAAGCGGAATGAGCGTTTTACCGCAAAGCCATCTAGTGGGCGCGCCGACTACTAGCACCGGCTATGATGTGACAGGAGACAAGCCTCGTCCATAAGCTGCTTCGCATCTAATATCTGATCTGTCCCGCTCGTGCTTGTTTGACCCATACATTACAGCGTCACACTGCTGAGTGGTTTCCCTACATGGTGGCTGATTTATCATTCTGATGAATTACATTTTTCACGGTGGTACCTTACAGTCAACACCATTGGTACTCAGATGAGGGTTGGAGAACCCCACGGAATACGCTAAGCCACTTTTGGGAGACCGCAAAGCCCATCTTTGTAAAAAAAAACTCATTTGTAGGCACACATATGTCCCGGGACAACGGCCCGCAAATACCGCTTGAATTTCTCTAGAGCAAACTCAGAAGTAGACTGAATGTGGCGGCAGACCGCACAACTCGTTTACAAGCTGCCAAGAAAAAATTGGTGTGACACTTTGGTTGGACCATCTGTTGCCAGGGAGAAACCGAAAGCACCGCTGCGCATTAGGTTAACTTATTACCAACCTTCCACCCTTATTATATCTCACTCATCAATTCCACCACTCCACAAGAGGTTCTCAAAACATTCATGACTGAAAACCACTGCTCTATAGACGATTTCGCCAGCGCCTGTCGGTCTCTGGAATTGTGCGTTCGATGAAAAGCCGCCCTTGAAAACTTCCTGATTAGATTGCTTTTGCGTGGTTTTAGCGGCTGCTTGGTTCTGATGTTTTATGCGAATAAAATTACTACGATAAAGCACTCGCAAATCGAGCACAGCTGTGTCAAGCCAGGATGAAGTCTGCAAGCCCGGAGTAATTTTGTAGGCAAATCAAAATGTTCTGCTTGCCGACCGATGATGATAGAAGGAGCGCCTGCATTCCCGCGATCACGCGAGAAAACTCGATTTCCACTATGAGCGCATAGGCATGTTCTGTCCATTTTATTAAGGCTAATGTAAAGCTCAGCGGGGACTAATGTCACAGAGTCGATACTTAAGCTTTAGACTAGTCAAAGGCCCCCAGTTACCGGTAACACATCGGTCGCTGTCATCTTCCACCCGTCACAGGTAAGTGCACTGACTCCTGGAACAGGTCGCAAAACGTGAAAGCTGGCACAAAAAATTCATTGCAAAGGTTTTTCTTGTACTGTTTGAGCGACATCAATGTGTACTGTTCAAAACAACATGGGACAAAAAGTAGCCGCGCTCAACATGAATCGCCGCACAGTGCATGTGATGGTGACCATGTGGGTGTGTTTGTGTGTGTGTGTGTGTGTGTGTGTGTGTGTGTGTGTGCTTGTGCGTGTGTGTGTGTGTGTGTGTGTGTGTGTGTGTGTGTGTGTGTGTGTGTGTGTGTGTGTGTTTTTAGAAGCGAAGCTCCTTAAGGTGTCGATCGTGCGTCCCGTAGTAAGTATATGTAGCCACCTCTCGGTCTTGAACCAGTCATTAGATGGCGGTACTTGTGCATATAACGAATGTGTATATGCTGAAAATGCAAGATGCTAGATGGTGTTACTTTTAGTATGATACGCGCAAGGCGGCGGCTGCTCGCGCTGGAAGACGGAACCCCGATGTGTGAGCGCGTAGAACATAGGAATGACGTCACACGAAGACGTTGGCGATCACGTTATCGTTGGTGGTACCATACGCTAGGGAACGGGGTGTGGTGAAATAAAATCCATTCTGGCGCGTGCGGGCGTTCAGAAGGTCGGCGGATGAACAAGGTTGCAGAGTGGCATGCACGCAAAGTGGCGGCGGCTCACGCTCAAAAACTGAACCCCGATGTGCGAGCGCGCGAGACAGAAGCGTGCCGTGAAGCTGCACGGCAGCGCCGCCAAGATCCTGCCTTGCGAGAGCGGTAGGGCCAAGCGACACGGCATACACAAACAGCGTTTCTGAGGTCTTTAAATGATGATTGACTGAGCGAATTACACGGAAGATTCACGGTTTACTGATGACTTCCTCCGGAACTTCACCCACTCATCATCATTCACCCCGTGGATACGCTGGCTGTGAATTATTTTGCCAATGCATTTCTTTTTTTTTTTAAATCGACGCCAGTGAGTCTGCTCATCGGCTGTCTTTCTGCCGCCAATGAACATCGCCACGTTCTAGTGAATGTATCTTTCGGTGTGAACATGGACTTGAGGTCTACGTGGGCTCAACTTGAAAGTTTGATTCATGAATAGCTTACTCGTGAGTAAACCATATTAGTTCTAGTGACATGGCCGCATTTGACATAATCACACAATCAGTACATTTTATAATATCTCAGTCACACGAAGACTTCGGATTGTGATTGATTCCGATCACCGCTGATCTCTTCAGGAGTGCTCGGTATGACACAGCGTATACCCTCAGGATGCGTGCTCAGACAAATAGGCTCGTGGTTCGACAGGAGGCAGGTTTTCAATTGTAGCGGGAAAGCTGGATTGTACAACTTAACTATATATCAGGCAACTCTCCTTCTAAAGGTTGACGATGTGGGTGCTATTTGAAGACGCGAACAAGGAAACGTATGTGCTGTCAATTCCCTGACCGCGTATTGAAAGCGCATACACATCATCGACATCCAGAGCCAACTGGCCCAAATAGGTTTGCTGACGAACTCCTTTGGCAGTTTATGCATTTTCTGTTTGTATAGGCGCGGCCACTGTTACAGGTAACATGGAGCACGTGGCCGAGCCCATCCGAACGCCACGACGGATATTTCGCGCGCCGCCCGTCGGCAACGCTAGCCGTGTTGCCTGCAGCAGTGACCGCACCTGTACCTCCCGGACGTTGCGTCAAGCCGCTTCATGTAGCCGCTAGAAATTACTCTAAACACATCCTAAAATATGCGCCAGAAATAATGGAGCATTAAACGAAAACACACCTCGAAAACACCGCCGTGACCACTGAAAATGCATAACCGGAACAGGCGCGTCGGAAGTCTCCTTGGGTAGGCCATTCGGCGCGAGCCAGTTTAAACACCGAAACCGCATACTCTTAACAAAAGAAAAGGGATGTTTCCATACTCTTTTTTTAGATGCGGAGCATCTTATACTCGCGCCTTGTAGTGCGCCGTCCGCACCGCTTCTCGAACATTCGACAGCTGACGCGCGCGCATGCGCCGTCGCGCCGTCGCCCACTCTTCCACCATCTGTGCATCCCTTCCTCCTCTACACACCGCGCGCGCTTCACTCCTCCACCATCTGTGCACCCTTCCTCCTCTACACACCGCGTTCGACATCTACAATTCTCCTGATTCTCCAGTGGACGCGCATGTGGCGTCGCGCTTCGAGAACATTCAACAGCTGACAGTGCATGCGCCGTCGTGCTGTATATATACTCAAGGTCGGCGCTCGCTCGCTCAGTTGCCGCTCATCGGTTGGTTTGTACGGCGCGTCGACGTCCAAGGTCGCGGTGAAATGAATTCCAACGAATCCACAAACACAATGATCGACGTCCCTTCGACCAGCGCCGCCCTTTCGCATACGTGTGTACGTGTTCACTCATTTAACACCCCCTCCTACAACCACGTTAACCAATTTAGCCATCGACCCAAGTAAGTCGCAATTTAACACCCCATTTCACAACCACGTTAACCAATTTAGCCATCGACCCAAGTAAGTCGCACTTTAACACCCCGTTAACCAATTATATGGTCCGCATCCTCCTCAGTGTTCCCCCGTGGGAAGCTGCGGGCATTTTTTTTTACCCTGTCTAGTCAAGTATATAATTCTCTTTAAAAAGACACGTCAAGTCTTTTTGGAGATCAATGTACTCTCGTCGGAGAGTCTTGTGACTCAAAAGGAATAGACGCGTCCATTCAAAGGAAGTCGAATGCGTGACGATTGGGCTCACCCAAAGCAGTAAAGCATACTCGTTTTTTTTTCTCTCTCTCTCATGTATATTAGTGTATGTCTTACTAGTTATAATGCTTACGCAGAAATCATGGTCCTAAATTAGGTGCAGCGGCTTTTCCAAGTAAAGGTGTTAAGTATTTCGATTCGGTAGCTTGAGTAGTGGAGCACGGGTAACATGATGCATTATAACTGGCAAGCGAACTGCTGCGGCTTTAGGCGTAGCAACGTCTGAGTCTCCGGAAAATATAATTCCTAAAATACAGGTGATCCGTAAAGGGAATAGTAATGGCGTTTTCGGCAGCTATAACAGTTGTAAGAGTATCTACTCAAGGAAACGCGTCTTTAATAGTAAAATGCACATGGGGACCAAACAGAATGTGACATACATTCTGGTTGTGCACTCAAAAAAAAAAAAAAAGGTCAACAGAGGGCCACGGCTCCGTGACGCTTTTCGGTTGTCCATTTGGCCCATTTTGGAAGGTAGAAGCAAAGTAAGAGAACATTTTTCCAGGAATCACTTGACTCTCCTGAAAAGCGTTCAAGCTTTGCTTGAAAACGCTTCAAAACGTCGGCTGACTAGTCGACCTCAAAAATAGGCGTTGTAGGTGCGAGAGCAAAAAAAAAATGTTAGAGGGCGCTTGGGAACGCTTGAGCTTTGTCTCGAAGTGTAGAACGCAGTAGCGTAATCAACTCCCGTGCGGAACTCACCTTCCTTATCGATTGGGTTCATTTCGTTGGGCGTAAATCGTGCCGCAAAGAAAGGAACGTCCGTGCGTGTAGCATTGGCGGTTTGGTCACGTTTCGATGGATGCGAAACGGTAGAGGCTCGGGTACTGTTGGATGTCGGTGCACGTTAAAGAACACCAGATGGTCAAAATTTCGGAGTCCTTACTACGGCATCTTTCATATTCATATCTTAGTTGTGGGACGGAAAACCTCAAATAGTATTATCGGTGGTTTCAAACCATCCTAGACTGCTTACTGAAACTACAGTCTGCAAGTGTGAACTATACGCCATAATTCTTCGTTTAGCCACTACGCGTCCATAAGATGCCTTGCGTACCTACGCGTCTGCACTTTTTGTTGATGCTGTTGCTGGTAAAGATTATGAAATGTACCTGAGCACCTCGTGGTGGCCCGGAAGCTCTGAATCACTTATTTGTTGTGGTATTCACATGTTTCCATGCCTGCTGCAATCTTTACTCCTGCCGTGCAATATAACATGAGTTAGCTAGAATTTTTTTCACATCATGACGTTCGCAAAGGGTGTTTTTTAAGCTGTTTTAAACACTGGCTCTGTGGAATTTTGAGCTCTGTGGAATTAAGAACACCTGCAAGCCACACAGCCGTTCTCAATTTTGTCATCACTCGAATTGAATAATTTTAATATTTTTTTTTCGGATCTATCTAAAATTTTCGCTCGCAGACAACGCCCAGCATTCACTCAGAAACTCTGACGCCGTCATCAACACCAACGCAAATTTTTTGCGAAACAAGTTTTCTATCGCTGTCGCGTGAAAAGCAACAAAAGAATACTGGTGCACGCAATCCTACAAAATTTTGGATGAACACAAACGAGATATTTAAAAATTTAGATATTTATATATGCGTAAATTTCTCAACACTATATTCGGCGTGAATATGTAGCGACTACCATGTTAATGTTTTATGAAAGCAAACTGATCATCGTTATCACAGCATGGCGGCAAAAATACTTATATAAAAGTTTGAAAAGTGAACACGCCTTCTTTTGGTTCGAAGGAATTCCTCAATCCTTTCTTTTTATTTTTTTATTTTCACGTGCAACAGATCACAGAGGAACAGATCTCGAGTGCCGCAGTTTCTATTATTGAATTCTCTTTTCCTTACCAGATACGCGATGTCCAGGAGGCTGTAGAACGCTGGCTTTCTCGGATGTGGCTTCCCCATGTTCTGAAGTTCTAATCCAGCCAGGCAAGTACACATGATACTCGCCACCTTCAGGCTTCCTAGTATGTACAAGTCCATCGCGTATAGGCCTCTGAAATGCAAGAGACAGTATGCGAATGTTGTGTTGCTGAGAAAAAGTTTCAATGGCAATGCGAATATTCGTCCGTCACGGTGAAATAGTGGCTAGGGTGCTCGGCTGTTCACCTAAAAGTCGGTCGCAGGTTTGATCCCAGCCGTGGTGGTCGCTTTTCGGTGGATGCAAAATGGTGGTGATTTGTGTACTGTGCAATGTCAGTGTGCCTTGAAGAACACCGTGTGATCAAAATTTCCGGAACCCTCTAGTCTCTCATAATGTGTTTTTGGAACGTAAAACCCCAAACACTATTACTAACTATATTCGTGAGCTTTGTTGGTTATTGATCACCTTTATCATGTTATCTCGTCTAACAGAAAGTTTTGCACGGTGACTTGGTAAATGGTCCTAAAGTAAAATCTTCCACTTTCAACACGCCAGATCCTCAATTTTCAAAACGTCACATGCTCTGCAGCGCGACTATCCTAAATACAACATCACATTGACACAACGACTGTATTGCATCTGTTATTACGAACGATTCTGTCGTAATAAATTATAAAGAAGGTGCACCCCCATTATTTTGTGCGCAATCAAGACACTTCGCAGTGCAACGCCTATTCGAGTTTTCACATACCTTTGTGGGGGCCTGAGTGAACCAAACCACGAGATTTTTCGCCTTGAGAATGGCGTACGATGCAGTGAGGCAACGTGTGGATTACAAATGATTATCATCTTGTGATGTATATATTCCAAAGACGTGTAACAAATAATTTTAGCTCAAGAATTCATATTTTTTGTGATTATTAGCTATGATACTTGTCTGCTCCCCTTGTTAATGACGCAAACACAGGAATCTCAACTGTGTGCGTTTTTGGTTTCAATATACAACCTCGTCAGTTTTTCTTCACTTCACTATAAAATGTATTCATTGCGCAGTACTTCGTACGTTTGCAGGAGAGAAGCGTAAATCGAAGGACTCATTTTTCATGTTTGACACAATTCAAACCGACCTTTGAATAAGTCGCAGGTTCGAAGGTCGCAGATTCGGTTCCTGCCAGCGGCCACTTACCTCTTTCTTCACGTGTACATTAAAGTATCTTCTAATGACATCCCCTTGTTTTTCTTGGGATCACGTTACTTTGGTTAACACCCCTGTGTTTCCTTTCTCGCGTCTTCCTTTCTTCCTTGTCTGCTATTAGTTTTCGTTCATATGTTTAGTTAGACGACATCACAGTTCTCGTTGAATTGCATGTCAGATCTCTCCGAACGTGGGCATTGATTGAACAAATCTGCTCACAACCATTTCTCTCTCTCTCTTTTCTTTTTGCTAGAACATTAGCTCTGTCCTAAGCCTCTGATGATTACAGCGAAGCAACACGGTTTTGAAACCGGCATTCCTGCATTTTCACTTCAATTACCGTTCGCACAAGTAATACATCCCAAATAATGTGTTTCACGTGAAACATCATCGGTGGCAGCTGCAATCTGCAGGATGTGGTCGACCGTTAACGTTTCCAAGCACAGCAGGTGCGTACTGCGTCGCTTTTGCCAGCACTATCGAAGTCAGCTACGCGGCGTTTGTTTCTGAAACTTTCGTCATCGTAGTTCAAACGTAATGATCACACATCACATCACGCCTGATATAGCTATCACCTGTTTTTCGATGTCGTCAAAACTAAGATGCACGGAATTCTTCCTCATCTCTGTGTCCAGGAAAACAGTATAGCCAACAAAGTCGATTAGAAGCGCTGACTATAATTCGGAGCTTGTCGAACTAAACAAAGTTTACGTCGCGACTGATCCTGAATTTGAAACACAGCCCATATTTTGGCGGCGCAAGTCGACGACAATGCGAGACACCTCGAACAAATTGTGTTTTTATAGACGCCTAGAAAACTGGCACACATAAATACAGATAGAAAAAGTCATGGCCATAACTATAGGGCTAGTTCACAGAGTTTAGACAACCACCGAAAGTTTTTTTTTATTCTTTAACTTTTCGAGTGATACCAAAGCATTTACACGCCTTTATGTGAGAACCTTGAGCTGATGGACGCTGCACTGATTTCAAAACAGCCGTGCGTGCCTATTCTCCTCGCTCCCAGGGTTCCCAAATGGGTACCCTTGTTTTAAAGGCTACAGATCACTACAGTTCGATATCCGCACGTCCAAATTTGTATTACCACAATAAAGATGAGTTGTTTTTGCTAAGGCCCAAGAAGTGGCACTGTGTGTCTAGTCATGTTCTGAAAACGAGTGAACGAAAATGGCTGAGTACTGCACGCGCGCTCAATTGCCTCCTTGTCATAAGCGAAGGCTTTATTTCCATTAGTTGTAGCGTAAACAACCATGCCTACAGTAAATTGATTTACTTGTGGAAGCCCCGAAGATCATACTGAAAGTAATTTCAGTCTGATCCTTTTGTTGCACACAATCATAGAGACTTCAAAAGTTCAGGAGTGCCCAACTGGGCACTCCTGAAACGCAAGAAAGAAAAAGAATCTAGAAAATGACTCCAGCGCGTGGAATCAAATGTAGGACCTCTGCGTCGTGAATGCGAAACGTTAACTACTGAACCACCCAGGAGCTTTTTTTTTCTTTATTGCCTTGCATATCATGACTGTTCACATTTTACATATTTACATATTGGTCCAAACACAAGGGCGTCATAAAATACACCCACAGAATACATTGAGGTACCGTCAGCTCTTGGCTGGCTATTAATCAATACTTGGGCATTCATAACAATCGCTCAATGCGCCCAATCCAGTCTGGCACATCCTCTTGGCCTTTCAGTCTTTCAAGAATATGGCACACAGATTCGCAAAAATATTTGCGCACAGCTAGCACTTCAACATTCGCGTTTTCAATGGCACATCGGGTTTTCCATATACTGTGCAGGCCCAGAAGCATGATGAGATCATAAGGTACACCTGCCTCGTTTTTAACCGAAAAAAAAACGGATGCCGTGTGGACTTAATGGTAATTCTTTTTTTAAGGTTCTTTGCAGTATGTCCCAAAAAAAAACACCGCTCCAGCAATCTATAAACGCGTGTTCAATTGTTTCTGGTTTATTACACAAGTGGCAAATTGTGCTCCATGGCACGAATATTCCCTTATCCTGCAACCACGTTTTAACTGGTAAGGTACCAGTATGTAATTTAAAGAAAAAAGTTTTGACCCCTGGCGCTACAAGCATTCTTTTAACACGTTTCAGAACATCCTGTTCTGGGCCTGCACAATATAACTGATGGTACAATGGTACAAGCTGTAAAACATCGACAAGGTTTTTATACAAATTTTTACGTGGTGCTTCAGCCAGATACTCTAACGAAGATCTCACTGACAAAAAGTGGAAAGACGAAACAACTGACGCCCCATTGAAACCGAAGTTAAAAAGCTATCTATTATTATAGCTAATTTTAGAAGTATTTTTCGAAAACAAGATCACCTTTGTGCGTTTGTCGAATCCTGCTCGGCAGACATCATAGTGGGAACTGAAACATGGCTGACGAGTGACGTGTGTAACCATGAATTGTCTTTTACTAAAAACTTTATCCTGTTTCGAAAGGACAGAACGGAAACACGAGGAGGTGGTGTTATGATTGCAGTAAAAAAAGATCTTCAAGCGCGTCTGCTTGATACGGGTTCCTGTATTGAAATTTTGTGGGTATTGGTCCAGCTTTCATGTGTAACTTGTGCCGTTGGGGTTTGTTACCGTCCGCCTGACTCAAAAGAAACCTTCGTTAATTGCCTAAACGAATCATTGAGCCTCGTATATGACAGATTTCCTGGCTCTCCTGTGATTCTCGCGGGCGACTTTAACTATCCTGGAATAAACTGGCGGACGGGCACAGCCGATAGCGGCGCAAGGATAGCTGAATGTAAGGACTTTCTTGACGTGATTTCGTCTTACGGTTTAAGCCAAATAGTTTCTATGCCAACACGGGGGGATGCTATCTTGGATCTTGTGCTTACCACCGAACCGTCAAACATGTCTGTTAATGTGTTAGACTGCATCAGTGACCATAATGTCATCCATTGTGAATTCAAGTTAACGCGTAAAGAAAGCGTGAATGAAAAGAAAACAATTTATGATTACGCACGTGCAGATGTTGAAATGATCTATAGCGAACTCTCGTCCTTTTGCGTAGAATTTTTCAACGGCATGCAGCATCGCGACAGCAATGAGAACTGGATGATCGTCTGTCACAAGCTAATCGAACTCAAAGAAAAATACATTCCAAAAATACACATATCTGTGTCTACAGGGAGCGCTTGGTTTACCTCCCACGTGAAGCGATGCATTAACAAGAAGAAGCGCTTTTATTCAAGAGCTAAAACCTTGCAATCTGACGATGCCTGGAAGGCTTATCGCGAACAGTCGCAGTTATGCAAAACCGAAATTGAGGCAGCAAAAGACAAATTTTTCAACCATGACATCTCCAACATGTTAACTGTCAACACAAAAAAATTCTGGAAAGTAATAAACCCCAAGCCGTCGTCTTCATGTTTCATATCGATAATGCAAGGCAACGAGTTCCTCCCGCCCTCTGAAGTCGCTACTGCGTTCAATTCCTTCTTTTGTTCTGTTTTTTCTCGTGAGCTTCCTATTACCGACAATATTCACCTCGGCTCCGTTACCTCCATCATGGAGGACATCGTGATCACTGAAAAGGGAATCGAAGCTGCTATTGATCGTCTTTCTAGCAGCTCTGCTCCTGGTCCAGATGGTATTTGTCCTAAACTGCTAAAGTTAACTAAACCTGTTATTTCTCCCATTTTTGCATGCCTTTTCCAGCAATCGATTCAGTCAGGATGCGTTCCTGACGGATGGAAAGTTTCTAAAATAGTGCCAATTTTTAAATCCGGAGACCCGTCATCTGTCACCAACTACAGACCAATCTCGCTGACCAGTATACCATGTAAATTATTAGAGCATATCATATCTTCGGCAATCATGAAGTACCTAACAAAGCACAACCATCTTTTCAGCAACCAGCACGGCTTTCAACAGGGTCGCTCCTGCGAGACGCAGTTATTCGAGCTGGTCTCTGACATTTACGAAGCTGTTAATGACTCATCGCAAATAGATGCCATATTTATCGACTTCGCCAAGGCGTTCGATAAGGTAGCTCATAACCGTTTATTACAAAAACTTCGCTATTTTAATATACATAGTCAGGTTGTGAATTGGATAAGGAATTTCTTAACCGACAGGTACCAATTTGTAACTGCCAATGAATTTTCTTCCTCACGATCACTGGTCAAGTCAGGGGTGCCTCAGGGCTCTGTATTGGGGCCTATTTTATTCCTATTGTATGTAAATGACATCAGCAATAGCATTTCATCTACAGTTCGATTATTCGCAGATGACTGCGTAATTTATAGACGAATAACTACCACCTCTGATAGTGACGCTTTGCAATCTGACCTTGCGAAAATTGCAGATTGGTGTGAACAGTGGCAAATGGAGATAAATACTTCGAAAACTAAGGCTGTAGCCTTCACTAGAATGTCTAATCCTAAGCTTACTCATTATTTGATAAATGACTCAGTCATCGCGCGTGCGCATACAATAAAATACTTGGGAGTTCATTTATCTTCTAACATTTCATGGAGTGACCACATCGAAGCAATCTGTAGCAGTGCATGCAAAACTCTTGGTTTTATCAGGCGTAACCTTTATTTGGCAAACAAGTCTACTAAATTATTGGCCTATGCGACGTTGGTTCGCGCAAAACTAGAATATGCATCTTTTATTTGGAACCCGCACCAGTCTTATCTCATCAACAAACTCGAAGCAATTCAAAATAAAGCAACCCGCTTCATTACCAAAGATTATTCACGAACATCAAGCATAACTAACCTAAAAAAATCTCTGAATCTAAGCACCCTAGAGAATAGAAGAATCATAGCACTTCTATCTCATTTCCACAAACTTTATCACTCATCATCATCGTTCCGCGTACGCCACATCACGGCCGCCCATCGTATCTTTCCGCGCCTGGATCACCCCTTTAAAGTACAACCCGTTTTTGCTCGAACAAACTTCTTAAGTAAATCCCCCCTCTTTCTCGCAATATATCACTGGAACAAGCTACCTGCCGACGTCGTTTCTTCCCAAAATCATGAAGATTTCATGAATAAACTTAAAAGTTATTTTAATGAAAGTTAATATTGTTCTTGTGCATATCTGCTTTGTTGTACTTGTTGTCGTTGTTCTTGTACGCGGTATTTCAATGAACGTGAATTATCCTTTCTTTGCATCCTTTTGTTGTTTTGAACACTGCGAAAATTTTCCTTAGAGTTTTGTTGTCTTTTTTTTTTTTTTTTAGTAGTACTTTCTTTATTCCTCCACGTAGCATCTCTGTACTGTTAAGTAATAATATCTCTACATATGTATGTGCATATCAATCGTTTGTATTTGTTATTCAAATTATACACTGTAATTGTAACAGCTTTATTGTGCTACAACTCCCCTATGTAATGCCTACCCAGGCCTTTAGGGTACTTGAATAAAAAAAAACTTCCTTTAAATACTCTTTTATTGGTCCTTGCATATTTGATGACGAGAAATCCCGGCAGCACTCTAGATAACCTTAGTTGTACAACAGTTCTCAAAAAGGGGTCATCTACATCACGCAGAAAAAGGAAATGATTAACAAGTTGTCTTATGTACAAATGAACTAATCCGAGCCCGCCATCTCCAACTTTTCTGAACAAGTTTGTGCGGCTTGATCTTTTCCATACAAACCTCCATATGAAAATTGCAAATACTCTATGTATTTTCTGTACACTTATTCTACTGCAGTGCAAAACCTGCATTACGTACCACAGCTTGCTCACCAGAAGCAAGTTGCACGTTGTGGCCCGTGCGAATATCGAAATACCCCAACCTTTCCATTTTTCTACATCGTTGCGCAATGCCAGTGTTTCTTTTTTCCAATACGGTTCAGTGTCGTGATAGAACTCCAGCGGCACTCCTAAATACTTCACTGGTGTTTCCTGCCATTTACTGTTTAGAAGTATCCTTGGCGTGACGTCCCATTCTCCATGCGAGAAGCCGAGGCACTTATCCCACTTCACGGCACTACCACTCGCCTGGCAAAAAGTTTTCACGGCATATACAGCATGCATTATACTCTCATAATTTGTACAGAAAACTGCAATGTCGTCTGCGTATGCAAGGAGGCTAACCTCAGCTTCAAGCAATTTAAAGCCACTTATTGCAGTGCTATTAATTACACTTAAACAAAAAGGTTCAATAAAAATGGCAAAAAGCAGGGACGATAGTGGGCACCCTTGTCTCACTGACCGCAGGACAGGTATACGCTCACCCGCAGTTTTATTTATTGCTAATCTCGTCGTGCATCCAGTGTAAGCCATGCGCACTCCGTCGCTAATCAAACTCCCTACGTTAACGTGCTCAAGTAATGAAAGGAGCAAGTCGTGCGGCACGCGAACAAATGCCTTTTCGAGGTCAATTTGAAGCATGGCAACATTGAGATGCATGGCGTCACAACTTTCTAGGATTGACCGTGCTATGTTTATGTTGGTCATTATTTTTCTTCCCTTTATGCCACAAGTTTGATGGGACCCAATCAGTTTTGTCATAACTGTCTGGAGTCTTCTAGCCAATATTTTCATCAATATTTTATAGTCAACATTAGTTAGGTTAATTGGTCTATATGCATTACCATTTCTTAACTTCGCGGGATCTTCTGTTTTAGGTATTAAGACCGTGTGGGCTGACAAAAACGATGGTGGAAGTTGTTTACATCTATAAGCCTCGTTAAATACCTCCCTCAAAATAGGTGAAATTACGTGTTTGAATTCCTTGTACACTGCAGCACTCAGGCCATCTGGTCCTGGAGACTGACCATTGTTTAACTTATCAATTGCTTTTTCAATTTCTCGGTGTGTTATAGGCAATTCCAACATTTCCTTCCTTTCATCATCAAGTCTTGGCATTAATGAAATGAAATCGCTATTAAAACGATCTGCGTGTACACTGGTTGGTGTGAATAACTCTTTGTAACATTCGAAAAACGCACCGAATATTGCTTCTTTCGTATTGCACCTTGTTCCTTTATATTCGATTTCTCTTATTTCACTTTTACAGGCATGTCTCTTCTAAACTCCAACAGCAGTGCTTGAATCTCTGTATAGCCTGGAACTGATTTATCTATACTCGAACAAACGCAGTTGAAATCTCCGGTCAAAATTAGTTAACTTTCACATTTCAAATACACATCAATTTTTTCAAAAAACATCCATTCAATCTTCAGTCACAGTGGGTGCGTACACACAGATTACTCTCCATTTTTCTCTCGGTAAGGATAAATCACATATAATAAAATGACCCGCCTCGTAGGTAGTTACGGACTCCACTTTCCCATTAAGGATCTGCCGAATTAACAAGAGGCAACCTGCAGATGTACCCACAGCGTGACAAACGCACACATCAAACAGTCTCGTGAAAGGCTGCACCATTCGCTCAGCGTGCTCTTCACTCTCTACTATAGTTTTCTGCACAGCGACGATGTCTAGATTTTGTTCTATAATCAGGTGGTAAAGCTGGTTTTGCCGCTGTTTGGCAGAAAGCCCACGTATATTTAGCGTCGCCAATCTAATCGTTGCCATGGTGATGAGAAAAAAGCCGAGCGAACGACGCTTACGTTACCAACAACTAACCCGCTGTCCGGCCGACGCTCAAGGCGTCGTCTCATCGCCGCCGCGTGAAAGCGACGACGAACGCAGGCGGCCAGCACCCCGAGACTTTTTGGAGCCAGCCACTCGCCACTGCCCTAGATATTCCTGGGTCAGACGCTGCTGGGACGCCACGTCTCCCTCATTCAGGCGTCGCTTCACTGGCGTAGTTTCGACTGTATCCATGTCTGAAGTAGCGTCGGACCCGATGACTGGTTCAGGCTTGTTTTGGGTTTCCGTCCGAGTCGAACGTCGTTGCGTTGGAGTGCCCATAACCGTATTTTCATCTGTGTCTTGCTTAGGTGTCTCCGTCTCTCTCTCGCTGGTCGCCACTGCATGATACGCCTCTACTCCTGCCTTCAACGCCGCGGCCCTCTCTGCTTCCTGTTCATCCATCAGCAGTTCAGTGTGGTCGGCATTTGTTGCTCGACTTGCTGTACTGGCGTAGGAACGAGTACAGTCCGCCTGCTCATGCCCAAAAGCGCGACAACCAGCGCACTTGGGCACCCTGCAGTCGCGACGAATATGTCCAGTGTTCCGGCAACGCAGGCACAGCGGCGCTCTTCCTGGCACGACCACCAGTGCCGTGCCGCTCCCGAGACGCATCTGGTATGGTATACGATCCGTAGTAACGCCTTCTTTAAGTATTAGCCGAACTAATCTTGTGGTTGACTCAACTCCTTCGAAGTCTTCGTCTCTCCACTTGTCACTGATAACTTCTTTCACTTCACCGTACTCCCGGAAAGCATGCCGTACAGTCTGCGTTGACGTCAAAGGCTACCCAATGCAACTTGAGACGCACTTCTTGCCTCTCTGGGTCGATGACGACGCAAGGCCGGTCTTTCACGGAGAGTAGGCCAGCGTCCAGAAGTGTCTTCTTGGCCTCATCTGTCTTCATGTTAAGAAGCCAGACGCGCGACATCTGATACGCTCCTATATGCCTCTCGCCTCTTGAATGATGCCTAGTTCTTTGAGCGGCTTTCGGAAGTCATTATTCCCGTACGGACGCGCTGCGATGCCGCAGTGCAGAACCAACGCGCGTCTAAGTCCTTCTCCTGAGGGCAATGGTGGCAGAATTAAACGTTAGTCCTTGGGAAGTGATGTGCACGAGAAACCACGGCCAGCGTCGGCCGCTGTAACAGCTCTTGACGAGCCTGCCATCCTGCGTCCACACGCGTCGGTGACCAGAAGCAGAATGAGAACCACCCAGGAGCACGTCGTTTAATGTTCAAACGGCAAGCTATTGATATCTACCTTACCTCTACTGACGGGGCTTCGGGGGGGAGGGGGGAATTATCGTGTTTTCAGCATTACCAGTAAGATGGCGCTATAAGCTCGCGTTGCCCCATCGTGCGGCGGCGCACGCTCTAATATCCCACGCGTACTATGCCCCGCTTAGAGGAAGGGGCGACGCTCCCTCACATGTCTTTATCTAGCGGAGTGGATCGTAAGTCTTGGCTGGCCTCGGGTTTTACCTGGAACAATTCAGTTGTATTTACCAGGAGCACAAAGATCCTTGAAATCGTTGCACTGCCTCCGTTGGCGAAAAAAGCGCGCTTTTCAGACACAGCGAAGTAACAATTGAGACGCTTATTCGCACTCCTCTGTATCTGTAAGTTTCGTGCGTCATTTGTTCGTGAGAAACCCGGAACACGTTTTGATCTACTTGCCATTCTGTGCGTGACCTTGAAATTTGTTGCTATCGCGTTCATTGCTTTGCCTTTGGGGCAAAGCTGTTACTTTTTAAATGCGAAGCATTTCTTAGCGAACTTCGGCGACTTTGAGCGTATCTATCTATCTATCTATCCAGCCGTCTACGACTTTTAGCTCTCCTAGCCGTTTAGATAATGGTATCAATACCAAACTTGGTATGGCGTAACATGACTGTATGAAGAACATATTTGACTAGTCATAACAAGAAAATCATGATATGTATGTCATGAATGTCATGATTTACATTTCATGGTCCTGCAGTTCTTGCGGTGGTTTCGTTCACATGTCATGTTGCGAAACTGGTATGGTATGGCATGATTGCATGGCGAACACAAGCGACCAACCCTAACATGAAAATCATGACATGCGTGTCATGTAACACCACATGCCACGCTCATGATGCGGTCGCGGCCGTTTCGCTAGCGTCACATATACCGAATTCTGTACTACGGTACGTGAATCGATGACGAAGGTATGTAATTGGTACAAACATGATAATCATGAGATGCGTGTCATGTAACAAGATGACTACATGCCACGCTCATGGTGCGCTGGCAGCCGTTGCGCTAGCTTCACTTATCACACATTTCGTATTAATGGACGTGAATGGAGGACGAAGGTATTATACTGGTGCAAACATAATAAACATGAGATGCGTGCCATGAAACAACATGCTTACATGCTACGCTGATGATGCGCTTGCGGCCGTTTCACTAGCTCCACATGTACCAAACGCGGTATTACGTGACGCGAACGGACGACATAGGTAAATGACACATCCAAACAGGATAATCATGACATGCATGTCATGTAACAACGAGTACATGTCACACTCATGATGCGCTCGTGGCCGTTTCGCTAGCTTCATATATGCCAAATTTGGTATTACGTGACGTCAATAGATGAGGAAGGAGTGTGGCCGGTACAAACATGATAATTATGAGATGCGTGTCTGGTGAGAACATGACTACATGCCCCAGTCAAGGCGCCAATACACTGCGACGTCAGCCAGCGCGCGTGTGCGCCGGCGTTCGTTTCGCCGCGTCATGCCGGCGTTCCCACGCCAGGAACCGGTCCATGCAGCATTGTTTGACGCATGCGCGTTTCAGTGCGTCCGGCGTACCTCCTTCACGAAAAGAGGGAGACGCAGTGTTGTCTGTGTAAGGCGTTGGTGCAAAACGCAGCATGTTTTCGCGCTGGTTGCCGTCAGGCCACGCCGACGGACGCTGGTCGCGCAGGTCGCGCCTGGCGTCAGAGCATAGAATGCTCGCGTTTGGCTAACGCAGCGTCTCTGTGCCCAGTGTGCACGCGCGTCAACGCTACGTTAGGGTATATTCGGCCCTTCATGATGCACTCGCGGCCATTTTGCTAACTCCACATATAGCTAATTTGGTGTTACGTGATGTCAATGGATGACGAAAGTATATGACTGGTGCAAACATGATAATGCTGACAAGCGTGTCATTTAGGAAAATGAAAACATACCACACTCATAGCGTGCTCGCGGTCGTTTCGATAGCTTCACATATACTAAATTTGGTATCATGTGATGTGAATAGATGACGAAGGTAAACGACACATCCAAACATAATATTCGTGACACGTAAGTCATGTACGGCATTATTTACCTGCACTTCGTAACATTGTGCTGATGTTAGAGTGACATATCAAGGTTCCTCATTCATGCTTTGCTTATCATATATTCTCACTGTACGTGGAATCTGCCAATTTTATAAGGCGAGGAAGCTAAACCATACAGTTTTGCAAAAGCTTCTTTCTTTAGTAACTTTGTGGGCTTGGGGGCTATACAGCCGCTATCGAGGAAGCATCAGTGTTGTAGCATAAAGTAGCATCCACGAAAAGCATTTCTCCATTTTCTTGTATCAGCTCCGTGATAGCTGCTTTTGCTCGCGTGATCATAGCACTTTTGATCTGCACCGAATGGATGTTTTTCTTAGAACAGGATCCACGTTTAGTATCGGTTTTCGGAAAGGCGGCATCTTCTTCGTACCTGCCAGTGCGCCGAAGAGAGTCATGCTCTCGAAGGGTAGCTCCAGATCACACGGACTGCAGGTCGGCACACGGAAGTTCTCTAGCAACTGGTTCTTCAATAAAAATTTGCCCCATTATGTTTAAATTCAAGGTGGCACATAGATAGATAGATAGATAGATAGATAGATAGATAGATAGATAGATAGATAGATAGATAGATAGATAGATAGATAGATAGATAGATAGATAGATAGATAGATAGATAGATAGATAGATAGATAGATAGATAGATAGATAGATAGATAGATAGATAGATAGATAGATAGATAGATAGATAGATAGATAGATAGATAGATAGATAGATAGATAGATAGACAGACAGACAGACAGACAGACAGACAGACAGACAGACAGACAGACAGACAGACAGACAGACAGATAGACAGATAGATAGATAGATAGATAGATAGATAGATAGATAGATAGATAGATAGATAGATAGATAGATAGATAGATAGATAGATAGATAGATAGATAGATAGATAGATAGATAGATAGATAGATAGATAGATAGATAGATAGATAGATAGATAGATAGATAGATAGATAGATAGATAGATAGATAGATAGATAGATAGATAGATAGATAGATAGGAGTACCAAACAAAAGAAACGCCAGGACTGCACGGAACGTGCAGAACTGTCATAGTGAAAGCTAGAAGAGTCACCTTTAAGAGCCTTTTATTAACACTCTTTCATTATCTGCTACGCGCACACACTTGCTAGAAAGTTTTTGCAATTTTTCATGCAGCAGCTAACGACAATAATGGATTGATTGATTTGTGGGGTTGAACATCCCGAAACCACGATATGATTATGAGAGACGCTGTAGTGGAGGGCTCCGGAAATTTCGACCACCAGGGGTTCATTTTTGTGCACCGCAAATCTGAGCACACGGGCCTATAACATTCCCGCCTCCATCGGAAATGCAGCCGCCGAAGCCGGGATTCGATCCCGCGACCTGCGGGTCAGCAGCCGACTACCTTAGCCACTAGACCACCGCAGCTGGGTTAAGGACAATGAAGAATTATGCCTGAAGTGGGTATGTGCCACAGTTAATAGGTGAACAAGAACAAGCTTTTGTGATGGCTTGGAGCATTGGACGGTTCACGCGTTACGCTATTCGCATTGTGCGACGACCAGTTGTTCCTTTCATCTTCTAGAACACTTTATTACTCATATTAACGCGATTCTTTTCCCGACATCACGTCTGCCTAGACCCAGTTTGGAAACGAGTTACAACCACAAGCGTGGCTTAGTATAGGATATCGGGTTGCCACGCTGCGATAGTGGGTTCGAATTACGATGTGTCCTTGGTGCTTTTATTTGTTGACTTTTTTTTTTTCATTTCGTGCTGAACTGGTTACGAACACCGGTGGTGGCGGCGGACAACTACGGCGCTGCACGTGACCCGTGTTCTGATCTCATAACAGCTTCAGATTACGCTTAAATGTAAAACTTATGCAGGTGTCACCTATTCTTATGTGTTGTCAAGTATATATAGCATCGTTTCGACTGAGGTGAACTATACTTGTACCAACTCGGCTAACAAAAGCCAACCTCCTAAGAATAGAACTTTTTTCCTCGTAGGCACAAAAATGTACAAACTCACTCGCCGTGGCCAGTCACTGAAGTCGCTGCAGTTCAATGAATGGTCATCGTTCCTCTTAGTCTCACTTGGACAAACGTCGAAAGAAGCAGCCACGAGAGCAAGTAACGGCCAGTAGTGCACCTATAAAGCAACTAATTCAAGCACCCCCGCAATTTCGTTTTTTCAGTCGGCGTGTCTACATTAGTTGCAGCACCGCATCTGTCGTGCATATCCTTGAACGCAGCTAACGAGAGCGCGCTAACTGCAGATTCCAACGCCAGCGCGGCGATATAAAACGAACAGTTGCCGCGTCGCGGTCAGAGCAGGTGCGATCGCACACGTTCGTGTGACGGTTTTGTGTTTCTCTTTGCATTAATATGCCTTACTTGTTTTTTTGTTTAGATTATTTAACTCTTACTATGATGTCAATGGTGTGCTTGTCAGCGCGTGCGACCGTATATCGTCCACGAAGGCTTTTGTTGTTGTTGTTGAAAACTCTCTCTAACCAATGGGTAGATCTTGTGCAGACCTCACAACGTATTTACTGAGACACAGAGCTTAAACCGACCTTGGTGCGAGTGCGACTCTACACTGGCAATCGAACACGCCACCTCACAGTGCAGACAGTTGCCCTGGTGATGGCGATGCTGCAGGCATGGCCTGGCAGAATGCCTCGCGTTATTCGTACTCCAGGGTGAATAAAATAGCTTTTTTATTCGCTTTAGTTACTCCTTGGTGATGAAGGCGTCATCCATACTATTGACACATATTTGTAATCGGTGCCACAAGTGGTATGCAAATACTTTTATGTTTTTGCATCTGACCTTCAAAAGAATGTTCGAATCTCTTTATGTGGGACGTTAGAAGATGTGACCACCTGTAGACTGGATGTGCTCCCCCAAGTGTGCTTGCGATTCTGTCCATAACTCGCAAATATATATATATATATATATATATATATATATATATATATATATATATATATATATATATATATATATATATATATATATATAGTCTAGTAGATCCTCCGTGAGCGGTCACAACATGGTTTATTTCGACGTTTCGGCCTAGAGTCTGGCCTTCATCAGGAAGGCCAGATATATATATATATATATATATATATATATATATATATATATATATATATATATATATTGTGGGAATCGAGAGCGCCCTCCTACCTGGCGCCTCGTTCCCCAGCTGCCGCGCGCGTGCCGACAGCGTAGCCCGGGCGCGCATAAGCACCGGCATCCGCCAAGATGGCTGCCAGGGCGCCTCTTGGTCTGAGCGAGTCAAGCTTCAGCTCCGTCTTGCGCTGGCATGTCCGACCACGCTACGCTGCGCGGGCCTACGTCACAACGCAGCGCCATTTCCCTTTGGGCACGCGTGACATCTCCCTCTCCTACGAGCAATATTGCGCCCGACGATTCGCTCGTCGCAGCAAATGCTCTCAGGCCTCCACGAGAGGTTGGTGCACTGCTTAGCAGGCGGCTTCTCGTTCGTGCGTTCGACTTCAGCCCTTGTGCGGGAGTCGTAGCGCCCTAGGCAAGCGTACTTGCTCGGTCTTGCGGAGTTCTTTGTACGGCCTGCAAGCCCGTGAGTGTCGCACTGTGCTGCATCTTGGGTTAATAAACCCGTTGTTCTTGTTTTCTTGCCTCGTGCATGGTTTCTGCGCCATGTCGGAGAAAACAACGAACCCGGCCGCAGCGTTGTCGCACGCAGCGGCAGTGGAGGACGTCGCATCCTTACACGGTTGCGCTTAGTAGGTAAGCCTAGTGCAAACCTATCTCCACATAACTGGCGCCCAACTTGGTTTTGGTATAGATTCAGAGCAGACCCCTTCGAGGTGCTCGTTCCTTTTCCATCCTGTGGCGACGGACTTGATCTCGTTCGTGGCGGACGGCTGCAACAGCACGGGGTACGGCCCTCCCGGCGACCCTCTGCCTACGTTCACCGGCAGAGATCCTTTTTTCGGGGCCCCCTACGGTGATGCGAGTCGCTTGAACGAGGACCACAGTCCTAGCCAAGCCAGTAACGGGCTGTATCAGCTGTTCGAGACTGACGCGCTTACGGGCCTGTCCCCGGCGCAGTCTCTGCTCGCTGGCCTTTCCCCGTCAGCAGCACGGTTGACAGCTCAAATCGCCACACCTAGTCCTTCCTACCGGGGGCACTCAGACGGTGGCGGGAACGCGCTTACTGACCCGTCGTGGTCGCGAGCGCAAAGGGTTGACGATGTCGTTCGCGAGCCTGCTCACTTAACCGACAACGTCGCCGCGTTCACCGACGCTCGCTGGCCTGGGACTCGCGTTGGCGACGTTTTCGACGGGCGTTGGGCACCGTGCTCCACTGTCGACCCGTTCGCCAGTCGCGTGAGGCCTCAAGCACCAGTCGGAGCGCAAACCCTACCCTCCTCCATGCCGTGTACTGGCCCTTTTCGGTCGGACGTGCATGTTGGGGAACAGGCGCACGTACCTGTTACGGCCGCGTCCGCGTCGGAGCAGTCACCGCTGCCTGCAACTGCGGCGCAGCTCCTAAACGTTCTGTTGGAAGCGGCGCACTCGCAGCCTTGGTCACGCAGGACTCGATGGCAATGAGAGAGTGGACGACGCAGCTCGTGCTTTAACCAACCGAGCGGCTTACCACTCCGATGACAGTCCCTTTTTACCGCGAGATATTCTTGAAAGCTAACGGCTTGAGCGACGAAGGTACAGTGTACCACACACTGCTTTACCCGGCCGGAATTCTTATGACTGGCGCCGTATACAAACTAGCACATATCCAAATCTTTCGTTGAAGCATGCTATTCACCCTGCAATGTACAGCGATAGTTGTCCGTGGTGCGGAGGCAGGCCCGCTCTCACCCACATAACGCGGGATTGTCGGAAAAGGCCAACCGAAATTAATTCGCCGCAAATAGTCGGCAAAATTTCCGCAAGGGAGCAGTGGGAGACTTTGCTCGCCAGCGAGGATCTAGGAGTGCAACTAGCGCTCCTCGACCAGGCGCAACGGGCCGCTAAAGCCAGTGGAGCCCTGGAATAGGGGCCCCACCCACATGCTCCCCATATCTATTTTTTTCCTTCTTTTTTTTTCAAATAAACGTTTTGATATATATCGCAGTCTTGTGCTTTAAAGGGAAACCCCGAGTCCCCCCAGCCAAGCGTTCCTAGTAGCTTAAGGGTACCTCTGCCTGAGTACAGCGGTTATTCGGACCGCATCAGTGCCACAGAGTACCTCGATGCGCTGCACCGCTATCAGCAGGCTATGCGGCTGAGCGACAGCGTTATGCTAGGCTCTGTTTTGCCCGTGTTGCTCAAAGTCCAAGCGGCAAGGTGGTACCGGCTCGTCGGCCACCAAGCTCGCTCGATGGAGGAGTTTAAGGCGCTTTTCCGTAGCAAATTTCTTCCTCCTGAATACGAGCGCCGCATGCGTCGCGAGTTAGAGCTTCGCAGGGACGCTGCTGGGATGCCGATGAGTGCAGACGCGTGCACATCGAGCTCCGTATGTTCTTGTCTTTTCTGTATGGTTCAACCCCTTGAATTGTCCAGAAATTGCCACAGGCGTGTAGGGGAGATGCTCCGGTATCGGTGGACTCCAGTTTCACTGAAATCGGACCATTTTTCTTGTTTTTACGGCCACTTCTTCGTTCGCCCATGTGGAGCCTTCGCTACCTCTAGCGTCCAGTAGAGGAGCGGCGGCGACGACGCCGGGAGACGCTCGCCCGAAGACGACAACCACGGCGTTGCCGCGGTTGCTGACGGCTATGGACTCGACTGGGGAGTCGCAAACAGCGTCCGTACGACAATCCGAACCAGGTTTGGGTGAAGAAGTCATGGACTTTGCCGCGCAAAACCGGGATGAAGCAGCACTGCCTGGGAACTGCAACGCGGCGTCCACGCACGCCGACGCAGATTTTTCCGCCCTAACGGAGACCGACCGCACAGAGGAGGGATGGCAAATATCCCAATCGCTCAGAGCGAAGAAGAAACAGGCGAAGGAGCGGAAATTTCAACAAGGAGGGGACTTCTCCGCAGGCAGCAGACCTACGACGGACAGCCAGCCAAAGCGCCGGGGTCGACCTACAAGACGGAGGCCCCCAGCACTACCCAAGGACGATCTGAAAGTAGTCTTCCGACCTCACCAGGGACTGCCTCTGAAGAATGTGACCACCCAAGCGATCTCCGACGCTATAGTGGAGGCTTGCCAAGGAAAAGTCAGGTGGGATCAGTTTATTCTCCGCATCCGACCGGGGTCCAACATTGCGCTAGCGTCGACTCCAGACACGACCGTCGGAATGGCGATGAGAGGCGTCACGTCTTTGAATATCAACGGAAGACCACACCCGGTCAACGTCTACGTTACGGCAGGTGAAGGAACCAAAAAAGGTGTTATTCACGGTATAGAGCCGCACACCCCGTCTGAGACCATCAAAGCGAGCATCCGTTTTCGCACCCAGAGCGTGACGCTGGTCGACGCTCGGATGTTGGGAGACTCTCAGAGTGCCGTCTTGACTTTCTTCGGGGACATTCTACCAAGATATGTTTACTACAGAGGAGGTGAGAAGGAGTGTATTCCTTTTCGTCACACCGTCCAATTCTGCCGAGCGTGTGGGGAGGTTGGCCACCGCACCGACGTGTGTCCGCAGCCAGACTCACCCGTGTGCCATACCTGTGGAATGCGCAACCCCGAAGTAAACCATAATTGCACTCCGACATGCGCAATTTGCACGGGAAACCATATCACTGGAGACCGCAGTTGTCTGAAACGCCTCAAGCCTATTCGCAAGCAAGCAGCGAAACCACCCAAAAAACCACACAAGCCAGCCCCTCGCTGGTTTCAGTCGGAGGAAGAGGAATCAGAATGGGAGTACGGACGAGGCGGGACCCGAAAGAGCCGTTCCAGAATCCGCACGCCGTCGAAAAACCGTGCCGTGGAGACAGGACAACCAGGACAGCGGCATCCAAAGTCGACTTCGACGCCGAGAGCAATCTCCCAGGACAATCCGAACGCGCAAGCCCTTCCGAGAAGCAAGCCACCGGGGGCGTGTCCTGCACATAGCAACCCACAGGCGGACGCGGTAAGCTATGCGCAAGCCGTATCTCCCACTACCAAACATAAACCCGTTACACCAACGATCACAGAACACCCAGAATACAAGCGGGTAGTAGCTGAAAACAGACAACTTAGAACAGAACTACAGGAGGTTAAGTCTCGAATGGCGCGCCTGGAGTCACTACTAAACCAGTCGAGCAACACACAAAGCCCGGCGAGCACACCTGTTGTCTCGCAGCCCGTTGCGCAGCCCGTGGAAACGCAACCACCACAAACACCGCCGATAGCGTTCCTAGTTCAACAAATTCAACTTGTTTTTGCCAAACTAGGCCAGATGGAACGCACCATAAGCGACTTGAGTCAGGCGCAGAATCCTCGCAAGAGATCTTGTCAGAGCCCGGGTGCCCCCACCAGACAACCTAAAGAAAGTGGAATAACAGATTCCGAGAATACCAATCATGGCTAGACACCGTAACAATAAAAAGACCGAGCAAACGGAAATATGGCAGTGGAACTGCTGCTCATTGAGAACAAAACTTGAAAATTTCAAACAATTTATTGGAGCATCTCCAATCCCTCCTGATATAATCTGCCTTCAGGAAGTAGGCAAATTTCAGATAAATCTGAGAGGGTACATAAGACATATTAACCCAAAGTACCCACAAGTGGCGACATTTACCAAAAAAGATATAGCATTGAGTGTCAGCTACGTGAGCAATGAGGCAGTGCAACACCAGATAATAACAGTGTGGCCCAAAAAACGTGGAGGACCAAAAACAGTGGGGGTCAATATATATAGCACACCTAAGGAGAGACGAGCCGACTTTGAGAACATTATAGCACATGCGATGGGTTTATTGAAAGAGAAAGACAGGTTAGTTATCATGGGGGATTTTAATGCGCCACACAGAAATTGGGGATATAAGCAGGACAGCCCTAAGGGCAAACTCCTTGTAGACCTTGTTGAACGGTATGATCTCTGCCAACTTACACAACCAGATCTACCGACACGGGTCGGGAATAGCTTAACAAAAGACACGTCACCGGACTTAACGTTTACAAATTCTGAAGGAAACGTCTCATGGGCGCACCTCGGAGAAAACTTGGGAAGCGACCACTACATTCTCGGAATAACTATTAATGCCGCCACGACAAGAAGAATGGGGAAAGCGACAATATCTGATTGGAACAAATTTAGGGAGAACGTAGGAGACCAAGGGGAAATAATAGATCTAGGTAACTGGGTGACACAGACAAAGGAGGCACACAGGAAAGTGACTAAGGAAATAGAAACAAGCGTGGAAATCCCAGCAGTCGACAAGCACTTGCTACATTTGTGGGACACGCGGAGAAGCCTCACAAAGCGATGGCGGAAGCAAAAGCTTAATCGCAAATTGAAGATAAGGATAGCTCAGTTGTCACAGGAAGCCAATGACTACGCACGTCAACTAAATAACAGTAACTGGAGGCAATTTAGTAACTCACTTAGAGGGACGTTAGGAACCAAAAAGACCTGGCACATCCTGAGGAGTATGATCGATCCAGGGGCAACAAAAACAATGACGAACAGGGCTTTAAGAATTCTGGAGAATGAATTTAAAGGTAACGATGACGCACTTATCTACGAAGTCAAGAAATTATATGTCGGACAAGACGCATGTGAAGTGGTACATGGCAAATATGCAGGAAAAGAACAACCAGAGTTAGACGCTCCCATAACATTTGAAGAGGTTTATGCGGCGGCCCAGTCTTTCAAAAAGAATACCGCCCCAGGACGAGACAAAATAACAAACTCTATGCTTAGAAATTTGAGTGATGCGGCCCTTCGACGAATCACGGATTTCTTTAATGAAAAGGTATGGGTAGATGGAGGAAACCTTCCAGTAGAATGGAAGGACTCAAACATCATGTTAATACCAAAACCAGGGAAACCAAGAGATATTAAGAACCTCCGACCAATCTCCCTTACCTCATGCTTGAGTAAGCTTTTTGAAAAAACAATATTGACTAGATTGGCAGACTATGTAGAGAGAGAGGGTCTGCTACCGGTGAATATGTTCGGTTTCCGACCACATGTATCGGCCCAGGATGTTTTCCTGCTGTTGCAAAATGACGTCATGAACCCAAACAGAGGTTCAAGCGACGAATTCGTACTAGCACTATAGATATCAAGAAAGCATTCGATACAATATCACACAAGGTGATAATGGAAGGCCTCGAATCGATTAACTGCGGCCAACGAATATATGAGTATGTCCAGTCATTTCTGACAAGCAGGAAAGCTACCATTTCTTTAGGCTCGGTTACATCTGAAACCTTCGACTACCCAAATAGAGGCCCCCCCCAGGGAGCCATGCTATCCCCGATACTATTTAATATCGGCCTGAGAAAGCTCGCATGTGAGCTGGAAAATATAAAAGGTCTAGGAGCAGCTCTTTACGCAGACGATGTCACCTTATGGACAAAGGGTGGCTCTTATGCGGACAAAGAAAACGCCCTCCAGGAGGCAGTAGATAAAATACAAGCTTTTGTGACAGCTGCAGGAATGCAATGCTCGCCGGAAAAAACTGAAATGGTTAGAATTAGGGCAAGATACGCAAAGAAAAAGGACTTAATACCGGTAGCAGTACTGCTGAATGGGAGACAAATCAGGGAGGCAGATGTAATACGCGTGCTTGGCATGTGGATACAAGGAAATTCGGGAACGTCACACACACTACAAAGGCTACGGGGAACCACGGCGAATGTGGCCCGGATGATCAGGCGGATAGCAAATAGCGAAATGGGACTAGAGGAGAAAGAAACCATTGCACTCGTTCATGCATTTGTGATCAGCCGAGTTACGTACGCGCTACCGTACCAGACAATGACAAACCAGGAGACAAAGCAAATAAACACAATAATAAGGAAAGCATTCAAAGCAGCATTGGGGATTCCGGAAAATGCCAAAACCGAGAGGGTAGAGAAATTGGGCATATACAATACCTTTGAGGAGTATGCGAATGCGGTGCTTTTATTTCAAAAAGAAAGGCTCAATTCAAGCTATCATGGGAGAAGAAATCTGGAAAAAATGGGATATACATTGCGACCGCTATATTGTGACGAGGAAACGGTGCTAATAGATGCGGAAAAACGCACACATTTAACTGTGGCGCCTATTCCCAGAAATATGCATCCGACGTATCACGCAGGAAGGAGGAAAGCGAGAGCAGACTCCTTACGCAAAGCATTTCAGAATAGCTCAGAAGCCGTCTTTACAGACGTAAGTAAAGCCAGCAGAGGGTCACATGTAGTGGCAATTGTAGCACAAAATCACACCACAATGGCGTCGGTTAAAACTTGTTTCACACGAGTGGCAGAGGCGGCAGAAATAGCCATAGCCATATCCAACGCAGAAATCAGGGGAGAATCAGTGGTTGTGCTCTCCGATTCACAGGCGGCATGCCGAATGTTTCTCCGAGGAACGCTACCTAAAATAGCGTATAAATTTTTAAATAAACCCATAACAGGAGACCATCACATTATATGGTGTCCTGCTCACGAAGGTTTGGAGGGGAACGTCGTGGCAGACCGTATAGCTCGAGGCATCACCAACCGAGCGACGGCAGGCCACGACGTTGAACCTCTTTCCAATTCGCGTGACATCCTCCTCCAACAAAGGAAGCAACGAAAGGAATATGGGCTTCCACATAAGGACTTGGATAGCCAGCAAAGCAGGGATTGGAGACGCATACAAACCAATAGCTTTCCCAATTTGTACCTACTAAGTAGAATATATCCCGCAAGATATAAAGACACCTGTCCGTGGTGTTCACAAGTACCAACACTCAGCCACATAACATGGGAGTGCACCCAGAGGCCCACACACATCGACAGCCCACACATCACGAAGCAACCACACATGTTTCACAGGCAGTGGGAGGCATGGCTTGCGGACGAGGACAAGCAGAGCCAAATAGCTTTGCTTGACCAGGTCCAGCGAGCCGCTCGTGCCAGCGGAGCCCTGGACTGAGGGCCCGACCAAACTGCCTGCATTTCAATTTTTTTTCTGAATAAAGTTTCTTCCTCCTCCTCCTAGAGCTTCGCACACAGCATCCCGATGAATCTCTTCTCGAGTACGTTCGGGCTTTGCAGAAGCTCTACCTCCTTGCCGATCCTACGGCATCAGACGCCGAGAAGGTGGAGCGAGCCATGCGCCAGGCTCATCCAACCTTCGCTGCTTACCTTCGGAGCGCCCGGTATCGTGACCTAAACTATTCTAAACGAGCTGGCATCGGATGCGAAGCGTATTCAGGGCGACATTCTGGTGGCGCAAGCCTATCGCCCGCCGCCACCGCCGTCCGCGTCTCTTGAGCCTCGTTGCGCGTGGGCTGGTCGTGACTCGTCACACTGGGGTCCCCCGAACCATGAGGCGGCCTCTGCCGCGAGAGACCAAGACGCGCGCGACGTGTGGGACCACGCTCTGGACCCGTACTCGTACGCCTGGGCGGCCACCATTGCCCGGCAGCGTGAACAACAACGGAAACCCCGTGCTCCAGTGCAGGAGGGGATATCCGATCGTGGAGCCCCCACTGCGGCTAGAAAACGGACACCTCGTAGCTCTAAAGGATCACCGAAATCCCCCATTCCTGTTGGAGAAAAAAATGCCGCCATATCCACGAAGTGAATGATGATGAGTGGGCGAAGCTCCGGAGGTAAACCTGGTAAACCATGAATCCTCCGTACATTTTGCCCACTCGATTTTATTGCAACGCTCCCCCTAGCGTACGTCGCCGCACTATATCGAACGATGACACGCGGCTTATGTGGCATCATTCCTATTTTATAACACCTCGCATCTTTCATAATCAACTACACGTACCGCCGTCTAGTTTATAACATCTTGCATCTTTTGGACGGACGGACGGATGGACGGACGGACGGACGAACGGACGGACGGATGAATGGATGGATGGATGGATGGATGGATGGACGGATGGACGGACGGACGGACGGATCGATGGATGGACGGACGGACGGACGGACGGATGGATGGATGGATGGATGGATGGATGGATGGATGGATGGATGGATGGATGGATGGATGGACGGATGGACGGACGGACGGACGGGCGGGCGGGCGGGCGGACGGACGGACGGGCGGACGGACGGACGGACGGACGGATGGATGGATGGATGGATGGATGGATGGATGGATGGATGGATGGATGGATGGATGGACGGACGGACGGACGGACGGACGGACGGACGGACGGATGGACGGATGGACGGATGGATATGGCTGTACCCTTTAGATCGGGCGGTGGCTAGCATAATACTTAGAACTGAACGAGAGGTGGCTACATACAGGGGACGCACAGCCCACGCCTTAAGGAGCTTCGCTCCTAAAAGGCGTTGTCTGCTTCCGTTGCCGTGAGCGTGGTCACACCGCGCGTGAGTGCAACGCGCCCCAACCGACACAAGGGCCTTGTTGGGACTCCGGGTCCTGCCGGTCTCGTTGTCGGTAGCTGGCCCCGTCGCAGGATCCATCGTCCAACAATTCAGCGAGAAGAAGCGCCCGAACGAACAACAGGGATTTATTTACATGTGGAGAAGTGGTCAACTGACCCAAAGAGAGAAGAGTGCGTGCGATACAAAACGTCTTCGGCATTTTATAGCGCCGCGCCGTTGACACTGGGCGCCCCGTCCGCATCGTCAGCCAATACGGTGTCTCCGGCCCCTCGGCCACGAGAGAGGGGGAAACACACCTCACAACACATGGAGTGGCACATCCCAACACGAGGTCCATATATGGTCACGGCGCCCTAAAATGTTACCAAACATGGTCACGAACGCACCGCAGACCCCGGAGCTCTCCCGGCGAGGAGGAACCCGAATGGGGAGGTGGGGGTGGACGACACCGTCAGGTCAAGAACTGGTTCTCCCCCAAACTCTTTCTTCTTGGCTCCCCAGGGCCGGTCGTAACAGTCTCTCGCGCGGGGGGGTGAAGATCTCGATGGGCTGAGGTTTGCAGCCACTGTCCGGAGAGATCAGCGCCGGCAGTCGGTTTGGTGACGACCGTCTTTGACGAAGTAGAGGGCAACACCTGCTTCATTGAGGGCTCAACAGACATCACATACGCACATGAAAACACAACTACTCAGCCGGTGAGCGCCGGACAATTCCGCCAAACTCCACCAGGCAATTTTCGCCTTTAACTGATATTGAAGGAAATACACAATTTATTCAAAATGTTACTCACACTTTAAGGTGACACAAAACAACAACACTGGAAGCACACCGAACCCGAAACCCTGGATAGCCGTGTCTTCAACGTTTTCAAAAAAGTACACCTAAAAGAGTAAAAAAACAATCACTAGCTCTTGTCTAGGTCAGGAAAAAAAATGCCAGAGTTCTCGAGACATCCTCTCGCGTCAGGGGCATCGACTTAAGCCATCAGCGTTGCCATGGAGTACACCCTTTTTGTAGCGTATTTCAAACGTATATTGTTGCAAAACGAGGCTCCAACGCAGCAGGCGGCCGTTCTTAGAGGACATGGTCTGTAGCCAGGTGAGAGGACAGTGGTCCACTTCCACAATGAACTTGCTTCCGGCAATATAACAAGCCAGTTTCTGGACTGCCCAAACCAAGCACGCACATTCCTTTTCGCTCGCGCTGTAAACCTGCTCGCGAAGGGTGAGTTTCCGGCTAACATAGAGGACGGGATGCTCTTGATCCCCCTCATCCCTTTGACTAAGAACTGCCCCCATGCCTCTATCACTAGCGTCGCATTGGACTATGAAAGGCCTCGAGTAGTCCGGTGAACTAAGCACAGGTTGGCTCTTAACACTCGCTCCATCACGGAGTGAAGCTTTTCTATCGAGTTCGACTGCGGATGGTAGACTGAACTATGCAATAATTTCACGCCACACCGCTCTAGAAAGGTTGTCGTTAAGGCACTCGTGAAAATGGTGCCCTGGTCTGATTGTATCTCGGCAGGAAAGCCTACCCGGGCAAACACGGACAGAAGTGCGTTCACTACTTCCACGGAACTTAGCTCTTTTAGCGGGACCGCCTCTGGAAATTTAGTAGCGGGGCAGATTAAGGTCAGGATGTGACGGTAGCCTGAAGTTGTCTTGGGCAAAGGACCTACTGTGTCAATTACCAACCGACGAAAGGGCTCAGTGATTACGGGTACCAGCTTCATTGGAAATTTCACCTTATCTCCCGGCTTACCCACTCGCTGACACACATCGCAAGATTTTACAAACCTCTCTACATCTTTAAAGCATCCAGGCCAGTAGTATTCCTGTAAAAGACGATTTTTCGTCTTCTTTACGCCTAAGTGGCCTGACCATGATTCTCCATGCACCAAACTAAGCAAATCCTGACGATACGCCTGAGGTACGACTACCTGGTCAAACTCTACTCCTCGCCTATCTAGATATTTTCGATAGAGTATGCCGCTCCTCTCTTGGAATCTCACATTTCGTTTGGCGATTCCCTCTTTCGAACTGTCCTGGAATTGCTTAAGCGTCGGGTCCCCCTTTTGTTCGGTTATTAATGAAGCGGGGCTTACCTGCAGCAGCCGACTGAAATTATCCGAAGTTGGCATGACACACAACTCTTTTGTATTTCCTAGTACCTGGAATGTGTCACCCTCTGTGCTATCCTCTGTACTACCAGGAATCGGCTTGGGAGCAACGGCATTTTCTATTTGCTCGGTCAACGAGGCGTAATTGACCCCTTCCAATTCGGGAGGAGGTTCAACGTCGCCTTTAGGAATGGTTGCCTCCGCGACTACGGCTTCTGCAGCCTGTTCTCGCACAAGTCGATTTGTTACCGTGGTGTCCAACTCGCAACCAGGCCCGTTGTCGATTTGAGGCTTGTTTGCCTCAGTGAATGTTGCTCTCGCAGCCAGCGCACGTGCCTTCGATCTAGGCAGTGCCTGCACTATGCCTTCTCCCAACGTTAGACCTTTCTCCTTCAGCATTTGATCTGACTTATTTGAAAATAAGTAAGGATACTGAGGGGGTAGATATGGCGATACCGCGGCTTCTGTTTCCAATGTTCCAAATGCGCCTTTAAGGACAAGTTTAGCTACGGGAAGGCACTGACTGTTTGCTTCTACGGCTTGTCTAATCCAGGCACAGTCTCCTGAATACTGTCCGGACTGAACAAAAGACGGATGAACTACGTCCATAGTGGCTGCGGAGTCTCTAAGAACCCGACACTGCTTGCCGTTCACGGTAAGGTCGTACATATAGGGCTCTAACAACTTCATGTTCTCGTCGGCTTCATTTAGAGATAAAAAGGCCACCTTTTCTTTCGGGCAATGTTTCGCGAAGTGCCCTGTTTCGTGGCAATTGAAACAAGCCGCCGGGTTTTTTTGCCTCAAATTTCCTTTTGCTTGCCTCTGCCGACGCCTCATGGTTAGATGCCTTGTTTTCTTCACCCTTTTGTGCGAGACTTGTCGGTTGTTTTCTAAACGGCGCCTTATTCGGTAGTAGGAATTTTTCCCCTTTTGGCTCGCTGCTTGCCCCGAGGGCGCGGCGCGTAACGAATTCTTCAGCGAGCTCTGCGGCTTTTGTTACGGTGTTCACGTCTGGTCTATCCTGCACCCAGAACCTCACCTTTTCTGGTAACATTTGATAGAATTGTTCCAGACCGATACACTCGAGCACCTTGTCATGATTCCCATACGCCTTTGCCTCTTTCAGCCACTCCCCCATGTTGGCCATTAACTTGTAAGCAAACTCCGGGTATGAATCATTGCTCTCTTTTACGGCGTTGCAAAATTTTTGTCTGAAACCTTCCGCTGACAACCTGTATTTCTTGAGAAGGCTCGACTTTACCTCCCTGTACTCGTCAGCCTCCTCTTTCGTGAGGCGCGCGATTACTTCTGAGGCCTCCCCCGGAAGTAGGGACAACAAGCGTTGAGACCATGTATCCTGGCTGAAACCTTGCCTTTCACAAGTTCTCTCAAAGTTGACGAGGAACAGCCCAATGTCCTCCCCTAGCTTGTACGATCTCATTAGGTCCGTCATTTTGAACCTGACCCGCTCTGCTGTACCGGATGCCTCGCTGCCTCCTGCTCTACTATTATGGCTAATCTCTAGCTCGAGGCGCTTCATTTCAAGCTCGTGCTTTCGCATCTTATCTGCCTCGGCTTCTGCCGCTTTCCTTTCGGCCTCCGCCGCCTTTCTTTCGGCCTCTGCCGCTTGCCTCTCCTGAATCTCCTCGACACATTCTGACAGCTCGTCATCCTCCGCCCCCAATGCGAGAATCGCCTCTATCAGCTCTGGCTTTCTTTGAGAGTCCGACACCTCCAGATTCAACTCCCTTGCAAGTAGCAACAACATGGACTTTCGCAGGGATTTCAGATTCATGGCTGCCTCCAGTACCGCTGTCTCTGTTCCACAAAGATTCCTGTCCTGCAACTAATTAACCTTGACGGCAACGACAGCTCTAGGTTCCTGCCTTGCCTCAAGTTTTCCGTTAACTTAGTCTACAAATAAAGCTTCAAAAGCTCTTACACGGAATCCTGCCCTGTCACTGTCAACCTTGACGCCACTGACAGAAAGAGCTTAACCAAGCTATCACACAATTTCTGCCTGACGCAAGTTACCTGTTAACCCAATGACCAAGACAGCCCCTCTCTACCAGCTTTTACTTAACACATAGAGTAAATGCCTGGTAAAATTTAACAGAGAAAGCCGGCACTCACCCAGTTCGTAGTCATGTCTCCGGCGTCGTGCCTCTCAGAAGTGCCGTTCGATTCCCTCTGGAAGTCGATGAGCTCGTGTCCTCCTTCTCCTGTCGTCCCGTTGTTGAACTTCGGGCTCACTCCGTCCAGTGGTCGCTTTCGGGGTTATCGGCATCCCGCCGCTGCCATCCAGTTGTTGGGACTCCGGGTCCTGCCGGTCTCGTTGTCGGTAGCTGGCCCCGTCGCAGGATCCATCGTCCAACAATTCAGCGAGAAGAAGCGCCCGAACGAACAACAGGGATTTATTTACATGTGGAGAAGTGGTCAACTGACCCAAAGAGAGAAGAGTGCGTGCGATACAAAACGTCTTCGGCATTTTATAGCGCCGCGCCGTTGACACTGGGCGCCCCGTCCGCATCATCAGCCAATACGGTGTCTCCGACCCCTCGGCCACGAGAGAGGGGGAAACACACCTCACAACACATGGAGTGGCACATCCCAACACGAGGTCCATATATGGTCACGGCGCCCTAAAATGTTACCAAACATGGTCACGAACGCACCGCAGACCCCGGAGCTCTCCCGGCGAGGAGGAACCCGAATGGGGGGGTGGGGGTGGACGACACCGTCAGGTCAAGAACCGGTTCTCCCCCAAACTCTTCCTTCTTGGCTCCCCAGGGCCGGTCGTAACAGCCTGCTCGCCCGTCGGGAAACGGGGTGAGCCGTCGGTGAGCTCCCCCTTGCCGGTGGCTGCAGCAGTAAGAGAGCACGGGAGTGTAACACAACCTCTGGCACCAATGGCGTGTCGCGCTGGACATGACATTCCAGCTACGCCGGCGCCGTTCATCGCCCTTACGATCGCTGGTCGAGAGTTTGCGGCGTTGCTGGATAGCGGGGCTTCTATCTCGCTGTTCGGCGAACAGGTTGGGGCTCATTTGCGCGACCGCTCTGTCCGCATTCGAGCTTGCGACACTGCCTTCCACCTCGCCAGCGGTACCGCCACCTCGTGAGGCGCTGCGCGGTTGGTTGTGCGTTAGGGGAATCACGCCCGCTGACAGCGCTTTGTGCATCTCCCTAGTCTTTCCTTGCCTGTGATTCTCAGTCGCGACTTTCTCGCGCGCACGGGTATCGTGATTGACGTCGCAAGCGGAGGCTACACGGACGGCCCTTGCGGCGCCCTACGGCCTTTCGCTGCACCTCCCGTGGTCTCAGCTGCCAGTAAGTCGCCGGACCCCACGCGGAAGAAGGAGGAAATGAAACCAAGCTTTGCCCCCGCGGCCCGCGTCTCCCCCTCCGACGCCAAGACTGGTCCTTTGGCCGGCGCGGCAGAAAACGGTCCGTGGGTACAGCTTTCCCTCGAGCATAATGCTGCCGCGGTGAACGAGGTCTCGGCTATGCCGTTGACCCCCCCGCTAAGCAGCAACTAGAGTGGCTCACTGCCGCCTTTGCCGGACAGCATGTCGAAACGCGAGAAAGCACGCCTGTCGTCGCTGTTGACATGTTTCAGCAATACGTTCATGGAACGCCCGGGTTTCACCTCTATGATGAGGCACCGGATTGACACAGGTGACGCACAACCGTGGAAATGCAATCCTCGCCCCGTTAGTGCCGCAAAGAGGAAAGCAACTGACCAGGCACTGGGTGAGTTGAATGAGACCGGAGTTGTCCAACGCTCAAACAGTTCTTGGGGTTCACCGATGGTAATGGTCCCCAAAAAAGACGGCTCTCACCGGCTCTGTGTGGACTACCGCCAGCTGAACGAGGTCACGAGGAAGAGAGAGAGAGAGAATAAACATTTATTATTAACAAATGCACACTGAGCCTTCTTTGGGTGGGGCCCACAGTCCAGTGCTTCATTGCCTTGGTCACGAGGAAGTATGCTTATCCTATGCCTAACGTTGACTCGATCGTGGCTGCTCTAAGCGGTGCTTGCTACTTCAGCACTTTGGATGCTAGCCGCGGTTACCTACAGGTTCAGAAGGAGCAGGCTGACGCGGAATAAACTGCGTTCACCTCTCACAGAGGTTTGTACGAGTTTACCCGCATGCCGTTTGGCTGTTCTGGAGCTGCAGCTACTCCAGAGATTGATAGACCGCGTTCTAGGGGATTCTAAATGGCAACACGTCATGGCGTACCTCGACGACATCATCATCTTCTCTCGAACGTTCGAGGAACACCTTCACCACTTGGACGATGTCCTTGGGAGGTTGCGTGCCGCCGGGTTGACTTTGAACCCGAAGAAAGCTCAAATAGCTGAGATTCGCATTTCATCATTAGGCTTTACCATTCAGAGTGGTCGTGTTCTGTCGTGCAAGGAGAAGGTACATTCCATTGTGGAGTACCCGACGCCGGCAAACATTCAGGGCCTGAGGCGCTTTTTGGGCATGGTGAACTACTATCGACAGTTCATCCCAAACTGTGCGGCCCTCCAAGCGTCCTTTGCTGCACTCTCGAAAAAGTCGGCACGATGGAGCTGGGGGCCAGAACAAGAGCGAGCCTTCAAGGCGCTTTCCGAAGCTCTAGTGGCCACAGCCGAGTTAGAGCTGCCCGACCTGAACAGGGAGTGCGTTGTCCAAGCGGACGCGAGCGACCTGGGTCTCGGCGCGGTACTGCTTCAGGAGCACGACAGCGTCCTCCGGCCAGTCACCTTTGCCAGCCAGTCACTTAACGCCGCCGAGCGTCACTATAGCGTCACAGAAAGGGAATGTCTCGCTATTGTTTTTGCTCTCCGGAAGTTCGACTACTATGTCGACGGCGTGCCATTCGTGGTGGAAACGGACCATGGCACTCACCTGGCTTAAGCGCTTGCGCGAGCCCTCGGGCCGCGTCGCGCGCTGGGCGTTGACCTTGCAGCCGTACAACTTTGTTGTGCGCTACCGGAAAGGGAGTTTGAACGTCGTGGCTGACGCCTCGTCACGTGCCCCCGTTTTGGCATCCGGCACTTGTGTCCGCCACTCCCGAAAGCAGTCGCGTCAAGTAGGCCCCGGGCCCTCTGGCTCCAAAGGGTCGAAAGGTGCGAACCCCAATGGCGAAGTGACTTTCGAGTCGACAGCCTCGGGTGAGAACGCATACTTGGTAGACCCTGTCACGTCCACCGGTATCGTCTTTAGCAGAGAGGAGCTGCTCAAGGCACAGCAGGACGATCCGTTTTGTCAACACATCGTTGACGAACTCAAAGAGCTGAGCTCCCAAGCGGAGCGTGGCGGTCAAGCCTCCGGGAGCGAACAGACAGCTGGTATTGCCGTCGGCGCCGAGTGCCGAACGCAGGCTGGTATTGCCGCGGGCACGTTGGACTCGTACCTGCTTGATGCCGACGGCATTCTCCTGCACTACGTCCCATCTGAAGAAGCTCCCCAGGAGTCTTTCAAGGTGGTGATACCCCGCGGTCTAAGGAAATCCACCCTATGTTATTTCCACGACTCGCGGTTGGCCTGACACGCGAGTGGCCTTAAGACTTTTCAAAAGTTGTGTCGCTCCGCTACCTGGCCTGGCATGAAGCGCGATGTCCTTCACTACGCCCGCTCATGCCGCGTGTTCCAATGCGTGAAGCCTCGCGGGGGCAAGCCTCCCAAGCTCATGCAGCCGATCGACAGCCAACAACCTTGGCAGGTCGCGAAGTGTGACATTATGAGACCTTTCCCCAAGAAGCCGGAGAGGCCATGTTTTTCCCCTGGCTGTCACAGACCACTTCACGAAGTGGGTCGAACTGTTTCCCCTTCGGAAGTTAACGGCACGCGCAATCTGGGACAAGTTGACCGAGGTCTTTACACGCTTTGGCTTTCCGGCGGAGTTGATCACAGACAATGCGTCCTATTTCACGGATAAGGTGTTTGTGGATGCGTGTGCTGCCTTTGGCATTAAGCACCTTAAAACAACCACGTATCACCCACAGGGCAACCCGACCGAGCGGATCAATCGGAACCTCAAGTCCTTGCTGACAGCCTTTGCGCAGCAACACAGGGATTGCGATGCTTGTCTTAACGAGATCGGCTTCTCCTTGCGGTCTACGGTCAATCGCTCGACAGGGTACACGCCCGCTTTCCTCAACTTTGGGAAAGAGCTGCCTAACCACATGGACCATGTCCTACGGGGCGGCGGCGGGGCAAGCGCCGTGAAGGTCAGCCCGTCTGGCTACGCGGCGGAACTGCGCTCACGGATGTACGCGGCCCTCGACCTGGCGCGTTCCAACCTAGCAAAAGCGCGAGCTGGTCAGAAGGCTCAATACAACCGGTCGCATCAAGATGTCCATTACGATGTCGGCGATCTCGTCCTCAGGCGCAATCACGTCTTG